>NC_088792.1:86287420-86887420 GCF_011386835.1 Chrysemys picta bellii
CCTCTCTCTTTCTCTCTGCCCACAACACCTGAAGGACAAGGAAAAACATTGGACTCGAGGAAGCATCATGGCTGAAAGCATCCAGACAGTACGACTGCAAAAGCAAAGCTGTGTTTTGAATTCACTTAGCTTTAGTTAGAGGTTAGTTGCATTTTACCTTTTATTTTCTTTAACCAAATTCTGACTTATGCCTAATTACTTGTAATCACTTAATCTTTCTGCAGTTAATAAACTTGTTTGATCTAAGCCAGTGTTTTGAAACTTCCATTTGGGTTAACAGGGTTTGTGCATATCCTTTTCTATTACAAAAAGAAGACTATGAGCTTGCCTTGTCCAAAAGGAAAGAGCTGGGCAGTACAATATGAACATTTCTAGGGACATGTCTGGAACTGGGAATTTGCTGGTGTAATGCTGTACTATAATTCAGGAGTGGCTGGCTAGAGCACTCATAACACAGCTGGGAGTAATTTACATGCTAGAGGCTGTGTGTGAGCAGACCAGGCATGGTTGCTCTCAGTGTAGCAGTGTAAAAGGTACCCCAAGTTGAAGAATTAACGTGACACAGCTGTTCAATAGTCTAGATTGTTCCCTGGGGAATGTCACATGGCTTTCTGGTTTGCTAATCATTCTTTACAATCTAAGCCCATGTCAACAGTAGGCATAGATGCAGCTAGAGTGGAAAATCTGTGCTTTGTACCCAATGAGTAAATGCACCACCCGCCGAATGAAACAAGCTATACCACTAAAAATGGGATCCCCCCCATACACACAAGCAATAGCCAACGTAATTCAAAACTGTTATTTAGCTACAGAATGCGGCTCCCTGATCCTACTTATTAGCCCCATAACTGCAGGATCATACCTGATGTAGGCTGGTGGAAGGGGGTTACACCAAAGCTGCACCAATCCAATGTTTAGTAAGTCAAGCCCTTTAGTTAACTAGCGAACAGCCATTATAAGTATTTGGTATAGCTCTGCAGCTCCCACAAACTGTATTTACTACTTAGTCAGTTCCTATTAATCCTAATGTTTGTACATGGAAGCATAAACCAGTACAAAATTTTTTTTGGGGGGGGGGGAAGTGAGGGGGTAATATTTGGTGGGGAGATGGGATGTTGGAGAACAAAAGTCATTTAAGGACCTCAGCTACGGCAGCAGTTTTGTAATTTCCTGATTCAGCATATCTGAGGTACCTATTCAGAAGTTATCCATGCCCTTCCCAAAAAAGGAAGGGATGTTTGCATACTTCAGTAACAGGAAACATTTTTTTCTATGAACAGATATGACCTAGAGATGGAAGTCCCTTTAATGGAAACTAGAAGGCCAGCTTAATAAAAACATATTAATTGTTTCAAACAAAACAGAATGAGCTTTTTGATAGCAAAGTTACCTAAGCCAACTTTCTGAAATAACCACTATCCCTAGATAAGGAACTAAACTCCAAGGGCACAGCTGTGGTAGAAGCCATCTCAAAACATTCTCCCTCCATTTGGGAGAAGGGAAGAGAAGATCCTATGCCTTTCTTTAACTTTTTTGGTGCTGAAGATAATGGCAGTGTGTAATAGAAAACCTAGATATGAAGTACAATAGCCAAGGTCCTCTAAGAAATCAGTACTGCTTGCAAAAATCCTCTTGACTGTAAGAGTAGCATTTCAGAATTTACTGATTATCTTAGATTTTAACCTAGTGAAGATCCAGTTCTTAACTGTACAAACTATCAATAATTGTATTAATAAAATTGGTATTCAAATGCACCAACTCAGAAGAGATTGTAAAGTCCTAGTTTATCTTACTTTTGATTTTAATTAGCTAACACTTCATTATGCAGACCTCAGTTTAGTTGGTATTCAGTAAACTAAACTTGCCACAGAGCTGTTTTAATCACACTAAATCAGGATTGTTGCTTGACTAAGTGTTCCAAATACTCAAAGAAACATACAAAGAGACTTAATTTTTAAGCTGCAACATACATGGTTTTAATACAACAAAAACATTTAAGTCAGGTGAAAAGTAATAAACTCAACAAATCAGCACTAAAACATTTCCATTGGAAATGTGTTAAAAATTCACAAAGGTCTTCATTACCATCTTACTGCAATTTTTTTGTGTGTTTCTAGTCTACACACCACATGTTTTCTGTAATCATGCAAATGTGAATAAAACTTTAAATGCTTAGGTAAGTGGGAAGTCCATTTACTGAAAAGACTCATATTTCAGTTTAGCCAGTGTGAGTATGAACAAAAACTGCAGAATTCTTCATGTGATTATACACATTTTAGAAACCATGAACTTTCAGCTGTTCCTCCTTGACGATGCCAACCTGCAAAAGGGAAACACAGTTCAGTAAAGCTTCTGTACTGCGGAGTGACCATAACATTACATCAAGAGAGAAGATCTAGCAGTCATTAGGAGTGACAAGGGACTCCATGTGCATCAACAGGTACAATACAGGATTCATGGCAGTTTTCCAGGTTCCAGAGTCAAATGTTAAGAGAATTATCTCCAGAAGTTTGCCCCAAAGAATTATGCCTTAAAATTTTTATTTAGGAACCTGGTTACTAGAAACAACGTAGAACATCTCAATCTTTTGGTCTTTTCCACTTATCCTTTCGATTTGAACGGCTTTAAAAACCCCAACTGATAACACGGCTTCAAACAGCAGCTACAGCTGAGTATTCTTATGACAAGACAAAGGATATTAGCTATTTTACCCCCACCCCACAGCACCTGTCAGTATCAGTTATATTTGTCAGACATATTTTGGCTTTTACAACAAGAGGCAAAACTCAAAACTTTGTTTCCCCAAAGAATGGGAATTGTTAATTCAATAGAGAGGTGCAAGAACATTCAGAAACATTTTAGACTCGCAGATGTTTATCACCTGATTATCACAATACAATACTACACAAAATACTATACAATCACAAAAAAAAGGTAGAACATCAGAAGTAGGAAGCCTGCTAAGCAACCAGTGGGGCCACTGGACGATCGAGATGCTAAAGGAGCACACAAGGATAAGGCCATTGAAGAGAAACTAAATGGATTCTTTGCATCGGTCTTCACAGCTGAGAATGTGAAGGAAATTCCCAAACTCGAGCCATTCTTTTTAGGTGACAAATTTGAGGAACTGTCCCAGATTGAGGTGTCATTACAGGAGATTTTGGAACACATTGATAAACTAAACAGCAATAAGTCACCAGGACCAGGTGGTATTCACCCAAGAGTTCTGAAGGAACTCAAATGTGAAATTGCAGAAGTACTAACCGTAGTCTATAACTTATCATTTAAATCAGCTTCTGTACCAAATGACTGGAGGATAGCTAATGTGACGTCAATTTTTAAAAAGGGCTCCAGAGGCGATCCTGGCAATTACAGGCTGGTAAGCCTGACTTCAGTACTGGGCAAGCTGGTTGAAACTATTGTAAACAAAATTGTCAGAGACACAGATGAATATAATTTGTAGGGGAACAATCAACATGGCTTTTGTAAATGGAAATCATGCCTCACCAACCTACTAGAATTCTTTGAGGGGGTCAACAAGCATGTGGACAAGGAGGATCCAGTGGATACAGTGTACTTAGATTTTCAGAAAGCTATTGACAAGGCCCCCCACCAAAAGCTCTTAAGCAAAGAAAGCTGTCATGAGATAATAGGGAAAGTTCTCTCATAGATTGGTAACTGGTTAAAAAGATAGGAAACAAAGGGTAGGAATAAATGGTCAGTTTTCAGAATAGAGAGGTAAATAGTGGTGTCTCCCAAGGGTCTGTACTGGGCCTAGTCCTATTCAACATATTCATAAATGATCTGGAAAAACAAGTAAACAGCAAGGTGGCAAAACTTGCAGATGATATAAAACTACTCAAGATAGTTAAGTCCCAGGCAGACTGCGAAGAGCTCCAAAAGGATGTCACAAAACTGGGTGAACTGGGCAACAAAATGGCAGATGAAATTCAGTGTTGATAAATGTAAAGTAACGTACACTGGAAAACATAATCCCAACTATACATATAAAATGATGGGATCTAAATTGGCTGTTACCACGCAAGAAAGATCTTGGAGTCATTGTGGATAGTTCTCGGAAAACATCCACTTTATGTGCCGCAGCAGTCAAAAAAGCGAACGGGATGTTGGGAATCATTAAGAGATAGATAATAAGACAGAAAATATCATATTGCCTCTCTAGAAATCCATGGCATGCCCACATCTTGAATACTGCCTGCAGATGTGGTCGCCCCATCTCAAGAAAGATATATTAGAATTGGAAAAGGTTCAGAAAAAGGAAACAAAAATTATTGGGGTATAAAACGGCTGCCGTATGAGGAGAGATTAATAAGACTGGGACTTTTCAGCTTGTAAAAGAGATGACTAAGGGTCTATAAAAATCATGACTGGTGTGGAGAAAGTAAATAAGCAAGTGTTATTTACTCTCTCAATACAAAAACTAGGGGTCACCAAATGAAATTAATAGGCAGCAGATTTAAAAACAAACAAAAGAAGTATTTTTTCACACAACGCACAGTCAGTCTGGCGAACTCTTTGCCAGACTTGGTGAAGGCCAAGTTTATAACGGGTTCAAATAAAGATCTAGATAAATTCATGGAGGACAGGTCCATCAATGGCTATTAGCCAGGATGGGCAGGGATGGTGTCCCTAACTTCTGTCTGCCAGAAGCTGGGAATGGGCAACAGGGGATGGATCACTTGATTACCTGTTTTGTTCATTCCTTCTGGGGCACCTGGCATTGGCCACTGTCGGAAGACAGGATACTGGGCTAGATGGACCTTTGGTCAGACCCAGTATGGCCGTTCTTATGTACTGCAAGCATCTGGTTTTGTCCTTTCAGGTCAGTGTATTAAGAGCTGTATTAAAGGTTCAAAAACTGGTTAAATGTAAAGAAATAGATTAATATGATACCTTTAACAATTAAGGTCTTTATCAGTTTCAGAGAGAGATCTAAAATACTGCTAGTGGTCTGTCTGTAGTCACTCACCTCTAAGAGGAATTGGCAAATGTTCTTTCTCTGGTCACCTTGAAGCTGGATAACTTCACCGTACTCAGGATGCTCAATCACAGTACCATTACAAGCAAATTTCTAGAAAAACATTCATATTGTAAGACATCTCATGTAAACTGTAATGAAGCTTACTATGCTTTACAGTGTACTTTAACAGAAGCTGCCTAAGAAATATTGAAGGTTATAAATAAGTTGGTTATCAACAAAGAGACAGAAAGACAAACATGGTTAAAACGACACTATTCTTATTTTTAAAAACAGTATGGAAGCTACTTGGTGACACCAGGACAGCAGCATTAGACACACAAAAAACTGTAAGCTGGCAAGCTGCAGCCCCTCCTGCCCCCAACCAAACAAAACACTTAAAAGCAAAAGATGGAAAGTCAAGCACAGTAAGATTTGCCTGTCCAATTTGCCACTAGTTTCCATGTTTCTTAAGAGTTTCACTGGAAACAAGACACTCTCACTGCAAATCAAAAATTGCAGTACCATGAAGTTAAAAGCAACACTCATGTCATTGATTTATATCTGCCAAATCAACAAAAATGGCAGACACCTGTGGAAATTAACTAGATTACAGAGAACAAGTTTTAAGAGACTAACATTTGTAAAAAAATTGTTCATTTCACGAATACTGTATTGTCCCTTGAACAAAGGTAATTATTTTATACAGTTTTGACAAACTGTTCCCTTCCAGCTTAGCCAAATGTGAAAATGAAGCAGACACGTAGCCAAAAGTCAAAGTAAAATACTCTATTTTCACAAATTGGCACTGCGTTCCCATTTCCACATCAAGCTAGCAGCTTTACCTTTTTGAAAGCTTTCACAAGTTTTTTTTTGTCATAATCATCTGCAATTCCCTGAACAGTAGTTAACGTCTTCCTGCCGTTTCGTTGCTGGATCCTTATATGAATGTAATCCTCAGTCCCTGCCGGGAGTAAGTCGTCACCCTTAGTTGCATCAGCAAAGGGGTCTGCAGGGAAAGAGGCAATTTACTACATATGAAGCATTTTTCATGAGAAAATGATAAATCAATACAGCTAGCAGAGAATTTTCCAGTTGTACAGAGGGCCCTTTGGCAGAGTCTTGTTACTCTGATCCTAGGGATAAGAGTAACGTGGGGGCGGGGGGGTGAGAGAAACTGTTTTTATCCCAAACAGAACTAACTACATTATAATAGCTCTAGCTAACTCACTGTCATGTTTTCACCAACTCATACATTTGTTTTCTCTTCAAAATCCCCTCAAAGGTTAAATAGAGGACATAGCCCAAAACTATTGTGTGTTTACTTGTTAAATCAAACACTGAAATCCAAGAACGGTCACATCAAAACTTCATTTCACACAGAGCCCCATCACCTTAAAGGGGGTGTCTCAACTAATATTTCTGCTGAAAAATTTCCCCACCAGTGAGGAGTCCTAGTTCCAGACAGTCACCATAATGTTAAGCACTATATGTAACTGTGCTAAGAGGTCTTCAAGACATGGTGACAAACATTGGCAGATACCAGGGACTGCACACACACTGTGCCCTCTACAACTGGTACCTAGTTTCAGGCAAAAAAGCCAATACAACTCAATTTAGCCTTGTCTACATAACAGCTCCCTTCAGACTCCTTCAGTCTTCAACTGCATTGAAGCATGGGGAGAAGAGCCAAGTGTCTTTAGAAGGGGATAAAGAAAAAAAAAATGGCTTCCTATTGCCCGTCAACCAGTTTGAGGTATTCCCTACCCCCTAAACAAATGGGATTTAAATACCTTTTCTAACCAATTTAGATTAGACCTGCATGTTTCCCAAACAACAACTCCTTCACCTATTACATAGCATTCTTCAGCTAAAGTAGGTAATGAGCTTTAGGTCAAGATTTTTAGACCTTACTAGTGATTTGGGTTACCACTTTAACAGCTCCAATTATCAGAAGGTGTATAACTCAGCACTTTTGGAAATTCAGGCCATTTTAAGGTGTCAAATTTAGCATAGAAAATTTGAGGCCCAAAAATGACTAATCACATTTGAGAATCTTCACTTAAGCATCTACCTATGCAACTCCACTACTTTCCAGAAGCAGAAACAAACCTCCAAGAGAAGGAATGCTCAGGCCTAAGAGCACCAGCGAACTAGCTTGGCAGCAGGCCAGGCACAGGCCTGGCCTGCAGAAGCAACTAAAATGGGGAGAATGTGGAAGAGGGGTCCAGTGGCTTGGGTCAAAAAGCACAGGTCTGGCCTGTCAGGAAGTGAAAGGAAGGAGAAGCAGGTTGGTTCCACTTCCTCCACACCTCTGTTAAAGAATCAAGGAATTCTGGATCATAGATGAATCCCTAGAGTCTGCACCTTATTAAAAGAGTCAGTGGGAGTGGGCATGGGAAAGGTTTAAATTCTGGGGCAAGTTGACCAAATAGGGATTTCAGTCAGTGTGGATATAAAGGAAGAGGGGACCAAGAAAGGAAAATCCCTTACCAAAGGGGATAAGAGTCTGGACAGGGGGCGGGCCCGTTCTTACTCACAAGATGAGACTCCCCAGGTAGGTCAGTCACTAGGATTTGGGACTCTGCCCCAGGCAGCATGGTACCAGTACCTGGGACGCCTTCCTTAAGGATTAACAGGCCCCACAAACCAGGTCAATACCTGAAGTGGGCTCTACGATAAGGCAGTCACCAGGATTTGGGGGCCAGAGTTTTTCCCCACTGAAGGACAGTGGGTGACAGGGGATGGAGAAGATAATCCCTTGGCAGTTCAATTGCCAGTGCCTGGGCAGATCCAAACCCAGAGGGTCTATACAGCAGATGGGGGGAAAGGGAGGAAGAGATGATGAAGCTATAACTTCATTGGGGGGGGGGGTTGGCACTGCACAGCAGCTATGGGGGCAGCCTAGGCACTGCCAGGGAAGCAGAGATCCTAGAGGACGGACTATGGGGGGGGGGGGGAGGAATACCCCCAGAGCAGTGCTCCTTAGAAAGGGGGACAAGGATCATGGACTGAGTGGGGACGCGCCCCCCACCAGGCTGCTCCCCATTGCAAGGAGAAGCCCAGCCACCCGGGATAGCGGATGGGGGGCGGGAGGAGGTCAGGGGGCCCAGTTCAGAGGATGGGACACCGGCAAGAGATGGGATCGCCCGCACGGGACGCCGGGAGAGCCTGGCAGGGGCGGCGGGGTGTCAGGTGGCTCCGCGCTGGCGCGTAGCCGGGCAGGGGCCTCCCGTGGCGGGGGGTCCCGGGGGGCGCTCACCGAAGGATTGGAGGTTCTGGATAGTGGACATGCGATTCAGTGGCGGGGCGCTGAGCAGGGGAGAAGGCCGCGGCTGGGTGCGCCCGGGTCACGTCTCACTGGATCTGCAGGGAAGAGAGAAAAAAACAAACCGCAAGTCCGGAGCGACGGCAGGGAGCCGGGGCGGCGAGCGCGGCGCAGACGCGGAGGCAGCAGCGACTGCTTCTCTCACAAAATGGCCGCCCGCTCTTATGCCCGGCCCTTGCCCCAGCCGCGGACACGTGACCTCCGTCGGCTCGGAGCATCCTGGGGAATGGAGTCCTCCCAAGCCGGCAGCAAGCAGCCGCAGAGCGGTGGGGAACAACAACGCCCAGCATGCACCGCGCCGCCACTGCCAGCTGCCCCGCCTGCTTCTCTCCTGCCCCCCGTCTGTCTCTGCCCAGAGCCCGGTCCCGAAAGGGTCGGCTCGTCAGGGACCCTGCAAGCGGGGACGGGAGACAAGGACACCCCCAGGGAGCAGATAGTGCACAGCGTTCGCTGTGTGTGCGTGCGACCCCTCCCGCCGGGGCATGCCACGGAGAGAAAGAGAGAGAGAGAGAGAGAGAGAGAGAGAGAGAGACTCTGCAGCCCCCCCCGGGCACTAGATGGGACGTGACACCCCGTCCTACATACTGCCGTGTCCCTACTCCGCGCACAGCCCTTTCCCTCCCCCGGAACGGACCCTGTGCTCTCTACGTGTGGCAGGACACGGACCGTATCCCTCCCCTCCCGGAGAATAGCTACCGCAGAGCGCTCTCCATGCCTTATATTCACCAAGGAACAGACATCGGGCAGGAGAATGTGCATATTATACACCTCCCTCCGCCAGGCAGCCAATACTGTGCTATATACTTCCCGTATTATCCTCCCCACCCCCACCTTGGGGACTAAACATTACACACACACACCCCACCCCCCGCCCCATACGTTAAGTATCAGAGGGGTAGCCGTGTTAGTCTGGATCTGTAAAAAATAACAGAGTTTTGTGGTACCTTTAAGACTAACAGATGTATTAGAGTATAAGCTTTTGTGGTGAATGCCCACTTCTTCGGATGCATGTAATGGAAATTTTCAGAGGCAGGTATAAATATGCTGGCAAGAATCAGTCTGGAGATAACGAGGTTAGTTCAATCAGGGAGGGTGAGGTGCTCTGCTAGCAGTTGAAGTGTGAACACCAAGGGACGAGAAACTGGTTTTGTAGTTGGCTAGTCATTCACAGTCTTTGTTTAATCCTGATCTGATGGTGTCAAATTTGCAAATGAACTGGAGTTCTCCTTGGAGTCTGGTCTTGAAGTTTTTTTGCTGTAAAATGGCTACCTTTACATCTGCTATTGTGTGGCCAGGGAGGTTGAAGTGTTCTCCTACAGGTTTTTGTAGATTGCCGTTCCTGATATCTGACTTGTGTCCATACGTTGTTTCCTTCACCACTCCTGGGAGATAGATACTATGCTACATACGCTGCTTCTTCTACACCCTTTGCGGGTCTGGGAATAGGTACCGTGCAGGATACTCTGCATAGTTTACTCCTCCCCCACATCCCATTGGAGAATAAATACTGCAAAATATACACATACACTCCTAGGAAATATATAACACAGACTATAGGCTGCTTATTGTACACCTCAAACAAACCGTAATTCTGTGCAACATTACTATATTGGCATGACCACACTTCTACAATTAAGGCTGCATTCCGTTTGTCACTTAAGCAGTCACTGCTTAGTTTTTGGGGGGAAAATCCAGTGTATCTACCCAAATTTAAGATCAGAATCTGTGATTAAACTTTTCAATTTCTGAGGATTTGCAAGGAAATCTGTTATTTATTTTATGAACCAAAGTTAATTAAAAATAGGTCCTTTAGGAAAAAATTCTGAGTGGCTCATCGCTTTTGGACAATACTAGCTAACAAATGCTTCTTTGTTGTCCTCCAAATTTTCCAGATAGCTAATTCATTGTAAACCAGTGCCCAATGTATATCTGAAGAAGCCAGGTTACAATTAAGCTCAGTGATTAACGATGGTTGTGTTTAATTTTCCTTTTTCAAAATGATCGCTACTTCCCATACCTTACAATAAGACTGAAGCCAAACTGCCCTCAGGGAAAATGCGACCCCTCTCCCCTCCTTCCTCCTCTTTCCCCTCCTCCCCCCCCCCACTTCTGTAGTTCATTGGACCAAAAACTGAGAGGAAATAATCTATGTTGTGAACCGTGTGTCAGTCAGGATGAGTAGCAGGAGTTGCTAGGGGAGAGGAGCTACAAGCTAAAGCTCTCTTCAGCCTTTGTTGAAGGCTAAGCTCTGTGGTTTTGACAGAGGCTACTCCACTTTTCAGAAGCAATAGCATAGATGGCTTGACAGACTCTTACTCTTTCCATCCCAGGATTGCAGGCACGGTTGTGCTGGAAATAGGGAGATTGTGAGGCCAGCGGTAGGTCTGTCTCTATTATCCTCCCTTTACCTCCCTTGTAGTGTGAACTGACAGAGGACTACCATGTGGACAAAGTTTACAACCTCCATGGGCTTAAGCAGAGAAGTAGAGTGTGAGCTCCTGCCCAGAAGCCCCTCACTTTATGAAGGTCTTCCTACAACATATCCTGATCCACTCTTGGTAACTGGAGGACCAAGAACTCCACAAATTCAACTCAACACTACATCCCCTCCCCACCCTACTGTCTGCCCCATGCTGTGCCTCCGTTAACCCTTCCTGTCCACTCACACCATGGGCAACATTGAGAGAGGGCGTCCCTTCCCCACCACCATCCTTGTTATCTACCCCTTCATATCCTTCTTCGCTTGTAAAAAACAATAAACAAAACCACCCACAACAATTCCATTAGGAAATAGTTCATTTGAAAGGGATTAAGGTTGGTTGTGTGCCATCCCCCCAAAGTGCAAGCCACAGAAGGAAGGAAATGCCAAGTTATGTGATACCCTTAAATGTACCCTCACGTCCATTGAATAGGTTTACACTGCTAGTCACAGATTCCACAGCCTTCACAAGGAATTTTCTTATGATTCCAACAGATAAAACACACTTCTCAATCCTATTAAATCTCCTTCACAGCCATATAATGCAAAACTAATCCCAACTTCAGCAGCATTAGCAAATATTCAGCATTGACATGTGTGTGTGTTAAGTGAGCATGTCTTACGTATTTGTGGGGGAAGAACAAGGTCACTACACCCGTTGCGCATTGCCAGAGCACAGTGTGCTCCAACTACAGCCCATTGAACGCTCTGGTTGTGGCACTGAGTTGACTATGCCATCTGTACATCATCTCACCAGCTGGGGAATCCCCCATGCCAAGAGAAGCTTAATGTGGTTCAATTTGTGCTTGTCATACCAGGTATGTATGCCATGCTGTTCCAAAGAAGTTCAGCAGATAAAATTGTACATATGTTGAAATTGAGGATTAGCAGAGAAGGGGTTAAAATAGCTTTTAAACCTAGGTACCAGCAGGAGATATTTTGATACCACCAGTGTCACCTCCTACCTCATTGTTACACACCTAAGGTGGGTGTTAATCACAACCACACATTCTATTGTGTTTTACTATTTAAACAACAGATGGTCTATTATGGGCAAATTAATGATATAATTGCATGATTAATATATAACCTAACAACTACGGTGCAGTAAAAGAACATCATTTCTAATTATCCTGCTCATAGCTTCATCCTTTTAAAATATAGTACTTGGAAGATCTGGTTAAACAATTAGTTGGAATGAATAGCAATTAGTAATTCCTGTGCTTGCATTTTACTGCACCTTTGTTAAGCTGTCATGTTTCACATGAATAATAAAACACTATGGCAGGATCAGGAACTATTGTTAAAGCTTGGGACTTACTATCATGTATGAAAAATCCTACATACTGTAGCAAGCCCTGAAATTCATCCCTATGCAGAGGACCAGCACAAGCCCCACGCAGAGAGCTGAATTTCACTCCCACCT
Source organism: Chrysemys picta bellii (assembly GCF_011386835.1). Lineage (NCBI taxonomy): Eukaryota > Metazoa > Chordata > Testudines > Emydidae > Chrysemys > Chrysemys picta. Next base: position 86,299,632 of record NC_088792.1, read on the forward strand.
TCATAAGTACACATTTCTTTATAGAGCAGTGAATAACTCATGCAGATAGGCAAAATCTTGTATACTTTTTCCCTTCAAGATAATTACTATACCCCAAGCTCTTAAAGCAAATATAATTAAAAAGCTTTATGATATGAAAGAACCAGTATTCCAGTTAGGAGGAGCTATCTCTTTGCCCTAATACTTATGGCTATTGGTATGTTTGCTCAGTGATCTTACTATCACTAGCCTGAACATACAGGTGAGTCGCATCATACGCGCATTTAACTTACGCAAAATCAATTATACGCGCTCTGCAAAAAAAAAGAAAAACAACAAGATACCTGTAAACAGTGCAGGCGATTCCACCCACCATTCCACTCATGAGCATATGCCCTGGAGAGAGCATGAGATGGGAGACATGAATCTGCTGTTCCCTCAGTCAGTCTCAGTTCCTGCATGCCTCTCATAGTGTGAGCATCTCACCGCGCTGAGTGTGATTCTAGTGTTTTAAAAATATGTATTTTTCATACAACATGGCCCCTAAACGCAAGCCAATTACTTCATCTGGTGCTCAACTGAAGAAACAGTGATCTGTTCCAACACTGGAGGAAAAACTGGCTGTGTTGGACTTATTGAGAGACAGTATGTCTGTCTCCAACGTGGCACGTAAATATGGCCGCAATGAATCTAGCATCTGTGCCATCAAGATTCGAGAGAGAGAAATTCGTCAAGCCGTGGCATCAAGTGCTCCAATAACTGCTAAGGTGACAAGCCAGGTGAGTAATAAGACTTTAGTGAAGTCTGAAAAGGCATTAAACTTATGGCTGGAAGATATGAACCATAAACGTGTGCCTATCAATGGCAACACGTTGCGAGAAAAGGCTCTTAGCCTCTACGCGCTGTTCAAACCTCCTGCTGAAGAGGGACAGCCTTCTGATGAGAAGGAATTCAAAGCCAGCCAAGGTTGGCTTAACAGTTTTAGGAATCGCTTCAACCTCAAAAATGTGCAGACTACTGGTGAAGCTGCATCTGCCAATGAAGAGGCAGCAAAAGCCTACCCCGAACAATTAAAGAAAATCATAGAAGAAAAGGGCTATCTTCCAGAACAAGTTTTTAATGCTGGCGAGATTGGGCTCGTCTGGAAAAAAATGCCCGACCGCACTTACATTTCGAAATCAGAAAGACAAGCCCCTGGCTTCAAAGTAACTAAAGACCGTGTGACTGTGTTGTTTTGTGGCAATGCGGCTGGGCATTTAATAAAGCCGAGCTTGCTCTACACGGCTGCAAATCCCCATGCCCTAAAAGGCAAGAACAAAAATCTCCTGCCTGTGTTCTGGCAATCAAATAAAAAGGCTTGGGTGACGGCAGCATTATTTCTGGATTGGTTCCACAAGTGTTTCATTCCGGAGGTCAAGCGGTACCTCGAAGAGAAAGGACTTGTCTTTAAAGTGTTGCTGATCGTAGAGAATGCTCCTGGTCACCCTGCAGCACTCCGGTTTGCACATAACGACGTTGAAGTTGTCTTTCTCCCCCCCAATACCACCTCCATCTTCCAACCTCTCAACCAAGGCGTGATTCGTTGTTTCAAGGCCACATACAGGAGGCTTACGTTCTCACGGATATGTAGCGCTATGGATGCTGATCCCAATCTTAATGTGATGGAGTGTTGGAAGTCCCTCAACATTGCCAATTGCATCACTTATATTAAACAGGCAATGGATGCAATCAAGCCTGAAACGGTCAATGCATGTTGGTGAAACCTATGTAAAGAATGTGTGAATGATTTTAAGGGTTTCCCAACCATTGACAAAGAAGTGAAACGCATTGTTGAGGTGGCCAGGCAAGTGGGTGGTGATGTCTTCATCGACATCCTTGAGGAAGAAATTGAAGAATTAATTGAGAGCCATATTGAGAGAGAAACATTGACTAACCAAGAGTTAGAGGAACTGATAAAATTGTCTAAAGAAGATGAAGATGATGAAGACGAACAGGAAGAGCCAGCATGTTGGAATCTTCATAAATTTGCTGAAGTGTTCCAAGCAGTGAAACACTTGAATGATTTAATTTCTGAATACGATCCCTCTATGGAACAAAGCCTCAAAATCACACGTAGTATTACGGACGATTTGAGACGGTATCAAGAAATGTTTGAGCAGCTCAAGAGACAACAGCGACAGTTGCCGATCACCATGTTTTTCAAGGAAAAACAACCAGCAGCAGATGAGCCTACGCAATCAACTTCTCAAGCTGAACCAGAGCCAACCACTTCGTCTACAACTCGCTCTCCGTCACCCAAGCTCTCTGTCACCTCTGTCTCTGGATCGACATCAAGCCCTGACGACCCCCTGTAATTAAAAATACAGTACTGTAAAATTATATGTTGCATATGTACTCTTTATTATAGACTGTACATTACTGTATACATTATACATGTTACTGTACAGGGTTGTATACTGTACACAAAACCATGTATATTGTACTTTATGGGTGATTTAAGGGATTTTCAAGGGTAATTTTGACTATATGCGATTTTTGCCTTATGCGCTGACTTTAGAACCTAACCCCCACGTAAGATGCGACTCCACTGTAATTCAAAGAGTTCCAGTGAAGGCAAAATCTTTATCACATGTCATTTGGTTTACTTCTCTACTATTCGTATATCAGGAGTCAGAGGCTGGTTTGGCTTTGGATTTTCTTCTTTTCTTTCTTTTTTTTTTTTTAAATTTGGTTGGTAGCTAAACTGTTCATTCTTTTTTTAAAACATAAAATTCAAGGCATATTATAAACCATGCCTTTTTATTGATTCATGACACTTTTTGAGATTTCAAATTTTGTCCCAATTTGTGACAGATTTTTTTTTTTTTAAATCTCAAAAATTCTCATGGGATGGAAAAAACATTTCCCACCCACCTCTAGTATTGAGTTCAGAGCTGAAGCTAACATGACACAAAGTTTGGGGTGGAGAGTGACATTTACGTTGTAGTTGGTGCACGTAACAAAATTCATTCCGCACATGGATGAAAAAAAATAGAGGGAACAGTGCTTGTGGTATAAAATATGCTTGTTATTAGTTTTTATTATTACAACAGAGCCTAGAGACAACAACCATGACATTGTGGTGGGCACAGTTTGGACACACAGGAAGGGACAATTCCTGCACCTGCCCAAACTTTTCTTTTACAATGTTTGACTGTGACTGGACAGTAACAAAATACTGTGTGGAAGGCTGTCTTGCAAGATTTCCATCCAGGAGTGGAAATGCTGGCAATCTCACAAGAAATCTTGTTCTTGCAAGATATCCAGTTTGATTTTTGCACAGTTGGGTGTTTTGAACAGTTTAATTAAGCTTCAGCTACCCATTCAAACTTCTGGATTTTTAGGGCTTGTCTACACTACCACGTTTGTGAAAAAAAAACAAAAAACACACCCCGAGCAACATACATTACACCGACAGGAGCACCAGTGTGGACGGTGTTATGTCAGTCTGGTGGGAGAAGCTCTTCCGCCAACATAGCTACCACCACTTGTGGAGGTGGTTTTATTATGTCGATGGGAGCTTTGTCTCCTGTTGGCATAGCGTAGCTACATGAGCAATCTTGCAGCGATGCAGCTGCATTTGTACAGTAACTCCTCACTTAACGTTGTAGTTATGTTCCTGAAAAATGCGACTTTAAGTGAAATGATGTTAAGCGAATCCAATTTCCCCATAAGAATTAATGTAAATGGGGGGGGGGGGTTAGGTTCCAGGGCAGCTTCCCCTACTCTGCAAGCACCAGGGGTGGGGGGGCTCAATCCTCAGCCCGCCCACTCCACACCTTCCCCCAAGCCCCCACCCTTGACCGCCTCTTCTCCCCCCACACCTCCTCCCCCTTTACTTTGCACGCTGCATCCTGGCTCCTCCCCCCTCCCTCCTAAACGCCAGCTGATTGCCGCGTTTGGAAGGCAGGGGAGGCGCACCGAGTCCTTGCTCCTCCCCACTCCCTCCTGCCCAGGGCAATCAGCTGGCTTGCGGCATTCGGGAGGCAGCGGAGGGAGGGGGAGCCTGCGCGCCGAGTCCTCGCTCCTCCCCCCTCCCTCCTGCCTCCAAAACGCTGCAAGCCAGCTGATTGCCATGGTCAGGAGGAGGGGGAAGGCGCTGATCCGCAGGGTCTGCCAGTGGGTGAGAGGTGCTGGGGTGGGGGCGGCGTGTAGGGAGGCTGCCAGCTGTGGAGAAAGCAGGCAGCCAAACAACGTAAGACTAGAGTATTGCACAACTTTAAGTGAGTATGTTCCCTAATTGATCAGCAACGTAGCAACGAAACAACGTTAAGAGGGACGACTTTAAGTGAGGAGTTACTGTACAGCTGTGCTGCTGTAAACTTGCTAGTTTAGACATGGCCTTATCCAAACTCTAAACCTTTGGAGTTTCACTCACTGATGCTTACAAAGGTATGTAGGAACATGAAGCCAGAGAGATTACTTTTGGTTTATCCACTAGATGGTGCTTGGCTATCAAAGAAAAAACAAACATTCTTTAGCATGCTTCCTCTGGACATGAATAATGTTCATGAAATAACTGGATGTCCATGTCCAGAAGTAAAACACCAGATAATTATAGTCATATCCACTCACTTAATTTAAAGTTTTCTACATATTCAAATCCTTTTGTGCTACTTCAGTTCAACCAGCCTATTAAGAATAATTTAATAATAAACTATGCCATCGTCTCCGTCAGGGCATCAAAGTCCATGACTGGAGCTGGCTCTTACAGCTTCACGAGAAAAGAGCCCATAGGAAGCAAGCAGCTCCAAACCAAGATACATACATTTGCAATAACTGCCAAAGATCATGCAAATCTCGGATTGGACTAGTCAGTCACATGAGACATTACAGACCATCTACATCATAGGCTGCAATTCCCACCATCTCTGGTAGACGAAAGGATGCCAACAAGAGGCAGAGTGACCTCCCTCCAAGCTTGAAGGGGAGGGTCTACTACATTCCCCCTGGTGGGTGGTGCCAAACCAGCCCCGCCCCCACTCCAGAAGCAGAGGGGTGGGGCAGGAGATATAAGAGGTGGGCCCTTGAGCTCATTGGGAGGGAACCAGTGAAGGAGGTAGAAGTTGTTAGACTGCTGCAGGACTCCAGCCCTGCTACTGAGCCATGTAGCACCCTGCCCCCAGAGGGGACTGAGTGTGGAGAGGAGCTGCTGGGACTGCTGTTTACCCAGGGGAGACTGAGGACTCACAGATGATGGAGCCCTGACAGTGGACTGCAGTAGGAAGTAACCCAGGGAAACTAGACATCAGTCTGGTTGTGCTGTCACATCGTGAGTCAGTGGGTTCTGGTAGGATTCCTGCTGACCCATGGTGGGACCACCTAGGGTGACCAGACGTCCCGATTTTATCGGGACTGTCCCGATATTTCCTTGTTTGTCCCGCGTCCCGACCGACGTGCGGTCGGGACACTGGACAAACAAGGAAATGCGCCGGAGCCTGGAGCCCGGAAGTGCTACCCTGCCTTGTGTGTGCCTTGTGTGTTGGCTGTCTGCACTAGGCAGAAGTCCAGTCTAAAAGAGTGCTCATTGCTCTGTCCTGCCCTGGGGGTCAGAGCCCCAGACAGTATAAATTACTGTCTGCCCTGCCAGGAGGTTGGGCTATAGCCTGAGTGGTGCTTGGCCCTGCCCAAGGTGGCCAGAGCCCTACCCTAATAATTAACTATCTGCTGTGTGAAGTAGTGAGGCAGAGTAGCCTCCCTCTGAGCTTGACAGGGAGGGACAACCACAGGCCACTTCAGTTGCTTTATACCATTGTGTCCAGTATTTTTATATTTGCAATGTAGTTGTGTGCTGTATAGATAAAACAACCATATGAAAGACTGATGTGGGAAGGCTAGAAAAATCATTCTGTTTAGCACACAAGAACTGAATTAAGACACCCGTGGTTTGGTGTTTTCACTTTCAATTTGAGGAGGGTCAGATCACTTACTGGAAGGTTCTGGCCAATGTCAAAAATGTTGTAAATTAGTTTTGACTTTGAGTGGGCTTAGCTGTAGTATTAGTATTAAAAACTGAACCTCATTTAGGCCCTTCCTGCACCCACTGGGAATATTCCTCTCTATAACAGACTCCCCAAACCTCTCCATAATCTCTTACTCACTCCAAGGTCCTTCACCTCTCAAGAGACTCCCTAATCCTCTCTTACTCCCACCATCTCCTCCTTCCCATTCCTTCCCCAATGCACTGTTGTTCCCTTCTCGCTCTCTTTGAAGCCAGCCCTCCTGATAATAGTCATTTTCAACTCTCAGTCCGTTCCTAATAAAAGTCTTCCTGATCACACCCTGCTCTTGTGAGAATATGTCTCTGGCAAGGATAGCAGGTGGAGGATCTGCGCAGCTCCCACAACTGCCCGGGCTCCCCAACCAGGCTCCACACTGGCCTGGCTGGGGAGTGGGGCCTCGGTGGGGGAGAGGAGGGGACAGGGGTGGAGTCTGCCCTGGCAAAAAGTGGATTGGTCAGGCCGGTCCACTTTCAAAAAGTGGGAGGGCCCTGGCCCCCTGGACCCTCTGGTTCTGGTGCCACTGTGACCAGCCCATTCCCAGATTTTGGGGCTGCTGGCAGGTGTTTTCTTTGTTTTTTGTCTTTTTTTTTTTTTTTTTAAATACACTCCTGGTGGTTCATAGTCCCACTCTACTTCAATAATTTCCCATCTTTGAACATACTGGTTGAACTTTCACATGTGAACATTATTGCAAGACATTCCTTTTCAATCTGGGTGTATCTTTGTTCCACTGGTGATACTAGTGACTTTTGTGTGAAAGCTACCAGCTATCCCTCTTGTAGTAGTGATGTTCCAAACCCCATCTTATTGGAATCACATTGGATGGCTGCCTCTTCATTTACATCATAGTATTTCAAAATGGGATATTTGGTCACCAGCTCCTTGTTATGTGCAATGGCTGGATCATGGTGAGGTACCCATGTCCATACTGCATCTTCGTCCAGTAGTTGCCTCGGGGCTTTGCACACATCTGAGAGGCTTGTGTAACTTTTTGGGGATCACCCAGACCATGAAGGGGTTCTCTCACTGCCTGCCTTATAACTATGCTGCTAGGGCTCAGAGCCATGACACCAGCAGCCTGCCTACAAGCATAAAGGTCTCACCCAGGCTTCTACCAGCCTAGTTACTCCTTGCAGGTGTGACTCCAACAGCCCTTCCAGTCCTGAGTCACCCAAATCCATCCACATCGAGTTCTTAACTACCAGACACTCAGACTTTTCCACTCTGGTTTGTCACCTCTGAGGCCTGGAATCAATCCCCAGACTGGTTTGCTTTGGCGCATACACTCCACACTGTTTGCACACCAGAGATGCGGTTGGGATAAAAATAATGTTTTTGGATAGAAAAATCAGATTCAAAGATGAAATGGTGAGAGAGCAAGCCTATACAAGTGACAGAAAATAAACAAAGACACAACCTCAGACTTTACACTTTCTTTTGTATTAGAAAAGAGATTTTTATCTAAGCTCCCTATTGCTTTTGAACCATTTCCCAGCAGACCTCCTAACTGTAGCAGGGGATCCAGCATTTCACAGATAGCTTCCTAGCCTAGCTGCTGTCCCTCTGAGAGAAGGGGTTTGAAGTGAAATCTATCCAGAAACAAAGGACTTGTCTACACTACGCAGCTTTTAGTGACAAGGCTGTGATACAGCCTTGTCGCTAAAAGTCAGCGTGTGTAAACGCTCTGCCGGTATTTTGTCGGCACTTATGCCAACAAAATACTTCCACCACCGCGAGCGGGGTTAGCTTTCTCAGCAGGAGCAACAAAACCACATTCACACTGCCACTTGCATCGGCAAAACTTTTGTCTTTCGTAGGGAGGAGGGGCTTTTTAAAGTACCCGTGAAAGACAAAAGTTCTGTCAACAATGACACACTGTAGACAAGCCCAAAGGTTTTAAGGGATTTTTTCCTTTCAGTCACTATAGATATTCAAAGTGGGGTAAACTCCCTCCTTTTATAGTTTTTCAAGACGGGGGGGGGGGGGGGGGGGGTTCTTTTCAGTTGTGTCAATGTTTTCCCATTAATTTTTATGGCCCATTATCGGTCTTTTCCTAGGTTATACAATGCTAGGTACTTGAAGCTAGTTTTGTCTGTTTGGGGAGGCAGACCCTGCCTACCTGACTGTGAGGCAGAGCTCTATGTTGCAGCAGAAACTAGGAGCACAGTTATATACAAATTCATAACTATAGTCTGTACATGTATCTAACAATGACTGTCATGTTCAGAACATGACAAGCTTTCATAAAAGACCTTACTTGACATAATTTATAGCACATTGCATACAACCAGTTGATTGAGCTGTTTATTCTTTGGGGTTCAAACCCCCTGTTCTCTGCTTAGGGTGTCTGGAACCTGCTTGTCACAGCTTTGTAGAAATTTTGTCAGATAATTTACGAATCTACCAGGCCCTAAACTGATTTAATATCTTTAGGTGTGGGCAGCTGCTGTATTGCTTTTACCTTTTCAGGGTCATATTGTAGCGCTTTGGAGGTCAACAAGTGTCTCCATGGATAGTCCTGCAGTCAATTACAATTCCATCTCGCTTTTATTCAATTTCTGATGAGCTTTCTTGGTGGTGTCTAGCAGACGGATAAGGTTGTAGTCGTGATCTGCCACAGCTTCTGCCATGAGGCCTTGACATTCTGATGTATGGGCGTGATGCTGATCCCTGCGAGTCCGGTTAGTATGTCGTATTGGCAGCACTGATATTCTTCTGCTACAGGTTTGATCCCAAACAGCATTCTCAACTATCTGTATTTACCTCCTAGTGCCTGGGCTGTGGTGAGGTAGCTGTTTCACTTTTCCGGTAGCACTTGCCAACACCCATCTTTGGTATCAAGTATTAAAATCAGGTAGCACTTCAATTGTAGGAATTTGATAGTACACTCTTTCGTGCTTTGTTTAAATTGCTTGGGTCTATACAAATGTACATTTTGTGTGGCTTCTCACAGGCTATAATGCTTCCTATCCAACTTGTGAGGTCTAACTTTAGCAATGATGCTTTCTTTTTCCATTTACTTTATTGCTCTGATTATATCCCCTTTTAATGCAAAGGGTACTCTGTAAGGTAGGTGCTGTACTAGTTGAATTGTTTGTGTTTCTAGGTGTAACATGTCTGGAAGACATCCCAGATCTTAAAAATTCATCTTGGTAATCCGTTAGCAAGGGGGTGCCACAGTGTATATTTTGTTTTGCTTGTGTGCCTATTAGGAGTCATTTGTCCCAGGTTTAGTGTCACTAGACTGCATTGACTAATTTTAGCTAAATGCAAAGGTTCCTGTGTGATCTATACTACCTGAAATTTCAGCCTGTGTACTTTCCCTTGGAATTCTGCATATAACTTGTATTGCTTATAGGTATTATGATTGTGCCACATTTGACCTTGGTTGCAATTTCACTTTCTTCTCTTGCGTAGTACTGGCCTTGTCTACACTGGCAAGTTTCTGTGCAGTAAAGCAGCTTTCTGCGTTCTAACTCCCGAGGTGTACACACTGCCAAGCCACATAGTGCGCAGAAACTGTGTAGTTGCAGCACTGTAAAAAAGCACCCACCCCAACGAGAGGAGTACAGCTTTCTGCACTGGTGATAAAGCACCGCGGTGCCAGTGTAGACACCCTGGTCGATTACAGCACTGCTTCTGGCCTCCGGGAGGTATCCCACAATGCCTGCTCTTGCCTCTCTGGTCATCAGTTTGAACTCTACTGCCTTGCCCTCAAGTGACCAACCGTCAGCCCCACCCCGTAAATTCCTTGGGAATTTTGAAAGTCCCCTTCCTGTTTGCTCGGTAATGCGTGCAGTGGTCTCAGCGCATCTTTCCAGGCGGCAATGCCTGCTCCATGCACAGGCGATCCCCCACTTGGAGCAATGCCGAGCTGCTGGACCTCATCAGCATTTTGGGAGTGGAACTATAGGAGGGAACAATAGGATGGAATGCCCAGAAGAATGAATGACGTGAGGACAATTTCCTGAAGGGACCCTTACCCTTGCAGAGCTTTTTGGCTCCAACATTTACATTTCTACACAGGGAGGTTTGGCCCACAGAAATAAAAATCTGCACATCTTCCATGTGTTTTTGGACCAATGGAAAAAAATAGGTACAATTCAAGGGACTTTTAAAATTGCCTATAAAACCGAATTAACAATAAATGAGCTTATGAACAACCAGAAAATATATTTCTCAAGTGAAAAAACTACAAATGGACTTCTTTGCAAAGAAATTGTAAGTGTTCTTACAGGAAAAGCCACAAACTGTCTGGAAAGGAAGAGTAGATTGAATTACTTGCCTCAGTGAAATTAAATATCCAGAGAATTGCTGTGCCTGTGATCATGATGACTGGGGCTTGCTCACCTGTGGCTCCCCCTCCCCATGCTGTGGAGGCACAGCCAGGCAGGTCTGCATCTGCAAGCAGGCACCCGTGCTGGTCAATAGGTTGGGAGCCCCCCCGGCCAATGGGCTGGGGGGAGGGGGAAGGCAAAGGGGGAGCTTATAGGGAGCTCTGGAGCAGGGGAGACAGTGGGGGAGGGGAGTTGTCTGGCACAAAGGGGGGCTCTCTGGAGAGGGTTGACAGGGCCACAGGGTTGTGTGGGTCTCTGTAGGGCGGGGGGGAGTGATGGACGGAGCCAGCCGCAACCCGGGTCTGCGCTGCAGGGGGGTGTTGCTATAGCCCCCTCAGGAAGCCCCCGCAGGAAGCCCCCTCTGTCCTGTGTATTTTATGCCAGCCCCGGGGTGCCCATCGCTGCTCCTTTCTCCCACCCACGGCTCCATCGGTCTATCCCCACAACACCACCCCCAGCTGTGTCTGTGTGTCTCTGACAGAGGGACTCCTGCTGCTCTCTCTCTGCCAGGGGCTGAGAGCAGGGGCCTGTGGCTCCCTCCCCTTCCCTGCTGTGGAGGCGTGGCCAGGCAGCTCTGGCGCCGCCCCCTGCAGCTCCCATTGGCCGGGGTTCCTGCCAATGGGCTGTGAGTCGGGTCAGCGCTGAGGCCTCTCCGCAGCACGCAGTGACTCCGGGGACGGGAGGGGCTGCTTGTGGGGGGACGGGAGGGGCTGCCCCCGAGGTGAGAGCGCCCCACGTTGCCGACCCATGGTACAGGGATCCCCAAAGCACGGGGCCTGGGGCCCAAACATTGGTGGAGCTGGGCTCACCTTCAGGAATATTGGTAGAGCTTGGGCACCACAGGCCCATATAACTCACCACCTATGTACCTATGGACAGATTTCACGATACATGACAGAAAGGGGCCATGGCTGGGACACGCTGCAGTGCAGGGTCAAAGTGAAGGAGCTGCGGAACGCCTACCACAAGGCGCGGGAGGCAAACCGCCTCTTCGGTGCTGCACCCATGAGCTGCCAGGTCTACAAAGAGCTGGACGCGATACTCAGTGGCGACCCCACCTCCAATGCGAAGACCACTGTGGATACTTTGGTGGCTTGCGTGCCAGTCAAGGGTGGATTGAGCCAGGAGGAGGAAATGTTGGATGAGGATGTGGAGCGGGAGGGGGAACCAGAGGCAGAGATGCATGCAGCCAGGAGCTCTTCTGTACCCCGGAGGAGGCTCGCCAGTCACAGCGGTCAGAGCTTGGCGAAGCGCAAACAGGAGAGGAGGCTTTGATTTGGGGAATTGCGAAGCAAGATGTTGGGGGCGAAGGGTGCAGAAAGCAGGCTTGTGTCTGAATTATGTGCATACCACCACAGGCCTAGTCTGAGCAGCAGAACAGGGTGTTGATTCCCATGAAGTGAGGGAGTCAATCTGCCTCAGATCTCCAGGAAACTCTCATGGAGATACTGGGCAATCTGCTGGTTTTTTAGCAGAGCTGCTTTGTTTCTTGTCCCATTAAGGGTAACTTTCCTGCACCACTCTGCCGTCACTGGGGCGGGAACCATTGCTGCACACATTGCCTCATAAGGGCCAGGGCGGAGCTGCAGTCTTGGAGAAGACCCTCCCTTGATTCCCTGCTCACCCTCAGCAGTGAGATATCGTCCATAACGAACACAGCTCTCCCCAAGAGCCACATGCCCAGTATGCAGTAGAGTCCTGGAACACTGATTTCCCCTGAACCCTACTCACCATTTTGGGGGCCTTGTGGCTCGTGTGTTCTTGCCTGGAGTCAGCCAGTTAGTGACAGGTATGTGAATAGTGGCTGTGTTTTAAATCACTGAATCAGTGGTCTGTGGATTGCAAACAATACTGCTTCTGTAAAAGGTTGCATTTTGGCTTCACAGATATGACCTTGGGAGCATAGGCACCGACTCCATGGGTGCTCCGGGGCTGGAGCACCCACAGAAAAAAAATTGGTGGGTGCTCAGCACCCACCGGCAGCTCCCTGTGGCCCCGCCGCCTTGCTCCAGCTCACCTCTGGCTCCTCCATGAGTGCGCCGCCAGGTCCTGCTTCTCCCCCCTCCCTCCCAGTGCTTGCGCCGCAAAACAGCTGATTCGCGGGGCACGGGGGGAGAGGGGGAAGGCGGCGCTCTGGGGGAAGAGGCGGGGCTGGGGCGGGGATTTGGGGGAAGGGATCCAATAGGGGCAGGGAAGGGGCAGAGTTAGGGCGGGGACCTTGGGGATGGGGTTGGAATGGGGGCAGGGCCAGAGGCGGGGATGGGGTGGAGTCAGGGTGGGGCTAAGGGTTGAGGGGGGCGCACGGGCACCGACTGGTGCCGGAGAAAGTTGGCACCTATGCTTGGGAGCCCAGCCTCCCTCTTTATTGATGGCTGAACGGCTGTGCAGAATTAGAAAGCGGCCACGAAGAACTAAGGAGGACTTCGTGCATGAGGTCATGATGCACTCCGCGGCCAAAAAACAGGAATTGAAGGAGTGGTGGGACAGCGAGAAAAGGGACCAAAAGGAGAACGCGGCGCGCCAGAATGAAGCCACAGAGAGGCCCTTAAACATTATGGAGCGCCAAGCGGACACGCTCCAGGCACTAATAGCACTGCAAACTGAGCAGCTGCATGCCCGCCCTCCCCTGCAGCCACTGTCGCAAAAAACTCTTTCCCATGCACCCCTCACCCTCCAACGAACACACTTAACCTCCTGGCTCCAGTCTGTATCTGCAGCATTCCAGTCCTCCCCACACCCATTGCCCACAACACCCGTCCCACTGCAGTTTAGCCCTGCTGAAGTACAGTACTTGCTGCACTGTACTCTGAAGGAGAAGGTTGGATATGATCCCTGGATATACACAAATCTTTAACTGTCCTGGGACCCCACCTCCTCCTGGGACTCTCCCTTCCCCCGGCCACCATAGTGCTGATGTGGGTTTGTTTGTTTTTTTGGTCTCTCTCCTCCAGTTCTTTTTTAATAAAAGAATTGTGTTGGCTTGAAAGCCATCTTTATTCTATTAATTATAAGCAGAGCCCTGGAAAAGCAACAGGCAATTTTCTTAAACCTTCATATTGCATCGTCTGCACCAATCACCTCCTAACATTACAAGCACTGCATTCCTAAGCGTAGCAACACATATTAGTGGCTTTCAGCTTCAAATTGCTGCCACAAGGCATCCGTGATCCTTATGGCCCTGTGCTGCGCCCCTGTAATAGCCCTCGTCTCTGGCTGTTCAAATTCAGCCTCCAGGTGCTAAGCCTCAGCAGTCCAGTCAAGCTTTCACCCTTCCCTTCACAAATATTATGGCATGTACAGCACATGGCTATAAGCATAGGAATATTGTCATCGGCCAGGTCCAGCCTCCCATATAGGCATCGTCACTGGGCCTTTAAATGGCCAAAAACTCACTCAATAGTCATTCTGCACTTGCTCAACTGTTGTTGAACTGCTCCTTGCTGCTATCAAGTTGCCTCGTGTACGGCTTCATAAGCCATGGCATTAAGAGGTAGGCAGGGTCTCCCAGGATCACAGTGAGCATTTAGACTTCCCCTACAGTGATCTTCTGGTCCAGGAAGGAAGTCCCTGCTTGCAGCTTCCTGAACAGGCCAGTGTTCCAAAAGATGTGTGCGTCCTGCACATTTCCAGACCACAGTGATCCACAAGCTCCTGAAGACCCATAGAGGAATACCCCTTCCAATTAATGTACACAGTGGCTAGGCAGTCTGGTGCCAGAAGTGGAATATGTGTGCCATCTATCACCCCTCTGCAGTTACGGAAGCCCATTTGTGCAAAGCCATCCACAATGTCATGCAGGTTGCCCAGAGCCATGGTCTTTCGGAGCAGGATGCGATTAATGGCCCTGCACACTTCCGTCAACATGAGTTCAACAGTCGACTTTCCCACTCCAAACTGGTTACTGACTGATCAGTAGCAGTCTGGAGTAGCCAGCTTCCACAGTGCAATTGCCACATGCTTCTCCAGTGGCAGGGAAGCTCTCATTCTCATGTCCTTGTTCCACAGGGCTGGGGTGAGCTCATCACACAATCCCATGAATGTGGTTTTCCTCATCCAAAAGTTCTGCAGCCATTGCTCGTCATCCCAGACATGCATCACAATGTGATCCCGCCACTCAGTTCTGGTTTCCCTAGGCCAAAAGCAGCGTTTAACTGTGGTCACCACCTCCATGAATGCCACAAGCAATCTCATGTCATAGCAACAACGTGTGGCAAGATCAATGTCGCACTCCTCTTGCCTTTGTAGTTTAAGGAATAATTCCACTGTCCCTCGTGACGACTTAGAGCGAGCAGCATACTGGTCAACAGTGCGGGATCCATTCCTGCAGACCAAAGAGGCAGAGCGCGCAGTACACAAACCGTTGGAAGATGGCGCCAAATGTGGGTGGAAGCGCAGGGATTGCTGGGATGCAAAGCAATGCATCATGGGGCATTGGGACAGGACCCAGGATGCCCCTCGACCCCCCTCCGCCTTCCCACAACTCTTAGCGGCAGAAGAGGAAGAGATACTCTGTGGGATAGCTGCCGAGAGTTCACCGCTCCGAACACCGCTGCAAGTGCCACAAGTACGAACATGCTATTGTGCAGGCAGCTGACAGTGTGAACTCACAACAGCGGTTTCCCTTCAGCGCTCCCTGAGCAGCGCTGTACCTGCCAGCGCTGTAACTCTGCCAGCGTAGACATACCCTAAATCTTTGTAGTCTAGCACATTCACTGATGGCCCCTTGTCTATTTGGCATTCAGGCTCCTGTTTGTGTGCTGCTGCTTTGTTTTTGCCTCTGGTGCTATTATAAACTTTACAAGACACTTATTTTTGCTCTTTTACAGTGTATTAATGTCCTGTCATTCATTAGAGTAAAGTCATCTGTCTTGTGACCTCATTGGAGTTAAGTCATGGCTGCCGTGAGCCCATTTGGTAACAGCAAGGATGACTATTCTTTACAATTTCACTGTTGGGAACATAGAATAAAATCCAGACATGTCACACTCAGATCACTGTTTAAATGTATTTTCCAGTCATGCTAAAAGTAATGAGATGTTTTAAGAGTCAACATTTTTGTGTTTTTTTGGTCTTGAGTCATGCTACAGTTTCAGGTCCTTTACGCTGTTTTATTTATTCAATAAAATAGCCAATCAAAAGTGACTTGTGAAACCTTGCGCCTGAAAAACAGCTATGCAGATATTCCATTATTCCTCTGAGGAAGTGACCTTGCAGAAAACACAATGCTGGATGATCCACAAGTTTTTTCCACACTTTAGCATTATTCCCAGAAGAAATATATTCAGAAAGGGACTCATTTCTTCTAAAAATCATATAAAAATGATGCCTGCATTCTGCAGATAAAGAAAAGCCAAATTTCTCCAACCTGGATGCCTAAAGTTAGTCTCCTAGATTCATAACTAGTTATCTAAATAGTAACCTAATATTGTGACACTGTACCTCGGGGGAACACCCTACACCCCCATGTTCATCCTTATAAAATGATTGTGTGGTATCCAATGCAAAGTTCGTCATGTTGGGAGTCTTCTGAAGGCTCACGATGCACTGAGCATTGTTGTTATAGTAATGTTGTAGTGATGTTATAGGTTATAATTTTATGTATATAGTTATGAGGCTGAAAATATATCCTCAGGTCTTAAAGCAAGCCCAGACAAAGACTCTCCTGAAGCAGAGGGGCAATTCACACCTCACCAGGGCATGGATGGGACAAATCCAGCCCAGCCTCACAAATATATAAACAAGTGTTTTTAATTTATAAAGGAGGTTGTACTCAGAGGCTTGCTATGTGAAAGGGGTTACCCGTACAATAGTTTGAGAACCACTGATCTACAGCCACCACCACCACTAAGCGACTGAAACGCTGATAAAAGGGGCGAGCCTGGCTGAAGAGCAACCAACCAGCTTGTGGTGAGAAGCAGCTAAGTTTGTAAGGGCACTGAAAGTGTTAAGATCAGCTTAGAATGCGTTTTGCATTTATTTCAAATCTGACTTGTTCTGCTTTGACTTATAATCACTTAAAATCTATCTTTCTAGTTAATAAATTTGTTTGTTTATTCTACCTGAAGCAGTGTGTTTGGTTTGATGCATGTTAGAGGCTCTTCTTGGGATAATAAGCCTGGTCATATCAATTTCCTTGTTAAATTGATGAACTCATAGAAGCTTGCAGCATCCAGCGGGCATAACTGGACACTGCAAGATGGAGGTTCCTAGGGTTGTGTCTAGGACCGGAGATATTGGCTAGTGTCATTCGGTTGCACAATCCAAGGAGCAGCTTACATGCCAGAGGCTGTGCGTGAACAGCCCGGGAGTGGGGGTTCTCACAGCAGAGCAGGGTAAGGCTGGCTCCCAGAGTCAAGGATTGGGTGACCTAGCAGATCACCAGTCCAGATAACACCAGAAGGGAATGTCACAAATATACAAAGGAGCAGAGCACATGCAGTTCCCACTGACTTCAGTGGGATTTGTGGGTGCTCAGCATCTAAGTATCTTGCCATTTTTATTTCTGAACCTAAAAATGAATCCCAGGTGGAAAACTTTGGACAAGGGCTGTAGGTGTCAAAAATATGCTCCTTTCCTATAGTTCACTTGAACGTGTGCCAGTAATCAATCTTCCTGTGGGAAATGCCTGAAGTATCTCTAGGTCTGGTCCCTGAACCTAAGTCGCCCCGAGGCAACTTTCTATATAAGGATATGACACCTATAATGAGGTCAGTGGTTTGACATCAATAGGAGTTTTGCCTGCAATATTTGGCCTCTTGATTGAAACATGGTTAATTAATTTTGACTGTTCCAGAACATTTTTAGTATATCCTTTCACTATCGTATCATGTTTGAAAGCATGAAAATATGTCCACTTTAAACTGTAGCTCTCACATTAATAGGCATCATCTTATGTTGCATTTCACAGCAGTACATTAATTTGGATCACTACTTTACCAACTGGCATAGAAAGAGCATAATACAAAATAAAAATTGTATGGTAACTTTAATACAACTGGGTCATTCCTTGAGGTACCCAATGTCATTGGTGCTATAGAATCCTAGAAATTTAGGATGGCAGACCCAGGCCCCCTTCACTGAGTTCCATAATATAATTAGATAAAAATAGCAGAGGGGAAAGAGAAATGAAGAGGTATAAGCAGGATGGGGACAGGGAGGAATAGATTAAATGGAGAATCAACCAGGCAAAAGGATAAAGGAAGCCTGTTCTAAGAGCTAGGAGAAGTCTCCCACACCAGCAGTGGCCCAATTGAGTAGAGAGAAACAGGAGGCGAGTAGTAAATGAACAGAAGTACAAAGGAGAGTGGCAAGAGAAAAGGTCTCTGAAGCAGAGTGGAGTAAAACCTGTGTTTGGTTTGTCCTCTTTGTTGGTAAAAACCAAGAAGTGGATTCTTAGCATGAACATACACAATTAGCAAGAGTGAAGAGTAGATGCTGGCTCTTGAATACATTGATTTTTTTTTTTGGTAGGAAATATTTTCCCCGTAATTTGAGGTTCAAAGTTAGTGCTCTAAAAATAGGTAGTATAGGAGAGCATGTGTATGCATTATTGACTGAGTCATGTTTAGAAAGGGCTGTAGTACTCTGTTGTGGACTTGAAGTGTTTTTAATATTTTGTCAATGTGATCTTAAGCTGAATAAAATCTTAAACTTTAGATGAGGAGTGTGACAAGTTCACCCCAGGGCACCACATAGAATTGGGGTACTACTGAGGCCCCTGACCCACCAGGCTGGGCTCCCTCTCACACTGTACTTCTGAGACAAGCTGCAAAGCCCCCCAGACTGCACTTTCACCAGCATTCATACAGGGAAGGACAAACCCAGCTGCAGTTACTTGCAGGCTCTCTGACCAGCCCCTGCATAGAAAGGCTACAGCCAAAGCAACTCTCAGTTCCCCAGGCACACACCCCTCTGGAGTATAAACCCAAAATTATACCGGCTTGCGCTACACAGGGAACTGTACAGCATAAGCTCATAAACTTTGCCCCCTCTCTCAATGTGGAGAGGAATATGCAATTGCCTTTGCCTCTGGAGCTATACTTCCCATACACTTCACTCCAATTCACTGGTTTAGATAATAAACTTGTTTTTGCTTTAACTACAAAATAGAGATTTGAAGTGATAGCCAACAGATCAAAGCACACTACCTAGCAACTAAACACAATGTAAGCTTAATATACTTAATAGATTGGATATGAATTAGCAGATTCTCCCCTAAGAGATGATACAAGCAGGCTGCAGATTCATAAGGGACAAGCTGAACTTGCTGTACAGGTTGGAATCCCCAGGTGTTTCTTTCACAGGCTAGAAATCCCTTGAGCCTTGGTCCAGCACTTTCCCCACTTCAGTCTCTGTTCCTCACGTATTTTCTTGCGGGGGAGTGAAGAACAACAGTTGATATCACTCCCTGCCTTATATAGCTTTTGCATAGGGCAAGAACCATGTGTTCCAAAGCTTGGTTCCCAGACCAGTCTGTGGAAAAATACCGACATGCCAAGATGGAGTCCAGCATCATGTGGCTTGGTCACATGTCCTTGTAGAGTCATAGCAGACATTACTTACAGGCTGTCTGGAGTGTTCTCAGGAAGGCTCACAGGTGGGGATAAGCTTCTCCTAAGGCTTATTGTTCTCCCTAATGGCTCATTGCCCTAAATAGGCCCTTCCTAACCAGCTATCTAGACTGAAAGCATCTTGTCTAGTGGGCGTTACCCCGTTATAACATTTGAAATACAGATACATAGTCAGTATTTATAACTTCAGCTGCAGAAACGATACATGCATACCAATAGGGTAATCACGTTCAGCAAATCATAACTTTTCCAATGACACCTCACGTGACATATCTTGCATAAAATAATTATTCTATCACCATATCATAATAATATCACTGACGAATATGGGGTGCAGTGTCACAAAGAGCATTTTTTGTGATCTCTTTAAATATCATAGCACTAGAGAAAGGAGCTGTGATGTTGCACTCCATATGATTTGATGAAAATATGCTAATGAGTGTGAATATAATGTAACTGGAATATGCTTCATGCAAAAGGTCTCTTGTAAGGTATCATTACAAAGCTTATAATCTGAGTGTGGTCATCCAATCTGTATAAATGTATCATTCTTGTATTTGAAACTAGAAATATAACTCTGACGGCCTATTGTAATTATGCAAAGTGTGGTCCGTTATTGGTAGCTTGGAATCTTGTTGGCTCCCATTAAAGTAAATGGCTCTGTTTACTTGTAAGTCTTCCTGTATACGTGTGTGCTGGCAAGTGGGTAATGAAGTCTTACAGTGACATGCATAGGCGGTGAGTTATATGGACCCATGGTACCCGTGCTCCACCAATATTCAGGAATGTGGGCCCGACTCCACCAAGTTTGGGCTTATTTTCAGAGCTCTCCTGTCCATAGGGTGGACTGGGGCAACTGCCCCGGGCCCCATGCTTTCGGGAGGCCCCACGCTTCAGGGTGATGCAGGGTCCAGGGCAGCCTGGGGAATTAGCGGGGGGCCTGGCACCAGCAGCAGCGAGCAACCTGGCCCCAGCCCACTCTGCTCCTTCCCACCCCTGCTCCACCTCCACCCTGCCCCCATTCCACCCCTTCCCGGCTTCCACCCCCTCCCCCGAGTGATGCCGGAAGCCGGTGGAGCAGCGTGGGCTGGATCCAGGTCGCTCGCTACTGCCAGTGCCAGGCTGCCCTAGACCCTGCGTCCCCAAAGCACAGGGCCCGGGGCAGTTGTCCCGGTCCATTCTATGGACGGGACGGCTCTGCTTGGACCCGTTCCAGGCACCACCAAACCTGGCACCCATGGTGATATGTGATCTGAACTGGAATCCATCTTTAACCTGGTGCTTTTCCATTTAGAAGGAGGGGTGGGAACCCAGAGAGGGACAAAGAATTCCCGCCTTGTGCAAAACCTATATAAGGGAGTGGAACAGAACAAAGGGGGGTGCAGGCATGAGAACTCCTCTAGCCACCACCTGAGCTGGAACAAGGACTGTACCAGGGGAAAGGATTGGGCCCAGACTAGAAAGAGGCTAGTCTGTCAAAGAAGCTTATTGGAACGTCTCTGAGGGTGAGATTTGGCTGCATTTAGTTTCCTGCTGCATTAGGCTTACGCTTGCATGTTTTATTTTATTTTGTTTGGTAATTTACTTTGTTCTGTCTGTTATTACTTGGAACCACTTAAATCATACTTTTTGTATTTAATAAAAATAGCTTTTTACTTATTAATTAACCCAGAGTATATATTAATACCTGAGGGGGGCAAACAGCTGTGCATATCTCTCTACCAGTGTTATAGAGGGCAAACAATTTATGAGTTTATGAACGGATTTATTTGGGGTTTGGACCCCATTGGGAGCTGGGTATCTGAGTGCTGGAGACAGGAACACTTTTTAAGCTGTTTTCAGTTAAGCCTGCAATTTATGGGGGACATGGTTCAAACTTGGATCTGTGTTTGCAGCAGGCAAGTGTGGCTGGCTCAAACAAGGCAAGGTACTGAAGTCCCAAGCTGGCAGGGAAAACAAGCTCAGAGACAGTCCAGGTGGCACATCAGGTGGCAGTCCCAAAGGGGTTTCTGTGATCCAACCCATCACAGAAGCAACTCTGCTATATGGGGAAAATATTAATTGATTTAACATCTTGATTGAAGTTGGTGAAATGAACTGACACATAGTATTTTCCCTGTGTCAGATTATATCTGGTCTCATGTCACAGCAGGGACCTCTGAGAGTCAAAAGTGCATCTTTTAATATAGGCAGCAAAATGCAACAATACCCCAGCAGCAAAGCAAAAACACTTGTTTTCTTCATATCTATCTGCTATGGAAAACTTCTCTTTAATGTACCATGGATTTCAGTACTTAGCAAATGTGATGTTTTCCCCCTTGTGTTAAAGCATTCCTCCTGGCTAAAAACTAGTTACTGTATTCAGTTGTTCTATTTACTCAACTCACCAACTTTGAAGCATTTTTAGAGCACAACTAAATCACAGATCTCTGACTCTCTCTGTGCACATGTATAGACATATAATTCCACTTTAATAAATGAATAGCAATCACTCCACTCCTCTGCACATATTCACAATAGAACTAAGAATTTCAGGTGTGGGATTACATTTTCTTCTGGCTGCAAAGCTCACAGCTAGCAAAATGCCAAATTAGACCATCTTTTTAACTGCAAACATTTTTAGCAACAGGCCCTGGGCTTAGTAATGGCCTGCAGACACTTGTATAAAAACTTACCAGTTTCAGCAGCACCAGGTGACCACGAATTATCAAGGAAATACCGGCCTGTTCAAACCCTGTTCAGAGAGTTGTATGTAAAACTTCAGTTTTGAAATCAAACATAGGCTTACTTAAATAAATGGAAAGATCCCTAACACCACCCAGACTACTGCAGTGAGGACAATCTAATACCAGTTTAATCAAGAAACACAGTTATAATGGCCTCACTGGCGAAATGATTGATGGAATCAGCTGATCCAGCAACGCATTTAAGCACATGCTTAATGGTTTTTTTTTTTTTTTTTAAATAAGTACTTTGCTGCCTAGGGATTGCCTTAACAATTCACTTCAGGATTTTGTTGACTTAAAGCCCAAAAGCGTACGCTTAACTCTAAGGAGTGGGGAGTTGTCAGTTTCAGGCATTAAAGTTCAGCAGGTGTGTAAGCGCTGCTCCGGGCTCCGTCCTGGGGTGCGACCCGTGTCCCCCAGGCTATTGGGGGGGTGGGGGGGTTATTAGCCACGCACAGGTGAGTGAATAGCCACTGATGAAGGGGGGAGATCGGCGCAGCGTGGTGGTTGCTGATCACTGGTAGGAAGTCAGCTGGGCTTATTAACTCTTCCTCTCCCTACTGTGGGTAAGGGGCGCAAACCGCTTCAGAGCAGCGTCCCGCAGAAAAGACAAACAGCAGCACGCAAGAAGGGGGGCGGCTCTGCAGCACTGGCCTAGCCCTCTACCCTAGCAGTTTCCCTACTGCTGCGTGACCCTGGGCATCGGCAAGCACTTAGGGCTGGAGACTGCTCCCCTACCTCCCCCCAGCAGGGCTCTCCAGCACGGGCAGGTTTTCCCCCCACCTGCGAAGTGCTTCTCAGGCACCCACCTTGGGTGGTGGGAGGAGCTCACCTGCTGCTTTAGCCCCTGAGAGCCAGCGGTAGTAGCTCCATGGGGGGCTAAGGCTGAGCCCACCACCCCGCCCCAGTAGCCTCCTCCTTAGTCATGGGGCGCGTAGCAGCTGCTCCATCAGCCTGACAAAGCGCCCCCAGCCGTGCGCTGCATTAACACCGCCCCCAGCTCTGCCCCATTGATCGGTGCCTGGCTAATGGAGCCACACGAACTACTCTCTTGCTCCGGCTGATTTAAATGGTGCCCGGCCACGCGGCTGACGCCCCCTCGGCTCTCCCCTCCCTCTCTCCAGCCCGAGCCCCCAGCTATAAAAGGCCCGGCTGCACCCCAGCTCCGGGACTGGTTTCCCTGTGGAGCAGCAGCTACTTACGGAGCAGCAGCCCCCGGGGGACAGGTGAGTGAAGCCGCTTCAGCCACGGGCTTAGCTCGCCTTTGGGTGAGGGACAAAACTGGAGCGCAGCGGCGTGGGGAGGCAGCTCCGGTTTCAATGGGGATTTGCTGGGCCAGGCGAGCGAGTGCGAAGGCTGGTCAGAAGCAGGTGTCCGAGTGAAGGCAGATCTGGGGTAGAAGTGGGAGGTCTTCCTGGCTCGATCCCTGACTCTGCCAGGGACTCGGGCAAGACCCCAGCTGCCCCCTGCCTCAGTTTCCCCACATGTAAAGTGGGGCTGAGCCCTGCCTTGCGGGGGGCGGGGAAGGATTGGAGTTTAACGTTTATAAAACGCTTTAAGGACTTGACCCTGCCCCCGCTGAAATCGGAGGCGAGGAGTGCTGCTATTGACTTCGGTAGCTGCGGGATCGGGTCCTGAGCTCTTCAGATTCACGTTCCTGTAACAGTATGAGACTGTGTAACGTAAACTAACTCCCAGTAACTTTTCCCCATTCAGATGTCAAGATCTACCCTCTGAACGAGGTTTCTAGGCAGTTGCGTGTTGCTGCCAGACTCCCGTGGGAGCGTGTGCAGGGCACCCAGAAGCAGCCGCCGTTCCCTTCCTGGCACTGGCTTTCTCCCCCTTTGGAGAAGGAAGGAAATGTTATTAAAGAAATATCCGCGATCTCCCAGCTCAGTCAGTGTCGGGGTGTAACAGAATCTTCTAGCGCTGCAGCTGATATTTGATCGTGTGGTTCACTGGAACTATTTCCTCCAGACTCGTTTACTTTTGCTCCAGGAGTTTTAGGCATGTCACGGAGTAATGGGGTCTGTTCCCGCTGGCCTGCCAACATCAATAATGAAATACTCAGGGGTGACATGATTTCTCTCCTCAGTAACTAATAATCCTGGTTGGATTTAAAGATGAACAGTTCACTCCGTTTATTTTAGGAGGACGATGAGCTTGGGGCTAAGGCATAGGTGGAACTAGAGAGCTCTGGGTTCACTTTTTTTTTTCTAGTTCTACCACAGACTCACTTGGGCAAGCACTTAGTGCTCGATCCTGCAAGGTGCTAAGCATGACCTTGTTGAAGGAACGTATTTCCCACTGAACTCGCTGGGAGTTGAGTGTGCTCTGCACCTTGCAGGATCAAGTCAGTAGTCTTTCTGTGCTTCAGTATCCCCATCTGTAAAATGGGGTTACTACTTCCCTTCCTCCCAGGGATAAATGAACTAGTATTCTGAGGTGCTGTCACTTGGTTATGTGGGTCATAGAAGTAACTACAGAGAAGTGTGTGGAAGAAATGCACTTCACTAGGATCCTGTCCTGATTAGGATTAGCCAGTCAGGCTGCTTGAATCAAGACACTAATTCTATAGAACTATGCTAAAAAACTTGCATTATGCAGACAAGTATAAATGCCTTTGCTTTTTAAAATATTTTTTCATTTTATAGCAATAATGACCTCAATGCAGGGACTTTTCTGGGATAAATGACTGCAAGGAGGCTGATAAAGATGTACAAACCAGACAGTTGTTAGTCCCCAAGAATATTTATTGCTTTAGTAATGTCATGGAATAAGAGAGAGAGAGTCCTTGTAATGTGACATTTGGGATCCAGATTCTGGTTTCACTACTTCTGGAGTCACTCCACAGATATACCCATGTAAATAAGTGACAGCAGAATTTGCCCCACAAAGTCTAATGCTCAGGAAGAGTTAGGATATTTCTAAACACATTCCCTCTACTAGTTTTAGAGAGATTTGGCTGGATGAGAAGTAAATCTATTATTACAGTGAGAATTATGCAGCTAAAAATTAAAGGTTGTTTAAAATACCCATTAAAACACTCCTTCTCTAAACTGTTATATGCTTGTTTCTCACTCGGTCTTAAATAACCGGCAGTGTAAAAGTAAAACTACATTTGGAGGATTGAGCCTTTGACTGTACAAATATTTTACTAAACAAAGTGAATAGAAATGCGCAAGTGCTTCAGACAACGAGCATTAGTTTAGTGCACTGCATATTATGCTTTGCACTTTGATAGCACCTTGAATTTGAAAATCTTAGGGCCCAATTGTATACTTATTGGAGTTAATAGAAATACTCTTCATGGAGTTTAATGGATGTGGGATCAAGTCCTTGATGTTAAACTAAACTTTACTACACCTCTATAAAGTACATATTATCCTTGCTTCACAGACAGGAGAACTGAGGTATGGAAAGATTATGTCTCAGATCTTCAAAGATATGTAGGCATTTAACTCCCATTGATTTCAACCTAAGTACCTTTTGAGGATCTGGGCCTAAGTGACTTGCCCAAGACCTCCGAATGAGTGAATGTCAGTGCTCAGAACAGAACCCAGAATTTCTTACGGTCGAGATCCTAACGTCTGGATTTCTCTCCCTCTCCCCTGCCTCCCTCCCCCCATTACTGCCTGGTTTTTGACCCTTGATGTCTGTAGAACTCATCCTACAGTCCTCAGGTAAGATTCCCAACAGTGCCCTGGAGAACTAAGGACTGCAGGATCAATCAGTGGAAACTGTTTCATTTAACAAACCACAAGTTGGCACCTGGAAAGCTTTATCTTCTAAACAGAAGAATTAGTTGATAAACCAAATTTTAATTAAAATCTAAAAATGTCCTTTATAAATGCTACAAGTTCAGAAGATTAAAAATAGTGATATTTTGCACAGCAACATTCAGATACACACAGATGCATGTACTCAGCACTAGAGAGAGATCTAGAATGTATTCTCATTGTTTATGGGAATTTAGCCCTATTTAGGGCAGTAAAAATACCCTGATACTTAACATTTAATATTAGCATCTTTGTGTAAAGGAATGATGGAAAACAATAAAATGGGTATTTGTTAAAGTATACTTCATACAGCAAGTGCTTACATACTACAGCACACTGCATCTCTGAAGCTCCTTTACAGTCTTTGACTGACTAGTTCTCAACACCTCTGAGGGAGGTAAATGTTACACCCATTGTCCAGGCAAGGAAGCTGTGGGAGACTGAGTGAGCTGCCTAAGGTCACATGGCAAATCAGTGGCAGCACTGGGAACATTGTGGTTTCCTGCTCTGTGGATTAGACCCTGGTTGTTAGATAAATAGTTGTATAATAAACAGCCCTAGTTATCAACTGTCATATCTATAGATCTTTTTTCAAAACTGATGGAATGTGTTTTTTTTAATCGTGTAGTTTATACCATGTTCCCTTCTCTCCTCCCAGTGGCCTTACAGTTGATTCATCATGTGGCATGCAGTGGCGGGGTCTCATCGCTCTCACTGTTCACCTCAGCCCAAGCACTTAAAGCGGATCACAGTCTACATGTTGGTGCTGTTGGTATCACTCAGCTTTACGTCAGGCCAGCGCAGACCGTTTAACCATCAGATAGACAACAGAAGTAAGCACTGACTTTCTGGCTTTTTTTTTTTTTTTTTTTTTCAAATGATCATTTTATTTTGTTCCCATACTGGCCACTGCCAGCCGGATTCTCCTTTCGCACCGATTTGACACAGTGTAACTCCACTGGCTTCCACCGAGTGACACCAGACTCAAATATGCATGGGTGAAATCAGAGTCAGGTTGGGGGTCTCATGGAAAGTCCTGTCAGATGTGTATATAATGTTAGAAAGATGTAGTAGGGCATCCTGGGGGCATTACTACTTAATGTGAATGGGATGAGGGTCTATTTCAGTGTTTCTCAAACTCGGGTCGCCGCTTGTGTAGGGAAAGCCCCTGGCAGGCGGGGCCAGTTTGTTTACCTGCCCCGTCCACAGGTCCGGCCGATTGCGGCTCTCACTGGCCGTGGTTCGCCGCTGTTGGACGCGGTGCGGGCCGAGGGACTTACTGGCTGCCACTTCCAGCAGCTCCCATTGGCCTGCAGCAGCAAACCGCGGCCAGTGGGAGCCACGATCAGCCGGACCTATGGACGGGGCAGGTAAACAAATCGACCCAGCCCGCCAGGGGCTTTCCCTACACAAGTGGCAACCCCAGTTTGAGAAACACTGGTCTTTCCTTACATGCTCTGAGTCAAATAAAACTTCTGTCACAGAATTTTAAAAATGGAATCTAATGCACGGGGGAGAATTCCCCTCCAATACTTAAGTCAGTGTAGTGCTTTGATGCCAGGCTAGATAAAGGGCATTATCTCTTT
Organism: Chrysemys picta bellii; assembly: GCF_011386835.1. NCBI lineage: Eukaryota > Metazoa > Chordata > Testudines > Emydidae > Chrysemys > Chrysemys picta. Next base: position 86,326,650 of record NC_088792.1, read on the forward strand.
CTATACTGGGCCACATTTAATCAGAGGGGCTATCCTGACAACAAGCAGCTTTGAGACAAATTCCCTCCACGATCATGGGTAGAAGGGAGCAAAAAGTAATGGAAGGGGAATATTAGCTCCTAGGTATGCACCCTTCTTTCCCCTGCCCCTCAATCTCCTCAGTGGGTTCTGTGTGACCACAGGACTCTGTGGTTGGGGAGGGGGCTGGCCATGAGTGGGATGAGTGACAGGAATGGGCTCCTGCCACAGTATGTTCTCTACATTTTAAAAAATGACTGGAGATTTTGGGAGCCTCGGTATTTGGGTGCCCACTTGAGCCAACGTAAAGGATCTGATGTTCAGAAGGTGGATGCTCAGTCTGAAAATCAGGCCCCTTTAAGGTGTCAAGTTGGGCACTCCAAAATTGAGGTCTCTAATCCCATTTACACCACACATCTTTATGAAAAGTACCTTCTATTTATGAAGCAACTTGTGGCCAACATGGAAGGGAATTTTTTGCTCTTCTCTCTTGTTAAAGAATCAAAATGCTCCAGCCCAGATTCTGCAGCCTTACTTCAGGTCCTGGAGATATCTGTATAAACTAAGAAATGTTTTTGAAATTTATCACTTTCAATCTTGACATTTCTATGATATTCCTGGAATCTCAGCCCCATCATTATGGTTCTGGTGGTGTCTTCATCAAAACAGTTATAGATTTCTCCGCTCCCGCCCCCCCCCCCCAAATGTTTGCACTAACTAAACCTTGCCACTCTCCTGATACAATTAAAAAGAATTCTGAGCTTGAAAAAAAATCCTGCAAATTAAACGAAGCACAAGTGAGCCATGTAAAAATGTGATCTCCATAAAAAGAATTTCATTAGCAAAGGGTGGGTTAGCTCTTTGAAGGAGTTAGCTTTAATTCCCACCCACACTGCAGCTCAGTGTATTTCTGAACCTTATTATGGGAACCAGAATACTCTTCAGCCATGTCTCTTGACAAAGGCTTTTCTCATGCAGCTCCTTCATAAACATCAGTTATACAGCTCAACTGTTCTTTTTGTACATGCTAAAACCACTGATCTGTGATCAAAAATCAATTAGCTGCAGCTTCAGATATTTATTAGAGCTGGTCAAAAATGGATTTTCAAAACTTGTTTTCATTCTGAACCAGGATAAAAAGTTGAAATTTCAAAATATTTAATGTAGTAAAATGTGACATTGCAATTTGGAAACATCAAAACTGCCTTTGAAATGTTTTGATGTCAAAACTTAGTTGGAACATGTAATGTTTTATATTAAGTTATTTAAGTTGAAACAAAACTAGTCAGAACAGAATGACAGTGAAAACATACTCCATTTTGATTTTGAATAGTTTTGAAATTTTTCCATCAAAATTGACATGCTCCCACAAAATGTTTTTGATTTTGACAAAGCAGCATTTCCTTGAAAATTTTTTCCATCAATTGTTTTCAAACCAGCTTTTCACCTTTGATTTAGGAGGGCCAATTTTGGAAGCAATTCCATTCACGTGCAAGGTCTTCACTGACAGTTTATCTAGCAGGATTGGTTGAATGCAATCTTCTCTAAATTAGACATTAGATGGAAAAGACTTGAAAACAAAATGGGTGGGGGGCGAAGTGAATTTACACATTGAGCTGATGCACCCATGCTGGTGCCAAGAGGCATCTTACAACAAGCTAGCAACCTATGACTGAGGGAGGGTGGGGGTGGTTACCTCAATTGAGGGCAAACACTAATATTGCCACCCTTCTTCAAGACTTCTGCTGAAGAAGGGCAGTTTTAAAATTGATCAGGACTCTAGAAGAGTCCAGGAAGCTCAGATGCACAGGTCAGTGCACCCCCCTGGTCTGAGCTAGCTTCCACAACTACAACCTTCCTCCCCAGTGGATTTTCCACCTCCAAGGCAGTGTTGATAAAAGTTGGTGCAGACCTAGGTCTGAGTGCAGGTCAATAGTTTGCTTTACGCATTGTAAGCGCTAAATCAAGACAAAGCTCCCAGGAGGCTTTGCCTGTATTAAAGAGGAGAACAAAATCAGGCTTTAGACTTTATTCAATTAAAAGTCTACTGAAATATCTTGTCTTTGTACAGACACCCCCCCCCCCCCCCCCAAGAAAGCATTGTCTGACAGGTGGCTATGATTTCCAGAAAAATGTAGTGGCAACTTGTGCTGCAAATTACTTGCCTGCCATTTTGTCATTAGAGAAACCACTGCGGGCCCTTAATGAAGTCAATGGGAGCTTTGACTGAGTAAGAACTGCAGGTTGAGGCCCATAAACATGGAGAAGTCCTTTTTGATAGGAAAGATCTTGGCCATACCTGAACCCTTATTCTACAGCCCCTACAGATGAGGAATTTCCATTAAAAGCAATATACGTTTGATGTTTAGGACTATAGGGGTGCACTGTTAGTGATCCCTGGGTTTTTCTTAGGGTGTATTATCCCTTTGAATATTCTGGCATTGTTCAGTAGATGTTGCTCCCAAGCCGAGTGCTGTTCACTGATCGGGGCTCGGTGTGCACTTCCTTACTGAATGCTTTGATTTCCAGGTCCTGAGATTGATCCGTTTTGGTACGTGGGACGTGGGGTCCGACCTATCGGCCGGTTTGGGAAAAGGCAGCTAAGGAGCAGCCACAAGAGCCTGAGGCCTGGGACCAGCAGCCTGGAGCGGATTGTGAACGCTTTGCAGGAGCAAGAAGCCCTGGCTGCAGAAGATGATGGCTGGTGGTGATTTCCTTGTCAACTGCAGTAACTAAACTCAGTTGCTTCTCTCATTTGAATTGAATTCTCTCTCTCTCTCTCTCTCTCTCCCCCCTCCCCACATACACGTTCAAACTCTGTTTTGGTTCTGCTTTTTGCTTACATGTCCTTTGCCACATCTTTGGTTTATTTCCTGTGTAAACTCCTTTTAAGAGAAGCACACTCAGGTGGAAAGATCCAAACTGAAAAGTGATGCTGAATGCAAACTACACTGTTCACACACTTTCTCTCCTGAACAAAGCATCCATGCTCCCTCCTTCCCTCCCCCATAAACTAATGCCACTGTGAAAGTAGATCTGTACAAGAACCAAAAGATTTCCATGCTTGGAATCAACTCTGTATAAAACATGCTATCCATGCTAGCCTGACAACAAGCCTTTGTCATGTTTCAAAGCAACTTGTTAATGCTGGTTAAAAGTAAACAATGGCTGGCTGAACTAAAACACATTCTCAGTAATGTATTTACCACTATTAAATAGATATGAAATGTTAGTGCTTTTTGAGTATTTTCATACCACAGTGACATGTGGTTGTGATGCATGTGTAATGGCTTGGATTTATACACTGTATATTCCTGGCCCTTTAAAATGTCTGCTATCGTACAGGGTGTTCTCTACAAACAGGTGCATTTATTTTTTGCTTGCTTATTTTGAAAAAAACAAATAACCCTCCCTTCTGAAGGACAGGGAGTTTAAAAGGCCACAGGCTAGTTAAACTGTCAGGGTAGCTTTGTGCCATCCTAGCACATCACCCTCAGCAGCACAATGAGGCCAAAGACAAGTGAAGCTGCTGGCTGATGTCCCTCTAGAACAGTGGTTTTTAATCTCTGGTCCACGGACCCCCTAGGGGTTTGCAGACTATGCTTAAGATTTCCAAAGAGGTACACACCTCCATTTGAAATCTTTTGGGGTCTGCAAAGGGAAAAAGATTTATAGTAGTGGTTTTCAATCTTTTAACTGGGAAAGCTAAAAGTCACTGTTCAAGCATCATACCTAAAAAAATTATCCTATTATATTGGATTGCATAAATAATCCATGATTGCTTGATTAATGTGACCCATCACTCTTCTGGGTAATTCAAAAACTTCTAATTAGCATTGCTCATATAATTATACATATTTAATCTTGATAAGCAACTCGTGCCACCAAAAATACATCAGATAAAATTATAAGCTAAGTTGTAGCTCATGGTCAAAAAAAGGCCATTCACTATTTAGCTAATGGACCAGAATTAAAACTTCGGTGCTGAAGAGTACTTCAGAAGATAACTAAACACACAAACTTGGTCTATTGTCTTCATGAATCACTGCCAAAGTAGCAGTGGTTGACTTAATCACAGCACATCATTTATCCAACTAACTTAATTCAGAGGCAGAAAAATGGGTTATCTGCCATCAGGAGGTGATTTTATTTTTACAGACTTGATTGTATTTCTCAGTTGTTTGATAAATAGTTTGTGTGAAGGAATTTGAGCCCTGGGCTTGGTTGTAGACTGCTTGCTATGCATATCCACTATTTGTTGCTCATATGAGGTGTGACCTGAGTCCCATATTATTGCAGTTAACGTTTTTAGGAGAGTGTGGATAGCTTATGAACTAAGACTACTCCAGTTTTAAAGCAAATCATTCAGACTTGTTAGACACAGCTATTGCTTGAATAACAATAAAAAGACAATCTACCAGCACCACCAAAGAAGCCTCTATCACACCTATCTTAAGAAAGATAGGAGGCTTTTAGGTAATAGAAGGTTTTGGCATAATGCTTAATCAAAAACAATTACAGTACTACACAATCTTATCAAATCTTGGCCACTGTGGCCTGTTGAAGGAACAGTGTCTCCTCTCAATGGCCTTTTGCAAGCTCTCTGGTTGCTTTAACCTGCAAGGGTGCATATCCTTAAAATAGATCCTTCATGTCACTGAGGTAGGTAGCCTTAATGCAAGAGATAATGGAAATGTTCAGTTCCTGATGCTAGTCTAGTTGCCAACTGCCTAACCACCAACCCAAGCTAAGACAGCTGCATCATGAGTGTGGGCAGGTATGTGAACAGAGCCAGAAATCAGCTGGGATTATCCAGGGTTCTCACTATGGTCATCATCCATTTGGCTGTTAAAATAAACCCACTATCAGCCTTGGTAGCTCCTATGCCACTACAGAGAGAAAATTCAACAGCTTACATGGACTTTGCAATGGAGTAGGGCAGTATACCAGAACTAGTCCCAACTTGGCCTGGGACTCCCACACAAGATAAATATACTGGGCCAGATGATCAAGATTGTGCCACTGGTCCAGGTTTGAAGAACTTAGAGTGGCACCAACTGCTAGCCCTCAGTAAGTCATTCTGATGGTCAGGGTTGACTGGAACTCCGCACTACTGCACCCATAACCCCTATTCCAAGGGGATAGATGATGTATAACTGCTACTCAGGCTTTAGGCCAGCCAGGGGATTCTGCTTTTGTGAGGAAATCTCCAGCTAGCTGGCTGAGGCAGTTTTATGTATGCACATATATCTTTTCTGTGAAAGCATTCTGCAGCCATATTCTGACAGTTGATACTTGAAGGAAGGCTTGTTATCTACAACACTGTGAATATGAGCACCACTGAGGGGGACTATATTTCCATGGCATTTTCTAAAGGACCAGGCCAAATGTGAAGTACTCACTGCTTGGCAATGCAGTAATCCACACTAAGAGTAGTGACACTAACTGCACGCAGCACAGAGATGGAAAAGTGCAAGCTATAGCAGTAAAAGCCTCAGACTGCACAATTCCAGCTGGGCTAGGAAAGTGATTCTCCTAATCATGAGGAATACAGAGCCTGGGGTTTAGGACATTTATCACTTGCAAGAAAAAAGCACAGGGCAAGAACGCAGAGCAAAAAGATAAAAGTGAATGTGCTACCGGCAAGGAACCTGCCCCATGGCATGAAACTTGCATGGGACACATTAGAACAGGGAAATATAGGAAATGAAGGTGGTGTATGTATTTAGAGAGGCCCAAAGCCTGAGGTTACCCAACCCAGCTCTTAAACCCCCACTGACATCTATGGGAATTTTGCCAGTTGAGGGACAGTATTTAGCACAACGTGCATATGGTTTAGAAGGATGTAATACATTTCTTAAAGCACTCTCTTCTTTTTCCGCTAAAATCAATCTGAAAGGAAGAGTATGTCTCTCTATCCCTCCCTGGCTACATTGGTGCATTTCACACACTGGAATACTGCAGTCTTTTTCTGAGCTGTATAGCTGCGAAAGAACCAATGGAGAAGTGGTCATTTATGTACAGCAAGTTCCTATACTGCCAGGGCGGAGCACCCACCATCCTACTCAAATATATGGCTGTGCAGTCTGCACCTTTTCTGAGTAAAGTGCACAGAAATCCGAACAACAGGAGATTTATTTTCTTTTTCTTTATGAATCAGGTCCCTGCAAAGGCATTCTTTTTCATAAACTGCTTTTACTCTTATAATTTCTCTTAACAAGAATTCCTGGTGAATACGCAGATAACAACAACAAGGCAAGCTTTACTTTCACTCAGACTTAATCAAATAGATCATTATATAGTCTTAATTTTTGTAACCATTAAAATATTTTCATTTATAAAAATTAATCTAAATATAAATATTAACGCTAAAGATTGAAATCACTTGATGACAAAATAATTCTTTGTGTGCTATAACATGTTTTTATGATTTTTTTAAAACAGTAAATTAAATCTTTGCACATATTTGGCACAAGTAAATCTGTAAAAATGCAAATACCATGTAGCGGGGTGGGGCAGGGTTTGTTTTGTTTTTTGTTTTGCAATACCTACACAATACACATTTTTGTCAAAGAAGACTTAACATTGTAACAACAGTAGTTGCTTTTCATGCCTCTTATGGAAAACATCCTACTCCAAAGTCTGTTTTTTAAATCACATTAACAGAACAAAAGCCATTAATCTATTAAAATTAGTCATTTCTGAATTGATATTACATACACAGTATTAGCTTATTATTAGACAAATATGTAAACCAACCACTATTAGTGACATTTCATGACACGCATACCTGCATAAACAAAAATCTGGGAATGTATTGTACACACATAAGAGAACAGTCTACTGGATGGAGATTGAAAAATGTATTAGGCATCCTACTCTGTTTAATCTCCTTCATTAAATGGTGTGTGTATGTGTGTGTATATATACACAAACACACATATACACACACACACTATTTTTAAACATTCTGGACCAAGTTCTGTCCTCATACTTGTGCAAACAAATTGAAGATAATGAGGATTGCAAGAGAATAACACAAGGCATAATTTAGCCCAGAATGACCATCCTGGGCTAGATCTTCAACTGGTGTAAATCACCATAATTCCACTGCTATCAATGGAACTATGGGGATTTCCACCAGTAGGGGATATGGCCCTACACTTCTAATTAGATCCAATTATTTTCAAATAATTGGATGATCCAATTGCACTGGTGAGGAGACTTCAAATTAGGAGGGAAGTTCAGACTGGAACCATTTACCTGGCTACTCTGATCAGGTCTGGGTGGGCTTGGACAAAATGGAAGCTGGATCTGAACCGCTCCTTACTTTTAGTCATGCAGAATCCAAGCCTACTGATCAGATCTTGCTAAACTAAAACTATTCCATCTCTTTGACATACAGACCCGAACTGCCAAAATGGCTACCTACAGTGTAAGTCCAATTTTCAATAGTGCTGAGCATCCGCAACTACCGAGGAAGACAATGGGAGCTCCGAATGCTCAGCATGTCTGACAACCAGGCTGCTCTTCTGTAGGTAGCCTAAATGTAGATCAAGGTGCCTAAATTGAGGGAGCCAAATTTGAAAATTTTGGCCATCATTTTTTGAATCAGTCAGAAGTTGTTTAATGTCCCCAACTTTTAAATTACTGCATATTTTAAAATTTATTTCTAAACTTCTGTGGTTAAATAAACTAATCACTCCTTAGGGTTCTGTACTGCCCATTAAGTAATGACCAGCACTGGTGGTCGTACAGAGAGGTGCTACCCCTGGTGGAGCTTCAGGAGACATTCTGGGATGCAGGGAGAGCATGTCTGCTGCTACACTCCTGTATGGTGTGCGGCTCAGCACCCTCTGTGCACTGATCCTGCTCTGGGGGTCAGCATGGAAGGGAGACGAGCCATGGCCCCATCTCCTCTCTGCTTCCTTTAGGTTATAGGGGAGAGCAGTCCCAGCGCTCCTCAGAGCAAAGGGACTGCAATTCTGAAAGGCTCTTCCACGCATCATGCAAGGGAAGGGAAGTGAGGTGAGGTGCCCCCTCGTAGCACCTGTACAAGGGCCTTTTATAACTAGCCCTTAATGTTTAAAAATACATTTCAGGAAGCACTTTCTTTGAACAATATCCAACACCCAGCATTGTTTTATTCTAATTTTGTAATCTTAAACATTTGATAAGGATTAATTCAGAGATGCACCTGCTGGGTGTAACAAATATTTAGGACACTGCCTAAAATGGATTATGCTTCTAAGCATAGAGGTGCAGGGTGTTGATTTTGCAATGGTTTTCAGATGCCAAAATAATGACTCCGAATTTATCTTTTTGTAGACATGATACATGCGTGTCCCCCACCACGGTATGCTATGGTGGAATGTGCCAGCCTATCGCAAATGTAAACTGCTCCGTTAGCATCCAAACAGCCCAGGTCTGGAGATAGAATAATAACTCAGCCAACGTTGTTCTATCAGCATACAGAGGGTCTTTTAGAAAATGATATTGGGACTGATCTACAAACACTGAACTCAGTGTCAAACGTGCCAGCAAATATGGATCACAGGTTTGTTTTTTACCTTTCTCTTCACATGAAATATTGACCAACAATTATGGTTAAATTAAGTATACAAAAACATATTGTATTTTAAAGACAATATACTTTAGTACAATCAATGGGGGGAAAAAAGTGCATCTTAAAACATGGAGCCTTGCTTATGAAACTCAGTATCCTTTCTGGAGTCTCATGAGAACTTTAAGGCAGAGTTTCCATTAGCAGACCACAATGCTGGACAGCTTTCTCAGTGAGGTATCCAAACAAAGCCCTATTACTGAGGCATTGTGGGTTCTCGAGGGTCCGTTTTCCATTGGACATATACAATGGCTGTTAAATAAAGGCACTATAGTGTACAGCCTTAGGCAGTGTGTTATTGGCAGTAGTTTTGTAAGTCTAGTACATTACAGCAGATCCTATAGTTGGTTCCTAGAATGGAGAGAAAAGGAAAACATTAGCAGAAGATTTCATAATGACAAAAAATGTATAGGGTACAATGCTGATAAGGCTTTTTAAATGAAAGGGGACCATCAATGTTTTATTACCAGGTGAAATATACCCCATGCAGTACAAAGACTTGTATACCACTTAAGTCCCCTCCTGATTGTTGAGCTGAGCTGAGCTGAGCTGCTTCTGTTTGACAGTCCTTAGATTTGAATTCTGTGGGTGAAATCCTGGCCCCACTAAAGGTAAAAGCAAAACTTTCATTGACTTCAGTGGGGACACGATCTCAATTTGGGTGTCTGGAGCAAGGTGTTTTCAGCTCTTGGACTTGTTCCCTCATTGGCCTGATAGAACATGAGATTATTGATCTTCTGGGTACAGTGAATGGCCCATTTGTTCACACATGGATGAAATTCACCCCTAAGTACATGGTTTATTATGCATCACTTAATTCCCACTAAATTTGTATGCTGAGCATTTCCCCGTAAGCAGCTGAGATATGAGGAGAGTGTCTTCTACTGTATTATATTGTGGCATTGTTGCTGTCAGGGTCTGCCCCACAAGTTTGCGCTGTGGAGCGAATGTCTATTAATTCTGCCTATTTTGACAGGATTTTTTTGAAATGGTTTATATTTATAATTCTATAAACACACCCAGAGAACTTGCAGTAGGAGCATGTTTATGCACATCAATGTAGGTACAGACTAGACTAGGGCTTGTCTACACTTACCGGGGGTTCGACACATGGCGATCGATGCATCAGTGGTCGATTTAGTGGGTCTTCACTAGACCCACTAAATCGACCACTGATCGCTCTCCGGTTGACTTCTGTACTCCACCTGAACGAGAAGTACAAGGGGAGTTGACAGGAGAGCGTGAGCAAGTGAGTAAGGGCTAGGCACAATCTAGCCTTAAATGAGTAATCCCTCTCTCCGTATTTCCTGCTCTTAACAGTTTTAACAAGGTCTGTTCTCAGATGTTACCATCAAGTCCTTGGCAGTGCTTTTTCTCTCTTTAGTTCTTTGTGTTAGAGATCCTTGGAGCATAAAGTTTCTGTTAAATGTTCTAACAGTAGTAACTGGAGAAGCATCAATATTTTCACCTGGGAGGGAAAAAATGGGAACATCCTTTACGTGACAACTTGAACCAAGCATCAGACTTGAAAAAGCAAATCTTCTAGCTCTTTAGAGACTTAAATCTAAGTTTTGAGGATAGTTAGGTTTACTTTAAATGGAAACTGGAAGACTGTGATATTGTAAGAGAGGTTTTTGAAATTATGAGACAGGCTGGTTCACGATCAAGTGACTTCATCGGGCCCAGAAGTTGTCTGAGATCGGTATTTTCATACCACTGAAGAGTTAAAAAAATTGGAAGGCACACACTGAAAACTTAGGAAACTTGGAGTAAACAGGAAAGCAAAGACAGATCTATCTCATGAAAATGTTCATGTGTGTACACTAAATCACCAGATAATGTCACTAAGCCAAAAGTTATAGATGAATTCCAGAGATACATTTCTTAAGATGATTTTGTGGCATGGCGAAAGCATGACACTGGGATGAAGGTAAATAAAAGAGACAGGCATGTTAGCTGGGTGGCTTCACCCTGTCCCTAAAACTTCCTACACCTTCCAGCCTGGATTCAGCAAGGCACTTAAAGATGTGCTTAAATTAAGCTCACATTTAAATGTTTTATTAAACAGTGCTTTACTGGATTCAGGCCTTAATTACGCTTTTCCACGTGTATATAGTAAACTCTAATCAAGTGCATTGACTCTCCAGAAACTAGAAATATTTTTAAGACAAGAAATGGGATCTGTTGTCTATGGTACAGGTGGCTTCCTGACACATGCTCCACTTAATCCCAGAATAATGCTTTGAACTACAATTGTCCATCGCTAACTAGCAGAGCTGGTGCTTGGCATAAGCAGACTATGCAATTGCTTAGGGCCCCAAGCAGCTCAAGGGGGCTCCCCACTGGCTTTTTATTGCATGTTATGTGGGGGGCCCCCAATGGGCTAGCACCATCTCTGCTAACTAGCATGCTGTGATTGCTCTGTCTGCTGATTCTAACCTTCACTCACTCCAAAATACCCTTTTGGGGATCCTTTTCAGGTCACACAGTCATCATTTCTTATTTGCCTTAGCCAGTCTTCTGCTCTTGTCCCCATTGACGTATGGCATCAAATTACATCAAATGAGCAAGTGAAAGCACCTTCCAAAGGGCCAGATCAGTATTTGATTTTATGTACATATAGCTCTGGGGTACTGTTTATTCTCATTGCATTCACTTCGTAATTTAATTCCCCTTTGCTGCCCTCTTTAGGCTGTACACTATAGTTTAACCAGAAAGAGAACATAATAAATAAAATGAGTTGAATGAATTTTTTGGTGCACCTTTTACCGGTGGAGCTGGCAGCTTTCTCCTCTGCTGTCTTGATGTGTCTATTGTTTGCATCTGTGAAAAACACATAGGTTTTACTAAGCTTTAATTCAGAAAGAAGCAGGGTCTTCCCCCATGCAAAACTGCATAATGTTGTGGCACCTGGTTCATTTGCTTTTGATCCCGTTTTCTTGTCAGGTGAACACATGGAGCCACGTTCAAGCCTGCAACACTGAGAGCTGAAATTCTGCTCTCGATATCTGAAATCTTAAAGCAAAACAATACATTAAAAAGAAACAAAGGAAGGGAGAAGTTTCAAAATTACTGTAAACACCACTAGTTAACGGCAAAAGGAACTCATGCTCACATCCTCATCAATCAGAAATATAAAGAAAGAGACAATTGATTTCTTCTGTAACTCTGAAAGATAATCTAATTGAGACATTGTGGACGGCTGTGTTCTTTAGTCATGAGTGCCAAAGGGAACATTCACATATTAGAAAAGATGATTGCTCATTACATGGAGTAAACGAATGATCTCGTGGCACTGTACTCACATTCTCTATGACTATGGACACTTTCCTACATTTGAAAAATATCCAGTAACAAATGACTCACAGCTGTGTAATTCTAACCTCATTCAAGCTGTGTTTTAAAAAGTTATGCTTAAAGCACTATATTTTATACTGCATTTGCTATTTCACATTGGTTCTTATTTCTCTGAACACAGAACAAAGTGGTTTCTTTGTAACAACACCGAAATCTTCTACCTTAAACGTTCTGTAACTCATACTCCAAATACCTCAGTAAGCAGGGCCGGCTCCGGGCACCAGCTTGTCAAGCAGGTGCTTGGGGCAGCCGCTCCGGAGAGGGGCAGCACGTCCAGGTATTTGGCGGATGGTCCCTCACTCCGCCTCGGAGCGAAGGACCTCCCGCCGAATTGCCGCCGCAGATCGCGATCGCGGCTTTTTTTTTTTTTTTTTTGGCTGCTTGGGGCGGCCAAAACCCTGGAGCCAGCCCTGTCAGTAAAGTCATGTTATTAAACAAACAAGCAAACAAACAGCAAGTAAATAAGCCTTTGGGAAGAAAGCAGGCTGAAGTGGAGATAGAGGAAACAAATTATGCAAAATGGACAGAATTGATAGAGAAATGAGAAAACAGCCAGACAGAGAACATGTGCAGGGGCACACTGATGACAGATGACAATCTTAGTTGCCAATACTGTGGGAAAGATATTCTCACTAGGATCGATTGCTTTTTAACTGTTTTAAGTACAAACTTATTTTCCTTCGACACCTTGTATGGCTGTCTTTTTTCCTATTTACATGTTACCATAAACTAATGATTCAAGCCAATACAAAGAAAACATCATCCTTGGTTTTAAAGCTACTCAAGTAGTTAGGACAAATCCTGAGGTCTTAGTCCTTACACAAGCAACTGCTGCTGAATGAAGTCAATGTAAGTTTGCCTGTAAAAATTTTTTTAGTAAAGACCTCAGAATGTGCCAGCCAGTATATATTGGCACAGTGAAACAGTTCAGAAGGTTGTTCAGAACAGAGGTGGTAAAATCAGCACACGCACATTATGTGGCCGCAGTTCTCTCATTCTGGTCTATGAACACCACCCGATTTAGTTTACTGCACAGAGTCCAGCGTCTTTGCTGAATCTGAAGATGTACAGCATGCTGTCAATGGAACTTGGGCATGAATCAGCACCTATTGACTTTAATGGGTGTTTTGCCAACTGACTTCAGTACCAGCAGGATTAGAGCCAACATATCTGGTCCAAAGAAGGGGATTCCTCCTGTATATCTATATGTGATGGAATATGGCCCAAGCAACACACACCCTGCTCAGCTGCTGTTATATGGATACATATTTTTGGATTATTAAAAATGAAGTCCAGCTAATTAATCCATGTGGGTACAGACAGAATCTGTATAACAGTGATGATAAGCTTGAATAAGTGAAATATTAATATATAAGGGCTAAGCACGACAGTACAATACTGTATTGGCTTTCGAAATAGGAAGGTAGTGAATTTCCTCACCTGAAACTCTGCATGATGAACCTGTGCTGCTGCTGTTGCTACCTGATCCTCCAGATCAGCTAGTTCCGATTCCGCTGTAAGACTGTTGATTTTGCGTGCTGCATCCTCTAATTCATTCAGCTGACCCTCTAACCCATACACAGTGCCTGCTGTCAGATACACCTAAGGATCCAAATCATGGTACAGAGTAAGTCAGATTTGTTTTTATTCATGGTGTAACTCAAAGAGACCATAGACTATTGGCAGAAAAGATGAAAGCCAAAAAAACCCCAAACCCCCCAAAATCTCTGCATGCACCACAGTTGTTATGAAATAGATCTGGTTGGAAATTTATTTTCCCCCTATGGAAAATTTCAACTTTTTGGTGACAAAGCAAAAATTGAAAACTTTAGACTGAAAATGAAAATTTTGAATTGGAAATGCCTCTATGGTGCCTCCTGTGAGTTGTATGTTTGGATACCTCATGACCCCATTTTTCATTATGTTCAAGGCTATCTAGCCTGCCTACATCTCCAATTATGCAACACAGTTTCCTCATTTGCCAAGCCACCATGGGGCACCACAGAAGTCCTGGCTGTGGTGGATCATGGGAGATGTAGTCTGGCTGGAGAATCCAGCCCCTAGAGGAGAATGGAGGCAGGAGGCAGCCAAACTACAACTCCCATGAGGCACTACAGTGGTGTTTTGAAATGGAAATATTTTCAGCCAAAAACTGAAAACATTTTAGTTTTCAGGTGTTCAGTTTTTTGATAAAAAGTTGAAATTTTAGCACAAATTGACAATTTAGTAAAAAGTTTTGTTTAAACCCCAATTTTCTGTCAAAAGCAGTTTAGATGGAAAACTTTCAACCAGCCCTACTATGAAATAACATTATCTATATATTTAATTTTAAAATAAAAATGCCTATACACAAAATCAAGGCAGTCTGACAATTAAAATTCCACATAGGAATAATTACTCAGCAGAATATCAGCACTTAGACCCAGTAAAATAAATTATCTTGATAATTAATCAAAGCAGCAGACTATACACCATCCCACAGCATCCAAAACTCAGATCTTCATCCCCCTCCACAAGCCTTCACAAATAGATAGGGTTTGCAGTGTATCTCGAAGGTCAACCAACTAAGCTATTTGGGTATAAAGTAGGAGGGGCAAATTCCATAGTTAAGGGGCCCTCTCAGAGAGCATTCTGTTAGCAGCTCCCTCTCTTCTGTAACATGGGAAGTCCCGGATCAAGTGTCCTTTTTGACCGCAGCAGTGGCAAGGGAGAAGGGAAGATTCTCAAGCAGGCCAGTCCCAATTCATGTCAAGCTTTATATCTTAAGTCTAATACCTTGCATTATACCTGGAGACCAAGAGGCAGGCAGTGCAGATCTCAGACAATGATGTCGTGTTCCCATCGAAACGCAACACTTGCTAAGCAGGTTGCCACATTTTGCACTAGCTTCAGTTTCTGAATGAGTCTCAGGGGCACCCCCAAGTACGGTGCATTAGCAGTCTGACCGTGGGGAGATAAAGTCATGGATAACTTGTCCTTAGTTATAAGATGTTTGGGATAAATAAATGTATCACTACAATTCTGTTAGAACTATTTTTTAAAACAATCTCTCCTGCACAGTAATCTCATCTAGGGAGAAACCACTAATAGACAGTTTATTTCCTATTCAGAGCGATTATTCACAATACATAGTGGTTTATTTACTTTCTTTCATCTTACTCAGAGAACAAAGTATGTTGTCTAGCTGTTGGGTTTTCTTGATCGGACACAGGCATCTACCACGTAGTGCTCTGCCTAAATGTCTGCCAGTCCACGTGACAATATTGTATCTTCTACCCATTCACTAAATAACCAGCACGCAATCCCAGCAGCACTGTTGCTGAACAGTGGAAGTAAACTAAAGAATGCTGCCAAGTATTTCAGCACCCCCGAATGATCACATTGTTACAAAAAAACCACAAGTGGAAAAACACGGTGCAGCTGGCTTCTGGGTCCCACAGCTGAGCACTGCGCACGCAGAGAGAAGAGCCTCCAGCAGAAACGACACTCCCCCTCACAGCAGCATCACTCCCTCACACACCACACAAGCTGCCCAACCCAGCAGCAACAGTACCAGCCGGTGTTCCAAATCCCACAACCCTTTAATACAGTTGGGTAGGATACAATTTTGGGGCCCTTTTGTGGGTTATCATGGACCAAAAGCGCTGGAGAACCACTACATTAGATATTATCATTTCCTAACTATTTGAACTAGATTGTGTTTTCCTTAAGTCAAAATCATTTTAACCCCCAAAATAAAAATAAATAGGACATCTTGAATTGGTTGCTATAGAGCAGTGGTTTTCAACCTTTTTTTCATTTGCGGAATCCTAAAACATTTCAAATGGAGGTGCGGACCCCTTTGGAAAACTTAGACATAGTCTGTGGACAGCGGAGGTCCACAGACCACAGGTTGAAAACCATTATTCTATGGTAACAACAATCTTTCATGGCCCCCTTAGACAGGGGTCCCCAACGCGGTGCCCGCTGGGGGGTCTAAAGTGTGCCCGCATACTGGCCAGGGGACGAGCATCCGCCAAAATGCCGCCGAGAAGCAGCGTCATCCAGATTTTCGGCAGCATTTTGGCGGCAACGCCTCTGGATGACGCTGCTTGTCGGTGGCATTTCGGCGCCGACACCTATTGATGTCACTGCTTGTCGGCGGCATTTTGGTGGATGCTTGTCCGCCACCACGGTCCTCCGTGGCTCATCGTCTGGCACCTGCCAGACGAAAAAGGTTGGGGACCACTGCCTTAGACATAGTCTGCGGACCCCCAAGGGTCTGTGGACCACAGGTTGAAAATCACAGTCTTAAGAGTATAAATCTATATTGTATTTTTTTTTACACATATGTGACTATGCTGACAAGCTAATACACTTTGTCTCGTACTAAGTGAATCTCCAAAATGACAAATTTTAGCATGGAGGATAAATCCTTTAATAAGGTGGTTTGCTGCAAAGAAGTGGCCTGCCTTGACATCTTGGTTGAAGCACTTAAGACTCAAAAGGATGACTAAAAGATGAAAATTCTGATTTAAACAAGAATTTCCATGCTTTAGTGGGTTTTAAAAAAGTTCTTTCATTTCAAAGCAATTTCTTTGTGGTGCAACATTTCCTGCACAGTAATTTTAGATTAAAAAGAGACTGTATGTCTATATCTATATCTGACTTCTTTTCTGCTAAATACATCCATGCAGCTCACAAGAGGAGAAAGAGGAAAAAGGAAATATTTAATCAGCAAATACTTCAGAAAGCTGAAGAAAAGATTCATTTAAATGTTTTGGCAAAGTACAATGTACAACTGGTTAAATTTTTCACAAGGAAAAAATGCTTACAGAAAACAGAACTGCTTGGAAAATAGAAAACATTTTTCACAAAGTTTTCCTAACTCCTCCACCCTCAACTTTTGTTGAAATTTAATTTCACTGCAGATTTTCCAGTCAGCTCTAATGGGGAGAGTTTCAATGTCACAGAGAGTAGACAGGCATCCAAACCCCATTCATTTTCAATAGGAGTTGGGCTAACTCCTCTTTGTGCCTTTGAAAATCTCCCACTAAATTATTTATCTATAAATTTAAATGTATGAGCCAAACTCAGCTATAAGTTAGCGTGTGCAGTTCCCACTGAAGCACATGTGAGGTTATTTGCACATATCCGGCAGAAAACTGTGCTCTTTTTTCTCCCCTTTGACTCATACACATAATTCCCAATAATTGTTAAGGAGAGTTACTTGTGTTGGATAAAATCCTGAAGTCTCTTCTCAGGCCCAGATCATGTGCAGAGGGAATCCTGTGTGTGCAGATCTGCTCCCAGCTGCACTTGAGGAGATGGAGCAGCTGACTTGGTGGCACCAGTCCTGGATTTGCAGATGGCTCTTCACAAGTCTGCACATGTATATATGAGGTGTGAAAACCTGGCCCATTGAAGCCAATGGAAGTTTCCATGGGCCAGGATTTTGCGTGGAGAGGGAAAGGATGGGCTGAGGCTGAGAGTGGGGATAATGTGCATCGTCCCCTCTTGCAGCCTGTATGGCTTTTGCAGGAAAATGAAATCAGGCTGAGGTTGTATGCCTCTCCTGTGGAGCCACTCTGTGCTGGGGAACCCATTAGAGGGCAATTCTGGGGAGTGTTGCAAGTGTGGGCAAGCTCTGGCACTGTGACTGGGGTTGTACTGCCACAGCGCAGGAAAGCCACAGCCGATGTGAATGCACAAGGCCCTGTGCCCCAATGGATCCCAAAGACCCATGTGGATCAGGGGGGACCTCTTGGAATTTAAGGATGGAGGTCACTGTTTATTCCTTGGTGGGTGGATAGGAAGCAAAAGAATGGGGAGGAAATCTTTTAAACTGGCCTCCTCTTCGGGCGCCTCTTGTGACCTGGGACAATCTGGCTTTCAGTTTTCACTCTGTTCTCATTCTCCCAGTCATTAGGGCTCCACACAGGCACAGGGGTCAGCCCACTAGAGCAGTGCTTCTCAAAGCTGGTCCATCGCTTGTTCAGGGAAAGCCCCTGGCGGTCGCAGCCTCCATTGGCCTGGAGTGGCGAACCGCGGCCAGTGGGAGCCACGATCGGCCGAACCTGCAGACGCGGCAGGTAAACAAACCGGCCCGGCCCGGCAGGGGCTTTCCCTGCACAAGTGGCAGCCCGACTTTGAGAAGCACTGCACTAGAGGATCCCAGTGCAGAATTAAGGCTTAAATCATTAAATATTTCAAGTGACTAAAACATCTACATTTCCTGACACTCTAAACTTGTTACTTCATTACACTGATTAATGCACTATAAAATCAATTGGACACTGGCAGGAAACTGATTTAAGTAGGCATCTCTGTTACACATGCTGTAGTTTAGTTTAATTTTCTGGCACCCTTTCAAATGTGTTCAAACTAAGAAGTATGATGGGGGGAAATTCACGAAAAGCAAACATGAGGCTCTTTACACCACTGAGGTTCCAGGGTTGGGCTGCACAGGGGGAGCAACTACACAAGGGCCTGATTCACGCCAACCTCAACACATAGGATGGGGGTATGTCTGCACTGTGGTTGGAAGCAAGCCTCATACTTGCGGTAGCGCAGCTTGAGCCAGTAGAAGTTGAGCTAGTGCACTCATAATAGCAATATGGACCTTCTGGCTCGCACTGGAGCTTGGGCTCTGAAACCTAGGGGGTTGCAGAACCTCTGCCTGAGCCGGAATGTCCACACAGCTATTTTGGTGCACTATCGTGGCTCTGCTAACCCAAATCTGTATACCCAGGCTGCGAAGCTCACTCCCAGCTGCAGTGTAGACATATTCATAGATGGCAGCAGTTGCAGCAAGGTGGGGAACCAGTCAGGGGAATGGGTCATGGGATCTGGGGAGCTCAATATCCTTTGCAAGTGATGCTAATGGGCAGCAGCCACTATTTCAGATCATTGGCAAGAATAGCAGTTACGGGGAATGGAGTAAAACACCAGAGCCCTGATGGCTGGGTCCCAGACCAGAAAGTGGGTGGCAGATTTAACTTTTAGTCCAGATTTATTTTTATTATTTGTATTATCAGGACACCGAGTCCCAACCCTGGATCAGGATCCCATTGTGTTAGGTGCTGTATGAAAATATAGCAAAAAGACAGTGCCTGCCCCAAAGAACTTACACTCTAATGTGGAGGAAGTGAATTCACCCACTGCGAGGAGCTTCTTTCTTTATGGGTTTTCAGACAGAGTAAAACAGGTGTCTATTTGCTTTAATTGTTATAATGGGATAGTTGGGATTCCTATTACACTTTAAAATTCACTTAAGAAGAGAAAATACAGTAGTTTAAATATCAGCTAAGACAGACTTAGGAGAAGATCGAGAGGCATGAAAAAACTATTATTCCATTCAGGATACACCAGAACATTTAGTTAATGACGACTTACAAATAGCTAAATTCTTCCTTTGGGTGACGATGGGTAGCACCTGCTCATTCAAAAGGGCAGAGGAATTTGATTCTTCTGAGGAAATGGCTTTTTCGGTATTTTTTAGGACTAATGTATGGTTTTCCAGTCTGCTCTATGTAATGGGGGCAGTACATAGCTGCACCACCCCAAAAGCAGTGCCGGAGTGCCACAGCTGTCCATTTCCCCTTACTCCAGGTCCTTCTCAGATCAGACTGGTGTGTTGGGAGTGGAGGTGGAGTCAAGGCTACTCTTACTCCTTGCCTGCCTACATAGGTTCCTGCTTACTCTTTGTACCCTGACTTGATGTCCCAGGCGGTTGTTTGGGGAAATAGAGGTATTTTGCTTCCCAGTAAGCCACTCCAAGGTTGTATACATCAGGTCACCACTTGACTTTAAGGGATTAAGTTTCTTTTTAGAGTAAGATAATTTTACACCACTATAAAACCCAACAGATATTCAGTTTGTTCCTATTATAATGAATGTTTCCCAAACTGAATTAAAAAAAATAAATAAAAAATAGCTGATGATTCTTTCAAAACAAGTTTGTTCTTTTTAAAGCAGAAAATTAATACTAAAACTCAACATGCTATTGCTTAGGTCAAAACATACCACATGCCACTTTTTTTCCCCTAAAGAAGACAATTTGCTATATTTGACATTGATATCGTACTCTTACATTTTCTTCCAAGGTGGTGAGCTGCTCATCGAGTCTGATAGGGTCTGTACCTAATGGAAATGCCCCTCTCCCTCTGTCATGAGTATCTGCTGGGAAATCACAGGGACCGGTGGATTCTGCGATCAGTTCCTCTGTGGCATTGATGACTTTTAGGACCTCTGTAGATATGTTGCAGAGAGAGACAGCAGAGTACTTCTGTTTTGTTACAAGAGTAGATAGGGATAAACAACAGCATTATGTTAGGATGGAGATATAATTATGGCAAGAGTCTCTTATCTGTAGCTTTACTTTAAACATGCCTTCTAAAAGAATACCTAGGTGGTTCATATGAACAAAGAGGTTAACGTTAAGCCATGTACTTTAAATAGTCAAACACACATGCAAAATAACTCTTCCTAGGTTAGGGCTCAAATGACAAGGACCAAACTCTATCCCCAAATGTGAACACCACATATCATTCCCTTTGAAATCACTGGGAGCTGAATGCACCTATTTGGTGGCAGAATTTATAATCAGATTTTAAAAACTTGCCCCCACACAGGTTAGGTACCTGCAAATAAGTGGAATCATTAATTTCTGGGCCCAAAGGAGGATATATAAACATCTATCTTACTGTACCCACAAATGAGGAAGTGCCATCTTCATTTGACTATAAAAATAATAGCTTTCTAGGAGCTTAAAAAACAACAAGGAGTCTGGTGGCACCTTAAAGACTAACAGATTTATTTGGGCATAAGCTTTCGTGGGTAAAAACCTCACTTCTTCAGATGCATAGAGAAGCTTTTCTAGGAGCTGTTCCTCAATTATTTGTCAGCCTCCCAAAAAAGAGGCTAAATTAAGGACACTTTAAAAATCAGCATCAAAATGTTTGTCTGCTTCTTATATTTACTAACTAAATTACTTTAACTAACATGGAAAATTGTGTATCCTCTCCAACCCTGTTCTACTGAGTCCTGTTTGCACATTCAATGGACCTTATTCTGATTAGTCTTACATTGTTTTAGACCAGTGTAACTTTGACAACAATAAAGTTACACATGATTTACACCAGGATGAGAGGATAATTAGGACTAGTGAGGACAGGACTAAATCTGATATTGTAAATGCATAGGGCTTGATCTAAAGTTCACTGAACTAAATGCAGATACTCCCACTGACTTCACATGGAGGCACATGGGAATACTTCAGTGCAACTACTCACAGGAGTAAGTGTTTGAAGGGTCAGCCCTTA
This sequence comes from Chrysemys picta bellii, assembly GCF_011386835.1. Lineage (NCBI taxonomy): Eukaryota > Metazoa > Chordata > Testudines > Emydidae > Chrysemys > Chrysemys picta. The sequence goes on from NC_088792.1 coordinate 86,347,950, forward strand.
AATGTAATTATTAATTCCCAATCCTGCAAACATTACGCATGTGTGTTATGGGACTCCTCGTGTTTAAATTTACCCACATGCAAAGTGTCTGTAGGATAAGAACTAAGGACGGTTAGATAGTGGAAGTATTTAATCCATTGACTTTACATATATTAATGTGTTTACATGACTATCATTTATTAAAAATAAGTCACATTAAACTTGCACATTCAATGGGGAACAGCAGAAATAATTTTCTTTTGTTTTCTGCAAACTCTGGTGCATTTATGTTACAGTAACTCTTACGTTATTTCTTTTTTGCTAAATTAGCTGTACATTTTTTTTTAAAAGCACACTTATCTACATGTCAGATGAGGCCAGTATTGAAAACTTGCTTTTTTTTCAGACCATGTTTGGATTCATCCCTTGTACACATACATTAGGTCAGCTTTAGTTCTGTTATTCAGTTAAATTACAAGGAAAAATTAGAGGCCTGAGATTAAAGAGAAAGAGAACAAAAGCAAAGCCAGTTTGTTAACGGGTCACAGGTTGGCAGGTTGGCAGGGAGGCGAGAGAGTCATTAACAGGCAGGATAAAGGACACTCTGTACAGAGCGGAAATACTTGAATCACAAAGAGTTACCTGCATCTCTCTTAAGATTCTAGTGTTTTTTCCATTTATTTTTGGAAGTGCCAATTAGGTTAAAATAGATCAATAATACTATAGGACGGAGGAGGAAATCAATGTTACTTTGCTTTTATTATTTGCCTTCACAAGCATCTTTTCTTGTTCTATCCTATTAATTAAGACAAAAAAAGTATTCTGGATAGATGTCTTGAATTTTCTTCAAAGTATACAGCATTGACATATGTTCCAAGGAATTGCAGATCTGAATTCAGTGTTTATTTTTTCATGAAATCTGTAGCACTTACTGCTATTATGGATCATTTATAAAATTCCAGCTCTTTCGAGTTTTTCAGTCTAAGTTGCTGAGAGCATGTCTACATGGGGTGATAGTGACCAGAACAGCTATTCTGCAATAGCTCTTCTGGAATAGCTCCCTGTGTGGCCACTATTATAAGTTATAATACACTATTCACAGGCGCCGACTTTCCAAAGTGTGTGGGGGGTGCTCGACCCCCAGCTCTACCCCAGACCCCACCACCAACTCCCCGCCCCACCTCTTCCTGCCCAGTTCCGCCCCTCCCCCAAGTGCAGTGTGTCCTCTGCTCCTCCCCCTCCCTCCCTCCCTCCCTCCCAGCACACCGCCAAACAGCTGATTGCGGTGGGTGGGAGGTGCGGGGATGAAGTGGGAGGTGCTGATCGGCGGGGCCCGCTGGTGGGCGGGAGGCCATGCGGGGAGTGAGGGAGAGCTGATAAGGGGGCTGCCAGTATGTGCTGAGTGCCCACCATTTTTTCCCCGTGGGTGCTCCAGCCCCGGAGCACCCATGGAGTCGGCGCCTATGACACTATTACATAATTATAATAAAACCGCCTTTTTCTGATGTAGCTTAATCTGTTTCCAAAGTGTATTGAGCTAAATTGGAAAAAGGCATTCTTATTGTGGAATAAGAGTATCCAAGACAGGCCCTAAGAAATCAAGATTCGAAGCAAAGCACTACTTGTTCAGTACATTACTGACCAGAAAAAAAAGTTAAAGGAAAGATAATTATTTTAGGATTTTCTACACTTCTGAGGAAAGTTTTTAATGGCAGCTGTAGTACTGCTCCTTTTAAAATCTGCCCCAAAATCAGTATATCCAAAGCAGCAACAAATCCTGGAAACTGGCTTGAAAATAGTACTAAACGTTTAGGATGTGTGACAGAGTCTGTGAATGTATCTTGAGAATACAGTAGTTGGACAGGAGTAATAGATTCCATGACTTCCTATTTTTCTCTGAAGGTCCTGGAGAATCTACTCATGCCGTATAAGAATGCTGCAATGTTTGATTCCAAAGAAATGATTACATGTAAACAAAAATTGGTTTCCCTTTAAATTAAAATATTTCTGATTATTACATTTGCTAAAAATTTTCCAAAACAATAATTAAATTCAGTCTAAACTTCCTGAAAATGTCCCAGTGAAGGGCATTTACAACTCACCTTTCTCCTGGCCTGCATTTTGAAGAAAATTGATGGTAAGGTTTAATAACTGCCAAACAGAGACATCACAACCAAATTTTAGGAAGTTTAGGATCCCCTGTGAGCTATTAGGCCCATACTGGAAATGCTCCCTGCTTGATCACATTTTTCCTCCATTTTTGGAGCATCTACAGAGCTGGTCAAAATGATTCCAGTTTCAAAATTTCAAATGTCCAAAATCGGGGTTGGGACGTGGTGGGCAAACGCCCAGAAAATTCTTCTGTGAAAATGGGGCATGACTTTTTATTCCTAGTTTTTTGACCTGCTGTTATGTATGAAAAGGCGTTTCTGGGGCTTTCTCCAGGCAGCTGCAGGAGGTGGGCATCAGGAGGTAGCCCAACAGCTCTGATTGTGAGGCAGCAGGAAACTCTGCAGGGCTCCCTGGAGCTGGTAGGGACTGTAGCTGGGAAGAGTGGAAGGCAACTCTAAATCTCATGTTAATGAGGGTCAAGTCACACATGAGTATCCCTCCCCCACCAAAATATTAATAAGGGAAGAGAAACCCCTAAGATCCAGAGATAAACAGACAAGGGATTCAGGGTGCCTCACCTCTCTAGAGATCTACCTGCCTGGGATTGCTGATCGTGGATGCTAACAACTCTATCTATCACTCTCTTTAAAACATCTCTGTATGAGAGGGAGTCAAAACAAGAGGGAGCAGGGAGGGCAAAGTCCTATTTTAATTAATGGTGCAGATATCCTATCAATTTTGATGGGACCACATCTACAAGAAAGAAAAAATAATCATAACATTACAGCTCACACAATGATGCTATTATCAGTGAGGGCCATTTACTGTCCTCAACCAGTAGAAGAAACAGTGATGTCAATGGGAGTTCCATTCATGGGCTGTGTAATGACAATATTATTCTCAAGCTAGCCGCACAGTGTATTATGGAAACGTCATTCAAAGTTCCATCGTTAAGGTTGCATTAAAGTTTGCACTTGAAGCAGGGATTCAATCTCTTTTGTTTAACATATATATGAAGAGTATAGAGTATCCTCCTTAAAATTACAGTACTTCCCTTTGGACACAGAACAAATATCCTGATTATTAAGGAAGCTGACAGGAGCAGCAGCTGCTTGGTGAAGGCCTTGATCCTGCAAACATCTGAGCATGTGCTACACTTGAAAACATGTGAGTAGTCTCACTGAAATCAATAGGAGTAGTAATATATGTAAAAGAAAGCACATTCATATGAGTTTTTACAGGACCAAGGCCTGACACTGCTGATCTCATAAAGCCTGATCCAAAGGCCACTGAAGTCAAGGAGTGTCTTTACATTGGCTTCACTGGGTTTGGATCATGCCTTCATAGACTGTAAGCTTTTAGGGGCAGGGACCATATCTTCATATGTGTTTGTAAAGTGCCTAGCAATCTAGACTCAATCCTGATCTGGGGATTTCTAGGCACTAATGTGATAACAGACTATTCACTAACATCAGGACAAGAAAGGCTATAGTTTATAACATGACATTTACACATGGCTGAGGATTTTACTAAGTAAGAGAAAGATGTCTGAGCAGTACATGGAATCCTCAAACACCGCATGATCCCTGGACACACTGGGCCAGATCCTCAATGGAGCTACACTGATTTACACCAGCAGAGGAGCTGACTGCAATCACCAATGTCTATACTAAGAGTGAATATTTTAGGGGTACCTATGAGATTCGTTTCCTTTGTAAAAAAAATATTGAAAAGCTATGGGACACAATAACAATCTCCTAAAATTCATAGACACATACCCAGCCTCGGCATGTTTGTAGGTGGACATTTCAAACTGATAAAATGCTCTCTTGGCGGACATTTATTATATGCCTCATTCATTGTGCCACTGGAAGAAGGGTCATCATTACCTCCTACAGGTGATTCAAAGACAGCCATCACACCATGATAAAGTCTCACACATCTGCCTTGTCTCATAGTCAAATAACTAATACGGATGAGCCAGACATGTAGGCAATCTGTATTACAAATCTATAGCGCAGAACAACTAACCACAACCAAGATTTGGAAGCACTGGGCCAGATTCTGATCTCAGCTATACTGGTATAAATCTGGAGTAACACCACTGATTTCAACAGAGTCAATGGAATTACTCTGAAATTTAACATCTGTACTTGAAATCAGAATCTGCTCCATTGAGTTTGAGATAACTTAAGACAATGGGAGCAGGGGGGGAAATTACAGGCCTTGAATATGTTCTTTTGCTGTAATTAATGTCCACATTTACAATCCTGCAACTCTTTATTGTGTTTTTAAATTGATACCAACGGCACTCAGAGCCCTGGATGGATGTTCATTGGTGAGGAGTTTTAAATCTAATGAAATAACACAATCTATATAAAGAAAACAATAGAATCAGCATCTAATTCTTAGGCCATTTTTCATCCTTCTTTCAATCTGGAACAACAGACACAGAAAAGGCTCCCTGTATATTATATACAATTTTTCAATAGGGTAGGCAGCTCTTGCTAAGTTTTAATCATTTTTCTTTCTCCTGTACTGTGCATTGTTTTGTTCTAAAGGTCTGCTCCAGTTAGATGGTGTCTCAATTTATTCACAAAATGTGTGCTATGGGGTGGGAAATTGTCACATAGTAGAGGCAGGCGCTAGGGACATCAGGGAGCACATGCAGCTATAACAGAAATGCTTTATTAGAAATAACCAGGAGTGACACTGATAAACAACACTACTTCTGGGTGTAATGTGACTTACGGTATTAACCCTTCAAGTACTTTCCAGCAAATTTCAACTCTGAGCTTCAGACGCGCCCTTCTTGAACTTTGACCACTTCTAATACATGTTAATATCAAAAAGAAAATGTGGTCTAACTATAATCTTGAACTCAGAGGTGCTGACTTCCCCAGTTCCTGGGGGGTACTCGACCCCTGCTCCGCCCCAAACCCTGCCCCACCCCACCCCTGCCCCCAACCCCCACCCTGCCTCTTTCTGCTCCCGCACCACCTCTTCCTGGCCCTGCCCCTTCCCTCCTCCCCAGCGCCTCCTGCACGCCGCTGAACAGCTGATTGTGGTGGGCAGGAGGCACTGGGAGGGAGGGAGAAGAGCTGATGGGGGGCTGCCGGTGGATGCTGAGCACCCACTATTTTTTTTCCTGTGTGTGCTGCAGCCCCGGAGCACCCATGGAGTCGGCACCTATGCTTTAACTAGAGGGCAAAGTAAATACCTGAACCTCTGAGCCTGCTGAGAGGATTATTCTATGCCAAAGACATTTGACTCTCTAGTAATACTCTGAAATTCTCTCTTCTCTGGCTCTTCATGTTTTCTTTTCCTTGGCTTTAGCCTTGGCCTTTTCCTCATTCTTCTCTTTCACTTTCTACTGGTCATTTTAGACTTGGGGCCTTTTTGCTGCTCTTTTTTTAAAACTTGGGATTTGTCCTCTTTCAATCCTTGGGTTTCAGGCTTCTTCTTTTAATTCTTTTTTCCCCCCTTCATTTTTGTCTGATTTTGCCTTGCTTTCTCTGTCCTCTAGATCTGTAACGGCTCTTCTCTCATCATCAGGCTTATCACAGAAATCACCAACGGCAGCTCTAAAGCTCTCATTACAACTTTGGTCATTTACCACATGACTCCTGGGTCTGTGGAAAGGAAGCTCAATTTTCCTGACCTCAGTAACCGCAGTTTGCAAACTCTTCAGCAAGCCAGATTTTTAAAACCCCAGAGGGGGATGAAAATTATTGCCTGGAGCTTCCAATTTGTGTCTAGCCAATGAGTTACCTCAGCTTTCATTTGCCACAAAGTTCCATGCTTTTCAGGTTTCAGTCTGTTTGGTTAGCGTCAAAGGTCTCAAGTTTATGTGGCGATCTTTTAAATTTGTTGCTGTCTCCTCTACGGAGCTACCATCATAATCATAAGTAAACTGCTCCTCACTAGGCTATGACAGCAGAGATGATGGGATATCATGGTCAGTCCTGCCTCAAAGAGACATGGTCTGTCTTGCCTTATCTACTGTGAACAATTCTCCAAATTATATCTCCTCCCCTTTTTCTGTCCCCCTCCTCTCTGCCAAACTGTAGATTGCTTTCCATTTACAAGACAGTTTATGTTGGAAGAGGCTTTCACCTTGCTTTCTTTCCTCTCCCTCCCCTAACTAATCAGGACAGTTAGAATGCTATCAAAACATACAATCTTGACCTTTCTTTTTAGAAGTGCGACACTGTGAAATTCTGTAGCACAGCATTGGCTTCCTAGGTGAAAGCTAATAACTAATGGAAACAAAACAGCGGTACCACCACAAACGTATCATTAGGACAAAAAATTAAGACAAAACCAAAACAGTGCCACGATCGGGACAGCTGTGAGCCAGCAAGCATGCAAGTCCTCACTTATGTTCCAGGTGAGGAACATAAGTGTACCAGGACAGCTCTGTATCAGGTTTTCTCGTCCAGAACTTACATACATTCAGGACATCTCCATGCCAGGATTCCTTCTCCTGAACTTAAGTACATGACGATCGATGGCTCTTAACGTGCTGTGCATTATTTTCACTAATTTTTTTTCCTTGTTTTCCTTATATTTTGACCCAGCTGCTAGTATTTGTTCACTTTGCTACCATACTGTCACTGTCAGAGGTGAGGGCACAATCTTCAGCCTCCCATACAAACATCTCTTCTTCAACCAACATCACCGCTGTGATTTGCGATACAACTGAGGAAATTTCACATCAACATTATGCTCAAGAAAGGGACAAAGAAAGAAAGTTTCCATCACTAATGGCCCTGACAGTATTGATCAGATTCTTCATCACTGTTAGCGCAAACATTACCAGCTTCATTCTCAAGTTGCTTTATCACGCTCTCTGCAGTGTGGCTGTTTGATGAATATCTGTCGTCTTAATTTATGGAGAAGGAAAAGTTTTATTTCATAGGATGTGTAACTCCCTTGGGATTTAGAGAGCATGGCCCCTTTAAAACCTTGTCCTGAGGCAGGGGAAGTGCTGTTTTTGCCAGGGGGAAGGGAATATAAAGAGGGAGAGTTGACAGGATGTGTGTGTCTGAAGTTCCAGACAAGAGGGCCTACAGGGAGCAGGCCCTCACACAGGGAAGTAGTAAAGAACTAGCCCAAAGCCGGGGAGGGACAGAGCGGCCAACCAGGGATATCCCAGGACAGGAGCCAGGAAAAAGCACTGGGCCAGGGAGGAATCACCAGAGAAGGACAAAGTGGAGCCAGATCCAGTATCACTGCCACCCAGAGCTATATGGAACCGTGAGTATTGAGGCTTGTGACTTTGCATTGGGAATATGGAGGGAGGTTGTAGCCAGTTGAGTGAAGAGGTTGTCGCTCTGTGTAGGTTTGCAGAGAGCGGCAGAAAAGGGCACCGGAGGGGTTTGTTGGGGAAAGTTTACTGGCGCTGAAGATGACCAGGAGCACCCAAGACTCACTGCCAGACTGGAACTCTGCCCAGCAATCCTGAACTCTGGGTCTGGACGCATTGCTTGGCATCTACCCTTATATTTTGTGGTACCACCGGTCACGTGGGTCCTCGTGTTGGATGTAACCTTGTTTTATTGCTCCCCCATCTTCTTTCCCTGTTCATATTTCCCTTTCCTATACTCATTGTACTGATCCGACGTGTTTATTCCAGGGTGTTTGGAACAGGTGCTTCTGGGGTAAAAGTGAGTTTCCCTGTTGCACTCATGCATGTGCGTCTCCTTGGCTGGAGATGCCAGCAAAGTGCACTCCATCTTGGTCATAAGGACGTAATATTACATGGGGTCATAGATTCCAAGGCCAGAAGGGACCAGAGTGATCATCCTAGTTAGACTTTATACATAACTCAGGCCACAGAACTTCCTCAAAATAATTCCTAGAGCAGATCTTTTGAAAAACATCCAATCTTGATTTTAAAATTGCCAGTTAATGATAATCCACCACAATGGTTCCAATGGTTAATTACACTTACTGTTACCCTTATTTCCTGTCTGAATTTGTCTACCTTCAAATTCCAGACACTGGATCGCATTATACTGTTCTCTGATAGACTGAAGAGCCCATTAGCAAATATTTGTTCCCCGCATAGATACTTATAAACTCTGATAATCACCCCAGATTCTTCTCTTTGTTAAGTGAAACAGATTGAGCTCCTGGAGTCTATCACTATTAGGCAGGTTTTCTAATCCTTTAATAATTCTCGTGGCTCGTCTCTGAACCCTCTCCAATTTATCAACATCCTTCTTGAATTGTGGGCACCAGAACCGGACACAATATTCCAGCCGTGATCACACTAGTGCCAAATACAGAGATAAAATAACCTCTCTGCTCATACTCAAAATTCCTCTGATTATGCATCCAAAGAACACATTAGCCATTTTGGCCATGGAGACACACTGACAGCTCACGTTCAGCTGATTATCTACCATGACCCCCAAATCTTTTTCAGAGTCACTGTTTCCCAGGATAGAGTCCCCCCATCCTGTAAGTATGGCCTGTATTCTTTGTGCTTAGAGGTATACCTTTACATTTAGCTGTACTAAAACACACTGTTTGCTTGTTCCCAGCTTACCATGCAATCCAGGTTGCTCCCTGTCAGTGACCTGTCCTCCTCATTATTTACCATACCTGCAATTTTTGTGTCATCTGTAAACTTTATCTCTTATGATTCTATGTTTCTTCCAGATCATTGGGAAAATGTTAAACAGCATAGGGCCAAGAGCCAATTTCTGGAGGCCCCCACTAGAAACACACTTGCTCAATGATGATTCCAAGTTTACAATTGCATTTTGAGACCTATCAGTTTACCAGTTTTTAATCCATTTAACAATGTGCCGTGTTAATTTTATATCATTCTAGTTTTTTTTTAATCAAAATGTTGTGTGGTACCAAGTCGAAGTACATTTCATCAACACTACTGCCTTTATCAACCAAACTTGTAATCGCATCAAAAAAAGATATCAAGTTAGTTTGACAGGATCTATTTTCCATATACCTGAGTCACCTGCTGAGAGCAGTAAGATTCACTCCAGCTTTTACACAAAAATGTGTGGAGCTCATTCCAGAGCCTGACCAGATCCCCAAGAAAGATCTATCTTCTGCACAGATGAGCTTTGCCTTTGTGGTGGATAGCTCCACTGTGTTCGAGGAACAGAGCTGTTCACCATAGTCTTCATCTGGAGCTTCAGGTGATCTTTGAGGTATCCTGGGCCCAGATCATTTTGTGCCATGAAGAGAAACATAGAAATCTTGAATTTGACTGAATAGTCTATGGGAAGCCAATGTGGAGTGCAGAGGTGTGACGTGCTCACGGTAGTCTTTGCTGTTCAATGGATGCACTGCCACCCAAGTGTGAAAATTCTGGCCTTGTTTTAGCATCAGTAACTTCTTCACCAAGGAAAGCTGAACACTCATTTAGCAGCAGAAGACAATTATCTTTGATAATGTTCTATTCCACGGATATTCTCCAACATACAGTAAAGTTAGAGAAACTTTAGTCTTCCTTTTGAACTGTGCCCATACTTCTCTGTATTGGAATTTATTTTTTTGTAATGAAATTAAATCACTTTCCCAATATAAACACTGAAGCTACTACTAATTAGAACTAACACATTGTTTCTGGAAATCAACTTGCCACAAAATAAGGAGGAAGGTTATTTTCTCCAAATGAAATATTCTGCCCCAAATTATAAATACAATCTTTTAAAAATCTCATAAAATACAGGGCACACAAGATTCCATAGCTATCTAAAAATGAGCACAAATTTATAAATATTGAATATATGGAATGAAAAGATAAGAAATATCTTCTGTGATTTTTACTAAAGGAAGCCAGAAAAATGGTAGTTCAAATGGATTAACAAAATAAGTGTATAAAACAGGATGAAAAGAAAAGGCTGAGGGGTTCATTTTATTGAATTAAGCATCAAGCTTTCATCCAAACAAATGGGTCTCTGCTTCATGTCTATTTTGTGGAACACAATTAAATTAGTTTGTTTAGCTGTATATTATATGTTGGTGATTTTATAACATCAACTTTTATTAAAAGAACAGGAGTACTTGTGGCACCTTAGAGACTAACAAATTTATTTGAGCATAAGTTTTCGTGGGTTACAGCCTACTTCATCGGATGCATGTAGTGGAAAATACAGTAGGAAGATATATATATATACACACACACAGAGAACATGAAACAATGGGTGTTACTATACACACTATAAGGAGAGTGATCAGTTAAGGTGAGCTTTTATCAGCAGGAGAGAAAAAAAACTGTTTTTAGTGGTAATGAAAATGGCCCATTTCCAGCAATTGACAAGGAGATATGAGGAACTGTAAGGGTGGGGGAAATAGTTTTACTTTGTGTAATGGCCCATCCACTCCCAGTCTTTGTTCAAGCCTAATTTAAAGGTGTCCAATTTGCAAATTAATTCCAATTCAGCAGTCTCTCGTTGGAGTCTGTTTTTGAAATTTTTTTGTTGTAATATTGCGACTTTTAGGTCTGTAATCGAGCGGCCACTACAAACAGTTTTTTTTCTCTCCTGCTGATAAAAGCTCACCTTAACTGATCCCTCTCCTTATAGTGTGTATAGTAACCCCCATTGTTTCATGTTCTCTGCATATATATACACACCTTCCTACTGTATTTTCCACTACATGCATCCAATGAAGTCGGCTGAAGCCCACGAAAGCTTATGCTCAAATAAATGTGTTAGTCTCTAAGGTGCCACAATATTCCTGTTCTTTTTGCGGATACAGACTAACACGGCTGCTACTCAAACTTTTATTAAGTATATCACAAAGACCACACAACACCGTAAAGTTAGTACAATTTTTCTATTTGCCAATCTGATTCAGATATGCTAAGATTCAACTAGCACTGATCATGAAACAACCCCACACGCTGGAGGGAACAATAAAGGTAAGGCATTAGTAGCAAAAAGTGGGGAAGGTATATTATTACGCTCCCTACATAGTGTCTTGATTGTAAAAAATTAAGATAGAGAGAGCGAGACCTTTAAGTGTGGTTGTAGTCAGAAACTTCTGTAATTCACCTCATCTAATTCTTCATCTTTTTATTTATTTATTTTTTCTGATTTTTAAAAAAAGATTTTCATTATGGTAAAATCCACTAATAAACAACTTTATGACAGTAGCAACTTTTTTACTCTACAGTAGAACTTCAGAATTACAAACACCAGAGTTACGAACTGACTGGTCAATCACACACCTCATTGGGGACCAGAAGTATGCAATCTGGCATAAACAACTAAAAAAATAAAGGGAAAGTTTTAAAAAAAGATTTGATAAAGTAAGGAAACTGTTTCTGTACTTGTTTCATTTAAATTAAGATGATTAAAACAGCACTTTTCTTCTGCATAGTAAAGTTTCAAAGCTGTATTAAGTAAATGTTCAGTTGTAAATTTTTGAAGGAACAATAACGTTTTGTTCAGAGTTTCAAACATTTCAGAGTTACGAACAACCTCCATTCCCGAGATGTTTGTACTTCTGAGGTTCTACTGTACATATCTGCCCTCTGCTTCTTCTTACTTTACTAATAAAACAAGTTCTTCCTCCTGATACAGCTAAGAAAGAGCAAGATGACGACTCTTCTGTTTCATGGAGCATCAACAAATTGTCTGCTAAGTTCTGATTGCATAATCTTTTCTTTCCTACCAGTGATGAGGCATGAGCCAGACAAACAAGCTTGATTTTTCAGATCTATATTTTTTCAAAGCTGATAGTCAGAAACATTATCTTGACTTGTAAAGAGAACAAATTTGCTCTGGAAATATGGAAACCCTCAATATCATTTTTAGATCCCTTTTACTGAATAAGAAAACATGGACAAAATAAAGCACTCTCACCTGCTGTAGTACTGAGGATAAAACCTGCAGTTTTAAATGGAGATCAAAAGCCTTTTGTTTTTCCTAGGTAGTTGGTCAGCAATTAAATAGAAAGGCAGAAAAGATAGGTTAATTCCTAAACAGGTTAAGACAACTTGCTTGCAGAGAACTATGGAATTAAGATAAGGGATAAGATGCAAAAGAATATAAAATACAATAAACCATTATATTTTACACGTGTAACTAAAATATATGAAATAAAGCACTGTCTATTTCTTTTTATCTGCAAGATTCAGGGTAGCATAGCTCATTAAAGACGGCTATATTGCAAAATGTCTGGATTCTCAGGATACATTTTTGATAATATGAAATAAACCTGAAATAATGATTTGTATCATCACTAAAGAAAGTGGCTCCAGACAGATGAGTTCTTTAGTGAAGTTGAGAAACAAGAAACTTGCATTCATAGCTTTTGGACCCACATGACAACTCTCTGAAAACAGATTTCTGTGCTTCTTTTGGCAACAATCAACTATGCAATAAATACTGCGTGAGAGTCCAGGGTCAACAATGTTAATATCTCACTTTCTTATATCATTGTCAAGTTCTATCAGATGCTGATGAAATAAATTCAAGATGCAAAGACTTTTTTTTTTTTTTTTAGTAAGTCAAAGTCTCCTGGAGTTCTATACTTTTTCTTTTGTTACACGGTACATTTCTTATGTGTAGCCAGTGCTGGTATCTTAATAAAAGGACTTCTAAAGTTCCTTCTGAAGAAGGTGAACCTTTTGTATTGAGAAATCTATAAAGATTCATGTTACTAATGTGCTGTAGGGGATTACTTCGGACTAAATTTTCAGAAGTGACCATGGATTTTGGGTATCCAATTTGACATGACTTGGATCCGACTCCAAATGAAGTCAGTGCTCAGCACCTCAACAAAAGGTGTCTCAGTTTGGGCATTCAAAATTGGGGGAACCCAATATCCATATTCGCTTTTGAATTTTTTTCTTTTAAGTGTGTACCCTGGCATCCTTAGCTAAAATATTTCACCCCACACTGTTGTTCAGTATGGAGTGCGTGAATTGGTTGTCATTCTCCACCCCCCGAGATGACTCCATATCTATGATGCTGTGTGCATACAATTTGTGAAGTGCTTTAGGATAAAATAAGATTGTCTTAATTATAATAATATGAATCATAATGTACCAAAATCAAGAATTATTCTGTGTGTATCACACACAAGTGTAAAGTATTTAATAAGAAAAACATCTCTCAGGGCTTGTCTACATAGGGACATTTACTGGCATAATTATACCCATATAATTATATTGCTATTGTAATACTGATATAACTCCCCATGCCAATGCTCTTATTCTGGAATATATGCTGGTGAATTTCCCCATGTAGACAAGCCCTCAGTTTTAGGTAGAGCAGCTGTCATTCAGATATTTATAAAGCTCATGGATATCTGCACTTAGCATGCATTTTTTCTATTAATTCTTTTGTAAATGGATTAAGCTAATTTGGAATAAAGTACTCCTTCTCTGGAATAAGAGTGTCCACACACAGAGTTAATCAGGAAGGGATAATCCACTTTAAATTCACATCCTATCTTATTCCAGGTTAACTTTCATGTGTAGATAAGTCTTGAGTCTTACTGGGGTATCTTAATGTTTTCTTTAAAAGAGACTGTAGCTACCAGGTTACTCCCATTCATGAGGATAAAGGCTTTGCCATAGCTGGACCCTGGAAACAGCAGCTCCTCTTCAGACGAAGTCCAGACTGGGAATGAGTTTTTCCCTGGCCACACTTCTGCTTTCACAACTTCCCTTAATGAACTCCAGCTGTCATCTCCTCCCTCTATGACTGGCAGCTTTCCACAGCCTTTGGGGTTTGTCAGGGCTTCTCTCTTCCTTCCCAGGAAGTTGGTAAATTTTCTCCTCTCCTTGCTGATGGACAGGGACAATAACCCAGGTGCAGTCCCCTAGGATTTTTGCCACATTAGAAAAAGACTTTAATGCATTTTTCCTACAATTATGTCTGATGTTGGTTGTTCATGGAAGTATGATCTCATGGGCATAGTGGTCACTTTATAGTAGAGAATCAAGTAATGGTGTTTTTCAAAATGCAAATTGACATGTTTGCGTATCAGTCACTATAAGAGAGATATTCTTTATTTCAAGTGGGTACCTATCCCTGATGCATACAATCTGAATTAAGAGGACACTGGCAGGTCACACTTGCCCCCAAATATAGGCTTTGTAAATGTATAAAATCTAAGATAAGTAGAAAGGTTTCCATGAATTTTAAAAAGGAATATTTTAATGGAAAAGGAATTTTTATGATTGTTATATTGTGATATTCTGCAGAGGATCCAAACAGGGATCCACTGTGCTTGGTGCTGTACAAATGAGTGAGGATGAAAGAGAGAGTCACTGTCCCAGGCAGCTCACAATCGAGGGAAGTATTTATTTTTAAACAAATCAACTTGCAGGTTCTGATTCAGAAAATCATGCCTATTTAGGAAAGCACATATGACCAGCATCCAAAAGATAGAAGACAAAGCTCAGGTTTGAAGTTAATAAGCATTTGCTTATGTGCTTTCCTGAACAGGGATGGACTTTTTCAAGAGTTTAAGCGCATTGCTCAACTGAGGCCTTAGACTGTAATCCAAACATTGAAGCATAAGTAGGGAAAATTAAACTGGCTGCAAGAGTGAAATTAGTTATTCTATTTTTATGGCCTAAGCAAAAAGAAATAGAAGAAGTAAACAAAAATAGACAGACAAATAACGCAAATTTTTAAAATTCTTTTGGTTTTAATGATATAATGATGACCTGTAAACAGGCCAAGAAAGTTTGTTTTTTATAATATATGACATGCTTCTGTAAAACCTAGCTCTTCTGATTAGTGGGGCAGAGCGCAGAGCAAATCTCAGGGCTAGTGTTGAGGAAATTGTTGTCCAGGGCAAATGATAAACTTGGAACATTACTACTCATGAATATACCAAATAAGAGAGCTAAAATACGCATCTTATCACAAATGTTACTCCCAGCATCGTATCATTAAGACTTCCACAAAATGGTTTCAATATTTTGTTTGTTTGTTTGGTATTGAAATATTTTGCTAAGTTTTTAGAGGAAAAGAAGAAAAGAAGTAAGATATAAAGAGTAAATCCAGGTTAATTTCCAGACAATCTAATTAGAAAGAGAAACGTATATTGCATAACGCATAAGTTATTAAAACAGAACTTATGCAATGGGCTCTAAGAATGTCTGTGTATGAGACTAAATCTTCAGGAATACCACATATATCAAGTAAAATGTTCAAGGCCAACATTTTCAAACTTGTGTCCTAAAGTTAGGCTCTAAACTCGTATTTAGACATCCAAATGTAAATGACCTGATTTCAGAAGTGCTGAGCACTCACCAAGATCCACTGAAGCCAATACCAACATTTCAGTAGCTTGAAGACTCAGTGTTGCCAGTTCTCACAACTATACTGCCGGTCTCTTGATATAATGTGTTTTTCTTAAAGCATCAGTTCATGAAATCATGGGATTATGCGAGATTCCCAACTTCTGTTCTTTTTTTTAAAAAGTGTTTACCTCTCATGGTTGCAGAAAAAAGCTTGAAAATATGAACCTAAAAGGCTCAAAAACCAGAAAGCAAATAAATAGAATCCCAACATTTATTATTTTTAATAATACTGTAATCTTAAACCAATCTCATGATTTTTTGGAGCTTGAATGTTTAGGTTTTGCAATATTGAGGATGTCATTAGCATATACAGCTATCCCCCTCCTGCCTTAGTCTTTCATAAATTAAGTATCTCACATACAGCCCAATTTTCAAGTAAGGATGCTTAAAATAGGGTGCCCAATTCTACATTCAGGAGCTGCAACCAGCCATCAGTTACCCAATCACCTGCTTTAGACACGTAGAGTAGGCGCCACTTTCAGTACCCGAATATGAAATTGGGCACCCAATTTTGACATCTGGAATCTCAGGTTAAGATTTTCAAAACTGGGTAATGAATTCGGGTGCTCAGCTTAAGACACCTTAAAAAGAGCTTGTTTTTCAGACAGGGCTGAACATTCACCCTCTGAAAATCAGGCCCCTTTAAGGTGTCTGAAGTTGGAACACCTAAATTTTGAGGCACCAAAATTTCTGTTTTTTGTGTTTATTCCTATTGGGGATCTTCCTCTACTAAGGTCAGGGCTGGTGCAACCACTTAGGCAAACTAGGCGGCCGCCTAGAGCGCCTAGTGGTTTAGAGCGCCTAAAAGCCCGCTCAGGCGAGGAGGTGGAGTGGAGGTGAGCTGGGGAGGGGGGAAGAAGGGGGGCACGGGGAGGGCCGCCCGCAGTAACAGGGGGGGCGCATAGGGGAACCACTCCCCACCCCAGATCACCTCCACTCTGCCTCCTCTGCTGAGCACACAGCCCCCGCTCTAAGTCTCCTTCAATCGGCGCCGTAAGCCTGGGAGGGGAGGAGAATTAGAGCAGCGCCGGTGTGCTCAGCAGAGGAGAGCTGGAGCGGGCTCCTCGGGAGGGGTTAGCTGCCATGGAGGGGGGCAGGGTTAGCTTCCGCGGGGGTGTGTGTGTGTGTCCAGGCCGGGTTAGCTACCATGGAGGGGAGTGGTGCTAGCTTCTGCGGGGGGGGCGGGGGGGGGTGTGTGTCCCCGGGCCGGGTTAGCTGCCGTGGAGGGGAGGCTTGCAAGGGGGGGGGTAACTGTTGTGAGGGGGGGGGCTCCCCGGGTGGGGGGGGGGCTCCCCGGGTGGGGGGGGGCCGTTAGCTGCCGTGGCGGGTGGGGTTAGCTGCCGCGGGGCGGGGGAGGGGGGGGCTCCTCGGGTGGGAGGGGGCGGGTGGGCGTGGTTAGCTGCCGGGGGGGCGGTGGGCGGGGTTAGCTGCCAGGGGGGTGGGGTGGGGGGAAGTTTCGCCTAGGGCGCAAAACTTCCTTGCACTGGCCCTGACTAAGGTATCAGTTATATAATTTATCTATCACATATGCTATATGAATTTAGATTACTTTTCATCTTTGGGTTGCTGAGGCCCTGAATTTGTATCTGATCTTCTCAGTTTCGGTATTTCATTGCAACAAGTAGATAGCCAGTTGAAAGAGAGATTAAACAACATCTATGAAATATTCGCCAAGAATAGGAATGAAGTCAGCTCACATTTTTCTATATAGTGAGACTTCAGCAAGTTCCGCTATAAATTCCTCTGAGGCCATGACTAGTGAATAGTGTTGGGAAGTCTTGACTTCTTTATTACAGACAAACAAACATATACAACAGGCTTGGATGACTAACTCTGGAGGACCTTACTTTCTTTTAAAAACACTTAGCCAGGGATGCTGGACATTCACTTTTTGTACATTTTTAAAGTTTCTTTCTTCCTGATAAGATAATATTACAGAAAAGCATAAAATAGTTTATATATATATATATATATATATATATATAATTTAAAATGCTAAAATAAAAATAATGAATAATCCAGTATCTATTCAGGGTTAAAGTTAGAGGGAAAACCCAGGCATTCCTGTGGCTTTAGAGGTCTATAAACTTATTCACAGAAGTACACCCCCAAAACTACAGAAGTAAGGTCTCGATCACAAATAGCAAAGACTAATGTCAAGGTTCTCATTGTCACAAAATTGCTTTTTGCAATGTAATTATGTTAACTACAGCCAATTTTAAAAAAAAGCCTAGACTACAAATCATTAGTTCCCCTTCCTCACTATATGATGCCCATGTTGCTAAAACAACTTCAGTTCCTTCTCAAAAGATCCATAAAATAAAGGGCTGTGAATCACAGAGAACACAGTTCCTAATAAATTAGGGTTACCATATGTCCGGATTTCCCTGGACATGTCCGGCTTTTTGGTGCTCAAATCCTCATCCGGGGGAAATTTTCAAAGAGCCGAACATGTCCGGGGAAATAGGGAGGCATAAGCCAGGGTCCGCCCGGCACGATCCGCCGGGTTCGCAGCGCAGCCCAGCTGCCCCAGCTACAATGCTCAGGCGGGGAACGGGGGGGTCTTGGGCTTCCCTCGCGTGCGGGGGCCCCCCGGCCACTGGGGCACCCTTCCTGTGGCCCCATTGCCCCGCGCAGCTTGGAACCCGGCGGCGCAGGAGCTGTTTCCGGCGGGGACATACAGGCCGGGGAACGCGCTCGGCGGCAGGAAGGAAGCTGCGGCCGGGGCTGCAGGGACCCGCGCTGCCGAGTGTCTGAAGCCCTCAGCAGGCAGAGGCTGCCGGGTGAGCGGGGGAGCAGGGGCAGGGCAGGCGGGGGCATAGGGGCTGCAGGGCGAGTGAGGAGCAGGGGTCACAGAGGCTGCAGGGGGACGCAGAGGCTGCAGGGACAGGGTAGGCTGGGGGGTGCAGGGGCTGTAGGGCGAGTGGGGAGCAGGGGTCACAGAGGCTGCAGGGGGGGCGCAGGGGCAGGGTAGGCAGGGGCATAGAGGCTGCAGGGGCTGCAGGGCGAGTGAGGAGCAGGGGTCACAGAGGCTGCAGGGGGGCGTAGGGGCAGGGAAGGCGGAGGGCACAGAGGCTGCAGGGACGGGGGGTGCAGGGTAGGCTGGGGGGTGCAGGGGCTGTCAGGCAAGTGGAGAGCAGGGGTCACAGAGGCTGCAGGGGGGCGCAGGGGCAGGGGGCGCAGAGGCTGTAGGGTGAGTGGGGAGCAGGGCTCACAGAGGCTGCAGGGGCGGGGGAGTGCAGGGGCAGGGCAGGCGGGGGGTGCAGTGGCTGCAAGGGGTGGGGGGTGCAGGGGCTGCAGGGTGAGTGGGGAGCAGGGGTCACAGAGGCTGCAGGGGCGGAGGGGCTGCAGGGCGAGTGGGGAGCAGGGAAGCACTTAGCAACCCCCAACCAAGATCAGAGCGGGGGGGAGGAGGGGGAATGCAGGGTGCTCAGAGGAGGGGCCAGAGTTGGGGAAGGGGCGGGGTTAGGGCGGGGCTGGGTGGAGTTGGGGCGGGGGTGGGGAAGGGGCGGAGTTGGGGCAGGCCCCCGTGGAGTGTCCTCTTTTTTCAGTGTTGAAATATGGTAACCCTAAATAAATGAAAGATATAGGTGGAATCGTCACTCATTTTGAACTGTCAGACCCTGAGCAGGAAGGAGCTGGGTGATTTTCACGGGAAACAGAAGCCTCAGGTGTGGGGCTAACACTGCATCATTTGAGTGGCATTACAAACTTATCCTAGACTATCAGCATTTTTTGTCACTTGACTTTTACTGTAAGGTACTGTAGCTTAAGTATGTTGCTCACACACTGTAACCCGGGGACCTCTTGATGCCAACTGGCACCAGGCATAAGGAGTACATAGGGGTTTACAGAGATCTCTACGTCAGCTATCTATGCAACAGTTTGCCAAAGAGTGGCATGGAATCTAGTGAGAGCCAGTACCTTACTGATCATCATAATCATTGCAATGGATGGATAGATGGATATTTAAGGAATTAGATATCTATACTGAGAACTATGTCCTTAAAGTTTGTAAGGTAAGACAGGTCACCAGAAGATAACACCCCAGAAGGTAACACCCCAGTTCAGGATGGTCATTGTGCTTCTCCCTGGCTGGTCATTGTGTATTCTGTCTCTCACAATTTAAGTCCATTGCATTACTGAGCCTAAATGAAGAAATTGTGAATTCACATAAGAAAAGGTTTGCAGGAATAAACAAAAACAGCAGGGCAGGAGTGTCATTTTCCCAGTAAAGACAATGGATTTTTGTAGTATAACTAGATGTACTGAGGTACACTGGGGATCTATCTTTTACTGAGGAGACAAAGGCCATGTCTACACTACCCGCCGGATCGGTGGGTAGTAATCGATCTATCGCGGATCGATTTATTGCGTCTCGTCTAGACGCGATAAAATGATCTCCGAATCGACGCCCGTACTCCACCTTGGCAGGAGGAGTAAGAGGATTCGACGGGGAAGCCGCGGCGGTCAACTTTCCGCCGTGAGGACGGCCAGGTAAATCGAACTAAGATACTTCGACTTCAGCTACGCTAAATTGCGTATCTTCGATCTATCACCCCCCCCGCCCAGTGTAGACCAGCCCAAACTGTCAGTGCATTCTGTATTACGAAAGGAGGGTCACAGCCATCCTGGCTGGAAATCGCTGCAGAGGTTGGGTGAGCTAAATTTCATTGTACAAGACAGTATCTTATTAAGTAAGTCTAGGCTCTAGAAGACATGTTATGATTTTATTTTACATGTAACCATTTGTTTCCAATACTTTGACTTGCTATTTCTACTGCTCAAATCTCTATACTTCGTTAAATAAACTTTTACTTGTTTTCAAGTACGTAAGTCCTGTGTGTTAAATGGAACAGTGATCTGAAAGGAAATTGGTACGATGATGTATGCTTCTTCTTTGGGAGCAGCAGATCTGTGAATTCTGTGTCTAGTGGATCAGGAGCTGGGTATTTTAGAGGGATTGCTCAGAGGGCTCAAAGACTGGAGTGTGCCTATCAATAATCTGGAGTAGAGAGAGAGCGAGAGAGCAGGGGAGTGTTTTTGTTGCCCGTGTTGTAGAGCTGAAGAATGAAATTGTTTCTTTTGGTTATTACTGTTTTAATATTGTAACTCTTGTTTACTGTTTGTCTTTCAACATTGTAAATTGTTCATTACCCTTGTTTTAATAAGACTCCATATTGTAACTCAAACTCCATTTTGAAATGCTCACTCCATTTTGTAAAACCCTGCTGTAACCTTCATTTTGCAAAACCCTGCTGTAACCTTATTAGTTTAGTTTAGATATGTGAATGAGGTATGCATGAATAATGGAATCAACTTCCAGCCCCAGCCTGTCCTGATAGAGTTAAGTGCAAACACCAATGGCTGAAGATGCAGACAACAGCCCTGACAAAGTAAGAAGAGTCCACCCTAAAAGAAAAGAACAAAGGTACAATTAAAGCAAGATCAAAGTCAGGTCCGAGGCTGAAAGTCTCGTCTGCAATTGACGGGTGATCAATCACACCGAACCCAGAGGCAGCGTGACACAGCAAGACCTATAGACTCTTGATTCAAACTAAAAGCCTATTAAAAAGATAGGTGAGATGGAAGACTTTGGGTAACGTTCTGCTGCCAACACTGAAGGGCATCGGTGCATGCCCTACAGAGACTCGGCTCTTCCTTGTGCCAGGTTTTCCTGGCCAGTTAGCTGCCATGAGCTACGAACCCAAGCTGCGAAATTAAGCCACGGACTCAAGCTACGTTCAGGACTGGTAACTATCCAGCAGCTGCAGAACATCTGGTGTGTGTGTGTGTATGTGTGTAGGTATTAGCTATTGGTTATAGATCAAATTGTTGTTATAATAAATGTGACATCTTGCCTTGTCCCCTGAAACGATCCTGTGTAGTTTTATCTGCATAACAGTGGCTGGTGGGGTTGGAGAGCTGACCCCCAGCAAGAACCGACAAGGCTTCCTCACACTGAGGGCAAGTGGTAGTGAGGTGCCTCACTAATCCGGGAAGTGTCACTCTCATACAATCATCTTGGTCATCAGCTAAACCACACGCACATTTCATGAGGAACTCAGGCTACAGGAGCCCAGCATATACATTTGAAAAGCTGGATTTAATCAATATAGAGGGAAGTACATTAAAAGGTGAAGAGAGCACTGGCGTATTCAGATCCATGGGTATAAATCAACATGAAAAGACATTCAAATAAAGACAGACAAAAAAGCAGGTGGTAAATACCCTTCTAGGTTTTGGATTTCGGCACACTTCATACAAACAATGGATCAAACACATTCTGTCAGGAGAGACTCTGCATTTCAGAATCTGTATAACATTTTGATATATATGGGATCTTATTATCAGATAGAAAACGGAATCAGTAGACATGACAACAGGTCTGGAAAGCATTAAAGAGACACACAAACTACCCAGATAGAGAGGCAACAGGACGCTAATGCATCAGCATCAATTAAATGATACTGCGTAAAGGAGAGCAGGTAAAGGCTGAAAAGGTTTTCACTGACCACTTAATGAGCAGAGGTGAAAAAATAGATGCCGATATGTGTTTAGGTAAAAACAAAGGGTTAGATCCTCTGCTGGGGTACAACGGTGTAATTTCATTAAAGTCAATGGAACTACACTGATTTCCATGAACTGAGAATCGGACCAAACATAAATTAATTGCATTTGGCCTGATCTTGCAGGCTTTCCATAAGCAAAACTCTCATTCATGGAAATGGGAGCTTTGACTGCACAAGGATTGTAGGACTGGGTTTCACTTTTATCAAGTGACTGTGTTTAAACTCTTTGCCGTTCCCAGTGAACATTATATACTCTATCCCTTGTTCCACTATAAACAGGGTAACTTTCCAACCTCCTCTTTAAAGATTCTAGTTTCTAAGCTATTATCCCTCTTCTCCTTTCACTTACCTTCTTCAACTCCTCCTGAATATTTTTGCCATTTTCTTCTGAGGACAAACTTTCCTTCTGGGTCTCCGATTCTGTTCTAGGCTCTGACTCCTGCTCTTCACCAGAAGAGGTTTCCTTGTCACTCATTTTAGCAGCTAGTTCAAATAACTCGGATTTAAGCTTTTCCTCAACAAGGTCTGTCTTGATTTTATGGTGTTGATCCTCACTGCTTATATCAGCTTCTGATAAATCCTCAGAAACCTACAATGAAAATCAAAATAGCAAAAAATTCAAATAAAGTGCAAAGAAAAGAAAATCAACAGGGTTTCTACAAAGGCTACATTTACGTTCACAATACATACAAATACACTTTTCTCTGCAGGAAATCTAGAAAAATATCACAGTAGGAATCTCTAGGCGGATAGATTTTTACTTCTGTGTAGACTATGCCCAGCATATTTACTTTCAGAAGACAATAATATTTCTCTTTTCTGCTCTTTTCCATATTACATGAAATAAAGCAACAGGTCCATAAATAATGAGCTCCCTCTGTGCAAATAATAAAACACTCTCATATTATAGCACTCTTCACCAAAACACTGTACAAAGGAAACCCTACATCATCATCCTCAGAGTCATTTTACAGATGAGGAAACTAAGACAGAGAGGTGAAGTGGCTTGCACAAGGTCACATGTTCAGTGGCTGACTTCAAGTCCTGTCTCCTAGCCAGGTCCTCTGACTCCCAGCCTGGTGTACTACCCATGGGTCTACACTGCTTCTTTAAGAATTATTGGAAACAAGTTCAACCTTTAGATGCACAATGTTTTCTTAGCATTTGATCCTGAAAGATGCAGAGCACTCATAGTTCCAGTTAGCTACAATGGCAGTCATGGTGCTTAGCACCTGTTAGGATAAGGACTTCAGTCTGGAGACAAAATGGAAAAAGGAGAAATCCCCTTATGTAGTTATAAGTACTTTTTCTAGGATGTCTGGCCCACATTTTACAAAATGGAGACACTTCTGAGCACTGAAAGCTATCATTAAAAAATGGAACTTTTCATCTCTTCCAGTAGGGATGAGAAGAAATATCAGATCACAATTCCCAGTACTAAGGATCCAGCTACACGTCGAGCTGGGGTGTGATTCCCAATGTGAGGAGACGTTCTTGTGCTAGCTGTCATCCAGCTAGTGCACTAAAAATAGTGGTGAATGGGCTAGCTGCCCGAAGTATGTACCCGACCAACATACTCCAGTTGCTAGCCCCTCCTATGGTTTGTGATGCCATGAGTACGTTCTATTTTTAGCACACTAGTTCTATCAGAGCTAGCCCAAGTATGTCTTCTTGAGCTGGGAATCACACCCCTAGCTCAAAGTGTAGACGTAGTCTAAGTGTCAGGAATTCTTTGAAAAAGAACACAGTCATAGATCTAAATGTCTGGGGAGAGAGGATACAAAGAACGCAGATTCTAATCCACAAACAGCAACTGCACAGCACTTGGCATAAATAGATGATTGATGGCAACTCTAAGAAAGGAAATAATATAGATTATGACACTAAGAAAAACAAGCTAGGCAATCTTATTTACCTGGTGCTCTCCCACTGACAGGACTGGAGAATGCCAGGGAGATTAACAATCTGGATTCTTCGCTTCCATTCATAAGAAACAGAACAGTAGATTTGTTTTGTGAGGCTAGTTTGTTTGCATTCCCAAATGCAGTATTCCCTGGATGTATCTACCGCTTGGAAATCTAAAAACTATGGTAATTTTGACATTTCCCTCATAACTTGACCAGTTATGCTTTGTTACTCATGATGGAAATCTTACCTTGCTGTGGAGCCCTTTCACAATTTTGTATCTGTCATTATTTGTGAGCACAAATGAGATCATGCAGCTCTCTAATTAATAATGCAAATCAGGTAGCTGGACATTTAATTTGCACCCACAAATCTGGAGGTTGTTTTTGAAAATTAGGATCAGGGTACCACTGTTGCTGCAAAAATGGCTGCCACAATGGAAGGGGACTCCATCTGGATTTAATGGATTTACTAGATTAATGGATTAATTTTTCCACCAAAGCACCAGTTTTTGCACAGTGAATAGTTTTCTCATCACTTGAGCTTCCAAATTGTTCTGAACAAGATGGGGTTGCACCTGAAGAACAGAGCCTCAAATGGAAATGTTTCCACTCTATTTTTACAATGTTACAGTAGAACTTTCAGTATGTTTAAAAGACCTATCTCCTTCCAACCCTTTAATTCAAATACCTTCTCCTCTCCCTGCTCCGAAGACTTACCCAGCACTTGCACTAATGGCACCTCGTAGGAAAATGTCAACAGGAATGGTGAAAGATACAGAAATTGTGCAGAAATATGTTGCATGTCTGTCAATAGATTTGCAATGGAAGGCATGGACTCATATTGTCTCGACGATCAGAGTTTGTTGCTGAATCCCTGAATTTGAAACTCGGAATAGTGACAGATATAATTAATTTGGGGCTAGGCAGTGTGGTTAATCATTGCACTAATATTTCAGATATGCAGATCTGTTTTCAAACACTGGTTAAGAGCTCAAGTGAGACACCGGTGGTCTCCATGTACAGTAATAGAGACTGGACAATTTTGTATTCAAAGCCATCAGATGATTCTCTACAATCTAATCAAGAAAGGCCAAGACTGAAATTTCAGAAGGTATTGCCTGTTAGGACTGAGGTACAGTGGCAAAGCAGGTCTGAGGGAAGAATTTTAGACATAAGACTTAACTTAAGACTGCGAGTCTTTCATTGAGGTCACAGAAGTCACGTATTCTGTGCGTTTCCGGGACCGCCAGGACTTCTGCAGCGGACGGTGCGGGTGACCCGAGGGCTGCCCGAGCAGCTGGGGCGCCCCCAGAGCCAGCTGCATTGGCTGCTGCTTGGGAGGCCCCAGGCAGCTGGTCCCGGTCGCTGCCTCGGAGTAGTGGCGGGGCCCTGGACTGTCCCCCGCCCCCAAGCAGCAACGATGGGGGCCTGGGTCACCCCCCCCCCAACAGCAGCACCCTGGGCCATCCCCCACCCTGAGCAGCAGCGGCGCTGGGGCTCCAGGCTGCACTCCCTTGAAGCAGCAGTGCTGGTGCACCGGGGCACCACCCCCCCAGCAGCAGTGGTGGCGTGTCGGAGTCCCCTCTCCCCCAGTGCAGCAGCACTGTCTGCTGGAGCGCACCCTCCCCAGCACCTGCAGCACCCTGGAGCCCCCCAGAGCACCTAAGATTTAGTCAGGGGTATTTATAGGACAAATCATGGACAGGTCACGGGTGTGAATTTTTGTTTATTGGCCATGACCTGTCCATGACTTTTACTAAAAATATCCGTGACTAAATAGTAGCCTTATTTATACTATCCCGGCACAAGCCAGTGCTATTAAATCCTAATATTCAGGGGCACCAAATTCACAAATTAGTTTAAAGAATCCATATTGAGGTTGACTGGACCAGATGTCCTCTTGATACTGAAAATACTACACCAGCCTTTCAAACCAAGAACTGCAGCACTTAAAACACTTGCTCTCTAAGGACCTGATCCAAAGTCCATTGAAATTAGTGAGAGTCTTTCTAGTGACTCCCATGTGCATTGCATCAGGGCCTAGCAGAGCAATTCAACCAACTAGCCCACAGGGGTATTGGCTTCATTAGGGAGATAAAAGGGTGTGTGTAAGTTGAGCTGTCTAACTTGAGGTTAAAGCCGAGGTCATTTGTAGTTTTCACACAAGGAAGCAGACAAAGTTAAAGTCTACAGGGAAGCCTAGTCTTTAACTTGACCTGTTACATAGTGTAAAAGCTAAAAATTTGTTTTCACTAGAATTCACCTCCTGTTAGCTGATTTCACTTAAGGACACCTTCCCCCCCCAGTGAAGACACAACCTCAGAGGATTGAGTTTGTTGAGATCATGGATGCAGCTATGCTTGCTGTGTACGGTTGCCAATTTTGGTTGGACATATTCCTGGAGATTTAATCACATCACATAATCTTTAATTAAAGATTCATCTTTAATTAATGGAGACTCCAGGCCAATCCTGGAGGTTTGGCAACCCTATGCTGTGCCATCCTTCCCCCGCCCAGCCTGCTGCTTTCTTGTGAGTAGCCTGAGGATTTATATTTGCGGCAATGCAGGGAGAATTATGTCCAATGTTGTACACTGTGGTCATTGTGTTGTTCATAGGCTTCTTGGCTGAAACACTGAGCTTTTAACAAAGTTACAGTGAAAGTTTTGTGATGACATGATGCATTTTTCTGTATTTTTTTTAAATCAACTGTATTTTTAGGGCAGGTCACTTTGAGGGCCTTGTCAACCTTAACAACAAACCAACCAAAAATGTACTTTCTTCTCTTGTATGAAAAGTTTTCTTCAGAGTTATGCAGTGGTAGTTTACAGTTCACATAATCTAGCCTAGTTTTATACCATCTAATGTCTCATCTTTAAAGTCAATGTATAAATTCACACTGGCATGTATCAGCAACAGATATACCTATTTGCAGAGGCAAGTACTAAGGGCCACATTTTGCTTTGTTACACTTGTGTAACTGAGAATAGGACTTGGCCCACAGCTTCTAAACTATAAATGTTTTAAGAAAATGAAGTGTACCTTTCCCACAAGATATTCTGCAAATTGCATGTAAAATCATCATCAAGTCAGTGTAATCAAAACAAAATATGCACAAAAAAGGAAAAAAGTGAACTCAGTAGTGCTAAAACAAAACTAAAAACATTCAAATTAAATTCTTCCAAGACAAACCAATTTCAAATAGCAAAAGTAAACCCAAATTATACTGTAACTAATTAAGAAAAATACCACAAAAAATGGGCGTTGCTATAATCAGTAACCGCACTGAAGTTCACATGGAAAATGAGGGCCTACTCTCTAAATGAGGGCAAAGACATCGTATAAAATGTTCACTTTACTGGTACTTTTCAATGTTTGTTTGCACTTAGAAGTCCCATATTTCCAATAAATGAATCACAAGCGCCATCTAGTGGGGCTTGAAATTCAGAGCACACACTTCAGAGTAGCAGCCGTGTTAGTCTGTATCCTCAAAAAGAACAGGAGTACTACAAGTACTCCTGTTCTTTTAGAGCACACACTGTATCCCGCCTTCACTTATAGCTTTGTCAAGATAGCATAGAACTATATGACAAGATTTTAATTAATGGATAATGCCATTTTATAAGAGCAATAGCTGACTTCATAATGAAATTAGGTCAAATTAATCTAAAGCAATCAAGTACTGTAGTTTTCATCATACAATGATGCCAATGGAATTAAACACCATTATTATTCCCCTCAAAATATAAAGTGAAGTTAAGTTTGAAGATTCATATAAGTGGTTTGAGTGCATATAATTTTTCAAGGCTATTAGTTAAAAATAGAATTAGAACACAGAGATAAGGGTTGTACTTCCCAACCAAGACAGCCAAATTATCTTAAGTCTGCTCTGTAGAGATACTAGCCTACCATCAGGGCCGGCTCTAGGTTTTTTGCCACCTCAAGCAAAAAAATTTTTGGCTGCCCCACAGCCCTGGGCTCTCCCCCTCCCCTCCACCACCAGGGCCCTCTCCCACCCTCTGCCGCCCCAGTCCTGGGCTCCCTCCCGCAAATGTGACCTCGTTCACCACAGCGATTCCCGTTTACACTTGCAGTCAGGGCCGGTGCAACCTATTAGGCGACCTAGGCGCTTGCCTAGGGCGCTAGGATTTGGGGGGCGGCATTTTCTTCAGTGGCGACCACGGCGGCCGATCTTCGGCCGCCCCTGGTCGTTAGGCGGAGGGAGCTGGGGCAGGGGGCCACCTGCAGCAAGTAATGGGGGTGTGTGTGTGTGGCACGCAGGGGAACTCCCCGCCCCAGCTCACCTCGGTGCAACTGTATCGGCACTAGTGTTGTGACTAGTGGAGCAGCAGGCCTTCTATCACAGGTAAGGGCTAGAGGTGTAAACACTCCAACCAAATAACACCTGCAGAAACAGAACAATTGGTCGGGACAGTCAGAAGAGCGGAGCCGATTGCTAATCGCCTTATGGAGAGAGAGATAGGGGAGAAGAAATGGTTCACTTCCTTGATTCAGCCACACCATCCTGTTACTTTAGAAGATGACCTAACCAGGGAATTTATATCTTAATTTCTCTTAAATACCTGAGACAGGATGCAGGGGAACTACCTGGTCCCTAATAAATAATGGGGTTGAAGCCAGCTCTGCTTGCCCCTTGTCTTACTCAGGTGTAAGAGTGACTACTTGGGAGACTGCCTTTGGGACAATCAGGCCCCATACAGGACTCCAGTCACATGACTGGTGTGATTTCCTGCTTACTTTCTGCTTAGATTACATTATTTTACTTCCTTGTTATAAAAACTGCCCTTTGAGGAAAGACTTTGCTCTCTGCAAATGTGCTAATTATTTCTGAACCCGAGTCATTACATTCTGACAGTTTACAATTTTCTCTCTTTTTGTTATGAATGACAACATCCTTATAAAAGCAGCATGTAGAGAGACACCCACATGCACAATGCCTAAATACAATACAGTGGGAAATTAAAAACAGCCATTACTTGGATTATAATTCAGTAACAGCCCATAGCTTTTACATTCCTGTTCATAACAATCCTCACCAGTGTTCTCCATTAAAAGGATGTTTGCCAGCAGTTACCCCACAATATTATCTGAGATAGCTCACTTGTTTCCCATTCCAAGAAGAGTGAAAAATGTAGCTACCCATATACCACTGTGTGCTAAATGTTGGGAAATTCTATTTTTTTTAATAGCAACCTCTGTATTGTACTGTACTACTAATGCCACTGTATCGCCTGGAAGTGATAGGGAACAAAGTGATGAATATACAGGAATGACCAATAACAGTTTATGCATCACATTGCCTTCTACTCAATTTTGATAAGGGATAAAAAAGTTGAGTGTGCTTTCTCTCCTGGATATGATCAGTGCATTGCTGTGAGTAAGTCTGAGCTGATTTTTTAAAGTGCCTTCTAGTACATACAGTGTTCACAGATTCTAAGGCCAAAAGGGGCCATCGTGATAATGTAGTCTGACTCCTGTCTAACAAAGGCCGCAGAACTTCCCCAAAATAATTCCTAGGGCAGAGATTTAAAAAAAAATCCAATCTTGATTTAAAAATTGCCAGTGATGGTGAATTCACTAGGACCCCTGGTAAATTGTTCCAATGGTTAATTACCCTCACTGTTAAAAATGTACGCCTCGTTTCCTGTCTAAATTTGTCTATCTTCAAATTCCAGCCTTTGGGTCATATTATACTGTTCTCTGCTAGACTGAAGAGTCCATTAGCAAATATTTGTTCCCCACGTAGATACTTATAGACTGTAATCAAGTCACCCCTTAACCTTCTCTTTGTAGAGCCCTGCATGGATACACAATTTATATCCCCGGATGCGGATATCCGTGGCTACAGTGTGGATATCCACGGAGCTGCAGGGCAACAACGAGCGAGACCAGCAGGACCATGGCCAGCGACAGGTCCAAGAACCGCAGCAGCGAAAGCAGCAGCATGTCAGGCCACAGCACACAAGAGCCAGCGCCCAGCCCTGGCAGCTCCTGCAGCCTAGCTGTGCCGCCCCCATCCCCGCCTACTGGGGCGGACACCAGGCTCACTGGCAGCTGTCCCTAGTCACGCTAGCGTGTGCAAGCAGCTCGCTTGCTCCCGGACAGGAGTCGCACACCACTGCGGCTTCATATGCTGCTTGCAGGACCCCGCTAGAAACACACCCACTCAGTGATGGTTCCCCATTACAATTACATTTTGAGACCTATCAGTTAGCCAGCTTTTAATCTATTTAATGTTTGCCATGTTAACTATATATTGTTTTAATTTTTAATGGAAAAGTTATTGTAGCATTAAGCCAAATGTTTTACAGAAATCTAAGTATATTACATCAACACTATTATCTTTATCAACCAAACTTATAATATCATAAAAAGATACCAAGTTAGTTTGACAGGATAGATTTTCCATAAACTAATGTTGACTGGCATTAATTCTTTATTAATTGAGTCCCGTATCAGCCGCTCCATTATTTTGCCCGGGACTTATATCAGATACACAGTCCTATAATTACCTGGGTTATCCCATTTACCCTTTTTAAATACTGGCACAACATTAGCTTTCTTCAAGTCTGCTGAAACTTCCCTGATGTTCTAAGACTTATTGAAAATCAACAGTAACTGTCCACTGAGCTCCTCAGCCAGCTCTTTTAAAACTATTGGATGCAAGTTATCCAGACCTACTGATTTAACTACATCTAACTTTAGTAGATATTGTTTAACATCCTCCTGAGATATTAGTGGAATGAAAAGAGTGTCATCATTGTCATATGATGAGACTGCATCATCTGTTTTTCCCCAAATACAGAACAGAAACATTTATTGAACACTTCTGCCTTTTCTGCATTATCACTGTGATTAGTTCTGTGACTATTTCCATCTAGTAATGAACCAATACTATTGTCAGGATTCTCTCTGTTCCAATATACTTAAAAAACTCCTTCGTATTGTCCTTATCTCTGCTGGCCATAAATTTTTCCTTGTGTCCCTTTGCTTTTCTTATAAATTTTCTACAATTGCTAGCTTCTTATTTATATTAATCGCTATCAACTTCCCTTTCTTCCATTTGTTAAATTGTATTTTATTTTTTTTATAGCTGCCTTCGCTTCCCCTCTAAGCGAGATCAGTTTTTAAACCAATATGGTGTTCTTCCTCAATTGTGTTTTTTTGGGCATCTAATAAAATGTTTAGAAACAATTACCAATTATAATTCATATTTTTCTGATTAAATTCTTCCTCCCAGCTAATTTGACTCAAATATTTTCAGCTTTGTGAAATTGGCCATTTTAAAGCACCAAGCATAGATATTGCTGGTTTGGACTTTATTCTGTTTGCATATTATAAATGGATTAAGTCATGATCACTTGTACGTAAACTATTGTTAATTTTTAGTTCTGTGATCAGTTCTTCTTTATCTGTCAAGATGAGGTCCTAATACAGAATTACCCTGTGATGGTTGCAACACTTGAGTCAAGTTGAATCAGGAAGTTGTCATCTATGATATTTTGAAATTCCAAGGATGTTTTAGTACTGGCAGCCTGAGACCTCCAGCATATGTCCCTCAAATTGAAGTCCCCTATGACCACACACATTTTTTCCCGACAGATTACAGATAGGTACTTAAGGAGCTGGTCATCCTGCTCCCTAGTGTGATTTGGTGGCCTGTAGCACATATATACAAGACCCCATTTTGTGCTTTACTTCTTAAGACATTCAAGACCATCTTCTGAGGGACTCAGAAACAGATAATGCCATTTTTGACAAACTGTGCCACTCCCCCCGCCTACTTTTGCTTACTCAATCCTTCCTATATAAGCAAATGTAGTTACCTGATTTGTGCTCAAATTCTTCTTGTGGGTTTTTGTGTGATTTTTTCCTTCACTTAATTCTTCTGAGACAATTTTGCTCTTTCTCCACCTTCTAGACCTCTTTTCTAAATCATAATGGACTTCCTCAGTCTCACTGCTATCTGAATACTCTAAACTGTCAGCCTGTGGATTGAAATTTACATCCAGTTCTCCATGTAAATGTGCTTTTTCCACTCTGGGTTTGTCACTCTGAGTTCTCCTTTGTAGCCAGGGAAGTTTGCTAGATTCTCTAGCCTCCCTTGAGGAATTTACTGAAGATGTTTCAGAATCAGAGTACACCGTCTCTGTATTGGTGTATAGCCCAGATGAAGGTGAGGTCACTGGCTGGTACGGATCACTGCCATAAGCCCATTCAGTATTGTACTGGGAATCGGTATAATAAGAATCCTCGGACAACTGCTTGGGCCTCCGACGCAGCTTGTTCAAGGCCACATTCCAGTCGTAGTCGTCCTCGCTATCCGAGCCCATCTCGTCATAAGCAGACACAACACTAGATTCATTCTCCAAAGCTTTGAATACTTGGCTCTTTGGTTTGGCAAGCATTCTAGGGCGAGGCAACGTAATGCTCTGCAAAGCCACCCAGTTCCCATCAGTGCTTTGTAAAACAGGAGGTGGACCTGTGAAATTAAAACAAGAACAAATCCCCTAATTATTACTTTATTATTTCAGTTTGACAGGCTGACTTTTGCACAGTCAAATAAGGATTTTAGCAGCGACTAGCCATTCTGGGTATGTCTACACAGCAAAATCGGAGGGCTAGCTGCATCGGCTAGTGAGCTGAGTACTTAGCCAGGGTCCTTGCCAGGCTTGTCTACCCATGCTGAAGCACGCACCATGTTGTCTTTATTGCTATTGCTACCCACACTAACTGGATTCAAGCTAGCTTGAGTAGGCTAGTCTGTGCCCAGCTTCTGCTGTGTAGACATACCCTCTATGATGGGACCAGCACAAGATAATGACAGACACAATGAATATGTGGTACGCTACATAGATTTTATCATACCCTGAATCAGGGATCTTCCAGATTATCCCATTTTAATCAGAAGTCACCACAGAATTCTGTGGGGACATCTTTTTAAAATATATGTGACAATAGGGTCCAAGGTTAGGCTATACAGCCTGTGTTTCAGGCTAACCTAAAATTCAGAAAAGAAAAATATGCAAGAAATACTACCTATCTACTCAAACTGTAAAGCTTACATTGCTTCTAAATATAGACTCCATTGTCAACAGGACATGAAATGTCTTTTAATGGGAAGTTTGAACATCTGATGGGTTTATTATTCATATTTCTCATAATGACTGTAGAACTAAACAGTATTGTGGATTTGCATACTCTTCTTAGCATAATGAATCAAATTATATCTGCCATACAGATTTCTTTCAGAGGCACAATTGACGGTTCAGATTATCCATTAGAAGGCCACAAATACAAGCTACAGGCAGAGCATTACTGTTCTAAAGTTTTAAACCAGATTTTTTACATGAACAGTTACATTTAAAATATTGATTTTTTATGTATCTTTATGTATTTTTCTCCCTTCAATTTATATGTGTAAATATATGGAACTCAAGATCACAAATTTTATTTGGCATTCTTATTTTCCCAACACAGAACATAATGATGGAATAAATATGCCATATAGTAGCCATGCTTTGAGTTTTGGAACAATTTTTCCCTGGAGCATAAACAAAACTACAAACAAAAACAAAATCAAAACAAAACCCCTAGAACTCTCCACCAACAAAATGGTAATTAAACTGATAAGATCTGCCAAGCTTCTTATTTTCAATTATTAATTTATTTAAATCTTTTTGGCCTGTTTTCATTCCCAAATTTTATGTTAATTAAAAGAAATTGAGTGAGTGCCTCAGGAAGTAATTCTGCTTCTTGCAAACAATTTTTGAAGATCTAAATCTGTTGACAGGCTTGGCTGTTTAGCTTAGACCTGGCTTAATATGAACCAAGAACATTTGCCTTCTTTTATCGCCACAGAAAAACTACAAATTTGTTACAAAAGGGGTGACACCTGTTGTGCAGGGTAAGAAAGTTAACAAAGATCCAATACCATAAAGTTAAATGTGAAACCAGTGCAACCCGTATGGTGTGGAAGAAGTTTGTTCCCTCCTCAAATACTGTAGCAAGACAATGCAAGGTCTAGAAGGCCCCAGACTTGTACTACTGTTTGCCCCCGGGGAACACTTACACGTGCAGGTGTAACATCTTGCAGACAGAGTTGCTGGTATGTGGGTTGCCACTAGGGGAACCATCTCCAAATTGCACAGTACAGTTGAGACATTAGGATGTTGGTAAAGTAAAAACTGTCTATGCTGATAATAAGTATCGTGTGGTGGCTAAAAAGAACCACTTCTGGTAGGGAACAGAGAATGTTATTTTAATTAGCTTCTGTTCTGTTTGCCAACTATATTTCCTGTGGTAATAAATATTTTGTTTGTATTTTGTACCAATTTTTTATAATGCAATTAAAATAAAAGCAAAATGAAAATAAAAATAGGTTTTAAAGACAAACTAAGCTTACAATGTAAAATCACACCCTAGTGGGCTACACCATAGGAGGTGAGCTTCTACAGCCTGCTTCGTACTCTAAGCCTTGCGTTAATAGTAATTCGAATAATTACAACTACTATTGTCTTAAAAGTGTGTTGCTGGGTAATAAACTTAAAAAAAGAAAGAACAGAAAATAAAAACTATAATGCAAATAAAACAAATGCTAATATAAAAAGGAAAAAATAAAAGCAGTGAAATGTAGTCCTGGCTTGACATGAGTGATTGGACACGGTAAGGCCTCATTTCTTGGGAGACAGGATTAGGAAGGTAAATGGATCAGCAGGCTAGAAACAGAATGACTGTACTACCTAAGGTAAGGGGGAACACCAACAAACCATTTACAATGGACAAGATAACAATCGATAAGCCTGGAAAGTAAAATGAGGTAATGAGTAAGTTGTTCAGTGACTGTGTGCTGTACAAGGATTGGTTCCTACTAGGGTGACCAGATGTCCCGATTTTATAGGGACAGTCCTGATATTTGGGGCTTTTTCTTATATAGGCTCCTATTACCCCCCACCCCCTGTCCTGATTTTTCACACTTGCTGTCTGGTCAGCCTAGTTCCTACAAAGTGATAGTAGGGATAAGGAGGTGCTGCTTCCGTTGTATAAGGCGCTGGTGAGACCTCATTTGGAGTACTGTGTGCAGTTCTGGTCTCCCATGTTTAAAAAAGATGAACTCAAACTGGAACGGGTGCAGAGAAGGGCGACTAGGATGATTAGAGGAATGGAAAACCTGTCGTATGAAAGGAGACTAGAGGAGCTTGGGTTGTTTAGTCTGACAAAACGAAGGCTGAGGGGGGATATGATTGCTATCTTTAAATATATCAGAGGGGTAAATACAAGGGAGGGAGAGGAATTATTCCAGCTTAGTACTAATGTGGACACGAGAACGAATGGATATAAACTGGCCGTGGGGAAGTTCAGGCTTGAAATTAGACGAAGGTTTCTGACCGTCAGAGGGGTGAAATATTGGAACGGCCTTCCGAGGGAAACGGTGGGGGCGACGGACCTGTCTGGTTTTAAGATTAAGTTACATAAGTTTATGGAGGGAATGGTTTGATGGTAAAACATAGTAGCCAAGGAATACCAAGCAATGGTGGGTAAATAATATAATGGCTAACAGAGGTCAGGCTAGAAACTCTTGCCTAAATGCTCGGGGTCTTACTGATCGCCATATTTGGGGTCGGGAAGGAATTTTCCTCCAGGGTAGATTGGCTGAGCCTCTGGAGGTTTTTCGCCTTCCTCCGCAGCTTGGGGCAGGGATCACTAGCAGGAGGGTCTCTGCCAATTGAAGTCACTAAAACACAGGATTGGGGACTTCAACAGCAGAGTCCAGGGAAGGGGTAGGGACGGTTTTGTGGCCTGCAGCATGCAGGGGATCAGACCAGATGATCATAATGGTCCCTTCTGACCTTAAAATCTATGAGTCTATGAGACCAAGCCAATCCCATGTGATGCAAAACGTGATGCAATGAATACTAAACACAATATATTGTGTTAATGCATATAAAAGAAGAGGTCTGTTGTGTAACTTTGAATGTGTGGTATGTCCTATAGTCTGATCAGCTCTGTACAGCTCTGCTGTCTGCCAAATAAGGGAACCTGAGTGACAAGACTGGTGTTGAACCGAATGTGTCTCAGGGGAACCCCAACATTCAATGCTTAACTAATTAAATTCAAACTAGTTGTGCTTCTGCCCACTGTCCCAAAACACATACAAAGTTCATGGTCATTTGTTTTGAGCAGCTGCTGCCTGTGGCATAGCTGAATTTGTTAAAATGTATTTTAGTTGATTAGAAAAGTGAAGTATGTTAGCTGATTAGCAGGGGGAAGGCAACAACATACAGAGAAGTTACTTACAAAGAGTAACATTGACTTTATCCCTCCAGCTAATGATGTCAAATACTGTTTATTAGAAATCTCTTTGATGTAAATTAAAAGGCACTTGCCTGACATAACAAAAGACATGAGGCACAAATTGTGACGTCACTGGTGCCTTACATTATGAATTCTTTGTGTAAAAATAAGAATGGCCAGAGAAATGAGCTCAGTGTGGAACCGGTCACCTGTAAATGAAAATTCAGAGCTGGTTTCTGTGCCACCTGGCCCTTGTGCAGTCATTTACATCTGTACAAAGCAGTTGCAAAGTAGATGTAAACACTACTAATTTAGGGCTAGTCTACACTGGCAATGCTAAAGTGCTGCCATGGCAGCGCTTTAACATGGCTTGTGTAGTCACGGCAGAGTGTTGGGAGAGCGCTGCAAGCTATTCCCCTCGGAGAGGTGGAGTACTCACAGCGCTGCGAGAGGTGGAGTACTCACAGCGCTGCGAGAGGTGGAGTACTTACAGCGCTGCGAGAGGTGGAGTAATCACAGCGCTGCAAGAGGTGGAGTAATCACAGCGCTGTGAGAGAGCTCTCGCAGCGCTGGCAGCGCGACTACACTTGCGCTTCACAGCGCTGCCGCGGCAGCGCTGGGAAGTCCTGAGTGTAGCCAAGGCCTAAGCTATGGTTAAGTAATTGCTAAATACTAAATGACTGTGTAGTTGACTTCAGTGGGACTTCAGGGGGTGCTTAAATTTAAGCACATGCTTAAATGCTTTGCTGAATCCAGGCCTTGGACAGGAATCCTACCCATAAGAATAACACTTTCTATATGAATGACAAGAGGTTATTTGGAGCAAAAGTTAACCCAGCAATGAATATTTCATTAGCTCACTGTTTGATATTACTTTATTGTTATTTTATGCACCAAGGGCCAAATTCTGAAGTCCTTATTCAGGGAAAACTAGTAGTATCATGATTAGTGCCATTGTTTGATTATTGTTGTCATACGAGGCATCACAAAGGTAGTGCAGGCTTTTTCTTTTTCCATTTAGCGCTTGACCCTGCCTCTCACTGAAGTCAATGGGAGTTTTGCCACTGACTTCAATAGGAGCAGGACTGGGTGCGTACTTCAAGTTTAATTTGTTCAACAGGAAAAACAGAAGGTGGTGTCATACTGGTACTATAAATATTTACTTGTTTCATTCAGTCTATCCACACTTTTCCAGCTAGGTAACGCAGACAGTTTGTGTTCCCTCTGTCTCCTGACTAGGCCTTTCTGCTGCTTCCAAAGAATCTCAGGCATAGATGACGCTAGGTCCAGATCTTTGCTTGGTGTATCTTCACTAGTCAGTGAGAATGCAGACTGAGACCTCTGTTGAAATAAAATTCAAAGAACATTATCTAAAAATAGTAGTAGCCAACTATTGAAGTATTAATTCCAATTAGCAATAAACAGTAACATTCTGCATGTCAAAGAAGTGTAGGGAATGAAATCAGCCTGAGAATGGAATTTTATTAGTTCAAAACAACATTCTTGGGCTTGGATAGCGTGTTTACATGCATTTAAAATGCAATTGCTTCCTGTGAGGAAGGCAGGGAATTGTTTGTATTGCTAGGCACAAGATTAAAAGTAGTTACCCAAGATGAAGCCATACAAATTTGTCAGTCTGGGAGTGCTGCTTGAAAGCATCAGTCCACTTACATGTTAGCCAGGGACGAGCCCAGAACAGTGATACAGAACATTCTGACGCATTGCTTCCAGTGGCGCCAAATTGAAGAGGTTAAAAAAAAAAAAGAAAATACAACAGAAAAACCAAAATAAACCTGCATCTCAAGCAGCTTTAATTCTTGGATTCTTCTGCCTGCCAGGGAATACACATAAAACAAGAGAAGAACAGAGCAGGATCCAGCCAATGGATTCCACAAATTCATACACTGTGTTTGCTACCCATTTCTAACACAGGGTCTCTTATAGCAGATCATTCAAAAGGAATGTAAGTTATGAGACAAAGTACTACTGAGATGGAACAGTGATTCCATACCTGTGGGGAAAGGGATTTTTTTAGGAACCATATAAGCAGGTCAGTCATTTTAGTTCATGTTTAGTTCACGGCACCAGATAATGGCATTACACAACAGTTGGGGGTAGAGTGAGGGCCCAATGAACCAAATGAGAAAATAAAATGAAATATAAAAGCATATACCACCCTTTTATTTTTTAAACAATCGTTTCTTTTGGGGGTTGGTGGGATACCAGCGCACTCTGCTGGAAGTTTTAGAACTTGAGTCCTAATATTAGTTTGTGGCTCTATATTTAGGCATCTAAATGTTGCCTCATTTTCAGAGATGCTAAGCACCTGCAGCTCCCATGGATTGCACAAGGATTTGTAGGCTCTCGGCACTTCTACAAATTAGGCCACTTATTTAAATGTAGAAATTTGAATAAAGAAACCTAACTTCAGGCACTTGACTTCGAAAATTTTGTTCATTATCAGTCAATATTGTTTAGCTGCACAATTTTTTTAACAGATAATTTTGCTTCCAATTACAGCATATTCTTAGACTGCCTGAATGGCATAGACACTGCATTTTCCAATGGCAGTCTACTTTTTCCAATTCACTCTTAGGGACTAAAATCTCTGTCACTAGAGAGTACAA
Source organism: Chrysemys picta bellii (assembly GCF_011386835.1). Lineage (NCBI taxonomy): Eukaryota > Metazoa > Chordata > Testudines > Emydidae > Chrysemys > Chrysemys picta. Next base: position 86,386,770 of record NC_088792.1, read on the forward strand.
GTAAGGGATTGTCTTTGTAGGCCCTGGTCATATAAAAGGATTTGCTTTGAAGTTGTGCAGCATCTTTATGCAGGGGGTGGTGACATTTTTAGGGCTCTGTCTTTTTCAACTGGTGTCCAAATACTTGACAAAAGTAGTTGACCAAAGTAGTTAGTCGGAAAGGGCCAGACCCTCAGCTGCATCAGAGATCTGCTTCGCACGGGCAGGGATGAAAGAGGTGGCAAAGTTTACTTTAAGCTATTTTTGTTTCCTCCCTGCCCCTCACTCCATTTAATCCCTGGGGCAGCATCAGGACTGGTCTAAATCCCTTTGGCTTGTAACAGCCCCTTACAGGCCAATATGCTGACTAGAGATTGCCAAATGCTGTTTCTCTGGCCACGCCCCCCAAGCATCCCTATGCCAGAGGAATTAATTGTGAATCACTCAGTACTCCTGGCTTAGTTCTATGATTTCATAAGGGAAATAGTAAAAAGGCAATGAATCAAGCAAGAGGGATTAGTGAGGCTTCAGGACGCCGAGGATCTGGGAAAATGCCAGAATATTGTCCTAGATTTGAACCTTCCATAACATTGTAATGGCCTTGTAATATTGTTAACACTGCCAATGTGGAGCGACAAGTTCTAGCACGATACACTGGAGTATTCCGTTTCAGCTCAATGGCACATGTTAATTAATAGAACATCGTATAAAATAATTGTGAGTTGCATTGGATGGTATTTACTTATATAACAAAAATCTTCAACATGTGAAAATAAATGTGTCATTGCACTAAATCCCTGTAGAGTACAAGTAAGGTTATCTCATGCTGAATTTTAAAAAGCTGGGCTAAGCCAAAATTTTTTAAAATTAAACTATTCTGAAGCTGAACCAACCTGTGTGACTTCAGTGACCATTACCTTAAATGGTAATAGTTGCAACAGGAAAAACACATGTACCTATGGCAGTTACTATAACTGAAATAAATTAGAGAAGAAAAACTTTTTTCTGTACTTTTGAGTGAGTTTACTTTGTGCATTTGAAAGCACAGCCAGCAGCACTGTCTCCCCTGAAGTCAGACAGTCATTTACCCCCTGGCTGAAAAGACCTTTATAGACAACAGGGGAACAGGGTTTTCTATCAGAAAGAGGAATTATTTCATATTAATTACTTTAACCATTAACAAAAAACAACATTACACCTTTGGATTCCAGTCAATTTCAAAAGACAGATCTATCTTTAAGCCATTTTAGACCTTGGAACAGATCTTTGCCTGGTTTAAACCATCTGAGGATCTAGCCCCTTGACTTATTTTAAAAGTTCCACTATTAAAACATGGTACTGTAGTCCACGAAAGCTTATGCTCTAATAAATCTGTTAGTCTCTAAGGTGCCACAAGTACTCCTGTTCTTTTTGCGGATACAGACTAACACGGCTGCTACTCTGAAACCTGTCATGGTACCAACAGTTACACTAATTGCTTTTGGTGTAGAGTTTTGCTTTATATTTGGATTTCATCCTACTCTTCAAAATTCCATCATCTAAAAATAGTATAGTTATTTTAATTTCTCTGCATTCTTGTAGGAAATCAGGAGATATGGGGTCCATAACAAGCTCTGCCACTAACTTGGATGAACTTAGGCAAGTTTTAACCCCCCTTCTCCACCCTCCGCATGAGAGAATGCTAAAACCATATTATAATGTTCAGTCACTAGGTGGCGCAGTGTGGCTTATCTGAGCTGGTAACAGCCATACCTGGCAGTGCATTAAAGTAGCATATCTCTTCTCCATGATGGAAGCTCTGTAGATAGTTCAAATTTGGTACACAAGCCTGATCTGCTAGTAGTGCCCCTGCAACCTACCATGTACACAAGGAGTACGACACCCTTTGTGATTCAATTTACTCAACTGTAAAATGGGGACTTCCTTACTTCCCGCCCTTAGAATTAACTAGGCTCAGCAACTGTTTGTAACGTGCTTTGAGACCTTTGGATGTAAGGTGCTCTGTACTGTAAATGCCAAGTTGTTTATTTAGTGCTGACAGCAGGATTGGCACCACTCAAGACAGAATGATGATGATAGTCCCTGCTCAGGAGCACTTACCATCAAAAAGGCTTCTAGAAGGCAAAAGACTCTGGGAAATCCAGAAGAGGGGATAATGTATATTCTCTCTAGCTAATACATATTTACAATTGTTATTAAGAATTTATAAGAAGTGGTGAATTTTCAGGTAGTATTTGAATGAGGGTGTGACATTCTATACCCTGGGGGAGTGCTCTGTAACACCCATATTCCTCATTTACATATACACCTCTACCCCGATATAACGCTGTCCTCGGGAGCCAAAAAATCTTACCGCGTTTTAGGTGAAACCGCGTTATATCGAACTTGCTTTGATCCACCGGAGTGCGCAGCCCCACCCCCCCGGAGCACTGCTTTACCGCGTTATATCCGAATTCATGTTATATCGCGTTATATTGGGGGTAGAGATGTAGTTGTGATGTTGCATATAAAGCATGCCATGCGAGGTATCATGAGAAAGGTTATGATCTGCTGAAAGCCATTGTTCCATCTAAATAGGTGTATCGTTAATGCATATAACATTATAAGAATTGTGTTGTATGGTTTTCACTAAAATATGCTGTGGGTTGGTGACGTGCCCAGATACTAGCCCTACAGAGACAATGGCAAGGGAAGAGGTAACCAACGCCCAGGTGGGGGCTGAACAGACATCACCAGCCATTGTCCAGCAGAAGAGTTATAATTCAGTGACTCCCTCACAGGAGACACACAGGGGTATTGCTTCACCTCCTGACTCAGCAATGCCCACTAGACATGCCTGGATTTGTGTTCTCCAAGCACCTGGGACTAAGGGTATAAAACAGAACACAGGGGCCCCATGCTTGGCCTTTTCTCTGGCCCCCACCTATGCTGCAAGCAACAAGGACGCTCAGAAGACTGCAGACTCTAACAGAGGAGACTGGCTCAGGTTTCAAGGGTGAAATCTGTGTATTATAAACTGCAATATCCAGTGGGGTGAGAAAAACTGCTTAACTGCTTAGAGGTTGCCCAGTCTAATAGGGTTGACAGTTTAGATTGCGTGCTTATATTTTATTTTATTGTGGTAACCACTCTGACTTTTGCTTGTCGCTTATAATTAAAATCTATCTTTTGTAGTCAATAAACTTGTTTTACTGTTTATCTTCACCAGTGAGTTTGCCTGAAGTGTTTGGTATATCTGCTCTGTTTTACGACGACTGGTGTAGATCCACTTTCCAATGATGAAGTGGTGAACCAATTAATAAACTTGCATTGCTCATCTTTAGTAGTGCAAGATGGCATATTCCTGAGGTGCCAGGCTGGGAGCTGGGCGGGGGATTCGGCTGGTGCCTTTCTCTGTGTGATTCATGAGTGGCTCATGCAATCTAGCTGGGTGTGGGGCTCCACATGCAGTTGTGCTGAATGATAACAGCGTCTGGAGGGGTTTGCTGCTTGTCACTAGCAAAGCATTGTGAGAGACAGCCCAGGCTGGAGAGTTAAGGGGGCACAATGGTCCCACCATCCTAGGCTGCACCCCAGGGATCCCGTTGTGATGCTACGCCCATATTCTTCACAGAAATATTGTGATATGAATATGGCATAACTAATATGTTTTATGCAAGATGGGTCATGTAAGGTATCATTGGAAAGGTTATGTTTTACTGAATATGATTATTCTCTTTGTATACATGTATCAGTTCTGTATCTGAATTTAGGAATATTGACTATAACAATTACAACATTTAATTTTCACCTGTTCATTTGGAATATGTAGAGTTCAGACCAAGGCATCTCCTTTCAAGGCATCTTGATTCAGATAAATCCAATTGGGAATAAATACAAAACTGCAAGACTGCTCTAAAAAATTTATTATCCTGTCATTTTTCACTGCCCCTGGATTTTCTTTGGCGCCTGTGATTTTGCCCAAATTACTTGCTCCTGTATTTGTATTTGAGCACAGCAGTGAATTAGTTGGCCAGAAAACCTTAAGGCAACGGCAGTTCTACAAACATCCAGATGCAGTGCAAAAAATGCTTGAGGGACATCATTGCCTTGAAAAGTGGTGGAGCCTATCACAACCCACAATCAGTTATGGGCATGCCCATATTCATGACACAGATAATTAAATTCAGCCCCCCCTTCCCCCCCCAAACTCCTCCTCCTCTGCACAGAGGGGGAAATTCACTCCTCGGCAGACACCCAGCACAAGGCCTTCTCACCATCTAAATCCCCCAAATAGGGCTTACATGGACTTCAGTGGTGCATAGGCCTTTTGCTGCCCCTCCTTCACCCAAAAAGAGGCAGGCTCCCCCCTAAAATACTCTGCATCCCTCACCCAAAGGAAGGTCCCACACAGCTTACTTTTGGCCCTTTTCCTTATTTTATGGTGTTGCTGCTTCTTACGGCTTCCCTGGACTCCTTGGGACTTCCCTGGGTAGTCCCCAGCTGCCTGTTGCTGCTGCCACTCTAGAGTAGCCCAAGACAGCTGCTCATGAGCAGGAGTGGAAAGGGGACCACAAACCCTGTAGGAGCCTCATTATAAGGCAGCTGCTGTTGGTGTCCCCAACGATAGGGCTACCATACGTCCGGGTTTCCCCGGACATGTCCGGCTTTTCGCTCTTTAAATAGCCATCCGGGGGGATTTCTAAAAATGTCTGCGATTTCCCCCCCGTCGGCTATTTATCGACCGAAAAGCAGCTGACAGGGTGGCCAAGCGCTGCTTGCATTGGGGCCTCGGCAGCCAAAGCCCCTTCCTGGCTCCCCCCATCCCCTGCAGCCTTAGCATGCCGCCCGGCAGCGCTGGGGGGTGGGGCTGTGCGCCTGTGAGGGAACGCGGCGGTGGGGCTGGCAGCGGCGGCCAGAGCCCCTCCCCCGCTTCCCCCCTCCTCCAAAGCCTAAGCACGCCACTTGGCAGCGCTCGGGCGGGGTGCTCCTTGGGGCGCGGAGCCAGACACCTGCTCTCAGCCGAGCGGCACGGTAAGGGGGCCGGGGAGTTGGAGAAGGGGGGCAGTCAGGGGACAGGGAGCGGGGGGGGTTGGATGGGTCGGAGGTTCTGGGGGGGCTGTCAGGGGGCGGGAAGTGGGAGGGAGTGGCTAGGGGGCGGGGCTACCCCCCAATGGAGTGTCCTCTTTTTGAAAGTTCAGATATTGTAACCCTACCCAACGAGCCCCCATAAAGGGCAAGAGGAAGAAGGCATCCTGGGTGCTGCAGGAGCTCCAGGACACATCAGCCCTGAGGAGGGGAGAAGGAGCTCTGGTAGAGTGGTCTGAGGAAGCTGCTTGTGCTGCCTCCAGGAAGAGGAAGCGGCTGGTGCTATGCAACCACAACTGCTGTTCCCCAGGAAACCCCCACCAAGAGCATGATGGAGAAAGGTGCCTCAGCCCAGCCTAGTGTCAGGCCGCCTTCGTCCCTTCTCTGCTCCTTAGGTACGCTCCTTGGGCTTGGGCATCAGTATCTGCCTCAGGTTGCTCTGCCAGAGCTACTCCTTCCCTTCCTCCTTTTGGTGATGCCACATGATGTCCCAAAGGCTCAAGGACAGAAGAAAGCCATGCAGAGCTCAGCAGAGAACAAGTCCATCTATCATGACCTAACAGCTTGCTGCCGAACCAGCACTCCACGCTGCTTCATTCGAAGCTCCATTTACTCCTGGATCGGGAGAGGTTTGAATTCAATGGAGCTGACTGCATTCTAAAAAGCCCTTGGGAAGCTATTTCACATTGCTGATGTCAGTTTTAGATTGGGGTTAGAAGCTAGGTAATAAGATTGTGTTTTATTAAGATAACCAGGGGGATAATTGAAATTGGTAACAGTTAAAATCACTGGTGCAAGCACTAGAAACCCAGACAGCTATAGATAAAAAGGAGTCAACACTTATGTCCAGTGTAGGAAGAAAGGGGAAGAGAAGCGTGTCCTGAGATGAGAAGAAAACAGACTAAATTTGGCCAAGAGATACTTCAGCTAAATGGCTTCTTCAGCATTCAGAACACAGAAGCAGGCATTTAGCTAGAACACGTGTCAACAGGTTCAATTTCTGTAATATGACGTGCATGGATGATTTGGGATCTGCTTTTGGTTCCTCCACAATTAATGGTGAGGGCAACTTGAGAGTTATGCATTTAGTGGCAAATCAACAGATGCCATTAGTCATAGTAGGACCAAAGTATTATGGGATGGGATTTAAGGAGCTCAGGTAAGGGCTGGTGCCTGGGTGTGCTTCCTTATACACAGATGCAGAAAGGTGGTTGGGGCTGAGCCTGACATATCTGCAACTATGTGGATCCACTGGCAATGTGCCCCACCTAAAGGAGATGTAACCCAAGCAGAGGCTACTGAAGCTTTGAATCTGCAGTAGCGGCTATAAAGTGGCTCTACAATCTAGGAATAAAATTCATTCTCCTTAATCCTGCAGCATCCCCTGTGACAAGTATTGTTACTTGAGTTTGGTACATACATTACAGCACTATATTAAAGTACCCTAAGAAACCTTTAGTGCACACCAGCAGGGTCTACACAGATCAATTAACGAGCAACATGTTAGTGTGCTTTAGAAATCACACCCCAGTAATGCACATTACCCCACCATGCAGACAATCCATAAATCCCATTTTGAAAGAATGACTTGGACACCTAGGAACTTAGAGCCAAATTTTTAAAGGTATTAGGCACCCATGGGAATCAGGTGTATAGGGGCTTTTTCCACCTAGCCCAGTATCCGGTCTTCAGACAGTGGCCAATGCCAGGTGCCCCAGAGGGAATGAACAGACAGGTTATCATCTAGTGATCCATCCCCTGTCACCCATTCCCAGCTTCTGGCAAACAGGCTAGGGCCACAATCCCTGCCCATCCTGGCTAAAAGCCACTGATGGACATATCATCCGTGAATTTATCTAGTTCTTTTTTGAACGCTGTTATAGTCTTGGCCTTCACAACATCTTCTAGCAAGGAGTTCCACGGGTTGACTGCGTTGTGTGAAAAAATACTTCTTTTTATTTGTTTTAAACCTGCTGCCTATTAATTTCATTTGGTGCCCCCTAGTTCTTGTGTTATGAGAAGGAGTAAATAACACTTCCATATTTACTTTCTCCACACCAGTCATGATTTTATAGGCCTCTATCATATTCCCCCTAACCTGTCTCTTTTTCAAGCTGAATAGTCCCAGTCTTATTAATCTCTACCATGGATTTATATAGAGGCAATATGATATTTTCTGTCTTATTATCTATCCTTTTCTTAATGATTCCCAACATTCTGTTCGCTTTTTTGACTGCTGCTGCACATTGAGTGGATGTTTTCAGAAAACTATCCACAATGACGCCAAGATCTCTTTCTTGAGTGGTAACAGCTAATTTAGACCCCATCATTTTATATGTATAGTTGGGATTATGTTTTCCAATATGCATTACTTTGCATTTATCAACACTGAATTTCATCTGCCATTTTGTTGCTCAGTCACCCAGTTTTGAGAGATCCTTTTGTAGCTCTTTGCAGTCTGCCTGAGACTTAACTATCTCGGTTCATTTTTTTCTCTTTTTTTAGCCAAAAGTTCTGTTTCTCCAAGTGGATCAATAATTATCAGTTTTACAATTTTTTTTAAAACTAACTATGAAGCTTCCTAGCCAAAATGGAGTAATTTTTAAAAAGTACATCAACCTTCATTCAGTGCAATAAATAAATACATCAGCAGGCGGCGCTGTAACCAAACATGTCATTCAGTTATGTGAACTGCATATACTTTTTTCTTCTTTGGTTGTTTCAAGGTGCAAATCACTGTAGAATCTTAGTACAATATGTCATAGATTGGAAACTACGGTTATAGTATTGACAGAAATTTTCAGACACTTTGCTGTGATGAGTCTACTCGCTTCCTGTAAAATCCTATCTAGTGGAATTCTGCTGTAGGAATATTGTTAGAAAAAGAAATACCAGGCACTTACATCCTCACTCCAATTTTCTCTCTTGACATAGTTCCTAATGAATAATTACAGCTGCCTTTTGATGGACAGAACTGACCGTATTGGAATGGCACCGCTTTTTCTATAAACAGACTGGTTCATTGGGAGCTTCAACATAAGAAGATGACAGTGTTGTTCTTAACTGATTGGAGGGGTTAATGTTCTATGGGCATATTTTGGAATGTATTTACATGGGATCAACAGGAGTATTTTTATTTACCTGAATATTTTCAGGGGAGATAAACTGATATTTGTATCTTTTGTTCTCTCCTTCCCCCCCCTCCACCCCAAAAAAGAAAGGAATGGAAGAATGGGTAGTTCATTCATCATTTGATAACGTCTTTTGTTTCTATCTGGAAGCTAAAATGAGGATTAAAAGAAAATATTCCAAGCACATCTGACTGAATTCTAGGAAGGTGACAGTCACTTTTGTTTTATTTTCTCATCCCTCTCTTATTTCACTGTACTTCAGCATCTAGATACAAGAGATGAAATCCTCATCCTATACAATCCTTTAACTGAGGGATGAGCATCTTGTAATTAACATTTTTTTCCCAAAAGTAAGTAATTTGCTCTTAATTTCATGTTCTGTGCTGGGCTTCAGTGAGGAGGAGGTGCTGCTGCTGACTTTCATAAGGAGGAAACTGACAGGAGCTAACACATTGAAATCCAGGTGATTGGCACCCAGGTAATTGGGAGAATGTCCATGCAACACATTCTGTAGAATACATTTCAATTATTCTAAACAATAGATACCAAATTATGTCTAAAAACCTGTTTATATTTTATCTGTATTTTTATATTTATAGAATACATTTTACATGTATTTCTATAGCATGGTTTATGATATATAGTAGTTAGAAGATGTGAATCGGTGTTAGCTGGCATATATTTCCTGCTTTGTAATCCTTTCTTTGCTCCATGCTGCTGTCCTGCTCTGTTATGTCTGCTAAACAGGATCCACTTTGTTATACTTTCTTTGAAATGTTTTAATGCTTTGAATAAAGTTTGGGGCAAATGCTAAGAGGTGCTGAGCATACGGCTTCCATTGATTTCAACGGGTATTTTGTTTGAATAAGAGCCAAGTAAGGATTGCAGGTTTTTGGCTCCTTCTTTTTCTCAAGCAAATCATTTAAACAAGTAAATAACTCTCAGTATATTGTATTCCTCACAGGGAGTCAAACCGAACCCAAACCTGAAAACCAGTTCAGAGAGGGGTTTTGAATGAACTGGAAACTGAATCCGAACTGAAAATCTCCGAGTTGCAATGAACCTGAACTGGAACCAAACCCAAAAAAACAAAAATCTGTAACTAGTTCAAAATCACAGGTTCAATAATCCCGGGGGAGGGTCTTTTGGGTTTCCTGAGGAAGGGTCTCTCTCTACTCCACCCCTAGAGAGAGAGAGGAGGGGGGAGAGACTAAACTTCCCAAGAAGCCATTGAAGGTGGTGAGGTAGAGAGGGGTTCTGGGATTGGTAGTTATCCTGTCATGCCCACTTGAGGACTGCCCATAGAAGGGAACTATAACTCCCAGAACACCTCCCTTCCCCCACTGAGGGCTTGGTTCCTGCTCTGCAAGTCAATGTAGAAAGGGCATTTTCTGGACTGAAATTTATTTTGTCACTTCAGTGGTCAAAATATGACTGACAGTTCTGGAGAAAGGTTTACTAATGCGTACAAATAACTTGTTTTAAAACAATTTTTCTATAAGGAAATATTTATCATTGTATTCTTTTGTTAGAAGTTACAAGCATAATGCAAGCATAAGTGTGTGTGACATTAATCTGCAGGAAATGTACCTGAACTGGTTCAAACAGGTTCAACGTGATTGAAATGGTTATCGAACCATCATTCTAAGTTAGCGTCTGAACTAGAACTGAACCAAAATGTTAAAACATGTTGATGAACCTGAGCCACAAGTGACCTGCAATTTTTAATACAGTAGTTCGACTCCCTGATTTCTCACATAATTAGTTTAACTGGCACATTTCTGTGTCCCCTGGACTGCACCAATAATGTGGATTTTAATGAAATACTCCTCTTTCCTATATTCCTAGCTGTTTTAAATACACTAAATTATGAATGAATTTCTATTTACATTAGCATTATTTTAGCCAAAATATAGAAGACCACTTATATACCAGTTACAGCACATTGGGATGCCTGCATTCCGTCACTACACCAAATGGTTGTTTGCTTTAAGTTGCAGTGACTTATAGTAATGGAATATATTGAAAGGATACAAAATAACCTGTCCCTTGTTCAAAATTCCTGACATCTTAACATTGTCTATTGCGCCAAACAGTGCTAATGACAAATAGATGGAGTCATCCATCTCTTTTTATGGGACACAAGGAATACAACATTCAGTCTTACATCAGCAATTTAACGTTGGCATGGGACTTTGAGGAAATTTGGGAAGAAAGAAGGTATTTTATAGCTAGTGGCACAGCATAGTACTTACAATTAAGCAATTAGAATATATTTCAGAAGAGATGCTTTTAAAAATACATATATATGGAGATCAACACATTTTTCCAAAATCAAAACAGTCAAATATGTCAGACAGTCTGTTTCTATTTACTCTGTTGCCCTTGATTTATAACTTGGGCTGTATTCATACACTATTTATATTAGAACGATAAAATGCTGTCTTAACTAAACTAACAATTATTTAGAAACAAGCAATTTTGGACAATTGGGGAGGTCATGCAGACCGCCCAACTGCATTTTCCAGCAGAAACAGATCAGACATGTACAGTGGTTGACATTAAAAGTCAGCATTTCACATCAGTTAGAACACAGTGGTATTTAAGACTATAACAATTTTCCTCTATACTTAGATAGGTGATATCTGTAATAAACTGTGTGGGTAAATTTGGATTTTTAATGCCTTCTGCTGTAGCATGCAATCTGTTTAAACAACTGTGTGATTAGGTCTATCATCCTGATTAAATTCAATGTGTTACCATATTACATACAAAAGGAATACACTTTTTGCACCTAGGGTAATTTGCCAGTTTTGCATTACAAAAAAGATAGTTGTCCTATCTCTCTCCCGTACTCTGTGCATCTTTCATTCCCTGTTCACATTCTTGTTCCACTTGATTTAATCTAACCTGCTTTTGCTTGCTTCACCCAGGAATTTGGTTGGTTGTGAAGAAATTTCTAAACAGAAGAAACTCTGCCTACAAAATACTTATTAGGAGATGGGTCTATGTATACAGCTCTGGCCCTGATAATACTCTGTCTGGGATGGCTCTGAAAGAGGCGTGAGCTGAAGAGGCTGAAACTGCTTCTATTAGACTGGTCACAACCTTTTTAGTTTGTGCATATATAATCTCACTTATCACTGGTCAGTGTGAAGCTTTCTCTAGTGAGCACGTGCACCTAAATGTCAATTTCTGTAGAACTTACGCTTTCATTTAAGAACAAAAAATTAAGTTTCTAGTATCTAGTTTCTAGTAAATTAAGATAACCTTCTCAAAGGAGAACTTGTAAACGAATGCAATTCAGTCTTGAGTCTGCAGACAGATGCAGGTCTCCTCTGCTGCTCATATCTTTGCGAAACACAGCTCTTATTCAGAACCATGTGGCCACTGACCGCTCTCTGCTTGCTCCATGTGAGGCACTTTGCAGCCACAGGTTCCACAAGTATTCACTGAGAACTCAGAGCTCTGTTTTGCTGATTTGAGGGTAGATTCGAGTTTCAATAGAATCCAGATGGACAGGCTTACTTCTGTTCTATTCAAATTCTTATATGGCCTCCATCACGTCTAAATAGCCAATACAAACTGATGGCAGTTAAAGATTTGTAGCTGGTTATTATAAAGGGACCAACTTTAACACGACCAGTTTTATCTGTCCAAATTTCTCCACCGAGTCTAGTACAACCGAAAACAAAGAAGAGTTTCACTGAAGTGAAATTACAAAAATAGGGATATGACCTTGTCTGCTATTTCTGTACTGAATCCCAACGTGTATTGATTGCATGTTGAGTTCTCTAAATGCAAAGGAATAGCAGGATTCAGTTTGCTATTAAAAACTTTTAAAATAATACCTGAAGATTTGAACAGAGCATTCCTTTTGTTCCCGAGGCAAAACTCTCATTGACTCAGTGGCGGATTTACTTTTTTTTCAGCCCCCAACATGGTGTCACAAACAAGCTGTCCAACAGTTGGATATCACGGTGTCTGATATGCTTGTAGAATCATAAGAGGGGTGTGATGGAGGAACAGGGCAGAGGGGTACATACATACAGTTTCACAGGGGTCCCCTGGGTCAGATATATGCACAATGAGTCACTAAAGGATGGTGTGAGGTCTCTACCAGCAGCCAGTAGCCCACTGGTCATCATAATCACTGAGAAATGTCTGTACAGATGATAATTATTATGAAGTTATGTGCACATGCTGAAAATTATGTTAAGGCAGTATCCAGAAAGTGGCATGTCTCAGAAGGTTCCTTTTGGCAGGGGGTAACAGACATTTATCCTCCCGTCTGGTCATTGTGTGTTCCAGTATATGCCTATTTGCAGCCTGAGCCACATGCTGATAAAGTGTTTGTGAAATCTACAAGGAAGGAGTATACAGGAAATAACCACTTTATGAACAAGGACAATGGATTGTTCTAATATATCTGGAGTGTAAACAGGCACCTGGGACCTTTCACTGAGAAGACAGCTGACAGAGTGACTTGTCTTATGAATGGAGGGTCACTGCCAAACGTGGCTGTAAAAAGGTGGAAAGACTTGAGGTGAGCACTGCTCTGTAAGACAGGTAAGTAGCTAAGTAAGTAAGTCTAGTTCTACAATGCGTGTTATGATTTTTTTCTATAGGCAACCATTTGTTTCCAATTCATCTACTTGCTATCACTTGTATCTCTATACACTAAATAAACTTTTACTTGTTTTCACTAATGAGATGTCTCACAGCCCAGGGTACACCTGGGAAGTGTCTCAAGGGAGTCTAAAAAGGGAAATGAATCTCTCCACGTAAAACATCCAATCCAAAGAAACTACTGATGCTTATTTTCACCCACTTTCCCTTATTGCTGCAACTGAAATCTTACTATTGTAGCTTGTGTAGATTTTCTTCACTGCCTAGCAGGTGCTAACAATGTTTTGCTGAGAAAATAAGCAAAAGGAGGGGAAAACACTCTGTAATATAACATGGGGCCTACACAGTACTCTACAGCTGTGTTTAGTTTATTTGTTTAGAGAGCTAGGAAACAAAATACAAATCAACATTTAGACTTGTGTTAACAGCTCACAAAACAAGAAATAACATTTAACAGACTCAAAATACAGCAAACCAAGCTTCAAAAATTATTTTAGAGAAAAAAGCACCAAGGATCAAATCTTGTTTCCACTGACGCTAACACAAGTTTGGACCTAATGGTGAACATTAAGAATTTGCGCCCTCCTCCCCAAAAAACCCACATCCCCAATATAGTAGGAGGTCTCCACTGCAAAAAAGAGGCTCAAGGTCTGCAATGAAAAAAATGTAGGCACAAAGTTGTGTCTGTATCTTTTTGCACACCTCAGTGTGTGTAGAGGGAGTCCCGATATTATGGTTTAAATCACCACCCACCCCTTGTATGGCTGTTCCCGAGCACAGTGGAATAACTGGAAAGGATCCTATTGACTTCAGTGGACAAAGTAGTAGTATATACATTGGAAAAGACTAGCTTGAAACTTATTCATTTCTCTCAGTACAGAGGATACTCTAGAACAGTGGTTCTCAAACTAGGCCCACCATTTGTTCAGAGAAAGCCCCTGGAGGGCCAGGCCGGTTTGTTTACCTGCCGCGTCCACAGTTTCAGCCGATCGCAGCTCCCAGTGGCTGCAATTCGCCGCTCCAGGCCAATGGGGGCTGCGGGAAGTGGTGCGGGCCGAGGAATGTGCTGGCTGCCCTTCCCGCAGCCCCCATTGGCCTGGAGCGGTGAACTGCGGCCAGTGGGAGCCGCAATCGACCGAACCTGCGGACACGGCAGGTAAAGAAACCAGCCCGGCCCGCCAGGGGATTTCCCTGAACAAGCGGCAGACCGGCTTTGAGAACCACTGCTCTAGAACACAGTCCCTGTTCGCCCTGTGAAAGAAAAGTAGGGGCAGCCGTGCCAGAGTGGGGATTTTCAAAATGATCCTCAACATTTACCGTCCAGGCACAACATCATCTGTTCCCCCACTGTTTGCTGTGATGATTGATGATAATGAAAAAAACTCCCTGGGCTGCATTCTGTGGTCTGCTACAGCGGTGCCAAGTGGATGAAAACTTAACAAAAATGGCCAAGAGAACATTCCTCTTGCAGTGAGGAAAGCTTCACTGACATAAAGCTGGCATAGAGCGTGTTGGAAGAGAGAGGTAGTGTGACAGGAATCACCAAGGGCCCTACATCTCACCTGATCCTCAGATTGTGGTATGCAAACAACATTTACTCTTTGGATTTAATGCTCATGCTTTGTATATTTGCATTTAACATTCTAGTCAGCATGCCCATCTCTACTATCTCTATTTTCCAATTTCTTGCAGCAGAAAATTTAGATGGTTGAGTTTGGTCACTCACCCATAATGTGTAGGATCCCCTGCGACTGCCCGGAAAAGTCAGCATGCTCTGATCTGAAACAGCAACAGATGCCAGACCGCTGCTTCTGGACTGTGGCCAATTAAAATCAGCCTCCGCCTGCTCAGCTTTACTTTTTTGCTTTCTTATAATCTGTAGGGTTGAAATAGAGAAAGAGAAAAAAAAAAGGTTACTGGAAAGTACTGCCAGAGCCATATGGCTCAAAATGCATTGGCTGTGTCAAGATGAACAGCGTGGAATAGAAAGTTCGAGTTTCCTTTAGCTTCGGCCCCAGCTAATTCAAGTTTGATTTTCACAACCTGCACTTATTTCTTCTTATCTGAAGTCAGAGGATTTGCAAGTGCACAAGAGAGTTACAATGAAGTTATTATCTAATATCTGTAGGAACACCAGAGCTGAATTAAAACAATATGGAAATCTATACCCCACCAATGGTACTTAATGTGATCTATATCTGGAAGCCAAGTATACATTTTCTAAGAATAAGAATGCATAAGTAGATGAATATTGGTATGGAATCGTAGAATAAAGAATATGGGCTTGATTTCAAAAGTACACCTAACTCCTATTGACTTTTAACGGGAGTTAGGTGCTTAAGCCCCATTTCCTTAGATTCATAGATTCTCAGGCTGGAAGGGACTACTGTGATCATCTAGTCTGATTTCCTGCATAACACAGGCCATTGAACTTCTCTGAATTTATTCCTGTTTGAACAAGAGCATATGTTTTAGAACAACATCCCATCTTGATATAAAAATTGCCACTGATGAAAAACCACTTCAACCCTTGGTAAATTGTTCCAATGGTTAATTACCTTGATTGTTAAAAATGTACACCTTATTTCCCGGTCTGAATTTGTATAGTTTCAACTTCCAGCAATTGGATTATGTTAAGTCTTTGTCTGCTAGACTGAAGAGCCCATTTTCTAATATTTGTTCCCCATGGAGGTACTTAAAGACTATAATCAAGTCACCCCTTAATCTTCTCTTTGTTAAACGGAACTGGTTGATCTTCCTGAGTCTAAGGGTATGTCTACACTGGCAGAGCTACATCGCTGGCAGCTACATCGCCACTCAGAGAGCGCTGAAGGGAAACTGCTGTTGTGTGTTCACACTGTCAGCTGCCTGCGCAATAGCATGTTCACACTTGCGGCACTTGTAGCGGTATTTGGAGCAGTGTACTCTGGGCAGCTATCCCATACAGCATTTCTTCCTCTTCTGCCACTAAGAAATGTGGGAAGGCGGAGGTGGTCGCAGGAATCCTGGGTTCTGTCCCAATGCCCAGTGATGCATTGCTTCGCATCCCAGCAATCCCTGTGCTTCTGTCCACATTCGGCGCCATCTTTCAACGGTTTGTGTACTGCGCGCTCTGCCTCTTCGGGCTGCAGGAATGGATCCCGCACTGTTGACCAATATGCTGCTTGCTCTGACTAACACATCACAAGTTACAGTGGAGTTATTCCTTAAACTACAAAGGCAAGAGTTCTACATTGATCTCGCCACATGTTGTAGCTACGACATGAGATTGCTTGTGGCATTCATGGAGGCGGTGACCACAGTGGAGCGCCGCTTTTGGGCTCGGGAAACAAGCACTGAGTGGTGGGAATCACCTCGTGATGCACGTCTGGGATGATGAAGAGTGGCTGCAGAACTTTCAGATGAGGAAAGCCACATCCATGGAACTGTGTGATGAGCTCGCCCCAGCCCTGCGGTGCAAGGACACGAAAATGAGAGCTGCTCTGTTGTTGGAGAAGCACGTGGCAATTGCACTGTGGAAGCTGGCTACTCCAGACAGCTACCGATCAGTCGCTAACCAGTTCGGAGTGGGAAAGTTGACCTTTGGACTCATGTTGACGGAAGTGGGCAGGGCCATTAATCACATCCTGCCCTGAAAGACCGTGACTCTGGGCAACATGTGTGACATTGAGGATGGCTTTGCAAAAATGGGCTTTCCTAACTGTGGAGGGGCAATAGATGGCACACACATTTCAATTTTGGCACCAGACCACCCTGCCACCGATACATTAATTGGAAGGCGTATTTCTCTATGGTTCTCCAAGTGCTTGTGGATCACCGTGGGTGTTTCATGGACATTAATGCAGGCTGGTCTGGAAAGGTGCATGACGCATACATCTTTTGGAACACTGCCCTGTTTAGGAAGCTGCAACCAGGGACTTTCTTCCTGGACCAGAAAATCACCGTAGGGGAAGTCAAAATGCCCATTGTGATCCTGAGAGACCCTCTACCAGGGGCCTCCTCTTCTGTTTGTGCTTTGCCAAGATCTGACAGCTATGACTGGCTGGCCTTCTCCAGGGTAGAGAAGAGCTCCTGGCTGCATGCATCTCTGACCTCTGAGTCGTCCTCTGTCTCTGGGTCCCCCTCCCACTCCACATCCTCTTCCAAGATTTCCTCTTCCTGGCTCAGTCCACTCTCGACTGGCACGCGAGCCACCAAAGCATCCACTCCAGATCTTTGTAGAACTGGCAACTCGTGGGCGCAGCACCGGAGCGGTGGTTTGCCTCCTGTGCCTTGTGTAGGCGTTCCGCAGCTCCTTCACTTTGACCCTGCACTGCACTGTACTGGTCATGGCCCCTTTCTGTCATGCATCATGAAATCTGTCCATAGATAACATAATTCCTGGGACTGGACAGCCTCCTCTCCCTAAATGCTGATGAGGTCCAGCAGCTCGGCATTGCTCCAAGCGGGGGATCATCTGGTGCGTGGAGCAGGCATGGTCACCTGGAAAGATGCACTGAGACCACTGCATGTGTCATCAAGCAAACAGGAAGGGGACATTCAAAATTCCCAAGGAATTTAAGAGGTGGGGCTCACGGTTGGTCACCTGAGGGCAGGGTAGTGGAGTTCAAATCACAGCATTGTGGGACACCTCCCGGAGGCCAATGACAGTGCTGTAATCTACCACGGTGTCTACACTGGCACTGCAGCACTGGCGCAGAAAGCTGTATGCCTCTTGTTGGGGTTGTTTTTTTACAGCGCTGCAACTGTGCAGTTTCTGCGCACTAAGTGCCTTGGCAGTGTGTACACCTCAGGAGTTACACCACAGAAAGCTGCTTTACTATGCAGAAACTTGCCAGTGTAGACAAGGCCGAACACTATAAGGCACAGTTTCAATTCCTTTAATCATTCTCGTGACACTTCTTTGAACCCTCTCCAATTTTTCAACATATTTCTTGAATTGCAGACACCAGAACTGGACACAGAATTCCAGAGTGGTCACACCAGTGCC
Source organism: Chrysemys picta bellii (assembly GCF_011386835.1). NCBI lineage: Eukaryota > Metazoa > Chordata > Testudines > Emydidae > Chrysemys > Chrysemys picta. The sequence continues at coordinate 86,404,566 of NC_088792.1, forward strand.
AAATACAGAGAGAAAATAACCTCTCTACCCCTATTTGAGATTCCCCTGTTTATTCATCCAAGGAACGCATTAGCCCTTTTGGGCACAGCGTTGGACTGGGAGTTCATGTTCAGCTGATCATCCCTCATGACCCTCAAATCTTTCAGAGTCACTGCTTTTCAGAATACAGTCCCCCATCCTGTAAGCATGGCCTATGTTCTCTGTTCTTAAATGTATCCATTTAGCCATATTAAAACACATATTGTTTGCTTGCATCCAGTTTATCAAGCAATCCAGATTGCTCTGTATTGGTGACTTTTCCTCTACATTATTTACCACTCCCCCAATTTTTGTGTCATCTGAAAATATTATCAGTGATGATTCTGTTGGGATATGTTAGGTTTAAGTAGAGACCTGGGAAGCTGCTGGTATGCTGACATGGCATTAGGGAAGAAAGGCACAGACAGACAGTATTTCTTTGTTTAATAAATAAGTTGCCATATTTTTCCCTTCCCTGTTGAGAATTGATAAGCCTTGCAGCTGCATAAGAAATGTAGTTGTCTAAAAAAATACCCTTTGTGTAAAAGAAGGGTTATCTCCCCCTCCCTTCTTTCCCAGCTACAAAAGAGAGCCCTGGGTCATGGCCCCTTCCTCCCTCCCCTGAGAACTGCTGATTAAAGAAATTTGTAGCAACAAATTATTGCAAAGAAATGTATTTTCAAGGTAAAAATGCCTGTATAACATGCGTAATGTTGTGAACAATAGAGAGGGGTGGATATACTAATTGTATGGGTATTTCTATTACTTAATAAGCGTTTTTCGGGTGTTGTACAGATGTAGGCATTTACATACTAACTTAAATAAAAGGAGCGTGCTGTAACTAATCCAGTGCTTACTCGACAATTGGGTCGAGGGGAACAAGTATCGCCATAAAGGATCCCATCTAGTCAATCCGCCTCTGGGTCAACCTGCTCCTTCTTCTAACAGATTCTATGTTTTCTTCCAGGTCATTAATACTAATGTCAACTAGTATGGGGCCAAGAACTGCGGGACTCCACTAGAAATACATCTGCTTAATGATGATTCCCCGTTTACAATTACATGTTGAGACCTATCAGTTAGCCAGTTTTTAATCCATTTAATAGGTGCCATGTTAATTATATATTGTTCTAGTTCTGTAATCAAAATGTTATATGGTACCACGCGAAATGCCTTAAAGAAGCCTAAGTATATTATATCAACCCTATCACCTTTATCAGCCAAACTTGCAATCTTACCAAAAAAAGATTTCAAGTTAGTTTGACAGGTTCTATTTTCTATAAACCCATATTGATTGGAATTAATTATTTTAACCTCCTTTAATCAAGGCTTGTGTCAGCTGCTCCATTATCTTGTTTGGGGTCGATATGAGGCTAACAGAATTATAATTACTATAGTTGCGTTTACTATTTTAAAATATTGGCACAACATTAGCTTTCTTTTAGTCTCCGATAACTTCCCCAATGTTCCATGAGTTTTGAAAATCAACATTAATACTAAACTATCTGTTCGGCCACCTCTTTTAAAACTCTTGGTAAATTGTCCGGAGCTGCTGATTTAAAAATGCTCAGTTTTAGTAGCTGCTGTTTAACATCTTCCCGAGTGGAATGGAATGGAAAGTGTTTCACCATCATCTGATAAGATCACATCATCTGATCCCCCGCTGCCCCGCCCCCCCAATACAGAACAGAAATATTCATTGAACACTTTGGTCTGTTCTGCATCATTATTGACAATTCTATCATTCTGCATTCTTATTGACAATTCTACCATTTTCATTTAGTCATGGACCAATACCATAGTTAGGATTCCTTTTGTTCCTAATATACTTTAAAAATCCCTTTGTTTAGGTCCTTAACTCTGCTAGCCACTGATTTTCCCTTCTGTCCTTTTGCTTTCCCTATTAATTGTCTGTAATTGCTAGCTTTTGGTTTATATTCATTACTGTGAATTTCCTCTTTTGTTCATTTGTTACATATATTTTTATAGCTACCTTCACTTCCCCCCTAAGTGTTTGAAAATGTACCTTTGAAAATCTACTTCATCTGCAGACAAAAAAAGATTGAGTAGTTTATCTAATCCATCTCCCTGCAAGTGTAGGATTGTTCTCTGTAATACTTGAGCTCAATGCAATATTTTTGACACAAATTCGCCAAAGAGATTCAGCCAGAAGGGTTTTTTCAGGCTAGTTTCAGAAAGGCACTTAGGTGCTATTCGTAAAACAGCAAGAGGAGGAGGAGGAGGTGACCTGTTACCCAATAGCCCACTGGTTAGGGCACTCATCTGCAATATGGGAGCCCCCATATAGGCAGATTAGGTATCTGAACCCCAGTCTACCACCTTCCAGGTGAATGCTCTAGCCACAAGGCTATAGAGGAGAACACGCTCCCTTGTCCTCGTCCAATGACGTTTCTAAATTTCCTTTGTTTTAATTTTAAAAAGCAGTTAAAAGTGCCTAAAATCAAAGCAAAATGTTTCATTTGACCCCAAATGAAATTTTTGGTGCTTTGTTTTGCCAAGAAAATTTTTCATTTCAGATCGCTCCAGAACATTTTTTTCCTCGATTACTCGCACAGCTCTATGTAATGTACGTATGCACATTTCCCTGTCTGATTTGTAATGGTCTTTGGGAAATTATTCTATAGTGAAACAGATCTCATCAACAGGCAGCTTTTGACAAACTTGCCAACAGTTCCAATTTGTCTGGGGTGGTCCAGGTTTTTAAAACCTATTCAGGAGAATCAGTCTTCTGACCAATTTCCCAGGAGCTGCTGCAGCAGGAGGCAGGATATTTTCCATTGAGCTGTTCCTCTCCTGGATATTCTTGTCATCCACACATACACATTCAATCCTTTTCTGATCTGTATCATCTTGCGTGAGTTAAATCAAACCTTGATAGACTACAGGGCTGCCTTCTAGCCATTTAATATTCCAAAGAATACAATTCGCAACAGCAAAGCTGCATCACATACCTTCTGCACTATGGTAGTGGCAAGCTCTTCAATCAGTTCCTCCTTATGTTCCCGTAAATAACAAGCCTCGTTCTGTTTGTCCTGCACAAAGATACAATTTATAAATACTACAGAGTCACACTTGAGTGGTATTTGTACAAGATCAATATAAAAATAAAAATGAGTAACATCCTACTTCGCATTGTATGCAGAAAGAACTGAATGTAAATAACTCTAATTTATTGGAATATCCTGTATTTCTGAAGTGGAACATGCGTGCTATCTTGATAATAACTTTCAGAGAAACAGCACACAATTCTTTTAGCTAATGCAGTAAGCTAATACATCACTGCATTACATTTTCTTTGATTTTCACTCACCTTTCCACTATTACTTGAATAAAGAAAAAACTGATCTATATAAGCCAGCTGAATGTTATTAAAATTTTTTACCAGGCTTTCACCATATGTCTCTGCCTTGGAAATGGCTTCTTCTACTGCTTCTTCTGCCACACGTAAGGCCACAGCTAGGGTGTCCATCATACTATGTCCTAGTCAAAAAGCAAACAAAATACCCACATTTATGCTCAGCTGCAAAATTCAGACCAAGATTCTTCAGCTTCAGTAATTCTTAGATCTAGGATTTTGGTATAGTCTATTGCAGAGATACAGAGCCAGACCTCAATCCCAAGCTGATCAAGATGCACAGGAACATAAGAACGGCCATACTGGGTCAGACCAATGGTCCATCTAGCCCAGAATCCTGTCTTCCGACAGTGGCTGGTGCCAGATGGTTCCGAGGGAATGAACAGAACAGGACAATTATCAACAGCCATCCCCCATTGTCCATTCCCAGCTTCTAGCAGTCAGAAGTTCAGGGACACTCAGAGCGTGAAGCTGTATCTTTGACCATGTTGGCTAATGGCCATTAATGGATCTATCCTCCACCAACTTCTTTAATTCTTTTTTGAACCCAGTTGTACTTTTAGCCTTCCCAAATTCCCTGGCAATGAGTTCCAGAGGCTGACTGTATGTTCTGTGAAGAAGTACTTCCTTATGTTTGTTTTAAACCTGCTGCCTATTAATTTCATTGAGTGACCCCTGGTTCTTGTGTTATAAGAAGAGGTAAATAACATTTTCTTATTCACTTTCTCCACACTATACTTGATTTCACAGACCTCTATCATATCCCTTCTTAGTCTTCTCTTTTCTAAACTGAACAGTTCCAGTCTTTTTAATCTCTCCTCATAGAGAAGCTGTTCCATACCCCTTATTATTTGTGTGGCCTTCTTCTGTACTTTTTCCAATTCTAATATACATTTTTTAGATAAGGTAACCCGAACAGCACGCAGTATTCAAGATGGATTTATATAGTGGCATTATGACATTTTATGTATTATTATCTATTTGTTTCCTAATGGTTCCTAACATTGTTAGCTTTTTTGCATGCTGTTGCACATTGAATGGATGTTTTCAGAGAGCTATCCACAGTGATTCCAAAATCTCTTTCTTGAGTGGTAAGAGCTAATTTAAACCCCATAATTTTATATGTATAGTTGGTATTATATTTTCCAATGTGCATTACTTTGCATTTATCAACATAGAATTTCATCTGCCATGTTGTTGCCCAGTTTTGTGAGATCACTTTGTAACTCTGCAGTCTGCTTTGGACTTAACTATCTTGAGTAATTTTATGTTGTCTGGAAACTTTGCCAACTCACTGTTTACTCCTTTTTCCAGATTATTTATGAATATGATAATCTGCATTGGTCCTACTATAGATCTTTGGGGGTCCGGTTATTTACCTCTCTCCACCGTGAAAACTGACCATTTATTCCTACTCTTTGTTTTCTATACTTTAACCAGTTATTGATCCATGAGAGAACCTTCCCTCTTATCACATGAATGTTCACTTTGCTTAAGAGCCTTTGCTGAGGTACATTGTCAAAAGCATTCTGAAAGTCCAGGTACGCAATATCAACTAGATCACTCTTATTCACGTGCTTGTTGTCCACCTCAAAGAATTCTAATAGATTGGTGGGGCATGATTTCCCTTTACAAAAGGTGTGTTGACTCTATTGTGTTCATTTATGCATCTAATCATTCTGTTCTTTATTATAGTTTCAACCAATTTCCCTGGTACTGAAGTTAGGCTTACCGGCCTGTAGGTGCCAGGATCGCCTCTGGAGCCTTTTTTTAAAAAAAATCAGCATTACATTAGATATCCTACAGTCATCTGGTATAGTGGCTGATTTAAGGAATAGGTTAAATACAACAGTCAGTAATTTTGCAATTTCGTATTTGAATTCCTTCAGAACTCTTGAGTGAATACCATCTGGTCCTAGTGACTTCTTAGTATTAAATTTATCAATGTGTTTCAAAACCTCCTCTATTGACACCTCAGTCTGGGACAGTTCCTCGGATTTGTCACCTACAAAGAATGGCTCAGGTGTGGCAATCTCCTTCACATCCTCTGCAGTGAAGACCAATGCAAAGAATTCATTTAGCTTCTCTGCAATGGTCTTGCCTTCTCTGAGTGCTGCTTTAGAACCTCAATGGTCCAATGGCCCCACTGACTGGGAGGCTACCTGCTTCTGATGTACTTTAAAAAAAATTTGCTGTTAGTTTTTCTGTCTTTTGCTAGTTGCTCTTCAAATTCTTTTTTGGCCTGCCTAATTATACATTTACACTTGACTTGCTATAGTATATGTTCTATTCTAATTTCCTCAGTAGGATTTGACTTTCAATTTTTGAATGCTTGCAGGCATTTCACTTGTGACTGTTCCTTTTAATTTCTGTTTAACTAGCTTCCTCATTTTTGTGTAATTCCCGTTTCTGAAGTTAAATGCTACTGTGATAGGTTTCATTGATATTTTTCCTCCAAAAGGATGTTAAATTTAATCACATTATGGTCGCTTTTACCAAACAGTTCAGCTATATTCACCTCTTGGACCAGATCCTGTGCTCCACTTACGCCTAATCAAGAACTGCCTCTCCCCTTATGGGTTCCAGGACTAGCTGCTCCAAGAAGCAGTCATTAATGGTGTCTAGACTTTTTATCTCTGTATCATATCCTGAGGTGACATGTTCCCAGTCAATATGGGGACAGTTGAAATCCCCCATTATTAATGAGTTTTCTGTTTTTGTACCCTGTCTAATCTCCCTGAGTATTTCACAGTCACCATCACCATCCTGGTCAGGTGGTCAGTAGTACATTCCTACTGCTATGCTCTCATTTTTCAAGTGTGGAATTTCAATCCATGGAGATTCCATGTTACAGTTTGAGTCATTTCAGACTTTTACTATATTTGACTCTATGCTTTTTTCACATATAGTGCCACCTCCCCTCCCCCAGTCAGTCATTGCTACTGTATATATTTTGTATGTGTCCCATTGCTTTTCATAGTTCCAGCAAGTTTCTGTGATGCCTATTCTATAAATATCCTCATTTAATATCAGGCACTCAAGTTCACCCATCTTAGTATTTAGACTTCTTGCATTTGTATACAAGCACTGATAAAATTTTTTAAGTATTTAGTTATCTGACTTCATGTGATGTAATTGAATAGGAATCTTTTTTGTTTGACTGTTTCTCTTCATTTCCTGCCTGTACTTTATCAACTTCTAGCCTCTCCTCTTTCCTAGGCTATGGAGTATCCCCAAGGGACGTCTGTCTGAACTGTGTGCTCCTCTGCACCTGTCAACTTTCCCCCCAGCCTTAGTTTAAAAACTCCTTTATAACCTTTTTAATTTTACATGCCAGTAATCTGGTTCCATTTTGGTGTAGCTGGAGCCCATCCTTCCTGTAAAGGCTCCTCCTTTCCCAAAAGGTTCCCCAGTTCCTAATAAACCTAAATCCCTCCTCCAAACATCATCCTCTTATCCACGCAAAGATACTCTACAGTTCCGCCTGTCTAACTGGCCCTGCGCGCGGAATTGGAAACATTTCAGAGAGGGCTACCATGGAAGTCCTGAACTTAAATCTCTTACCAAGCAGCCTAAATTTGACCTCCATGACCTCTCTCTCCTACCTTTCCCTATGTCATTGCACATGCACCTTGATTCTCAGAACCATGATGATGAGCATTGGCATAAACATCTCAATAGACAGAAAAAATGTTGGGTGGTCTGTACCCATTTCTATATTCTGCCTCTCTGGCATGTCTATGTGCCCTGCAGTTCAGATTATGGGGGCGTGACAGCAGTGCTCACCAAAGTGCTGCACTGTAAATGCCCATGTGGACTTTGTAGGCGTGAACTAAAATGTTCCTAGTTTGCATTAACTTAGTCCTCTTCAAACAGGGCTACATTAATGCAAAGTAGGAACCTTTTGTTCGTGCCTGCAGGATTCACACAGGGGAGTTATAGTGAGCACTTTGGTGTGCACTGCTATTCACACCCCCGTAATCTGAACTGCCAGACATTTCCCTAAAAATACAGTATTGACAGAGGCCACTAACTTTCTAAACTTAAATAATACGTAACTTACAATTTTAAATAGAAAAACACAATATTTCTACAAAATCCATTTAGGGAGACTAACAATACTTTAGTTGGGTAGTTATAATGAGAGGAATGTTTGTAACAGAATTTAACAAAACTGAGACCTATATGAAAAACAAGTGTGTATGAGCATTAGGGGAAAATCATGTGTGAGAGAGAGAGAACAAACTCTGAACATGATGTGTACGGTATTAAGAAAACCATATTGAAGTGAATGCATAATAGCCATGATGCAAAACAGATAAAGTCTAGCATGTGCCCTGTGAACCACAGAAGCTCTGGTAACTCACTAAAGGTTTTAGCTAAAAGATTAGTGATCCTGTAAACTTTTCATCACCAGGGACCAATGCGACTTGGAGACCCTCCAGCACTGTAGGCTATTTATCAAATAACTCAGTAACAGCTCAGCTTTAGTGCAAATGAATTTTAAGTAGAGTTACCTTCTGTCTGTCTGTAGAATGTAGAGTCACTGCCACAAATGCTTCCTTCATTTTCTATGCTTCCTTCAAAAAAGCTTCCTTCTGCTCAACAAGACAGCACAACACATATTGTATATGAATATTCAATATATTATTAGATTAAAGTAGTCTTTCAAAAAGTAGTGGTGTTTCTAACTACACCACATGTATAGAAGAGAGTCTGAAAATTCCTGTTTGAATTTCAGCTGTTATACAAAATGTTATTTCTTTTATATGAAAGATTTCTCAGACAGAGAGCGAGAGGATGAAGTTACTTAAATGCAGAACTTGTAAAATGAAAGCTAGTGCAGTGAACTTGCTTTTAACATGACATTTGGGACTTGAAACAGATCCTGGATTTTAAAGGCCACTACTGTATAAATAAAACAAACCCAGACATTTAAACTTGTATTTATCTTCAAATGAAACAAGAGGGTTATCTTACAGTCATACTGAAAATAGAAAAAGGAAGTTAACAATGACATTTAGACGCTGAGGCCTTCTACAGAAAGGTCTCCTATATCCTGCATATCCTTACTTACATATCCTGCATGTTATTACTCATGGGAGCAGTCTCATTTAAAGGCATAATTCAATGAGACTACTTTTGAGCATAAGGAATGCCTCGATGCGTAAGGTTTTGCAGGATCAGTCTCCTGACTTTTTAAATTTTCTGCATGTATTTAAATTAATTCTTTTGTTCCATTTGCATCACACCGACTAAATGTAGCATGCCCGCCTTTATTTTTTCATTTCCATTTTTGAAGGGTTTTTTTAAAAATTGATATGAAGAAAAAAGCAACCTATCTAAATGAAATCTTTTAGGATGGCATTCTCCTGTTCTACCTACAGACTTGCCATGTACTTCTAAGTAGTATTAAAAGAGCCACTTAGAGTTGCCTTCACCCAGGTGCACACAGCCTTGCTATTATTTTTGTTTTCCAAGTGCTTAGCTTATCTTCCAGAAAGAAAGAAAGACAGACAGACTTTATAGAAAACATAAACCCTATAGAAAACACAAACTCTATACAGATTTCAGTCGAATTACACTAGGGATGAATTTGGCCCAGTGGAGGCAAATCATCTCAGAAAGATTAGACTGGTTCTGCTTCTGAATCATTTGCTATTCAATTACAGTAAACGTGCCAGCATGACAGCAAGAAAGCACTGTCCCCAAACTCACTGAATACCTGCAATTACTAGTTTTATAGGGGGATGCATCATCTCTCCATAGTTAGGAAAGAATTACATCTCATTCTAGAAGGCTGATATTGATATTAAATTGATCACATTTCTTCCCCATTTACTAGAGAAACTTCAAATATAAGCCGCAGCTGCAATTCACATGGGGCCAAATTCTATGGCTAACAGGCAAAACTCCAGTTGTGGTATGGGCTGCAGGATCTGGCCTTAGTCAAATTTTGCATTAAGTGCAATGGAAAACCTCAACTCCAAAATTCTGTGCTCATTCATTATCTACACAGAACTCTCAGAGCCCTAAGCATGTTCATGGAGAACAGAAACAGCTGAAATTTGCTTTGTAGATCTGAGAGCAGAATTTTGCCTTATAGATTATCTAAATTTTGATTAGTTAAATAGCTCAAACTTAGCCCAACTCCCTAGATATTTAACTTCTTATATTCCCCCACTGTAATTCTTCTGAAAAATTCTGATTGGGTCCATCATGTGAGTTAATGTGGATGAGCCTATAAGAAATTAAAACTGTACTGTACCTATTATTTCAGAACAAGCACCACTCTCCAGTCTATGTTTTCTGTATAAATTCTTCAGGACTTTGGCACTACCAAAACGCTTGAAGCGACTTTTCACATTATTGTAATACCATTCCAGGGACTGGGTCCTTAGGAGTCTAAAGAGAATAAATGAGCAACAGTTCAGAATGCTTAAAATGAGTCTACATCAAATAAAAACAAAAACTCTCCCTGGACTTTCCTAAAAATTATATCTACTGGGCTCTTTTAAATCAAAAGCCTTATAGCATAATATTTTTGAACACTGTTTCTTGGTTTTAGCTTGAACAAGTCTGGTTTTATGTCAAAATAAGTACTGGAAATGTAGCTAAAAGTCATTCTGATTACAGTAGTAAGTTGCTTGGTTACCATATCAAAATAGCAGATTATATATTTTAACAAATGTACTGAATACATTTTGAAAGGCCATCTACAGTATTATAGAATAACATATGAGGCTATGGTTTTAAAAGTGTTTAATATTTACATGGATTTATAAATAACTCACTATGGAAGAATAGTTAGTTAAGATTTTACAGGGCCTGGAGAGCTCTCTTTTTCTCTTTGATTAAGATTTTTTTAAGATTTATTTTTCATAAACATATACAAACATTTACAGAAAAGAGCTCATTGGACAAGGTCTGTACAAAGAATCTTAACTCATTGCAAGCAAATAAGAATGGGTGGAAAACTTTATTGGGAAACATTCAAATAAATAGTGAAAGTGCCATCATACTGGAATGTGTAAGAGCAAGAACTGTGAGGACAACAAGCCAAAAGACATTGTAAACATCTACATCTTTTCCCAAAAATTAACATGGAACCCGGATTTAGCATCTGTGCTCTGAATGGAAAAAAACAACCCAACTTTGAGTAGATTGTTCCAAAGCCCACTGAATGGAAAGACTCGCAGAGACTTCAGTGGGCTTTGGATCAGGTCCCAAAAGACCAAGAAGATGATGCAAGCCATATCAGCCCCTTTTATGATAATAAACCGTAAGCAAGGGTGCCGGGGTAGCAACAGAAAGTCTTCTCAGAGAGTGATTGTGGATAGCCCACAGCTGACCGGCACAGTCTCAAAAATGGTATCATGTGGAAAGAACTCTACGAATTCCCAGCTGTAACTTAAAACTGACCTCCACCAACAGTAGCCCCAGGAAAGAAAAGCAGTGTTTGCACCAGTGGGTCTGAATCAACTCCCATGTGTTTTTTTTCCACAAATTGATCTGATTTATTTGGTTGTGTACTGTCACATTAGTTTAGTTTATTTTATGCCACACCTACTTACATCAAGTCAGATCACATGTAGCAAAGTGACTGGTATATTCTGATGTGACAGTACTAGAACTTTGTATGTAATTAAGGCAATCTGTTGCTTCCTAAGACCAAGATTTTGAAACTTGGAAGCCAAAAGTTAGCCTTCTAAGACTAACTTAGGTACCTAAATAAGTGGCAGGGCCTGCTCCATGCACCAGCTTACTAAGCAGGTGCTTGGGGTGGCCACTTCGGAGAGGGGCGGCACGTCCAGTTGCTCGGCGGCAATTCGGCGGATGGTCCCTCACTTCTGCTCCGAGCGAAGGACCTCCCGCCGAATTGCCACCGCAGATCGTGATTGTGGCTTTTTTTGTTTTGTTTTGTTTTGTTTTGTTTGTTTGGCTGCTTGGGGCGGCCAAAACCCTAGAGCCGGCCCTGATACGTGGCCTCATCAGAAGTGCTGGGCACCCAGCAACTCCAACTGACTTAAGCCATGATTTTCAAAAATGGAACCAATGGAATAACTGGCTACTTGATTCAGATGGAGTAATTCACTTCTGACACAACTCTAGTTAGCTTGTATAGTATTAATCACTTGGAATTTCTGTGGGATTCCTCTCAGGCACCAAAATAAAAACACACTAAGAGAAAGTGGTGATCTCAAAAGAATGTAATCGTAAGACCTGTTTTCTTCAGCAAGTCTGGGTTTCCTTTGCCTATATGAGGCAAACGACAATCGACAATTTTTCTCCAACACACGTCATTTGATAAGAAATTGTGTTTTCCTTTGAGGGTACTAACTGTATGGTTCTGCCAGTTATATCATTTTTGTCAATTATCTCCACAGATTCTATGCTATGACCAAGCTCACTGTACAATACATGACCCAGGAGTTTCACTAAATGTTCCCAACGGTCTCAAGTGTTCAGGGAGATGCCTACAATGCTAAATGGAATAGCACCAAACAGGTCCATTTATATTCTAGTCCACTTACATGTCATCACTGAAAAACATCTGGTAGAGTATACCTATAACCTACTAATGCAGAGTGGAAACTAAATAAAAGTGGTAAAGTTTGTTCGCTGAATTCTTGCACACCAAAGCCCAGCTATAGATTAATTATATTAGTTGCAGGGCTGCAAATAACAAGAAAATGCATGTATAGCACACAAGTGTCCTTTTTCTGTATGTCTCGGCTTCAACTAGATTCAAGGCAGCAGCTTTCTCTTACTGTGTTTGCACAGTGCCTAGCACAATGATGCCCCAAGCCTGACTGGGGTCTCTGAGAGCTATTGTAATACAGATACTCTGTTAGTATACGAATAATACTAAGACTGATACATGTCCTGACAGAGTTGGCCAAAAATCTGTTTTCTATATGACGTCCTCACAGGTCACATTGGTATGCACATGATCTACAACAGATGAGATATATGGGGCCAATGTCAAAGTGGCGGTCATTGTGCCCAAATCTGTTTGATTGTGAATTAGAAGGCTTTTGATTCCCTACGCTGTGGCTGCCAAAAAGCATTTTGTTCAATTGTAGGATGTCTGTGAAGTCCTGATTAGCAGAACTGTGCTTGGCAGTGGGAAACCTGGTAAATCCATGAATTCAGTCAACTTTTACTCAAAAACAGCTTTCAGCATTTCTTCCCACTATGAGAGTTTTTTCCACTTTATGGATCAATAGCATGATTGATAGCACTATTTGCATCCGTGGTATTAGAATTGTGTCAGAAAGGGAAAAATGCTACATCTTCTCTTGCTGAGTTTCATTTAGATTTGTCCACTAATGTTCTGGAGGGTTGGAAGGTTTGGCCTTCAACCTCTGACATGAACACATGATCTTCATGATGGGTAAAATCAAATTCATGTGTATGGGAGAGGAGAGAGGGCGGGATGCCCATTATTAGTTGAAATTGCTCCTAGCTTAGGACAGTGTTCAAATGCTTGCTTCCCTTAAATGAGCAGTTATTAAATTAATACTCAAGAAACCATGCCTCAAGTTGACAATCTTCCCAACTACCACTCTGTTCCTAAGCTTTGCTTTATGTGGTAGAAAAGCTTGCAACAAAATTACTTTTGTACCATCTGGCCTGACTTCCTTGACCCTTTTCAATGCACCTTTCAGCTGAAGTATAGCATGGAAAATGAATTAGTATCATTAGACAGATGATGATCTAGCTGTGAGCAGAAGTCAGCAATCCATGCTGACTTTTTTTCCTTTTACATCTGTCAGCAGTCATCGATACCACTGACCACAACAATAGCGACTTGCCTGCAGCTGTTGACTGGACTGGATGAGACTGCACTTCAGTGGCTCCACTTTTTCCTCTACAAGGTTGTACCCACACTAGGGAATGTTTATGAAAATTCCTAACACCGTTATCACTAGTGTATCTGCGGCAGCGTTAGCAACATTGGAAGCACTAGCAGAGATGGCTCCATGGCTCTGAGATACATTTTAACACCATGCTAAGTAGCTTAGCGTTGTGCACTAGAGGCATGTGCTTGCTAGCCACCATGCCATCAGGTCTCATTACCACTTTTATGAAAGTATCAAGCTCTTGCAAGTTAGCACCATGAATTCTAGTGCTGAGAGTATCACGGAGCTACCACAGTTGCAGCTGCAGGTTTATGGTAAGCATAATGCTTTAAATTTCTGTATAGGAACTCAGAGATTGTGAGAAGGGCAGATGTGATACAGCTTGGTGGGAAACGGTTTTCCCAACTCATGAACATTTTTGTGTTTTAAAAAAATATCCAATGCTGCATCAGGATGAACTTGAGATCTTTCAAAAAAAAATTGATGAAAAAATTCAGAGTGACAGAGAGAGAGCGAGAGAGAGAGAACTCCACCTCAGAATAGCCAGTAGACTGGAGGTCAGGATGCTTGACTAGGATGTGGGAGATTCAGGTTCAAGTTCCTGGTTTGAATCAGGCAGGGGTTCAAATCCCTGATCCATCTGTTTCAGATCAGGGACTAGATCCAGGTGAGTTCCCTGACCACCAAGCTATTCTGGGATGAAGCTCTCTCCTTCTCCCTCCGACCCCCCCAAAATTCCATGCTGGACCCGAGAAACCTTTTCCAATTACAGTTTAGTTAAAACTGATATGTTCCTCCAAAAACTTTTGGTTTAGATTAATCCAAATTTTCTAATGAAAAACGTTTAGTCAAAAATTTCCTGACCAAGCCAGTGAATTACTAAAAATGAGGCTTGCTTGCCTACGCCACCACATCTGGTTGAGGAGCAAAAATTGGGAACAGTTTTGAAACTTCCTCAGTTCTGGGGGTTGAAAATTTGTAAGAAACCTTATAATCTCCCTTTTGTGATAGTGAGCCACAACAACTCCAGATCTGTGCTTCTATTCTGCATGCATTCTATAACAAATTGCAATGACTCTTCTAAAGCTTTTCAGCCTCTTAACATTCAGATAAGTCCCCATGTCCCTGCTGATTTCTACTGTGGAGAAAGGATCTGGAGAAGAGAATAGCCATCCCTATGGATACCAAAATAAAGGACTTATTCACAAAAGAAATATGGACACTTTCTGCTCATTTCAAAATCCTTTAATGTTGGTCTGTATTTTAAAGCCATGACTCTTCTACATACTGCAAAAACGGCTTTTCTATGTGCCTAGAATTATGAAAAGCTACATCATAGCAACCACCAAATCTTACACTGGAGCACTTTTCCCCTCTTATCTATATTGCAGTGTGTGCAAATTCTTTCCATGAAATAAAAAGTTCATATTTGAAGACTATTAGTCATACACACATAAAAGCAGCAGCACTGGCTGAAGTTATTTATTTGTATTTCTGTGCTACAAAGTCAGCTATGTCTGTATATGTAAACAGCTCTAAAATCCAAGGCCACTATTTATGTTACATAAAATCATTAGGAAGGTGAATCACATTTCAATGCCTTTTGTTATGGAAACAACATTGTGGGTTTGGAATCAGTACTACTACAATATGTAAAAAATATTAGTCAACTTCTGTTCAATAAAGAAAAGCTTGACAGAGTATGAGAGACTGATTTTTTTAAGCGAGAGAGAGAATGAGGCACTAATAGAATAATGGACTCAGAGCAATGGATAAATCGGGGCATACTGTGAACAGTTCCTGTGGCTGCTTCCTCACAGCACTGTCAATACTCCCCAACCCTGGCTGCAATACCCACCTACTCCATTCCAGGCTCTCTCCTGAGAAGGAACAACTGCAAGTTGTGCTGTGTGATTGTGATATGAACAAAAATTCCCTAGGGATGAGATCTCCTAACACATTTTTACTTATGATCATAGGGCGAACATTTGAAAGACTTCACTCAAACATTTCTACAAGCCGTCAAAAAATCCATTACACAACACGCAGAAGATAAACAAAGCGATTTATCATTTAACATTCATAGTCTTCTAATAACATGACACAAGTTAGGGGCACTCATTTTGATTAAAGGTCAGTGCAGCAAACCCCTTTCTCTAGAACTCTAAATGTTAACACAATGGAAATGGAAAGGATGTTCATGTTTTTAGAGGCTGTTTATAACATAGTTTAAACTGGGAGAAAGCACACAGAAATTGTAGAACACTGAAAATATTCAGTGACCTCCATAGTGATTAGGAGTAAAATTTCAAACATGCTTAAGTGATTTAGGCACTTAAGTGACTTGTGAGCTCAGGTGCTACTGAAGACTTTAACATACTCACAAGTTGTCTCAGCCACATGTGAAAGTGAGGGAGGAAATATATAGTAGGTCTGAATTTCATCCCTGTTGATGTACGCTGATAGCGAGGGCCTCATTTTCAGCTCAGCCTTAACTGGACCTGTATTTTTGCAGGTGCAAAGGTCCTTTAGACATTCAACTCCCTGAATATGCCCCCCCAAAACATCAAAGTGACCTAAACTGCAGGTGCAAAATGGTACAGTAGAACTTCAGAGTTACGAACACCAGAGTTATGAACTGACCAGTCAACCACACACCTCATTTGGAACCAGATGTACACAATCAGGCAGCAGAGAAAAAAAACCCACTATACAGCACAGAACTGTGTTAAACATAAACTACCAAAAAAATAAAGGGAAAGTTTAAAAAAAGATTTGACAAGGTAAGGAAACTGTTTGTGCTTGTTTAATTTAAGACGATTAAAATCAGCATTTTTCTTCTGCACAGCAAAGTTTCAAAGATGTATTAAGTCAATGTTCAGTTGTAAACTTTTGAAAGAACAACCTTTTTGTTCAGAGTTATGAAAAACCTCCATTCCCAAGGTGTTCGTAACTCAGAGGTTCTACTGTACTTGCAAGTATTTATGCCTGAAAATCCACTTGTCTGTCCTGGCGAATCCCTAAATACTCGAGTTAAATCTTTTTATGTACATTTTATGTCATCCTTTTAGGGCACCTTAAGTGCACTAGCCCTTTGTGTCTGGATGGATCTGCACAGAAGAATGTCTTGGCTTTTTCAGCTTTGCTGATCCTGTTATGGTCCTTTCCTCTCACCTTACAGGGCACCTTCTCAAGTTTTCTGATTCCATGGTGGAAATCACACTGTGCGTTAAATTATGCCCTCAGTTACACCAGTGCAACCCCACTGACTCTTGTGAGGTTTCACAGGTATAAATGGAGTTCAGAAATTTGGCTCTATGAATACTAAGTAACTAACTACAAAAACAACAAGGAGTCTGGTGGCACCTTTTGCCACCAGACTCCTTGTTGTTTTTGTAGATACAGACTAACACGGCTACCCCCTGATAAGTAACTAACTAGATGGTAATAATTATGTAGTAATATACTTTCAAGTAACATTTGGGAGTTCATATGGCAGAAAATATACATAAAATTTGTTCCCATTAGAGCCCAAATGCTAGATTAAAGAGTTTATTTATATAAAATCACTGTAATCACTGCAGCAGCACCTGCCAATGCTGAGATAATTATGGGTTTTTGTCAATGTTTCCATTATAAACCCAATTTTTCAGGTGTTTATAACTCAGTTACAATTTTTCTCCTAGCTTCTTAGTTCATAAGACTGGAAACAATAAAGGACATCAGGGCAGACCCATTAGACTCTAATGATTAGAGTAATGTTAGTAATATAAAAGATCTTCATAACGTTACCAATAAATACACCTGAAGGGACTTCAGCACTTTAATTAGCCTTGAAAGCAGTCAGATATTCAGCAGCATTCTTCCAAACATTGATGACCAGAAGAGAATGAATTAAGTTCTGAATTAAGTTCAACAGAAACCAAATTAAACTGCTACTGAATACAACTTCTGTGTATTATAAAAAAGGCTTTTGAATTATATATATATATATATATATATATATATACACACACACACACACACACACACAGTGTTTTAAAGTAGTCTGGCACTGAATTAAGAAGCTGTGAAAGACCCATATACACACCTACAATGGTCACTATTTAAGAAGTCTTCCACCTTTGCCAACAGCTAGTGTATCTGACATATCACAGTTACCACCCAGAGCTAGTACAGGAAATAAAGGGAGTTATGTGGCATCAATTGACAAAGAATGCCTTTATAATGGAAACCACTGCATATGAATGGGAGTGTGATATTTACGCTTCAAACAAAGGGAAATAAAAAGTTCAGATTGAAATAGGAGATGGAGCATTTCACTACTTACTCTAACTAGAACTTTGTTTTCAAAAACCTTGAACAGGAAGAAGAGGGTAGCAAGACAAAATAGAACATAGCATTCTTCATGTAAGCCAGACTCGCAGGTGGCCTTCTTGCCTTTGCTGACCACCTAATCTTGTTGATTTAATAATCAGAAAAATAATATATGAACCAAGAACGTGAATTTGGGATTAAAACACAGGAAGTCAAAATTCTGATCAATAGAAATGGTGACAGATCCCATTCCTAGTTCAAGGCAAATGGTTGGACAGATAATCTTTGAAAGGTTGATGTTGTGGGGCAAGTGCACCCCGTCCCCTCTTGGGAGGAGGTGGGTGTAATGATGGCCCTGTAGCTGAGTCTATACAACCATCCCTTGTCTATCATAGCTTGGCCTAAGGGTAACAGTCAATATGGCTGTCCTCTCTCAGGGCTGTATGGCCTAGCGGACAGAGTCAGTATAATGGCCCTCTTCAGCAGGGCAGTTTGGCCTGGGGGCCTATCAGGGGAGTGGGCCGCAACCTGGAGGGAAAGAGAGAGGTGTGGTGGCTGAGTAGGGGGACCTGGTCCCCCCTGCTCCACCGAGTCCCAGCTCAGGGCCCTGTCAATGGCAAGTAAGCCCACCACAGGGTCAGCGGTGAATCTGCCCGAAACACGCTGATCCCACGCAGCACAATAACTAGTCCCTCAGAGCTACTTCCTACCCTGTTCCTGATCCAGTGGTCCCAGCGTCTTTGGGCTCCTCAGTCAGTGCAGCTCCCAGAAGCCTGCGGAGTCTCAGTGTCCCTGGCTTCCACTGTCTGGGGCTTCCGCGGTTTCCAGATTGGAGCTCACAGCATGCGTCCTCCCTCCTCGGCAGTCAGCTCTGAATGAGCCGCGCGGTTCCCTTTTATTGTAGGCTCCAGCTGGAGCATGCCTGGCCTCCTTGGCCCACAGAGTAGAGTTAACCCTCATGGTACCAGTGCAGAGCAAGTGCGCCCTGTCACAGTTGACTATAACAAGCAAGCTCATTCTCAGTTTCAGAGAGGGGTTTGGTGTCTGCTATACATTGAACAGGCTGATTCTGAGCTGTAAGAATGCACTGTGTCAATGGTTTGCATTGATATTATGAAGTAACATGGTTCATTGATGTAATGGCTCTATTGTGATAATAACTAAGTATCATGCAAATAACCTGAAAGCACATGGACTGGTGATACCATGACCAGATATGGTATTTTGCAGTAAATCCAAGGGAGCCTTTACAAAGGTCTTGTGTAACAGGTCTGCCTTCATTCTGATCAGGCTCTCGTATTCTGTGTCTGTGTCTCTACCTAGAGATATGGCAATGCATTCTCAGCACATTGCAGCACTGTACAAAATAAGGGTAACAAAAGAACAAGCCAAACAGTACAGTGATGGAAACAATTGCCTTTTTTCTACCCTTTAAAGATTACTCCTTTAAATTGCTTATGGTACTTACAAATTATTCCATAAACCCACCCAGAGGAAATAATCAAATCACACCAATGCAGTTAATGTTAATGGATTGACTTAAACTTTATATCTATAGCAAAGTAAAGGCTAAGATTTTCCAAGACACAAATAGCAGTTAGGCACCCAACACCCATTGACTTTCAATTACACTTTTGAGATTTCCCCTCCTAAGAATCTGCCCTTAAAGGACCTTTCTTTTCCTGTCTGCTGTCTCGCCACTTAGGCTATGGCTATACTCAAGAGTTTACACCACTCTAAGCGCTCTGTTTAGCTGGTCTAAGCCGACAGGAGAGAGCTCTCCCATCGACTTAATTAATCCACACCAACAAGTGGTGGTAGCTACGTTGGAGGACAGCGTGTCTACGTGCACTGCCTGAGTCTGCAAGCGCCGCCCCCACAGCTCCCATTGGCTGGTTCCCGGCCAATGGGCGCTGCAGGGATGGGGGCACCGCGTGGAGCTGCCTCCCACCCCTCCCCAGCAGGTGCCGCAGAGATGTGCCAGCAGCTGGCTGCTTCTGGGAGCGACGTGAGGCCACGGCATGAAGGCAGCCTGCCTGAGCCCTGCTGCGCCGGGGCCCCCCTTAGCTTGAATACTTTAATTGCTTTATGCTGCGGTTTTAACACTACAGTACTTTCTGTTAGAAGTTATTTTTTATATCCTATATATACATACACACCCATATATATATACATACACACACACACACACACACACAGGCTAAATTCTTCCTTAGGATGCACTCTAGGGCTGGCTGGAAACTGGAATTCCCATTCTGCATTAAATTCTGAAAATTAAAAAAACAAACAAAAAAAAAACAAAAAATCTAAATTTCCCATGGAACAGCAATTTCAACATTTTGTTTAGAAAATGTCAAAACAACATTTCAGTTCAACCTTTTTGAAACACTTCTGAGGCTCCTGAGCTGCTTGGAGCCCGGGCAGCTTGGGAAGTCTGGGAGCTGGGGCTTTCAGACGGCAGAGGAGTTCAGGCAGCCCCAGACATTTCAAAACGGCAAAAATGAAGTGTTTTGACTTTTTCAAAACAAATGATCGGAATTCCCGGTGACAGGAAATTTCAATTTTTCATTCTGTTTGGAAACAATTTGTTTAAAATTTCAGCCTGGCAGGCTGCTGAGCAGCGAGGGCACCACAGAGTTGTGAACGATTTTCTGATGGAAAAATTTCAATTGTGCAGAAAGTGACTTTTCCTGACCCGGTGCTCTGTGCTGCGCGGTGTGTGGCTGGCTCCAGCCGGGCGGCACAGCTGCATGTGCTGGTGCTGTGGGAGGCGCAGCTGTAGCGCTGCCAGGCACCGGTGCTCCAGGCAGCGTGGTAACAGGGCAGGGGGGATGGATAGAGGGCAAGGGGATTTGGGGGGGTGGTCAGGGGCGGGGGTGTGGATAGGGGTCGGGTGGTCAGAGGGTGGGGAATGGGGGGTTGAATGGGGGCAGGGGTCGGGGGGGCAGTTAGGAAGGGGGGGTTGGATGGGGCGGTGGGGGGCAGTCAGGGGCAGGGGTTCCGGAGGTGGATGGGGTAGGGATCCCGGGGGGGGGGCATCAGGGAACAAGGGGGATTGTATGGGACAGGAGTCCTGGGGGGGGGCATCAGGACCGAGAAGCAGGGGAGGTCAGATAGGGGACGGGGCTGGGCCATGCCTGGCTGTGTGGGGAGGCACAGCCTCCCTAACTGGCCCTCCACACAATTTTGGCCCTCAGGCCAAAAAGTTTGCCCACCCCTGTTAGTCACTTCTGAACTGGGCTGTGTTTGAACCTTTGACCTATAAATGACAGGTACATATCCCATTGCCCATCCTCCGAGACACTCAGTCAATTTAGTCTTTCTCCAAGAATCAATATTTTCCTTATTGTGTTTAACTGAAATAGTAGAAATTAATGTATTAGCTACTGATTTCAGGTTAAATCAACCATGCTTCAGCTTTAAGAATGCAATTTCCTTTCCCTTTTCTTTTAACATAGAAATTTGAATCGAACACATAAGCTGTGGGTATATGAATACTCTGCCAGTGCTCATTGCTCTAAATATCTGGTGCTGAATTGAGTTCATATTCATATTCAGGTTTTCAACATTAATGTGTGTTAGTATCAAGGCTGGACAAATATAATTAGATTTCGAGGGTTATTCTTTTGTATTTTTTACTTTTTTTTTTTTTTGGCATAGATTTGCTGTGAAAGATGCTGTGTTGACGTTTCTAGAGAATTAAGTTCTCTGTCTACTCACAAAATAGGTTAAGCATGGAGAGTGGCAATGTAAGCTTCCCCACACTGCCCCACTAACAAGCCTCAACCTTGCATCAGAGAGATCACTTATACTAGGGAGAGAATAATTAAGTTTAAATATCCATTCAGTCCCCACTCTCCCTACTGATGTTACCAGCAAACTTTTACCAACTACCTCATTGGATTTTGAGCTAGGAAACCATACTGAGACTCCTAACTCACTTCACGCAGGTCGCCAAGCAGTCATCAGACAGTATCAACTTTTGTCATGATTAGGTTTCATGTTTATGCAGCTACAGTGGGTTAAAACCACTCCCGGTTTATGCTGGTGTAAACCAGGGCATGAGGCCCTCAGTGGTGGAAGATATGCCACAGGGCAAATTAAAGCAGCAGACAATGGATGTAATGTCTCCTCCAACAGATGCCTTGCAAATGGCCTTCAAAGCCCAAAAAGCAGGTAGGGCTAGTTGGAGAAGGTACATAGTCTGCTGTCGGAACGGCTATAGAGCCTCCAGTTGTAACTAAAGCTGCCAGCCCCAGCAGAGACACCATCCCCAGGGAGCCAATCATCTGAGAATTAGGCTTCACTTGCACAGGGAGGCGAAATTAGCACCTCTCTTCTCCAGCAGGGGTGCATCTGGCCCAGTAATTTTATTGCAGTAGACAGTGCTCTAATTAGTACAGTGTGTTCAGCCTACAGCTTGCCTTATATAAGGTATATCATCAAAATATGTTTTCTAGCAACCTTACATGTAGCAATAAGAAGTTTTATTTATTAAGTACTGATTTCTGTTTTAAAATTCCACTTCGCAGGCACTGATAAGGAGAATAAATTGGATAAGTATAGCACAGGAGAAACAGGAGGATTTCTTTTTTTAGGAATCAATGTGCCATATGTAAACGTTTAGTTTGTCTCTTTTTCAGTCAACTCCAGCATTCCCTTTTGAAATGCTGATACGCAGGTTGTACGTATTTGAGGGGAAGGGAGAGAACAGATGGGAGGAGATACACTGAAAATACATGGCTCATTTTCAACCCGGAAATAAGAATCAACATTTTTGGCAGCGAGGGCAATTAACCAAGGGAAGTATTAAATTCTCAGTCACCTGGGAACTTTAAATCAAGACGGAATGTTTTCCTAAAAGGCAGGGTCATCTAATTCAACCACGGGTTGTTAGGTTAGCTACAGGAATTACTGGGTGAGGTTCTATGGCCTGTGTTATGCAGAAGGTCAGAGCAGACGATCATGATGGCCCCTTCTGGCCTTAACATTGATTAAGCTCTCTTTCTTAAGCATTTAAAAAAAATCACAATCACAAACCATTAACATTTTTAAAGCCTTGTCTTCTAGAATTTCTCTTCAGATTTCCTACTGTTGCTGGTGCAGCTCCACTGTGGGGAGCTCTAGGCCTTGGCTACACGCACGGCAGCGCTGTGAAGCGCGAGTGTAGTCGCGCCGCCAGTGCTGCAAGAGCTCTCTTGCAGCGCTGTAAGTACTCCACCTCTCTGAGGGGAATAGCTTGCAGCGCTGCGAGCGAGCGTGCAGCGCTGCAGGTGCTGATTACACTGGCGCTTTACAGCGCTGCACTCGCTGCGCTCAGGGGGGGTGTTTTTTCACACCCCTGAGCGCAGCAAGTGCAGCGCTGTGAATTGCCAGTGTAGCCAAGGCCCTAGTGGAGATAGGGTGCTGGAGCTCTTTCCCTCATGTCATCTAACCCCTGCTCAGAATGGGGTTACAAGACATAGTTCTTAATCAGCAGCTGCTCTACACTAGCAGTCACTCCACTAGAAGCACCAGTGAGCTGCCCTAGTGTTAGTGTGCAAAAGTGAAGAAAAAGGTTCATGTAGATGTAATGCTGGCAAACCAGGTTCCAGCTTATGCCAAGGCTCCCGAGCCTCACCTGAATACTGACAAACACATAGCTGGAATCGGTCGGGTTCATCTGTTTGTTAGTATCAGTAAAATAGGTATTAGAGTTATAAAAATGTGCCTAGTGTTTAAGCTTCACTGAATGCTCGTAAACTGTGGCATGCATTAATCTCACTTATAACATCTGTATCCCATACTGTAAGGTAATATTTGAGCCTTTGCATCGTAAGCCTCTGTAACTGTGTAAAAATCACCAGACAGGAGAGAAGCATTAACTAGTTTGCAATACTGGTCTCCAATAGAATGGATTAGGTCCTGCCTGACAAAGAAGGCCCATCAACCCCAGACAAACTATTGTGGAACATCAGAGGACAAAAGACTTTGTTGATTGCTCTCTCCACACACAATGAAGAGGAGATGTGCAAGTGAATTCCTCCCATCAGCTAAGTTTGCAACTTGAAGCAGAAGAGGGGAAGGAATAAAAAGCCCTAACAAAGAGGAACTGTATCTTTATGTTTATTGGATTCGGAGGAGCAAGGATTACTAAGCATAAGCAAAAGATTCCCAGTGCTTAGCCTGGGTTAGCCCTAAAGGACATACAGAACTTGCTTATCAAAGAAGCTTCTATTACTTTTTGAAACTTAAGATTGGAATCTATTTGTGTGTACTGTATATATGTTTATCAGCTTTAACCTTCTAATTAGCTCTCGTTTCCTTTTCCTATATAATGAATCTTTACGTAGTTCATTATAGGACTGGCTACTATAACACTGTCCTTGGTGTGAGATCTAAAGTGCAGTTGACCTGGGGTAAGTCACTGGTCCTTTGGGACTGGGAGTTAACTCAATATTAATGTGATTCATGGTATAAGTGACCATCTAACACAAAATAAGCTTATCTGGATGGCAAGACAGATTTCGAGTAACGAAGGGGACAGTATGAGATTCCATGTTAAGCCTGTTATAGTGCCCAAGGAGTTTATATTTGATAATTGCATGTGAAATCTAAGTATTGCACTCTCAACGAATTTGGGGTTTGTGTCCTGTTTCCTAACACACTGCCCTGAGATTGGTACACATGTTCTTGAGCCACCGCAGGACAGCCTGACAGTAGACACTGGCTAGTGAGGATTTAGTAAAATCAGCCAGAAAATCTGTCGAAATCACATTAAGGTTCAGAGAATCACATTTCAATCTATCGTATGACATTTCAATGCCTATCAGCAGAAAATAGGTTTCTTAAAATATGCCATCTATTGAGTTCACTATAAATCCCCATCAAAGCTAATAAACACTACCAAGTACTGCAGGTTCGTAAACAAGACTCCCTAAGGTGGTAGCTTGATTATTCAGTTTTCATTAAAAGACTCAGATTCCAGTTCTTTGGAACTTTGACTCAATTTTCTGAAAAGAATGTCATCTGACTGTAGAAACCAACAATAAAGTATCTGCCTCTAAAGAGTGTGAACCAGACTTTGAATAAAACAGACCTTCAAAGGCTGATCCCTGGCTTCTGAGGATTACTGACATAATTTAAGTTTTAATTAAAAAAGACATACAATGTATTGTTTGCAGTGTTGTAAAAAAGACAAGGTGGGTGAGGTAATATCGTTTATTGGACCAACTTCTGTCGGTGAGAAAGATAAGCTTTTGAGCTCCACACCCACTTACCTCACACACTGTGCCTCGCTCATGCAATACACTGCAATTTATAATTCATGTAACCATAAAAACAACATTTGTGTGTAACTCAGCAAAAAAGAAGTGCCCTGTCTAGACAACACATCAAGTCTGTTGTGCTGCAAATAAAAAGATTCCACCCCACGTGTAAATTTTGACAAGATTTTGTTTAATTTAAAAAACAAAACAAAACATTTTGACAAGGTCAATATGTTTTTTAGAATGGAATGTTTTGATTTTTCATTTTTAAACAACATTTTGTTATTACATTTATTTTATTTTATATTATAAGTGATAATATAAAATGAAGTGAAAATTGGAACAAAACATTTTGATTTTATCAGAACAGAATGTTTCAACTGACTCTCAATGAATTTTTTTTTTTTTTTTTTCAAAAAATTTGTTTTGCAAGAAATTTCAAAATGTTGATTCTGTCTCAATTCAAGACAAAACAAATGTTCAAAATCTCAAAATTTTTCCTGGGACAGAAATTCTGTTTCCCAGACATATGGGCATTTGTAGATAAATTGCATATATGAAATAATTCTGAAACAACACTGTGTGTATTCTACACCCCGCTCTGCTATATTGAGACTGCTCCATGCAAAACGCAACTAAATATGAACCAAAATATATATGTTACAACTAAACTGAATAGTGATAAACCATCCCCTCAAAGAACTTTTTCAGTCTCATTCCTATTAGCTCTTGTTGCTAAGCAAACTGAAATTGATTGTCAATGTCGTACCAACAAGATTTCTGAAATGAAAATATGAATACGCAGAGCTACAAAGATTAAACCTATAAAGCAAAACTCTTGTAGCAACTGTAGCTTTTAAAAAAAGAAACTAGAAACTTTGAAAAATCCTCAGCTATACATTGTTATTAATTTTTTTGTCACTTTTATATCTAACATTAAAGATTGCATCCTTTAGAATCTGTCTCATGAAGTGAAACATATAAATTCAATAGCAATTACAGTCATGCAAACGCTTTTGCATTTGAGCCATAGAACACAAATACTTGTATCAATACACTCACATGAAAAAATGGTCAAAGAACTTTTGCATTAATGTTATTAAATGAAAACATTTTCTTTCAAAATATAAATCAACATAACTATCTAGGAAGAAATCCACCAGTCTTTGACATGAGAAATGTTTTCCATTCCCATGGCAGATACAAAACAAAGCAGCAGAACAAAGACGAACTTTGATTAGTTATTCAGATTACCTTAGAGAAGGGTTTTCTTTCTGCAAACTTCATTTCTAGACACAGATTCTTGAAAAACAGCTGAACAAAAATGTGCAGCTGATGAAGCAAGAAAATATTCACAAAACAGATACAAAGTCATCTCCCAGGGCGGGGGG
Source organism: Chrysemys picta bellii (assembly GCF_011386835.1). Taxonomy (NCBI): domain Eukaryota; kingdom Metazoa; phylum Chordata; order Testudines; family Emydidae; genus Chrysemys; species Chrysemys picta. The sequence goes on from NC_088792.1 coordinate 86,430,781, forward strand.
AAAAAAAGCAGAGGCTAAACCATGCAAATTAAATCTGTAATCCTGATTAGAAAAATATGCCGGGTTTTTAACATAGAGCTCAAGAACACCAAAAGGACAACAACCTGCTTTATGGTCTGTTTCTTCACGAGAATGTTTCTAATAAACACAAATCCCAGCAATGGAGATGAAATAAGCCATCAGCACATAATATTAAAGAGAAACCAGGACCCAATTCAAGCTTTGTTGATATATATATATAAAAACGTCTTTCTTTTTTTGATTTCTCATTAAATGTGCTCAGATTCAATTCCCCTTTTAAAATAATTAGTATCTCACCCTGCAACTTTAGCTTTTGCAAAGCACAGATGCACAGTCTACTTATGGAAGGCATAGATATTATATTCCATCACTGCACACTGTGATTATGGACATCTGAAGCTTTACAAATCGTGAGAGGCAGAAAACTGCATAGGAAAACTGTTTCTGATGCTCATCCAACAGAAAGCACTACTCACAGCATACAGCACACATATGATGGACTTAATCCTTAACCCCACTCTACACCCCAGATGATAAAGAGCCAATGTAGCTGACTCCTATCCACCCTCTGAAGCCCTCAGGATAAGGGGAATTCTAGGGGCATTGCAAGGGGCAGGAGGCATAGACAGAGAGATGCTGCACTCCAGTCATCCCCAAATGGCAGACAATCCCGTGGGCCATTGCTAAACAGGCATAGTTTAAACTAAAGCACCAGAGATGTACCAAACTACATCAAGTGCCAAATGAGCCCCTAGCCAGCCAAAGGAGTGAAAAGCAGCAAATGATTCTCCCTTTTCAGTTCTGCCCTTTCAGATAAGGTCTGAGGCCAGTATGGGTAATACATGTGTTGTAGTGTGACTGTACATGTATTTTTGAATACAAATGTGTATCTAAGCATGCTGTATGTGCACAGTAAGTCTACCCCTGTTCCTAAGAAACCCAGGTAACACCTTCTGTGTTTTCACAATTTGCAAGCAGAATGTGATTAGGAAGCCTGAAAACCACATGGGACTGTTATTTTTATTTATTTCTTCAAACCACTAATTAGCAAAGTACTATATTTAAATGTACATCTCTCTCTGGACTGGTTTTCTCTGCTGTAGAAGCAAGACATTTTCAGCTGGGATCCTGAAGCTGGAAGCTTTATTTTGTAAGCTGCCTAGCAGCCTGTCAAAAGCTAAATTCCAGCTTACAGCTGAAAAGCATGAGGAAATTCCGAAGCCTTTAAAAATTATACAAATGAGATTTTAATCCCAGCCTGCCTCGCCAAAGGGGACTCTAAATCTGGCAAATTTACTTTGAATGTTTGTTTGCAGCTATTTGAATAACTGGAAAACTAGAGAAATAAAGTCTATTTTTGTTGGCATTTGTGATTCACCTCCACACTTCTTATGACCATAATAAACAGCATAGAGAGCCTGTAACTACAGATTAGTCAATCTGGCATTAGGGTGCAGTTGCTGCCTCAATTTCTCCTCAAAGACAGTTTTCCCGGGAACTGATAGGGTGAGTTGAGCCTCTGACCAAATCACAAAAATCCCTTTCTGGGGTAAAGAAGAGTCCAAAACTAAATAAAAAAGTTTAAAATTTTCTTCAAAAAGTTTTTGTTTAGTATTGTTAAAAACTCAGACACCAAAACATATTTGGCTTTAAATATCAGAGAGTTTTTTTTAGATTTTCAACAACAACAACAACAAAAATCAAAAACAGTTGTTCCTTTTGGAAATTTCCATTTTGCTGAAACCATTAAAAAAAAAAAAAGTTTCAACCGGCTCTATTTGTTAGCACACCAAGCTCCATAAATAAAAGCTCTTCTAATGTTAATACAAATAGTAATAAAGTCGTAATACTAATACCTAGGGAGGTGGTGGAATCTCCTTCCTTAGAGATTTTTAAGGTCAGGCTTGACAAAGCCCTGGCTGGGATGCAGGGGTGAAAGTAACTTAAAGGACTTACCGGTACGCTGGAGTCCTGCGCTGGGGGCATAGCCTCAACCGGAAGAGGCATGGCCTTTAAATTGCCCGGGCCCTTTAAATCAAGATTTAAAGGCCCCGGGGCTCTGGCTGGGAGCCCCGGGGCCTTTAAATCACCCCCAGAGCTCCCAGCTGCAGAGGTGGCTGGGAGCCCCGGGGCTCCCATCGCTACCACAGCAGAGCTTGGGACCCTTTAAATCACCATGGGAGCCCTGCTGCCACTACCCCAGGGCTCCGGCAGTGGGACTCAGGTGGCGCTTAAAAGGACCCAGGGCTCTGCCGCCGCGGGGACCACCGGGCCCTTTAAAGTGCCGCCCGGGGGCAGCAGTGGCAGGGCTCGGGCGGGGATTTAAAGGGCCCTTTAAATCAGCAGCCAGTCTGGTCTGGCACGCCATACTGGCTCTTGCCGGTGCACCGTACTGGGCCATACCGGCTTACTTTCACCTCTGCTGGGATGATTTAGCTGGGGATTGGTCCTGCTTTGAGCAGGGGGTTGGACTAGATGACCTCCCGCTGTCTCTTCCAACCCTGATATTCTATAAACCACATTTTATTTCATATCAAGCTCCATGTCCATGGAAATCTCACTCTCAGAATGAAACTCAGTGTAGGTAATGGCAGCTCAGTTTCTACCTTTTAGAGTATCCGGCGTGTGCACACCTAAAAATCCTGCTGCAAGAACTGATGAACTAAGACAATCCAAGCTATTGAGGTCCCTAAAGGCTACAAGCATGGAGTGATTCATAAACTATGCTTAAATTGAATTATAATGAAATATAGGGCACAGGAAAGAGAATCTCTGGACAAGACTCAAATAGAGCTGAAACACAAGTGCTTATTAACAAAGGATACAGAAAACTTTTTCAAACTAGGCCCAAACTTCAACCCCTCATTCATATACAAGTGCTTATGGCCTTATATTATGTTTAATAACTATTAGAAAAAGCAAACACTTCACACAGTTTAGTGTATTCATTATAATACAATGAATAATCATACCTTAGTAATCATTATTATAGGTATGACTGGTAGTACCACCAGTTAATTCTTATTATTAATGGAGTACTATTATTCATTTTATTATAATAAGGAGTACACTGAAAATAGTTCCAACAAAATTCTGCCTGATGCACATGTGCTGCAAGGAAAATTTCAGAGCGAATGATTAAAGCTTGTCAAAGTTGTAAACAACTTAAAACAGTGTCTTATAACAGAAAGTGTTGGGCAACCTTAATGATTACATATATAGTATATTAAAATAATTATGTAAATTATGACAATAATATTGTACCTCACTTCTACAGCACCTTTCACTCATGGATCTTAAACATTAGTTAAGTCTCAAAAAAATAATAGGCAAATTAGCTCAATATTATTACCCGCATTTTACAGATGAGAAACTGAAGCACAGAGAAGTGAAGTGACTTGCCCACAGTTACACAAGAGGACTGTGAAAGTGAGAACAGAATTCAGATTTCCTGACTCCAAATCCCAAGCTTTAAGCACAAGATGATTCTTCTCCTTATGAAATATAAAAGCACCCTAGAATATCTTCTCGGTATCTTCAGATAAGATATAGTTTACACAGAAAGAAAAAACAAAACATACTGCAGTGTGAGCAACTTCTCTGTACAAATTATGTCTCAATGGGTGTGTCTACAGTGGATCTGGAGGCATAATTCCCTGCTCAGGTAGATGCACATGCGCTAGGTACACTCAAGCTAAAATGCTAAAAATAGCCATGTGGCCATGGCAGCGCAGGTGGTGACACAGGGTAGCCACCCAAGTACCTACCTAGGCTACCCTGCCATTTATAATGTGCTCACCCGATCAGAGCTAGCATGTGTACACGTACCCAAGTTGGATATTACAGTGTAGATGTACTCTAAGAATAAAAGAAATGAGTCCTTGCAAAATCTTTTGTATAAGTATGAATTACAACCTTCTGAGAGATCTAGGGTCAGAGTTAGTTAGCATGATAATGTACACAATTCTCTTCTTAATTCACTAAACGTGCACTGTACTAGGGCTTGGAAACAACACATATACCATAGTTTTGCAGACTGTTTTGTTAAGTTATAGGACAAGAACTATAAATGGCTGAATATGTAATGACAGGTGAAACGCTTGATACAGTAATGATAACCTGCATTGAGCTTATTTAGCACTCTTTCCATTACAACTTTGCTCAAACAGCAACCAGGCAAACAAGGAATTCTCATTTTTAATTGGAAATTCACAATTACACAATATATTCCTCATCCAGCTCTTACCACACAGATCCCTTTGTGTGATGTGTGGTCTCTCTGGCAGTCCAACTATTGGGAACGTTGTGGTTTTAGTGACTAATGCTTTTAGGCCAAAATGAGCTTCCTCACTCAATTGTTAATATTTTCTTATTTGGAAACAGACCACTGCTCAAAAGATTACTGTCTGCCCTTTTATCACCAAAACCACATTTTAAAAAGTACCGACGGCTAACATGATCAAAAAGCCTTCACATTCACATGGCTATTGAAGAGTCAGTTGTCATTCCAGTCTGATGCTTTCATCATGGTTTACAAACAAGATCACAATATTAACATTTTGGCGTTTGCTAAGATTATTGGCAGCTATACACAGTAGGAGACAAAGGGGAGAAATGGAAGTGCCCGCACTCTCCATCATGCCCAGATGCAATGTCACTCTCCAGATCCATCTGCAGCATGACATTTATGTAAAAGCTCTCCTCTTTATGACAATCTTGCTTTGATGCTGTTACAAAATGATACATCCACAAATTCCAGGATATTCTGAAAGGCCAAATGCATAGCCATACATCTGGTAAACCACTTAAAATCTACACTGAATTAACATTAGGGCTCTGATTTAACAGGCAGAAGTATGGAAAGGAATGTAGCCTCACTCTGAGTAAGTCGCTGGGACTGCAAGAAGGTTAGAAAAATGAGTGATGTTACAGACATTGTGATACTTTGGCATATGGAGTGAGTTATGTACAGAGCGTCAGCCTTAATTCTAAACATTCTTCCTGTTTAATTTAGACTGAATTTTTTAAGCTATTTCATTTCCATATATTAGGCAGTATAGGGAGGAGTCAGCAGCAACACAGCTTGACAGCAGGACTGCACATGGCGCAAAATTACTTTGAGACCATTTGGAGGACATCAGACCTGTGTATGGTGTCTCAGACCTAAAAGAGTCTCATGTTCAAGATGCTTCTGCTGTGTCTGCCAGCACAAAACTACCGTGTATGCTATCACCAGTACTGTAGCTGGGCTTTGTTCCAATTACCCACCATTCACTGTCTGCTCTGAGTAGGTGTTTAGTACAGAGATACAACTTAATTGACAGATGAACATGCTCCTCCACATAGAGAAGCTCCTGTTTATCATACAAGCACCTGATACCATGGGAGTACTACAGGGGTGAGAATATGGTCTATGGAGACGAAACACTTAGCAAAAAGGTCAGAGAAGACTGAGGAAAATATTGAAAGCCTTCTTCAGCATTAAGTTACCAATCACATGTGCACCAATTTATACAGTTGCCAACTACTCTCTTTTGACAGAATACATATGCCTTTTTGTGTTCTACAGGCATTTAACCTTAATCATCAATTTAGGAGAAGAGGCCAAAGAAAAAGAGTTACTTGACTGCACAGCATCAGTTTACATACCGGGACATAAATTCACTTCTATTTGTTTATATGTAGCTTGACAACTGCTGTATCCAGCTGCTGCTGTAATATAAATATCATAGGTAGGAATGGCCCCATACTGTAGAATGATAGGGTTAGAAGGGACTGCAAGGGTCATTACATTTGGCCTCCCATAAGTTAGTGCTTACACATGTATGCTAATAGCATGCTCAAAGCAAAATGCCAGCTCAGAATATTTCTGAACTTGTTTTGAAACACAGATCAAATCCAACTTCAGGGTGTTCGGATTTGGACCATTAAAGAGCTATTATTATGCATTATTTTTGAGCTTGGAGCCAAGGTTTTGATTTGCTCCTCCCTAATAAATATGTTTACTTCATTCTCTGAAATATCTATGACTTCCCATTGTGCAAATGCCCAGCTCTGCCACTCTTGGTATTACTGAATTATATTTCGGTTTGTTCATCGTCAGTCCATGTCAGATTAAAGGATGCTTTGGCTACACTTTTGTTCAGAGTGGGATCCTGCCTGGAAGTTTCTCTCTACTGCAGCTGCTATCATCCTTTGTGCTACTTGAATATTCTCTCTCATCTAAACTTTCTGCGGTCTTTTAATCCTGCTACTACCTGTGCAACGTTTCTGAGTGATGCTGATCTTGGTGCCTTGCCTGGATGGCCTATCACACTTAAATGCAAACAGGCAGAAAAGCTGGCACTCAGTTTTTGCTGCTTTTAGTAATAGGGTTCAAATCAGCTATTATCTTTGTGAAATTTTCATATAAACGGAGGAGAATCTGTGGGAAAGCCTCAATATTATTATATAAGATTCTATGCAATACTTGTAATAGTCTATATCAGGCCTGCACAACATGTGGCTCGCGTGGGCTCACTGTGCGGCCCGCGGGAGTGAGTAGGTGGGCTCACTGTGCGGCCCGCGGGGGGGAGTAGGCAAGCGGCGGGGTGGGGCAAGCCAATGGCTGGCTGGCCAGCGGGTGGCCGGGGTGGTGAAGAGGCCAGTGGCAGGCTGGGGAGTGAGGGTGAGCCAGCGGCAGGGGGTGGGGGCAGCGGCCAGCGGCAGGCAGGCAGGTGAGCTGGCAGCAGGGGGAGCAGGCAAGCTGGTGGCGGACAGGCAAGTGAGCTGGCGGCGGCGGCAGCGGGGGGGGGGGGGGGCGGTGAGTAGGCGAGCCGGGGGGGCAGGGGGCTGAGGAGGAGAGCAGTGGCGGGGGGGCAGGTGAGCCGGCGGTGGAGGTGGGGGGCTGAGGAGGTGAGCGGGCAGTGGCGGGGGGGGCAGGTGAGCTGGCGGGGGGGGGGCTGAGGAGGTGAGCCGGGGGGGGGGGGTCGGGTAGTGGGGGGGGGGGGCTTTATACTTGGCAGGAATGGGGGTGAGGAGGCCAACGGTGAGTCGGTGGCTGACCTGTTCTACTGATCTTGTCTCTCATAAAAATTGGTCCTTTTTGCTGCTTTTCTCTGGGTTGGGGGTTGTCCCAATGCTGCAAAGAGAGTGTTCCCAAACGAAGGTGCTTACTTCTAACCCCCGAGGCCATCAGTATGTCTGCTCTTCTCTAGTCACCCCACTTGACAAGTTTAATTGTTCTTGGTCTGGCTCCCATCCCCTCTCCAAGGGTTGCAGCTGTCTGGAAGTGCTACCTTCCATGCATTCTTCATTCACACCTCATTCATTCAACAGGGCAATTAATTACAAAGTGGGGGAAGATCTTATTCTCCTTCTAGCAAAAAGACATTTTTCTTTTACCTTAATTATATTACCTTAGGGGCCCGCTATAACATATTACCAAGGTTCAATACCGCTGTTTCGGCGGGGTGGTGCTGAGGAAGGAGGGTTTGTTTCCACGGGGCTGGGTGGCACTGGGGGGGGGGGGTGTTTCCGCGGGGCCGGGCGGTGCTGGGGTGTGTCTCTGTGTTTCGGGAGGGGCTGGGCGGCACTGGGGGGAGGGTTCAGGGGGGCCGGTGGGTTTCAGCCCTCAGCTGTTTTCTTTGGAGTAATATGGCCCTCGCTGCTTTACGAGTTGTGCAGGCCTGGTCTATATTATACTATATTTTGTGATTGAGCTTTACATATTTCTTCAGGCTTAGAGCTGAGGAAAGGTCCAGTCTACTCACAGTATCTCAAATGCGGGATGAAGTGCACACTTCACAGTAAGAGCGTTATTCACTTACACAGCCCCCATCTGAAGTGCAACACTGCCTGCTCAGCTATGTAACTTGTTTCAGCAACAGCTTTCCCATCAGTGCCTCCTACTGGAAGTGTCTCTTTTGGATCCACATGGGAAGCAGCCAAGGCCAGCACCCTCATGAAATATCCAAAGCAGGCCCTTCACCTCCCTGTACTAACTTTTCAGCTTTTGTCTACTCTACTTTAAGGCCTTCTTCAACTCCCCATGTGACTATCGCGCTGCTGACAGTGCTCAGGCAGAACTTTCATTGGGGTAACAGCTGCTGCCATGCTTCCATAGGACTCCACAGATGCCTGGGCCTCACTTTGGGCACTGAGGCACAGAGTCAGAATGCTCCTTTGTTGATACTCTTCAGATGTGTCCACAGAGCCACGGTACCTACGTGTATCCCAGAAACACAGCTCACCTCTTTTAGGGTATGTCTACACCCAGCCGCTAATTCGGCGGCTGGCAATCGAAGTTCTGGGTTCGACTTATCGCATCTTGTCTGGACGTGATAAGTCGAACCAGGAAGTGCTCGCCGTCGACTGCGGTACTCCAGCTAGACGAGAGGAGTACCGCGGAGTCGACGGGGGAGCCTGCCTGCCGCGTGTGGACCGAGGTAAGTTTGAACTAAGGTACTTCGAACTTCAGCTACGTTATTCACGTAGCTGAAGTTGCGTACCTTAGTTCGATTTGGGGGTTTAGTGTAGACCAAGCCTTAGACAATGAAAGCATTGTGGATGTGGCCTACTCCATGCCTCATATAAGGTAAGGTGGTGCCAACCTTTGGAGTGCACTCTGCTCCCTTTTCCTCCACCAGCATCAACATCTTCAGCTACTTTCCTAGTCCTTATCTCATTCTTCCTTCTCTCCTGCTCTCCTCCTCTTCCTCTACCTCCCACCAAAATACCAAAAGTATCTAAGTAATGTGCTAGTGCACATGTTTGTACAGCAACCCTCTTTCTTTCTCACACACTATCACTCTTTTTTCTTTCCTTACAACTCATTTGAAAGATACAATTTTTGAAAGATGGCTGCTATCTCAACTTTTGTGTCTAGCTGACAGCAGTATGTCACAGTTGCATAGATGTCTGGGCAACACCCAGCCCGCCTTGAGCTAACTTGCAACATTTCTGTTTCAACCAAAGCAAATGTTTCTTCAAAAATTTCCTAAATTAATCAATCAATCAATAAATCAAGGGATCTGAAAACATATGACACAGTTTTGGTGGGAAATTCCACAATAATATCAGGAAAAAATTGGATGTGTTCATAGAGCACTAACGAGCACATTAAAACCCATAAAGAATCCAAAAAGTAATGGGAAGTGTAATTACACTTTCAATAGTAACCTTTCAAGTTCACATTTTGAAAATGTTCTACAAACCTAGAGAGACAAGACATTTTATTTTAAAGCACTAACATAGGGCAGTAACCTTTGAAAATTTGGATTGTAAAATCATTAGTATCACTTTTAGGAAAAAAGAGTTCCCAAGGACTTGGACTTTATGCTGCTCAGGCAGCGCAAAGCAGCCAGAAAGCTCTCATAAAGGGGTAACTGGGCACACCTGACATGGGGGAACCCCAGATAACATAAAGGTGGTATACCCAGCTCCGTGCCACAATGCAACCATGACCCCAGCTGGCATAGGAGCGCTGGGAGCAGAAGAGGGCTGGAACATACTGTACTTTGGAGAACTTTACTAGCATAATAGCCCGTAGGTGCAATTACAAACCGTAACAAGTTAGAAGAGCACCACCGCTGGGCCCTAGATAAGGTTGGCAAAAAGATGGCTTAGAGCAGGCCTGCACAACTCGTAAAGCGGTGAGGGCCATATTACTCCAAAGAAAATAGCTGAGGGCCGAAACCCCCCCGACCCCGCCGAACGCCCCCCAGCACCGCCCAGCCCCCCCAAAACACAGCAACCCCCCCCAGCGCTGCCCATCCCATGGAACCCCCCCAGCACCGCCCAGCCCCCCCAAAACAACCTCCCCAACAACCCCTCCCCCCCCCAGTGCCGCTTGCCCCGCAGAAACAAACCCTCCTTCCCCAGCACTGCCCCACTGAAATAGCAGTATTGAACCTTGGTAATATGTTATAGCGGGCCCCTAAGGTAGTATAATTAAGGTAAAAGAAAAAAGTCTTTTTGCTAGAAGTAGAATAAGATCTTCCCCCCCACTTTGTAATCAATTGCCCTGTTGAATGAATAAGGTGTGAATGAGAAAGGCATGGAAGGCAGGCAACTCCAGACAGCTGCAACCTTTGGAGAGGGATGGGAGCCAGACCAGATCAGTAGAACAGGTCAGCCACCGATTCGCCACTCGCCTCCTCAGCCCCCCTCCCACGGCTCGCCTACTCACCCCTCACCACTGCCCGCCCGCTTGCCTCCTCAGCCCCCCAACCTCCCGGCTCGCCTACTCAGCCCCCCTCCCTTGCCGCTGGCTCACCTGCCCCCCCCGCCACTGCCTGCCCACTCATCTCCTCAGCCCCCCACACCCCCGGCTCGCCTACTCACTGCCCTCCTGCTCGCCTCCTCAGCCCCCCTCCCTCACCCGCCACTTGCCTACTCAACCCCCGCGGGCTGCACAGTGAGCCCACCTACTCACCCCCCCACGGGCCGCACAGTGAGCCCACCGGGGCCGCATGTTGTGCAGGCCTGGCTTAGAGCTATATTTGTTCCACCCGCACACAGCATCACCATTCCAACTGCACTGACCTCTGCTTTGGTGCAAATGAGGGCTTAGTCCAAATCTTTGTTGATGGAAAGTTAATTTGTTTATTCCCCAACTGAAGTCATAAGCCTTTGTTTGTGACATCATAATTAGTTGCTGTGGAGAGGATTATGCTGGCAAAGAAAGGCTTATGGCTGCACGTGAGAAATAAGCAGCCAGGACAAAAACTATTCCGCAACGAAGACCTTGTTTTCATGGAACTGCCCCATAATAACTAACAATAATTATAATTTAAAAAAGAAAGCAAACGGGAAAACACACACACACACACACACACATAGAATGAGACAACAAGTTTTCACATTTAAAACACGTTTTATTTATGGAAATAATGGGTAGATGAACTAATATTGAGCAAAGAAAGTACATCTTCAGAAGTCATTGGCGTTAATTTAAAGCATGGGCAAATACATTAATGGTTGTCTTAGTTTGTTTAATGCAATTTCCATTCTTACTCAGCTAGAAGGTTTGGAATAGTTTCAGAACCAGTAAGCGCAACATTATTTTTCATGATGGTTGATGGGAAGCTGTAGGTAGTGACAATTTGTGAAATTAAGTTACAGTATGTCAGCTGACTTGGCTTAACAGGCTCCCCTGGGTTTCAATAACTGTTAATAGAAAAATGAAGCAATAGGATTTTCAGGCTCTCTGGGCCATAATCTGCATTCAGTGCACATATGTAACTACTAGAAATGTTAATGAATCACAAGTGTACAGTACACTAAACTGGGAATATGCTCCTCTGTAAGGAAGACTTTGCACTGGAGACTAAAAGATCTCAACTAATATGTAACAGATAACATCACTGAAGATATGTTTAATACAGACCACAAGCCTGGCTCTGGGGGGAGAGGGTGTGGGTATCTGGGCAAGGGGGGGAGGGGGCACGTGGCTGGGCTCTGGGGATGGGGGAGAAGGGGACAGAGAAACAGGAACTGGGTAGGGCCCTACCAAATTCACGGTCCATTTCACAGTCATAAGATTTTAAAAATAGTAAATTTCATTATTTCAGCTAATTTCATGGTGATGTAATTCTAGTGGTCCTGAGTTGGGGGGGGGGGGTCGCAAAGTTATTGTAAGGGGGGTTGCAGTACTGCCACCCTTATTTCTGCGCTGCGGGTGGGCAGCTGGAGAGAGGCGGCTGCTGGCTGGGAGCCCAGCTCTGAAGGCAGAGCCACTGTCAGCAGCAGCGCAGAAGTAAGGATGGCATGGTATGGTATTGCCACCCTTACTTCTGCACTGCTGTCTGCAGAGCTGGGCCATCGGTCAGCAGCCGCCACGCTCCGGCCACCCAGCTCTGAAGGCAGCACAAGAAGTAAGGGTGGCAATACCACGACCCCCCCTAAAATAACCTTGCAACCCTCCCCCCCCCCCGCAATTCCCTTTTGGATCAGGATCCCCAATTTGAGAAACGCTGGTCTCCCTTGTAAAATCTATATAGTATAGGGTAAAAGCACACAAGACCAGATTTCATGGTCTGTGACATGTTTTTCCTGGCTGTGAATTTGGTAGGGCCCTAGTCATAGGGGTTTCTTTAATTCTCTATTCCTGGGGGAATTTTTGTGTGTCTCTCTATTGTTACAGACATACTTGCTGACAGGTATTTTGAAATAAATTACCAAAATAATTGAAACTGGTGTGATTATGTAGTATTATTTTGACAAATAACATTTATACAATTTTGCAGAATTTTAAAATATTGTGTGCATAATAATTTTTTATTTTTTGGTGCAGAATGCCCCCAGGAATAATGTAGAGTAAATGTAAACGTTTCCCTCAGATGTAAAATGCTGATAGATAGCACAGACTACTAGTACTACACTGAGGCAGAAAATTCTATAGATCTTTGAACAACTTCCCAAATGAGACCACACATCCCCCAGCCCTGTCTGATGCGTCTCTCCTTAATTCGTGTAAAAGCTTTAAGGTGGTGATTACAGCAGATCTGCCATTTTTGATCTTGGAAAAGAAGTTATTTATATTAACATTCATATTAATCTGAAAGATTTTTATAGTAATTGTGCTTGAAAATAAAGCTCTAGGGGTGGGACTTTTAAAAGAGTTTAAGGGAGGCAGACGTCCAAAGCCCTTGGGCCCCTAACTCAATAACCCAGCTTATTATCTTGGCCATTTCCCACCTTTGACCAGCGAAACATAAACAAAAGAAGAAGACACTTGGATTGTAAGTCCCTTGGGACAGGGACCATCCGTTTGGTTTGTGTTTGTCTAGCACCAAGCACAATGGGGATCTGGTCTATGACTGGGACCCCCTATCTGCTATGGTAATACAAATAATAGTAATAAGAAGTTGGTAAAGAGAAGAGTGGGGGCGAGGGGGATGGGCAGATAGAGCCAGGAAAGTGTCTCCTAGCTCTGCAAAGGGGCACAAAATTAAAGAAGCCTATATTGTATGATATATTTGGGGGGGGGGGGGACAGTTTTAAATTTCACTCTCAAAGGGACAAAATGCTACTGTTTTAAAAGGCAGTTCATTAACATACAGAAATTTAAAAGTAAAAATCTTGGCAAGAAGACATTGTTAAGGCTGACAGGCCCTGAAAATCTGGTCTTTCTTCACTCCTCACCATTTAAAAATGTACCCATGAGAGTGGGGAAAAAATAGCTGTTCTCAACAACAGGCAACAGGGTTAACATGTCTGAGTGTATTCATTCCCAATGATCTTCCCGTCAGCTCTTGTTCCTTCTCAGTTTCAATCCCATGACAGTTCACAATAATGATGCTGGCAGACTACAAAGGATTGCCACAAATGACTACAGTTTGTGAAGGCTTCTCCCTCTCACCTCAATTCTTTCCTAAAACCTTGAGAGGGGGCGGGGGAATGTAATTTTCTGTCTTTTTTTTTTTTTTTAATTCTGTCTCAAGTCCTTTCCCCATCATTCTCATAGATAATAGCTGGCAAGTTTTCCACATTCTAGAAGGCTGACACTGCTTATTCTTTTGAAAAAGAGCCACAAACAGCACAGCTTTTCTGATCAAAGTACAACATGTTAAAATCCAAGATGCATGAAGTGCTTGACTATGAGTGGACTTAACTCCCAATGAGTTCAATCATGGCATGCCCCAAAATCTACAACATGTTTTCATTGCCATCAGTGTGGTTTCTCGGCTGTTATAAAGGGTGGGGGGGATCCATTGTTGTCCATATCCACTGAAGGTAGGACAAGAAGCAATGGGCTTAATCTGCAGCAAGGGAGATTTAAATTAGATATTAGATTTTTTTTTTTTAAACTATAAGGGTAGTAAAGCTCTGGCATAGGGTTCCAAGGGAGGTTGTGGAATCCCCATCACTGGAGATTTTTAACACCAGGTTGGACAAACACCTGACAAGGATGGGTCTAGGTTTACTTGGTCCTGCTTCAGTGCAAGAGGCTGGGCTTCATGACTTCTTGAGGTCACTTCTAGTTCTCTGAATAGGGGATAAGAATTGAGGGAGCCGCACAGTAGCAAGGGTTGCATGACCTCCAGGCCACACTAGAACATGCTGGTAGCAAAGTCCCATGGAGGGATGCCCTGCTGAAGTGCTGCCTGGCTTTTTCCTCTCATCAGCATATCTTCCGGAGGAAACATTGTTGCTGGCACTTATTGTGGTTAATGCAGGAGAGTGCATATGATAGAGATAAGTGCTTTATTATCAATAGCTTAGAAATGAGTTATCCTTGTGGATGTAAACCTAAGGTATTAACTCTTCAAATAGCTTCTAGAACATTGCCCCTCTTTTAGCTTTAGAAATATTAATTTTTTAAGGCCCAGTGAGGTAGACTACCTGAACCTTGGTGTCTGCTGAGAGGACAATTCTGCCTCATATTCAACTGGGTCTCTGTTAATGTACTGAGCTTTTCTTTTCTCTGACTTTTAGACATATTCTTTTTCTTCCCTTTCCCTCCTCCTTTTTGACTTGCTTTGTTTTTTTCCAGGTTCCCAAATTCTCTAGCTCAGAGTTCCTGAGTGGCTGATTCTCAGTTCACCATTTCTTAACCAAAGTGACCAGAACAACCACTGAGGTATGTGGCCTGGACGTTAAATTCCAACTCTGCAGAATCTAAGCTTCCATTTAAAAAAAAAATGAATTGGACAGACCAGGGAGCAAACTGGCCCAGCAGTCTGGAAGCCTGGGGCCCCTGACTGAGGTAGTCCGAGTTGGACTGACCAGGGAGCAAACTGGCCCAAAAGTCTGGAAGCCCTGGGGCCCCTGACTCTGAGGTAGTCCGCATGGTGGACTGTCCAGAGCCATGGACCGTAGAAATTTGTTCCCTGACTCCAAGGCAGTTCATATAGTGCCAGCTCTAGGGCCATAGACCCTGGAAGCCTGGGCTCCCCAGCAGCCTCCCCAGGCAGGCTGCGGAGGAGCAGTGCAGGTGAGCTGGCAAGAAACCAGGCAGGTTTCTGATGAATCTGCAAATTCTTACAAAAAATGTTTCACTTGAATTTTTCCAACCAACTCTGTCAGACATCCCCGACCTAAAGTGTGAGAGGAGACACAGCACATGTAACTACATTCTCCTCTGTTCTTGTTCTTCAGGGCATTTGGAGAGGATAAGTTAAATTAGAGCGTGTTATTTCAGGCTTAAAAGCAGGTGTTCAGCTTGCAGGCACTGTAACGTTTAGAAAGCAAACTTTTCACTTAATTTTTAAATGCTACTATTATTTGTATAGGACTTTCAGTACACAAACACTTCACAATTATACTGCACAAAAAGCAAATCCCTGAACCAGGGTCTGAGCCTACAAGGACCCGAGAGCCAAAACTCGCATAAGTCAAGAGAGCTGAGAGCTCTCAGACCCTCAGCACCTCCCAGGATTGGGCCCCTGGTATATATGCTTGACAACCCCATTATTATAATGGACAGTAATGGGCACCAAACTCCATCTAGTTAAGTACACACACATTATCTAATCCCTAGGTAAGCACTCACACTCGAACATTAATTGCATTTGTAAAAGGCTGTCAATAAATCTTTACAGAGTACACAGTAATAGCTCACTCGAATAAGCATGGGAAGTCCCAAACTATGAAGTTCTACAATAGGCCATAACTCTGTTAAAAAATCTGACCTTAAATCTTTGGGCAGGAATTTTTAAAGTTAAGGTTGACGCTCTGCCATATGTTCACTGATTATTTTGACACGGTGCAGCACATAAGTGGCCAAATTCTGTCCTGCCACATCTGCGCATCTTGGAGTTGCCCAGGGAGTCAGTGGGGACAGACCTTGCCTCTTGCTATGAATAAGAAGATCAGTCCTTATTTGGAAACCCCTGCAATATTCAATTAATCCTGACAAGTTATGCTAAAGATAAAGCTCATCTTTGAATGTCAATATTTTTGCTTTTGTAGATTTAAATTAGACTTTTGTTCCCACATTGTTTATTTAATAGAACTATTCAAATGACAGATGAGGCATAGAAGGTTATTGTTTATTACCTTTGCACAGGGAAAAGAAATCTAGGTTAAAAACCGCAGCATTTTTTCCCCTGCACTTACTAGTTATTTGGCGCCTGCCAAACAGGACAGAGAGGAGATTGCATCTGTGCATGACCCTCTCCACTACAAACATTACACTGCATCCGTCAGAACCGGACCTGGCCTTTCAACTACTTTGGGACCTCTCTGGGTTACATCACTGGCATAATGGAGGAAAAATCGCAAGCTCACTAAAATGAGTTAGACATACACTATCATTGTTAACTGACCCAGAATAACAAGTGAATAATGGGGATTATGAAAGAACAGATAGTGTTTCTTGAGGCTATTTATATGACTTTCATTCCTCAGAGTGACGCAAGAGGCAAGTGAACTGTGTCTGAACCACTGTTGACTATAGGTAATGTATGACTTATATCTCATTGTTTAAAGTGCAATTTAGGCAAGCAAGGTACATTGATGTACACTGAATAGAAGATAAATCACAAGTTCCAGTAACAGAAGATAGGAAGGAAAGAAAGAAAAACAAATTAAAGTTTTAGCTTCTAGCTCAGAAGGAACTTTTACCATATAGGTTTACCATAATCATTTGCTCTTATTCATCTAATAGGATCATTCATTGCCCAATATTAATCCACTGAAGAGTGAACACAAGCTCTCCGCACCACTTCAGTGCTGTCAAGTTTCATCAACTTGCCTCCATCTCCTATTTCTCTAAAGAAACTTTATGTCCTGCCCATAGGGTTGCCAACCTTCTGATTGCAGAAAACCGAACACCTTTGCCCCACCCCTGGCCTGCACCTTCCACGAGGCCCTCCTTCTCCAAGGCTGCACCCCCGCTTACTCAATCCCCCCTCCCTCTATTGCTCGCTTTCGTCCACCCTCGCTCATTGTCACTGGGCTGGGGCAGAGGGTTGGGGTGCAGGGGGTGAGGACTCTGACTAGGGGTGCAGGCTCTAGGGTGGGGCCAGGGATGAGGGGCTTGGGTGTGAAAGGGGGCTCAGGGCAGGGGGATGAGGGCTCCAGCTGGGAGTGCGGGCTCTGGGGTACAGGAGGGGGATCTGGGCTGGGGCCGAGGGGATGAGGGCTCCAGCTGGGGGTGTGGGCTCCAGGGAAGAACCAGAAATGAGGGGTTCAGGGTGTGGGAGGGGGCTCTGGGGTAGGAATTGGGGTGCCGGGGGATGAATGCTCCAGTTGGGAGTGTGGACTCTGGGGTGGGGGCAGGGATTAGGGGTTGAGGAGGGTCAGGGCTGGGGCAGGTGGTTGGGGTACAGGGGGGTGAGGGCTCCATCTGGGAGTGCATGCTCTGGGGTGGGGGCTGGGGATGAGGAGTTTGGGGTATGGGAGAGGGTCAGGGCTGGGGCAGGGGTGCAGGAGGAGAGTGAGGGGGGCAGGCTCCAGGTGTCACTTACCTCAGGCCGCTCCCATATGCAGCCAGTATGTCCCTGTGGATCCTAGGTGGAGGGGTGGCCAGGGGGCTCTGTGTGCTGCCCTCGCCTGCAGGCACCACGCCCCGCAGCTCCCATTGGCCGCGGTTCCCAGCTAATGGGAGCTGCGGGTGGAGCCTCCTTGGCCGCAGGGAGATGCCACTTCCAGGAGCTGCGTAGAACCAGAGCAGGTAGGGAGCCTGCCTTAGCCCCACTGCGCCACCAACCGGATTTTTAACAGCCCAGGCAGCAGTGCTCACTGGAGCCACCAGGAACCCTTTTCAACCAGGCGTTCTGGTTGAAAACGGGACGCCTGGCAACGCTATCTGCCCATGATTTCAAAATCATCCTGAATCAAGTGGTACATAGATGATATCTAAAAGACACCTAACACATTTTAAACCTGGCAGCTCCACTGTCAAAGTCACCTTCTTCTAACACCAGTATTGAGCATAATATGTCTGCAAAACGGTAGTCTGCTGCATCACAAATATATTCAGCATTCCATGACATCCAATTTATCTTTGTCTACACCTAAACCTCTCGCTTTTATTTTTGAATTTATCTTTGCATCTTCATTCCTCTAACAAAGAGGTTCATGTGTTCACCAAATTTACTTCCAACAATACTTGGAGCTATCTCATCTCATGAGATTTGCAGTGCAAATGCAAACACACAAAAAACAACAGGCAAATTAACTTATCTCAGTGCAGAAAGGCCTCCACAGCCAGACCAATCAGTGTTGTAATCATACCTGCTTGCAGTGGGCTTGTCTTCTCAGCAGTATTAGCTAGAGGAGTGCAGCTTCTAACTCAGCTCCCATCCACACAAGTGTCCCTAGCTTGAGTTAAGGTGCTTTAAACTCACGCTAGTTGGCCCATCAGCAGGGGCAGCAGGTTTGTATAATTTTTGGTGGTGCTCAGAACAGGTCCAAGTCCAACTCCTCCCCCCCCCCCCCACCACCACCTGCCTAAGGCTCTGGGAGTGAGTTTGGGTGCGGGAGGGGCGAGGGGTCGGGCTCTGGGAGGGAGTTTGGGTGCGTGGTGTGGGCTCTGGGCCGGGGCAAGGGGTTGAGATACAGGAGAGGGTGAGGCACTTATCTTGGGCGGCTCCCGAAAGTGACCCACAAACCCCTCTGACAGCGGCTCCTAGGTGGGAGGGCCAGGGGCTGCAGAGTCGGCGCTCAGGCAGCGTGCAGAGACACATACACCCCCACTCCAGGACCATAGGGCCATTCCGGCCACTTCCAGGAGTGGCACGGATTGAGGCCGAGCAGGAAGCCACCTTAGTCCCGCTGCGCTGCCGGTGGTGGCGGCAGCGGCCGGGGGCTCCTGGGCCTTTTAAATCACGCGGGGGCGGCAGGCGAGACTGGGGGAGACACCCGACCCTGAACATTGGTGGAGCCGCTGGCAGCGGCCGGGGGCCCCTGGGCCTTTTAAATCACCTGGGGGCGGCAGGCGAGACCAGGGGAGAGATCTGACCCTGAACATTGGTGGAGCTGGGCCCCTGGGCCCTGAATATTCCTGGAGCATGGGCACCACGGGCCCATATAACTCGCTGCCCCTGCCCATCAGAGGTATGGATTGAAGCTAGAGTGCTATTGATCCTTGAGCTAGTAATGCAGTTGGGACTGCTACACACTACAAATTTGAGTTAGTACAACTCATCAACCGCTAGTCCAATTACTCTGCTAATCCAATCCTCTGTTAGCTTGAGCTTTGTTTCACAGTGTGGCCAATACTAGAGTTAGGCTAATCTGAATGGAGTAACTTGAGATAATTGTGGCAATAAAGACAAGCCTTCACTCTAAGAGCTGCACTTGCCAATACTTGGATGGAAGACTTCCAGTGATCTATGAGGTACAGGTAATGGCATTGGTAAAATGCAAGTAGATTCAGCACTTGCCAGCATTCAAATATGTGAGCTTCCTTTTGAAACCATACTGAACAAATGCCCCAGCGTTTCTAGGGAGCACAGTGGTATTTGAGGGGCCATCTTTTGGATGAGTCATAAAAGCAAGATCCTGACCACTTGCAGCCATTAAGAATCACATAACACTTTTCATAATAATAAAGATGTTAATTCCATTGTCCAGGCTAAAATTTACTCCAGAACATTCTACCTATCTAAATCCCCCCCGGCAGTTTCAATTGGACATGCTACTCTTCTATATACTACCTTTCTAGATTAAGAAATAAGAGTTTATAAAAAAAATTGGAATTCTTGGCTAGATATGTTACCAAATAGACTATTCTCTCCATCATACATCCTACATTTCTACAACAGAAATACGTCTTGTAAAATCCTTTCCATTTAGACTTTCTTTTTCCTAAATTGAACAATTTTTACTTTGTTAATGTACATAACAGACAGTGGAGAATTAAGACAGGACTTGAATAGGGACTGGGAGTGGCTGGCTCACTACAAAAGCAATTTTCCCTCTCTTGGTATTGACACCTCCTCCTCAATTATTGGGAGTGGACCACATCCACCCTAACTGAATTGGCCTTGTCAACACTGGTTCTCCACTTGTAAGGTAACTCCCTTCTCTTCATGTGCCAGCATATTTATGCCTGTTTCTGTAATTTTCACTCCATGCATCTGAAGAAGTGGTTTTTTTATCCACGAAAGCTTATGCGCAAATAAATCTGTTAGTCTTTAAGGTGCCACCAGACTCCTCGTTGTTTTTGTGGATACAGACTAACACGGCCACCCCTCTAATACGTAGCAAGAATAGTAATTGCTGTAATGAAGAGCTGAAAAACATTCCTCCAATCCCAGCAAAGGACACACCAACATGTGAAGCTACTTTTCCCCAAAAGGGATGCCATTTTTCTTGCACAAATGATCACATTCAAAGGTAGGACAGAAGCAGCACAAATGATCCTGAAAAGAGGCACAGAAAGATGCCAACCTCATTAGAAGCACTACTGCAGGGGAGTTAAAAATAACTATCTTCTTGCCTATTCACAAAATCACATTTTCTTTCAAATTACAAATCTTTGTCTGTGTCAATACTTAATGATACCTTTTTAAAGTATAGCAAGGGAGATGAAGGATGGGCCAGGGTTTAGTAGAGAACTAGCTTGGGACTTGGGAGACTTTGGTTCAATTCCCGATTCTACCACATTTCCAGGGTGAGCTTGATTTCAGGGGAGTTAGGTACCTAAATATATTTGAAGCTCTGGGCCTCAGTTCCTCATCTGTAAAATGGGGATATAATAGCACTTCTCTACCTCACTGAGTTACTGTGAGGATAAATATATTAAAGACTCTGAGGTGCTCAGATACTATGGTAATATGGCCCATATAAATATCTTACATACAAGCTGTATTCCTACAGTTTACACATGCTATGTAATATCAAACTTTTCACATACTTGTAGTTTAGCTTTATTGGTAACTCAAATAATAGTGCCAGAGCATAATCCTTTTAACCTAAGCTTTCTCACTAAGTCCAGCTGTTCCCAGGATTTCCTACAGAATGTCTAACTTTCCCTCTTTGTTTCCTCTCATCAGAGATTCATTTCAACCCCCCCCCCCCTCTCATATTCTGGTGGGGCTAGCAGAATTTGCTCAGTAGTTTTGTGCAGAGCTCTACATTCTGTTAAGCAGGTGGATCAACTGAAAAATCCTACGACCTGTAAGTGGGGTTTTAAGTCCTGTCCACCCTGTTACATGCTTCCATACTAGATTTGTTTTGCAGTTTTAAATGTCTGTCTTAAGCTGTTTAACAGAAAACAAGCACTGCAAACAGCTCCTGAGCACTGTTTGGAATTATCCAATCAGCTCATGAGAGCATGTTATACTACAACAAGAATCAGTCAAGAGAGCGCTTTTAAGTTTATATTAACAAATGGAGTGTTTTTGAAATGGCATTCTTGATACAAAACCTAATACTACAAATCTAGCTTTTTCCTCCCCTCCCAATGCTGCTTTCTGCCTCCTTCATTTCTCAGCTGTAATGTATGGTGTCTCATTAGAAATACTAGTTCTGATGAGTACTTTTAGGCTACATTAACCTAAACGCTACATTCACCAAAAAATTAATCTGTTGATTCGTTGCTTCACTGGAGCAAAAGTCACTCTTCTCAGCTATGGATTCTTGACTCTGAATTACTGTAGTAGGGTCTGTTTGCCCTTTGCAAGTGTCCAGCAAACTTAGAGGCTGTTGGTCAAACAAACATTAAAATCGCTTCTTCTAGTAAAGTTTCCTCAGAGTTTAAAAACCAAACTTCTTTCCCTTCCCTGAGCTGTCACTGAATAAAACACTGAGACTACATCTCCCTGACATAATACCATGTCATCACATTCACAGGAGTAGTGCCAAAACCTCGGACAACACAATGGCCCTTATCATCATTCTGAGACATCAGTTCAGTTCAGACTCAGAGAGAAAAAAAAAATCTTAATCACAAAAATTACATCCTGGAACCATGCATTCTGATACTCAGATCAAGCCTACTTATCTTAAGAGATATGATATCATACCATAAGCTGATACGGTTGTACATTATGATGCTGAGAAAAAAATATACAAAAATACATTAGTATGGTGAAACTTAGAAATAAATACATTCTGCCTTTGTACTAATATATTTTTTAAATATCATCCTTCAACAGGCTTCTGCAAACCTTACTAATGGTCATCCTGTATTTTGATTCAAATTGAAAAATCATACAATTTTTTTTAATTCATGAAAATTTTTGAAAAGTTTAAAATAATTTTCATTCTGTAGGAATGATTTTCCATGTATACAAAATGTTTCAATTTTTCCCTCTACCTTTTCATCATTCCCCCACTCCCATTTTCCTCTCTCTGCACTACTGTCTGGATTTAAGGGAAGGGCAGATTTAAAAGAAAAAATATCAAGGAACTTTGGACAAGGGTCTGAACCTTTCAGACTCTCTTGGGGTTAAGCTTATTCCTCTGCCCTCTAATTTTTGTTTTGGGGTTGTTTGTTTTTGTAAACTCAGTTTAAATATTCACTGAACCAATGCAATAACAATTTCTGCATTATAAAGTTTAAAATATTCTTTTTATTTGTAGATTTTTGAGGGGCAGGTGAGGGAATGGAAGTCACAACATAATTCCCCATAGTCTCTCACTGCTGATAGAAAAGGGAATTCAACCTGTCCTAAACTCCAGATTTTTGTCTCTTCTGCCAGCACAAATAAAACTACTCTCTCTATGGGGACAACTCACAGATCCACCTCTTCATTTCAGCCCTGTCTCCTTCTGTCCAAACTAAAATCTCAACCTGACTCTCTGACATCTCCTCATGGATATCTAGCCACTAGGTCAATCTAGGCATGGCTAAAACAGAAAGCCTAATCTCCCCCCACCCCTGGCAAAACCCTCCCCCCGTTCTCGATCACTGTGGACAACACCACCATCCTATCACTCCAGTCCATAACCTGGGCATCATCTCTGACTCAGACCTCTTTCTAGGTCTTCACATCCAGGCTATATCTAAATCTTTTAGAGTCTTTCAGCATAGCATCTCTAAGATACAGCCTTTCCTATCCATTCACACAGCTAAAATGCTCATCCCAGCTCCCATCACCTCACATCTTGATTACAGCCACATCTTTACTGCTCATATAATTCAGAATGCTGCTGTAAAGATAATTTTTGTAGCCTGTCACTCTGACCAGGTCACCCCTCTCTTTGCATCCCCCTCCCCTGGCTCCCCCTTTTCTATTGCATCAAACATAAGTTACTTGTATTCGCTTTCAAGGCCCTCCACAGCCAGTCCCCACCTTTCCTATCATCTCTCATTTGCTATCGAGCTGTTAACGCTCGCCTTCAATCGGCCAATGACACCCACCTCCATTGCCCACTTGTTAAGTTTTCAAACAAGCACCATCGTGCTTTCTCCCATGCTGCTTGTGATGCCAACAAAACACTTGATAATGGTTAGACTGCTGGTGTGCTGAGACCACTGCCTATCATGCTGACCAATAATATCTCATTGTTTCCTTATACTCCCCCATCAATCTGTCTTTCTCTGTTGTCTCTTGTTTTATACTGAGATGGTAAGCCCCTGGGGGCAGGGGCTGTGTTTCTGTTCTGTGTTTTTACAGTGCTTAGCACAACGATGTCCTGGTTTATGACTAGATGTCACATTCTGAGGTGCAATCCAGGCCAGTAAGGGGTCACCGCCTGCACTGTAACCCTGGGTGCCTTAAACGCTCTGCTGCTGTGGCACGCTGCCTGGACACCAACAGCCAGCAGCATGCCTACAACACAACAGTCCCACTGGGGTCTCCACCAGGTTGGTGACTTTCTGCAGGATGATTCCAACACACTATCAGTACTGAATTTTCCCAAAACCACCTGCCTGGAAGTGTCCAGCCCTCTCCTGGAACACTCGGGGAATTAATAAGAGACAAAAGCACAGCTGATTACTTTAACTGGGGTTAACAATCACTTCAATTCAAACACAGCACTAGGTTGGTTTAGATTAAAAGTCAAACAAGTTAATTAGCAAAACGAGAGGGGTTTTAAGTGAGTTCAAGTACAAGGGATAAAGAAAAAATGGTTACAAGCAAATGAAAGTAAAATATGCTTTCTATTAGCTAAGACTTAACTCAACAAGCTACAGCCTTGGTTTAAGGTAAATTTCTTACTAATCTTTTTCTTTCCAGCCATGTCTGACTTTCTCTTAGTCAGGACCTTCTGCAGAAGTACCAGGTGCTGGTTTCCCCTTGTTGGCCTAGGTGAAAGATTTTTACCTAAGCAGGTTTCTCACCTATACAGGGCCGGCTCCAGGCACCAGCCGACCAAGCACGTTCTTGGGGGGACACCTTGTAAGGGGCGGCCAATCTTGGGGTGGTAGGGTGGTACTCTAGGGTTTTTGTTTGTTTGTTTGTTTTGTTTTGGTGGGGTGGTGCTCAGGTGTTTTTGTTTTTGTTTTGGTGGGGTGGGGCTCGGGGGGGTTGTTTTTGTTTCAGCGGGGCAGCGCTGTCACGTTATTGACTTGAACTGGGCCTGTATAGAACATGGTTGCAACCAAAGTCCTGTAGTGGCACCAAATCTTGTATAAAGTGGGTCAAATGAGGTGTCTAAGACAAGGTTATGGTTTGCTAGTTATGATTATGCTGTCTATATGTGTGTATCAATTTTGTAGTTGAAGTTATGAATATTGGCTCTATACTGTCTGTATTTCAAACTTATGCTATGCTTCTGGGTGACATCCCAGACAAGTTGGTGTTAGTGCTGCCTAGCCTGCTTGATGGCCCATTAAGGACCATCAGCTATACAATTGACCCATTGAGAGGAGGCAGATACGCCTTGTAAGTCAGCAAAGTATGCAGGAACTTGCCCATGTGACTCCAGACTCCATTTTGCTGTAATTTTCCACAGTAAGAACAAAGAGGTGTTCTTACACCTGGAAAAGACTATAAAAGGCTGATGCCTCTTCTCCATCTTGTCTTCAATCTTGCTTCTTACCTCTGGAGCGACTTTGCTACAAACTGAAGCTCTGAACAAAGGACTGAGGACCCATCCCAGCTGGGGATGTACTCCAGAGACTTGAGTTGAACCTGCAGTTTATTTTATCACTGCTACAAGCCTGAACCAAGAACTTTGCCATTACTGTATGTAATTGATTCCATTTAACCAATTCTAGCTCTCATCTCTGTCTTTTTCCTTTTATGAATAAACCTTTAGATTTTAGATTCTAAAGGATTGGCAACAGCATGATTTGTGGTTAAAATCTGATTTGTATATTGACCTGGGTCTGGGGCTTGGTCCTTTGGGATCGAGAGAACCTCTTTTTTCTTGTACTGGGGTACTGGTTTTCATAACCATTTGTCCCCATAACAAGTGGCACTGGTGGTGATACTGGGAAACTGGAGCGTCTAAGGGAATTGCTTGTGTGACTTGTGGTTAGCCAGTGGGGTGAAACCAAAGTCCTCTTTGTCTGACTGGTTTGGTTTGCCTTAGAGGTGGAAAATCCCCAGCCTAAGGCTGTAACTGCCCTGTTTTAAGCAATTTGTCCTGAATTGGCACTCTCAGTTGGGTCCCGCGAGAACCAGCATCGTTACAGGCGCTCGGATTTTTTTTTTTGGTTTCGGCGGGGCGGTGCTTGGGTTTTTTTTTTTTTTTTTGGTTTGGTGGGGCGGCGCGCAGGTTTTTTTGTTTTGTTTTGGTGGGGCGGCGCTCGGGGGGGTTGTTTTTGTTTCGGCGGGGCGGCTCTTGGGTAGGGAGGATTGTTAAGGGCGCATTCCCGCCAATTTTTTTTTTTTTTTTTTGCTTGGGGCGGCAAAAAAGTTAGAGCCAGCCCTGCTCCTATATTCAGTTCCCAGAGACTTCAACCTCCGCCCCCTTGGTTGAAAGACCCATCTTTCTCAGCTTGCCAGAACTCTGGCCCCTTGTGTTTGTCCAATGATGGATGGTTTGTCCAGCCAAGATGGTTTCTTCTCTCTCCTTATATCTTCCCCAAATCACTGTTTTGTCCTGATTCAGGATGACCTCGTGCAGTTCTTCCCCTTCTGTGGGCTTCCCATCCCCTTACTGATTCATATGTAAATAAGGCTTCCACTTTCTTGCTTAATTTAATTGGCAACAGGTAGACAGCTGCATTCCCTGCTGTCTGAGAGAAAACCTGTTTCTCTGTTTGGCAACAAACTTTAAAGCCTATTGGTGAATATTCATAATTCCTCATATAGTGCTAATATATACATTTCACGATGATATTCATCACCAGTGTGCCATTAGTTTTCATAAAAGACCTCACTCGATACACTTTTATAATACAGTAATGTTGTAAACAATCAGTTGATTCAATTACTTATTTGAGGTTCAGACCCCACCTTATAGTTAAGAGACTATCACACTAGGTTGATGGATTTGTTTACCTGTTATGCAAATGTGCCTTTACTGTCTGATGGTCAGATGATTCAGATAATCAAATACACATTCCTTTGTCTAGGGCAGACTGGGCTTATGCAGTGCTTGCCAAACACTTTTAAAGAGCATAATTTTAGCACATAACCATAACTCTTTGTACACACCCATACATACATCGGGTATATACCATGACAACAGTGTGTTAGGTCTGACAAGAATTGCTGACATACAGTAATGAACTACCTATGGGCTTGTGTGTCACATTAGGGCTCCTAGGTATTATGGCAATATGAAGAATCAATACTACTAATAAAAGAACAAGGGAACAGTCAATGAAATGGAAAAGTAACACATTTAAAACTGATCGAAGGAAATACTTTTTTATGCAACATATAAGCAACATGTGGAACTCCTTGCCACAAGACAGAATTAAGACCAAGGATTCAAAAAAGGATTAGACATTTATATTGGTGATGAGATCACACACAGTCACAGTAAAAATGGGGGGGTTGTATATAGGACTATACACACACGCACTTCATGGCACTCCATTAATTGACAGAAGTTAGGAAAAAACTTCTATGGCTCAGTTATTTCAGAATTATCCATTGCAGGGTGTCTTGTCCCCCCTCTAAAGTATCTAGCTTTGACCATTGTCAGAGACAGAATGTTAGGACTCGATGGACCACCATTCTGATTGGTTAGGCAGTTCCAATGGAGGATTATTTTAACAGCCATATGATAATGAGTTTCTGCAGTGAGCACTGAGAGTTCTAATAGCGAACATAATGAAATGAAGTGTGGAAAGCCTGTAGAGGAGGAGTAGGGGGAAGTGATCATTTTCATCCCTAGAATGTCTAAAACCAACCACTTCTTCAAGAAGGGCATACAACCATTTATCCAATTAGCATGGCAAGAGAACTATAAACCTTAGGTTACATGACAAATAAAAATAAGTTGCTCCATTAGAAAGTTCAGTTTGTTCCCAACATTCGTACACTATCTTGGATTCATCATGGCACTTCTGAACACAGCAGCAAAGAGGAAGCTGCAGGATTCAGTTTGCTACAATCAATATTTCTCTGCTGCTTTCGGAGCTCTGCACTCAAATCACATTGGCCAGCTTTTGAGAATAGTAATAATTTCAGTTATCCATGTCTCAAGTGTATATTTTTCATTTATGGCTTACTCAATTTCTATTCAATTACAAAAATGAGAAACGTCAAGATTATTTATTTTCTAGCACAAGAATAACCATTAATCTTTAGAGCATTTACTGTTTCACAGGCTGCAGCAGTATAGGCAAACGACTTCACAATTGTAATTAGATTCTTGTAACCCACTACATTTAAAAGTATAAATCAAATCATCACTGCCTGCAATAGTTTTTCATCTTTAAAACCTCCCACAAATTTTAAGTCTGAATTTCTTCATTGATAAGCTACGAGAGAACCAAAGTTTATGACACATTTAAACCAATTATGCAGGAATCATCAGCCAGAACCTTAGCTGGCTAAGTCAATGTAGCTTCGCTGATTTTAATGCAGCTAGGCCAGTTTATACCAGCGGAGGGTCTGGCCCAATGCATACAGCATAATAAGCAGGAGATGTGTCATGAAAGCACTACTGTAGCAAGCTAAATTACACACATGCGGCAACAGCCAGAAGAAAAAAGAACTGGAACTCAGCCTTCTGTTCCAAAAACTGGGATGTCAGTAGTTTCAGGGCTTATAGCCTGCTTAGCTCTATACAGTGATTTTCCTCAGTAGATCTCAAGATACATTTACAAAGATAGGTAGGCATTACGACTCCAATTTTACAGCAGGGGAAACAAAGGCACAGAAAGTTCAGGTGATCTGCCCAAAGTTATACGGTGGGACAGTGTCAGAGCCAAAATATAGACTCCAGATCACCTGACTCACCATCGAACCCCCCCACCTACTCGATCAGGCTGTTTACCAATCATATCTCCAATATTTTTACTTCAACTGTGATTCTGATCTGACCAATTTTTGTATTTAAAAAACAAATCAAAAACAAGTCTGTACAATTGAGAGTGAGACAGCTAGAGAGAGAGAATTCTTCCTTTGACAGAGCTGCTACTGCTTTGGTTTCACCTTCATTAATTAGACGGTACCATAAAAGTCTAATGGTTTGACGATAATTGGCATAACATTTTTTCTTAATCTTTAATGCAGAGCAAAAATACCTAACTGGACAACCAGACATTGCATTTCTGTTGACATGGCTCATTAAAAGCCACTTTTTCCTAATACTCTGGCATCCAATTATAGGGTACTGGTAGCTCATTCAGAAGCCTTACATGGCAACGTTAAGAATTATGGGCTATACTTGCCATTCAGTAACTGATTCTTAAGCAATGTAGTTAACATTTCATTTCATAAATGAAGCCAGCCCGCACTGTCCTATTCATTGCTCACTCCTGAAATCTCCACAAACAAAAATCCTTTTCTCCCTGTTGAAGGATAATTTTCATAGGGGCCAAATGAGTGCCACATAAGTAGTCAGAAACCTAACATCTAATGAGTTAGTCCAACACACCCAGTTATTCTTCCAGTACGGAAAAATATGGCCAGCAGAAATCCTAGAGATGGTAACAAGGAAAACTTTTCACAAGACTTCCTTTATTGTATTTTATTTTAACATCTATATATTGTATGCATTTGTAATGCGCCCATCGCCAGGGATTTAAAATTTGTTCAAAGACAGAATGAATTTGCTCTCTAAGTATCCTGCACTACTGAGGTTAATGGGAGTTTTGCCACTCACTTCAATTGTGTAGGATCAGGCCATTAGGGAGCTTGTCAACAATACTGCTTAATATCTGCCTGTCATCAACTTTGTCGTCTCAAACTTAAACTGACATAAATTGCTTCTAATAGGCAATTTTTCTTTACTGGGTGGCACGATATACATACATCTGCTGATATACATCAAATCAATATCACAATTTGTTTATACCTGGCCAGTGAGGTATAGCATACTGAATTTCAGTGTTAAATGACCTCAATGTTCTATACCATTCATAAATGTATGACATTTATTGGAACAATGCAAAAAAAGAATGTAATTCCTTGTTTAGGGAGCACTCTGGGAGTGTCTATTCTCCACGTCTTCAAATACGTTATCTAAGCTCTTCATAAATGAGATTAACTAACTGGTTGTCCTCTTGTCGTCTACTGGGAAAGAACTATAATGCTTAAAATAAAATTTAATATCTAGCCAGATGGATTGGTTGTTCTCCTATCCCCACCCCGCCCAGCACTGAAACTTCAACTGCTTGGTAGCTATTCTTTTTAATCGCTGCTCTTTCTATAAGAATGCACAAGTAGGTCTGAATCATATTTTTTTCTGTATGAGGACATGTGAAATGTTTAGTTGAGGTTTAGACCTCTGTTTAGTTGAGGTCCACTGACATGGAAGTACAGTACAACCTCAAGAAACAGAGATGAAACATCTGTTAATATTGTGTGGATACAATGAACAAACTTTAAAAGTTTTGCCTTTTTGACAGATTTTTCCAGTTTGAGAGATATTGGAGAAAACCACTGGAACTGGCCGAAACTGTCAAAATGGAATTTTTTTTTAAGTTTACCCACTATGCAAAGAAATATTTTATCCTTGCATTCAGCTTTCTTGAGAAGCCTCCACAAATTTACAGCAGAATATATTCTGATATGGACCTCTGTTGTTTTGAGGCCCAAGTTCAAAAAGCATTCCTAATTCAAGAAAGCATTTAAGTGCATATATACATTTTTTCCTAAAAAGAGATGAATTTCAGTACAAGTTTAAGTGTTGTCCTGTATTAGGGTCTGCTTGAGTTAATCCATAATTATGATAATTTCTTTATTGACAACAATAAAATCTGTTCCACTTATTAAAGACTCAGCATCTTGTTCAATAACTTTTCACAAATGTATTTATTTTATACTTTTGAAGTCTCTCATTCAAACTCTTCCTAAATTCACTTACTATTTTAATTGCCTTTTAATATAAATCAAAGAGGTACTGTGAATTTTGAAATTTCGAACACATTTATTTTTTATTTAGAGTCAAATTAATTTTTGATAAATTACTAATGTTTATAATCCAGAGGACCTATGAATAAATCTTCTTATTTCTTCATAGTTCTTTAATGGTATTATTATTACAAGATATTATTTTTGGTGCTAGATTAATTAAAACCATTACATAGTTCCTGAGATTTACAGCAGAAGGTGAAATTCATTAAGGATATGATCCTACTCCTATCAAACACAATGGCAAAATACGCACTGATTTCTATGGTGCAGAATCAGGGCCCAATGGCCAGATGTTCATGGCTGTGGAAATACCAGTATAGTGTCCTGAAAACACTGCAAAGTTCCCATCTCTAACCTTCCTCTTAATTCTTCTGTTTATGGTTTGGGGTGGGAAAAAATGAGGCATCATGCCCACTACTCCTGCGGGTTCCCCCAAGGCCCATGTAGCTTAGTTACGGGCACAGGGACTTGTGTGCCGAGGTTCAAATACCCTGGCTGATCTCAGCTGGCAGGTTAGAGGGGCATAAAGAGTAGAGTGACCAGATGTCCCGATTTTATAGGGACAATCCCGATTTTTGGGTCTTTTTCTTGTATAGGCTCCTATTACCCTCCACTCCCGTCCCGACTTTTCCACATTTGCTGTCTGGTCACCCTAATAAACAGGGAAGGGGACAGAGCCCAAACCATACATTAATATGAATAGATAGGCTGTGTCTACCCAGAGATCAGAGGTGTGACTGCAGCAAGTGTAGCTCCACCTGAGCTACCTAGGGTCTGAGTAACAATGGTAGTGAAGCCATGGCAGCACAGGCTGTACAAGCCTCCCTGGCACCCTGATTGTGTACTTGAGAGCTAACCACTTCTGACACGGCTTCACTTCCACTGTTACGTAAGCTAGCTAGATCAAAGCTAGTTCGGGTATGTCTACAGGTGCTGCAGCCACACCTCTGATTGCAGGATCGACATACCCTTAGGATCACATGCAGAAATAAAACGGGAGCCAGGGCTGTCTATGAAGCATAGCTGCATTATGCTTTATGAAGAACTACTAAGGACCTGGATCCTGAAAAGCACCGAGCATTCCCACGAGCACTGGAAGTAGAGGGCACTCAGCACCTAGCAGGAGTGCTCAGCACATTGCAGGATAAACGCGGGGGAGGGGGAAACACATGCCTTCTGCGCAACTTGAACTTTCCAAGTAATCTTCAAAGGAAACCTCACATTTAGGGATTATTGCAATAATCCAATCTGGATGTGGCAAAGGCCTCGCCCAACTGTTTTCAGTGTTGATGTTGCTTCGTCTTTGCCTGGCAGCTTTCTTTTCATGCCACAGGGCTTCTCTTTTTTCTCCATACTACATTTAACACTCAGCTGATAACTTACACTTTCAAACCCTCAAGTGTGTGCTATTAAAACATTTCACACCTCTTCTGGGGGTCAGCCTCACACCCTCGGAGCAGCAGGTGCAAGTGGAACAAAGGACTCGTTTTTAAATGTATATGCTATTATATCCCCATATTTAACTTCGTGTTTGAAAGGGATACCAAATATTAAACTGCCTAATGTATGAGCCACAAGAGAAATAAAAATACTCTCTCTGTGTGTACTAAGAATTATTTTATTAATGACTGTGGTGGGGTCTTGGCTCTGGTAGGCTGTTCCAAACTCCCACCCCTTGCCTCAGGATGGAGAACCCTCCTACAGCTTTTGGACAGACAGGAATTCACCCTGAAGTTGCTTCAGCACCTTTACTGATAAACAGTCACCTTTATCATGTCAGCAAACAAGCAGTCCCAAAGCCTCTCCAGCATCAGTTCCTCAATCATCAATCAGGGCACCTCCTTCCTTTTGGGCTCTGGCTGATTTTCGAGCACATTGCGGCTACATATAGGCTGCTCCCTGGGCTTGCCCTCCAGCCTTGAGCTCAGATTTCAGCTTGCTGTGTCCAGACAGCAGCTACAGGTGCTTCCTGTCTAGTAGTCCTTTCTTGAAAGGCATCCCCCTCCTCCAATCACACAAGCCCTGACAGCATGAAGTAGGAGTGGGATTTCCTGCCAAATCCCTAGCTGATCAGTGCTTTGGGCGCAGAAGGCTGGTCCTTTCACACTTGATATGTAGAGTGTACTCCTGGGGGAATTCTGCACCACTGCACGTGCGCAGAATTCATGCCCCGCACAGATTTTTTTGCTTCCCCGCAGAAAAATGACTTTCTGACATGGAAGCAAAGGGAAGCTGCAAGAGCAGTCAGGCACCACTCCCTAGCTGTGCAGGTACATTGTTTCAGGCACCTGGAGCAGCTGGCGGAGAGGTAAATCACCGCAGGGCTGGGAACACCCCAGGCAGTGGCTCCTACCCTGAGCCAGGATCAGCTGCTAGTCCTGGCTGGGCAGGAGAGGACGGGACTTCCTCTTCCCCTGCAAGGAGTGGCTGGGGCTGTGTCAGACCCACCCCCAAAAACCTCCCCCAGCTGTAGGAAGCTCAGCATCCTCCCCTGCTCCTCAGCTACAGGGGGAGGGGTCACTGTGCAGGAGCTGCTCCCCCATCCACCCAACTCCTGGGCATCCGGACCTCCCATACCTAGACACCCCCGCCAAGCCTCACCCTGTACAGCCAGAACTCCCTGAGCCCCCCCATACCCAAACCCTGCCCCACTGAACCTCAAACCCTGCATCTGGAGCCCCCTGCACCCAGACCTCCCCCCATTGAGCTCCCTGCATTCAAACCTCCACCCTGATGCCCCACCCCTGGCACCACCCTGAGCCCCCACATCCAGACCCCCACACCACTGACCCCCAACTAGCTGCACCCAGCCTCCCACCCCACCAAGCCCCACTCCCCCAGCACCCAGATCCCCTGCTGAGATTCCCACACCCAGACCCCTCCACTGAGTCCCAACCACTTTCACCTGGAAGCCCCTGCAGAATCCAATTGCCCCTGCACCTGGAACCCCCTGCCCCCAACGAGCCTGTGTGCATCCAGATCCCCCCACACCTAGACCCCTCACTGAGCTGCCTGCACCCATGTTGTCCCACACAGAATCATCTCACTCCACACCTGGATCCCTCCACACTTGGATCCTGCCTGGTTGAGCCTGCCTACCCCACACCTGGTCCGCCTGGCGCAGCGGGACAGGCCCAGCCCTTGTGCTATGTCAGGGTTGGATGCAGCCTCACCACTGAGTTTGTGTTTGGGGGGTAGGAGGGAGGTGAGGAGGCTACAGGGTCATCTCCCACGATTGTGCAGCCAGTGGCCTGTGCTCCCCACTGCCATGCTGCAGAGACTATTTATTTATTGACAAATAAAACTTGCAGAATTTTGCAGAATTCTAAAATACTGTATACAGAATTTTTATTTTTTTTTTGGCTCAGAATACCCTCAGGAGTAAGAGTGGGGATGCCTCATGAGGAATAATAAATCATGCCTGACTCTTAAAGAGACAGCACAATATAAACAGGGAACTCAAAATGTTTTGCTGCCTGGTTTGTTTTTTAATATTTTGAAAATGTTGAACTATTTTCCAGAATAACAACATATACAGTAACAGAGAGCACTGCTGGATCCGGCATTGGTTCAAGGAGTCTTATACTCCTAAATCATTTATGTGCTTTTGAAAATCTCACTTTTAGGCACCTAAACATAGATTCAGGAGACTAACTTTAGGCTTCTATTTTTTAAAGTTTCAGTCACAGTCTAGTGCTTTAGGAAATTTACGTGTCTGTGAGCAGCTCTGTCTCTTTAAAAATACTGTAGTTGTCATTATCATACTGTAAATGTGTAGCACTGCTCTACCTTTCACTTCAAGGAGGAGATTCTAATTTGTTATAGAGCTTTCTGAAGTACACTGGTTACTGGAACTGAAAAATTATTTGTTTAATGTTGTTTGTTCTTCACCTAATATCCAGTTGTTTAGACAGAGTTCCTTGAGCAAGGCTCATGCCTCTCTTTCTCTTTGGAAAGCACCTAGCACATTCTGAGTGCAACTGGAAATAAACAAACAAGACTAACAACAACAACAACAAAAACTACAGTTCCATCATCCAAAAAGATTTTCAGACTAGTGCAAATTGTGAGCAATCACACCTGGAGTTCTGATTCAGCCATCCATCTCTACTGAGGAAAGCACATGCTTAACTTTAGGCACATGTTCAAGTCCCATTGATTTCAATGTCTAACAGTAATCCTGCAACATCCCTGAAGGACTCAAACTGCATTGTCGAAATAGTCAGATTTTCTATAAACTTCTACTGGTACCACATTTCAGGTCAGATGGACATGAGAACCACTGGATCAGCATGTGGAACCCAATGCTAGAAAGCGGAGATGGGCCCCGACAGCAGCAGCAAATAAGTCTTCAGCAACCTGCAGTTGTTGTTACCTACCATTTGAGCTACCTCCTCTGACAAGTACTGTAGCAGGGACCACTATGGGTGTGATTGTAGTAGAACATGAACATGCATCATAGGGTACTCTCCACAATGACCCGAGATGTATCCCTGATCACTGATTAGTCAGGTATCTGTCTTGCCTTTCCATACCATGACAAAAGCATAAGAACATAAGAATGGCCCTACTGGGTCAGATCAAAGGTCCATCTAGCCCAGTATCCTGTCTTCTGACAGTGGCCAGTGCCAGATGCCCCAGAGGGAATGAACAGAACAGGTAATCATCAAGTGATCCATCCCCGGTCGCTCACTCCCAGCTTCTGGCAAACAGAGGCTAGGGACACCATTCCTGCCCATCCTGGCTAATAGGCATTGATGGACCTATCCTCCATGAATTTATCTAGTTCTTTATTGAAGCCTGTTATGGTCTTGGCCTTCACAACATCCTCTGGCAAGGAGTTCCACAGGTTGACTGCGTTGTGTGAAGAAATACTTCCTTTTATTTGTTTAAAACCTGCTGCCTATTAATTTCATTTGGTGATCCCTAGTTCTTGTGTTATGAGAAGTAGTAAACAACACTTCCTTATCTACTTTCTCTACATAGAATGAGAACCTGCCATAACTGAGAGGGAAGAAGCAGACTAAGAAACAAGACAAGGCCTATCCCAATATGCTGAATATTGTGATAAATGTATGTGATATAACAAAATTTCATCTTTTGGTCACTTTGGAATTGTGACTTCCTCTTTACTAGTGGTGTATCATATCATCACTACCTCATTCCACAGAGTACAATGTGAACTTATTATGAAATAAAGTTAACATGAGATCTTATCAAAATTACCAGGGTTACTCTTGAGAAAACTGTATCATTACTCCAAGACAGCACTATTTAATATTAATGTCGCTCTCTTCTAATACATTTAATAGGAAGTAAAAGAGATCATCTTTAAAAGCATTACAGGAACTCTGTCCAAATACCGTCAAGATAAAAACCACATACAGTATGGAACAAAATTTTCCTTAACTGGATTAGCAGTAACACTGTGGTTTATTAAAACGGATCATTTTAAAATCCAATTTATTTTCACCACCTATGCAATTTGCTTTCGGCATGTCTCTCAACTTGGACAATAAAACTACTGTAAATTAGTTATTTTTTGCTTTCTGGTTCCCATGTACTAACATAGTGCTGCACTGTTTGGGGCTACACCACTCTATGGAGTGTTTATGTTCTAATTTATTTGCTTACATACAAGTAAATAAAACATGAAAATATTTTTACTCCCACTATTTCATAACACTCTTTTCATCTTCACCCCTTCTAAAAATAACTTATATTTTGGGTCTAAGTTATTTCAAAATGTCTATTAAAATCATGATGAATGTATGCTGATTTATGATAGCTTTAGTAAAAACAAAGCTACCCCATATTAATTCCAAATAAATGTTCTTTAAAGAAATATTCTTCCTGAATATGAAGAACTGAAACTTTAAACTCGTCACATTAGCCACTGCCAATTTAGCGTCCTTTTCACATTAAATACTGAAGGATAATCCTGATACTATGAATAAAATACATGCTAATGATATGAATTGAAAGAATTGCAAGGCAGGATCACAGACAGATGCACAGCATGATGAATGAAGTCATCAGTCAAATGTCTTTCAAGCCAGGAAATGTTGATATTTTAAATACAAATAACAAGAAATAATAAAATAAGCAGATTTACCTGAAGGAGTTTTAGTGTTCTGTTCCTGATGTGTCTCATATTCTTTTCAGTTAGCCACCCCTAAAGTACATTTCCTACTTTTGTCCTAATATTTTATTCAGAACACATACATTGTCCATTATTAATTTACTAAAGATTTATGAAATTTGGAGGTGAAAGAAATCAAGCAGGCAAAAAAAAAAAAAAAAAAAAAAAAAATCTCGGCTCCTGAAAGCCCATTAAATAACACAGATGGACAGAACAATTCTGTTGAAGGGAAGGCACAGTGTATACAGTTCCTCTTAAACAATGCTTCTCTTCCCAGTAAATGCAGCTCACTCTCCGTGAAACAGCCTGCAGCAGAATAATAAAAGAATTGCTCAAGTGCTAATCTGAGAAAAGGAGGGGGTGTGAGGGGAAGTAAGGAATGCAAACATGTAAGAAGCTTCTCTTACTAACAGCTAAGGGTGTTGGATTTCCCTATCTTACAGGGGTGTTCTAGGATAAATTCCTTAAATATTGTGAAGCATTCAGATACTATGACAATGGGAGCCATATACATAATTAAAAGATAGATAGTTAAAATTACCAAGGTCAGGAAATGCAAAAAATAAGATTTCAATAGCAAAACCATATTCTTGTTGCATATCTGGTAATGTGGTGTATATTTTAGAACAAACAGTACTATATTAAAAGAACATTATTTGAAATTTAGTCACTAAAAAAACCTAGTTAAATCGTGGATACGAGAACGAATGGATATAAACTTGCCGTGGGGAAGTTCAGGCTAGAAATTAGACGAAGGTTTCTGACCGTCAGAGGGGTGAAATATTGGAACGGCCTTCCGAGGGAAACGGTGGGGGCGAGGGACCTGTCTGGTTTTAAGATTAAGTTAGATAAGTTTATGGAGGGAATGGTTTAATGGTAAAACATAGTAGTCAAGGAAAACCAAGCAATGGTAGGTAAATAGCATAATGGCTAAAAGGGGTCAGGATGGAGACTCTTGCCTATATGCTCGGGGTCTTGCTGATCGCCATATTTGGGGTCGGGAAGGAATTTTCCTCCAGGGCAGATTGGCTGAGCCTCTGGAGGTTTTTCGCCTTCCTCCGCAGCATGGGGCAGGGATCTCTAGCAGGAGGGTCTCTGCCGATTGAAGTCACTAATAACAGGATTGGGGACTTCAGCAGAAGAGTCCAGGGAAGGGGTGGGGACGGTTTTATGGCCTGCAGCATGCAGGGGGTCA
The DNA here is from genome assembly GCF_011386835.1 of Chrysemys picta bellii. Classification (NCBI taxonomy): domain Eukaryota; kingdom Metazoa; phylum Chordata; order Testudines; family Emydidae; genus Chrysemys; species Chrysemys picta. The sequence continues at coordinate 86,468,447 of NC_088792.1, forward strand.
GACCAGATGATCATAATGGTCCCTTCTGACCTTAAAGTCTATGAGTCTATGAGTTTCACATCCTACAATTGCCCATTTGTATTTATTTATTTGAATGTTTGCTCTCCTCTGTTGCTGAGTAAAAGACCCACTCAAAAAATGGGAAACTAAGTGGTTCTGTGTGGACAGACTCCTGCACAGAGCCCATGGCAAGACTGACTGAACAGAGAAAACAATGTCAATATTCACAAACTGACCACAAACCCACAAAGTAAACAAACTAAAAGTTTACAGAAAAAACATTATTTTCTCTGTAATCTCTGCCAGATACAGCCATCTTAGGTGTGATTTACTAATAATAACTATTTTGCAGTCAGAAGCATTTTTTTAAAGAGGGACACTGTCAACTATTATACTTCAGTGACTTTTAATAATTTTAACTGTGTAGCTTTAATGTAACATTTACACAGGTTTTGCCCTCTTTTTTAAAGGGACATCAATTTAAAAATCACTGTTTCAAAAGTAATTTTTTCTTTAGTTCTGTTGTTAATAATACATTGGAAACCACACAGTGAAATTTGTTTTCAGTTTAGATATGGTCTTTCTTTAGTTATACAACCTGTGTGTGTATGCTAATTCCTATGCAAATTAAGAGTTTACTGGCATGTACAGTTACTTGCAGGCTGCTGTTAATACAAACATGGTGAAATAATCATGCTTATATAATGCTTTGGAAACAGGGTTGCCAATTTTGGTTGGACATATTCCTTGAGGTTTCAGCATATGACAGTCTTTAATTTGAAGTTTAATCTTTAATTCCTGGAGACTCCAGGACAAGCCTGGAGGGTTGGCAATGCTATTTGGAAGTAGCATATTCTCCCTCCCATATAATCTTCAAGAACAGAAGGTGTCATTGTTATCTAAAAATTGTGGGGTGTGGCTACATAGACCAAAGTTCACTCTCCATTTTGGAAGGCAGGTTCTGGTCAGGAGGGGATGGAATTAGGGTGACCAGATGTCCTGATTTTATAGGGACAGTCCCGATTTTTGGGTCTTTTTCTTATATAGGCTCCTATTACCCCCCCACCCCGTCCCGATTTTTCACATTTGCTGTCTGGTCACTCTAGATGGAATGGACTTTGGTTGGCTGCCATTTACAACAGGCTGTCATTCTTGTGTTATATAATCAGTATTGCAAACCCCCAAAATTATGAGATTGATTATTTCTTAAAATGTCATGACTTTTAAGCCAACGTTGGGATCTTTTTGTTTGCCTTCTGGTTTTGTAGCCTTTAAGGTTCATGTTTTCCAGCTTTTCTCAGAAGTATGAGAGCTGGAAACTTTGTGGGTTTTTGTGTAATGACAGCTGAGATTCTTGAGTACTTCCATGACTCCAGAAGCTGGGGCTTTAAACATCACAAGACTCATAGTAAAATCAGGAGAGTTGGCAACACTGCATCAGGTTGTTAAATACAAACTCTCCATGCCTTCCTAAGGGTACGTCTACACTACGAAATTAGTTCGAATTTATAGAAGCCGGTTTTATTGAAATCGGTTGTATACAGCCGATTGTGTGTGTCCACACAATAAAATGCTCTAGGTGCTCTAGTCGGCGGACCGCGTCCACAGTACAAGGCTAGCGTCGACTTCCAGAGCATTGCACTATGGGTAGCTATCCCACAGCTATCCCACAGTTCCCGCAGTCTCCGCCGCCCCTTTGAATTCTGGGTTGAGATCCCAATGCCCGGATGATGCAAAACAGTGTCGCGGGCGGTTCTGGGTACATGTCGTCAGGCCCCTCCCTCCCCCGTCACAGCAACGGCAGACAATAGATTCGCGCCTCTTTACCTGGGTTACCTGAGTTACCTGTGCAGACAACATGGAGCCCGCTCAGCTGAGCTCACCGTCACCATATGTCCTCTGGGTGTCGGCAGACGTGGGACTGCATTGCTGCACAGCAGCAGCTGCTAACTGCCTTTTGGCGGTAGACAGTGCAGTAGACTGGTAGCCTTCATCGGCGATCTGGGTGCTGGCAGCCGTGGGGCTTGCCTTTTGGCAGTAAATGGTGTATTACGACTATTAGCCGTCCTATTACAAGTCGGGTCATCGCACATTAGCAGAGTCTTCCCCGAGCAGCCGATTGTGCAATAGGCCTGAAGACCATCGTCATACGCCGCCCCGTATTTGCTGCCAAGCACCCAGAAAGATGCCGAGGGCTATCAGTCACGCTGCACCGTCGTCTTAAGATGTAAAAAATAGATTTGCTCTGTATTCATTTGCTTCCCCCTCCCTCCGTCAAATCAACGGCCTGCTAAGCCCAGGGTTTTCAGTTTAATCTTTGGGGGGAACATTCTGTGTGACAGTTGTTTGTGTTTCTCCCTGATGCACAGCCACCGTTCTTGATTTTAATTCCCTGTGCCTGTACGCCATGTCGTCACTCGGCCCCCCTCCCTCCTTCCCCTAGTCCGTCAGATACTACGTTTGCGCCACAGCTCAGAGAGCCGAGAAGCGGTTCGCGCCTTTTCTTTGAATTCTGGGTTGAGATCCCAATGCCCGGATGATGCAAAACAGTGTCGCGGGCGGTTCTGGGTACATGTCGTCAGGCCCCTCCCCCCTCGTCACAGCAACGCAGACAATAGATTCGCGCCTTTTTACCTGGGTTACCTGTGCAGACAACATATCACGGCAAGCATGGAGCCCGCTCAGCTCAGCTGAGCTCACCGTCACCATATGTCCTCTGGGTGCTGGCAGACGTGGGACTGCATTGCTACACAGCAGCAGCTGCTAACTGCCTTTTGGCGGTAGACGGTGTAGCATGAGTGATAGCCATGGGGCTGGCAGCCGTAGGGCTGCATTGCACCAGCCCCTTGCCAGGCGATGGTATATTATGACTGGTATCCGTCGTCATCGTATTGGTGTGGCTGTCAATCATGGCCACCTGGGCAGACATGCTACTGTTTCGATGATGATGGCTACCAGTCGTAATATACTATTTTCTGCCAATTGCCCAGTATTGTCTGCTAAGCACCCAGAAGAGGCCGAGGGCGATGCTGGGTGCTGGCGGACGTGGGGCTGGCAGACGTGGGGCTGCATTGCTACACAGCAGCAGCCCCTTGCCTTTTGGCAGATGATGGTATTTTATGATTGGTATCCGTCATCGTCGTACTGGTATGGCTGTCACTCATGCTGCACCGTCGGCTGCCACCTTAAGATGTAAAAAATAGATTTGTTCTGTATTCATATGCTTCCCCTTCCTCCGTGAAATCAATGGCCTGCTAAGCCCAGGGTTTTCATTTTAATCTTTGGGGGGACCATTCTGTGTGACAGTTGTTTGTGTTTCTCCCTGTTCCTGTACCTGTACGCCATGTCGTCACTCGGCCCTCCCTCCCTCCCGCCCTCCCTCCTTCTCCTGGTCCATCAGATACTACTTTCGCGCCTTTTTTCTGACCAGGCGCCATAGCTAGCACTGGGATCATGGAGCCCGCTCAGATCACCGCGGCAATTATGAGCACTATGAACACCACGCGCATTGTCCTGGAGTATATGCAGAGCCAGGACATGCCAAGGCGAAACCCGGACCAGGCGAGGAGGCGATTGCAGCGCGGCGACGAGAGTGATGAGGAAATTGACATGGACATAGACCTCTCACAAGGCACAGGCACCAGCAATGTGGAAATCATGGTGTCACTGGGGCAGGTTGATGCCGTGGAACGCCGATTCTGGGCCCGGGAAACAAGCACAGACTGGTGGGACCGCATCGTGCTGCAGGTATGGGACGATTCCCAGTGGCTGCGAAACTTTCGCATGCGTAAGGGCACTTTCATGGAACTTTGTGACTTGCTGTCCCCTGCCCTGAAACGCCAGGATACCAAGATGAGAGCAGCCCTCACAGTTGAGAAGCGAGTGGCGATAGCCCTGTGGAAGCTTGCAACGCCAGACAGCTACCGGTCAGTCGGGAATCAATTTGGAGTGGGCAAATCTACAGTGGGGGCTGCTGTGATCCAATTTGCCAGGGCAATGAAAGACCTGGTGATAGCAAGGGTAGTGACTCTGGGCAACGTGCAGTCAATAGTGGATGGTTTTGCTGAAATGGGATTCCCAAACTGTGGCGGGGCCATAGACGGAACCCATATCCCTATCTTGTCACCGGAGCACCAAGCCACCGACTACATAAACCGCAAGGGGTACTTTTCAATGCTGCTGCAAGCCCTGGTGGATCACAAGGGACGTTTCACCAACATCAACGTGGGATGGCCGGGAAAGGTACATGATGCTCGCGTCTTCAGGAACTCTGCTCTGTTTCGAAAGCTGGAGGAAGGGACTTTCTTCCCGGACCAGAAAGTGACCATTGGGGATGTTGAAATGCCTATCGTGATCCTTGGGGACCCAGCCTACCCCTTAATGCCATGGCTCATGAAGCCGTACACAGGCAGCCTGGACAGGAGTCAGGACCTGTTCAACTACAGGCTGAGCAAGTGCCGAATGGTGGTGGAATGTGCATTTGGACGTTTAAAAGCGCGCTGGCGCAGCTTACTGACTCGCTCAGACCTCAGCGAAAAGAATATCCCCATTGTTATTGCTACTTGCTGTGCGCTCCACAATATCTGTGAGAGTAAGGGGGAGACCTTTATGGTGGGGTGGGAGGTTGAGGCAACTCGCCTGGCCGCTGATTACGCGCAGCCAGACACCAGGGCGGTTAGAGGAGCACAGCAGGGCACGGTGCGCATCAGAGAAGCTTTGAAAACGAGTTTTGTGACTGGCCAGGCTACTGTGTGAAACTTCTGTTTGTTTCTCCTTGATGAACCCTCCAAACCCCCCCCACCGACCCGGTTCACTCTACTTCCCTGTAAACCAACCACCCCACCCCACCCTCCCCTCCCGCTTGCAGAGGCAATAAAGTCATTTTTTTTTAACATTCATGCATTCTTTATTAGTTCCTTACAGAGGTAGGGGGATAATTGCCAAGGTAGCCTGGGATGGGTGGGGGAGGAGGGATGGAAAAGGACACACTGCATTTTAAAACTTTAACTCTTATTGAAGGCCAGCCTTCTGATGCTTGGGCGATCATCTGGGGTGGAGTGACTGGGTGGACGGAGGCCCCCCCACCGTGTTCTTGGGCGTCTGGGTGAGGAGGCTATGGAACTTGGGGAGGAGGGCTGTTGGTTACACAGGGGCTGTAGCGGCGGTCTCTGCTCCTGCTGCCTTTCCTGCAACTCAACCATACGCTCGAGCATATCAGTTTGATGCTCCAGCAGACGGAGCATTGCCTCTTGCCGTCTGTCTGCAAGCTGACGCCACCTATCGTCTTCAGCCCGCCACTTGCTCTGTTCTTCCCGCGATTCAGCCCGCCACCTCTCCTCTCGTTCATATTGGGCTTTTCTCATCTCCGTCATTGACTGCCTCCACGCATTCTGCTGTGCTCTATCAGCCTGGGCGGACATCTGCAGCTCCGTGAACATCTCGTCCCTCGTCCTACGTTTTCTCTTTCTAATGTTCACGAGCCTCTGCGAAGGAGAAACATTTGCAGCTGGCGGAGGAGAAGGGAGAGGTGGTTAAAAAAGACACATTTTAGAGAACAATGGGTACACTCTTTCATTACAAGGTCGCATATTTCGGCTTGCAGGCAGCCATCGTAGGCCACAGTGTTTTGGCTTTTTTAACCTTCTTAACATGCGGGAAAGGTTGCAAACAGCAGCGCATTTCCCATATCAAGGATGAATTGGGTTGTCCATTTAAAATGGGGTTTCAATGTAAAAGGAGTGGCTGCGGTTTCCCGGTTAACATGCGGCACAAACACAAGTAAACCCCCCCGCCCCACACACACACACGATTCTCTGGGATGATCACTTCACCCCTCCCCCCACCGCGTGGTTAACAGCGGGGAACATTTCTGGTCAGAAGAGCAGGAACGGGCGCCTCTGAATGTCCCCTTAATAAAATCACCCCATTTCAACCAGGAGAGCTTTCTGGAGATGTCCCTGGAGGATTTCCGCTCCATCCCCATACACGTTAACAGACTTTTCCAGTAGATGTACTGGCCGCGATTGCCAGGGCAAAGTAATCATTAAACACGCTTGCTTTTTTTTTGTAATGTTTACAAATAGTTACAAAGTTACACTCACCAGAGGTCTCCTGTGTGCCCTGAGGGTCTTGGGTGAGTTCGGGGGTTACTGGTTCCAGGTCCAGGGTCACAAACATATCCTGGCTGTTGGGGAAACCGGTTTCTCCGCTTCCTTGCTGCTGTGAGCTACCTACAGTACCTCCATCGTCATCATCCTCCTCGTTCCCCGAACCGTCTTCCCTGTGTGTTTCTCCAGTGAGAGAGTCATAGCACACGGTTGGGGTAGTGGTGGCTGCACCCCCTAGGATCGCATGCAGCTCCGCGTAGTAGCGGCAAGTTTGCGGCTCTGCCCCGGACCTTCCGTTTGCTTCTCTGGCTTTGTGGTAAGCTTGCCGTAGCTCCTTAATTTTCACGCGGCACTGCTGTGTGTCCCTGTTATGGCCTCGGTCCTTCATGGCCTTGGAGATCTTTTCTAATACTTTTCCATTTCTTTTACTGCTACGGAGTTCAGCTATCACTGCTTCATCTCCCCATATGGCGAGCAGATCTCGTACCTCCCGTTCGGTCCATGCTGGAGCTCTTTTGCGATCCTGGGAGGACTCCATCACGGTTACCTGTGCTGATGAGCTCTGCGGGGTCACCTGTGCTCTCCACGCTGGGCAAACAGGAAATGAAATTCAAACCTTCGCGGGTCTTTTCCTGTCTACCTGGTCAGTGCATCTGAGTTGAGAGTGCTGTCCAGAGCGGTCACAATGAAGCACTGTGGGATAGCTCCCGGAGGCCAATAACGTCGAATTCCGTCCACACTACCCCAATTCCGACCCGCAAAGACCGGTTTTATCGCTAATCCCCTCGTCAGAGGTGGTGTAAAGAAACCGGTTTAAAGGACCCTTTAAGTCGAAAGAAAGGGCTTCGTTGTGTGGACGTGTCCAGGCTTAATTCGGTTTAACGCCGCTAAAGTCGACCTAAACCCGTAGTGTAGACCAGGCCTTTGAAGAACAGACAATGTAAATCAGGTTGGGCCTTGGCCATATTGGGAGATGATGGAGCCAAACTGTCTCATTCACAGGGCACGTTCCAGGAGGGACTGTGCTTCTGGTGGGACACACTGTTCCCAGGGATGCAGGGGGAATGCACACACTATGCCACCCAGTATAGTGAAATCTATGTTCTGTAGACAACAGATGCAATTGTTGAAAAAAAATCACACATGCAACATTACAATTTTTTTCCTTCAAGTCCAAAATCAGAGACCTCTAACATGCCAACTAAAGGGAAACTCCTTTAGCTTGTATTAATAGTAGACTACTTATCTTTCTGTGGCCCAGCTGCTAGTGGGCAACATTGCTCATTCATTTTTACACACAGATCCAGGACATTATTCTGGCCAGCTCCATGGCCAATGGGGTTGTTGAGAGGAGATCATTCCCTGTCTCCTTCCTACCCCCTTCAGGTCTCGCTCTCCCTCAAGTGCAGGGGCTGTGACTGCGCTTGCCCCTTCAGGGGGGGTGGAGGGGAGAAGAGGAGCAAAGATTATTTACGTCTCCCTGTCTGTTCACCTGAGTGAGGGCCAGTCACAGTGCAGCCCTTTGGAAGACCGTGCTGTTCAACTCTATGTCAGACGCAGGAATGGTTATTACTTGTTATCGTTTGTATTACAGTATTGCCTAGAAGCAACTGAGATCAGGCCCCATCATGCTGGGACTGTAGACACAAACTGCGAGAGACATTCCTTGCCCTGAAGAGCTGATCATCTAAATAGATAAGACAGACAAAGATTTGGAGGGGAAACAGAGGCACAGAAAGGTGAAGTAATTTGCTCAAGGCCACACAGCAGGTCAGTGGCTGAGCCTGGAACAGAACCTAGGGCTTCTGAACCCAGTTCAGTGTTCTATGCACCAGACCACATTGCCTCTCCTGGACGGGAGATTAGATTGCTAGTTCATTTCCACTGCTGATATATTTATTTATATTTTTATAATTATTTACAAAGTGTGTTCCCTATTTGTACTTATCGCTATTTGCATCGCACTGCTCAAATCAAGGTCTCACCAATCACTTTCATTTAAAAATAATACCAGTAGAAATTGCCCATCACTCAATCCTCCCAATCCAGAGCTCTCTCAACCCTAAAAATATGCAACACGTAGACCAGTGGCTCTCAACCTTTTCAGACTACTGTACCCCTTTCAGGAGTCTGATTTGTCCTTAAAAACTTAAAAACTACTTGCTTACAAAATCAGACATAAAAATACAAGTGTCACAGCCACACTATTACTGAATAATTGCTTACTTTCTCATTTTTACCATATAATTATAAAATAAATCAATTGGGATATAAATATTGTCCTTACATTTCAGTGTATAGTATATAGAGCAGTATAAACAAGTCATTGTCTGTATGAAATTTTAGTTTGTACTGACTTCGCTAGTGCTTTTTATATAGACTGTTGTAAAACCAGGCAAATACCTAGATGAGTTGATGTGCCCCCTGGAAGACCTCTGCGTACCCCTTGTTGAGAGCCACTGACTTAGACAACACTTAGTCCTTCTGCCACACAGGACTTTCTGAGGGGAAAGTGAGGTCTCAGTGGACACAGGATTTTGGAAGTGGGAGAGGGGACAACTAACCATGCCAGAGAAAGAAAGGGGTTGCTTCAGCCTGTAGGCCTCCCTATCCCCTATGTCTTCCCCAGAACAATTCCTGTGGAATAAGCCCCAAGACAGGACTGCTGCCATGAGCAGAAGTCGTCAGAAACACAGAATGTGGCCCTTAGGCCTGGCATAAAAAATTTAAAAGCACTTTAGGGATATGGGAGTTTATGTCCCATTGACAGTCCATGGGATTTAGGCTTTTACACGCTTACATCACTCCTAAAAATGGGACTTGAGTCCTTTTGAAAATTTTACTCCTTATCTATTGCCTTGGAAGGATTAATTTTTTATCGGTAAATATTGATAAACATCAATTTCACTGTACAAACTGACAAAATATTTCCATCTATAATAATCAAAATTTACAGATAGGCAAAGAAACAAAAATGCTGCTTAAGGACTTATTAATCATTTGATATAAGGCTATTTATTTTGTATATTTTAACATATGATGTTGACAATTTGTGTTTTAATGGTTATAAATCTTAAAATTTTTGAAAATTTAAAATAACAATAAAAATTCTTTAAAATAAACATCAACATTATCCATCAGAATTGTTAAAAAAAATAAAAATCAAATTCTGCCCTGCCTACGGATCTACATTTAAAAAGTTTGCACCGGTGTAACTACATCAGGCTGCAATGGCACAAAGAGGGTTTACACTGGTGTGAGGCCAAAAGGGGAATTTTTCAGAAAGTCTTGAGCATATCAAAATAGATTACAATGTTCAGCAAGCTTAGCCACACGGGGGTGCTACCAGATGATTGCTATCATGCGGTGTGTTGTTTTATATTCAAATAATCCTCCACTAGTCCTAATAATAATTCATTGCTAGTAACTTAACATATATACAGAGCATCTTATCAGTCAAACCTAAAACAAGCTGCCTCCTCCCACTGTCAGCTCCCACACACTGAAGATACTATTCATTCTCTTAAAGCCACAGTAACACCCCAGCTCTGTTCTTTAAATTTTTTTAGCCCAAATTTATTCGTATATATCAGAATTTCCCTGAAGGTTCTTATAGCCACTGTAATACGATGTGTGATTAAAAGAAGGGTTCCAATGGCACATACTCCAATGTAAAAGCAGAAACTTCATTTTGAACTGTAAAATATTTTATGTTTGGTGGGTTTTTCCTCTAAACGATTTCTTTTTCTCCAAATGACTTCTGTTTAGGAACAAAACACAAACTACTATTCAAGCAGTGTTTTTAACACCTAACTTCTTTCTGTTGCATGCACAGCAGGGTCCTGCAAATTCTAGCACTGTTTCCAAAAAGTATCATAATTCGTTCGTTCTCTCTGAATGTTAATACAGATTCTGCTGGGTGAATATACACTGTTCTTAGGCCAATCTCACTGCGATTTCAAACTTGAGTACGTATGCATTAATTTTATCATACAGTAGAGATGGCTGTATTTTTTCCCCAAAGGAATGTGTCAAACATATCTAGTGCAGATACAGAATTTCAGTGCTAGCCTTCAGACTAAAAAAGGTCTGACAATTATTGAACTCCTTAAAAAGTCGTAGGCAAAATTCAGCATTGACATATGTGATGGCACAAGCTGATTACAAATGGATGTAAGTAGATTAGTATTCAGTAGGTACTAAATAAAATTGGATGAAAAACGGGAAAATAGATTGCAAAAATGTTGTCCCTTATTTTCAATTTAAAAAAAGAAAAAAGAAAAATTGAAAATTTTTGACCCAGAAAGCAACTAACAGGAGGATTTAATATTGTTATTTTCCCCCATTATTTGTGAAGTGTCATTCCGATGCTATCTAAATACATCTTATCTCCTTCAGTCAGTTGTCTCACATACATCACTTTCCACCTCCTTGGTGTATAAATTACACTCATTTACTGCAGTCACTGAATGCCAAGTTGTTGATATTAATTCAAATTAAAGGCATGCATCTAAACCAGGGCTTCATTACCAGAAACCGGAGAGTACTATCATGACAGAAGCAATCACATAAGCACGGAAAATAATAAAATGAGAATGACAAATGATACAACCTTATAAAATTGCTATCTTAATATAATTCCAAAGGCAACCAGTTTTTGATTATGTGGACGATAGACGTTCCCCAAAATGAAGAGCGTTACAAATTAAACAGTCTGAAAGGTCAGTTTTCTAACTGGTTATCTGTTACAGGGAACAGATTGTTAATGAAATTGATGTTACAACTTTCCAAAATCCTTCACTTGCTATCTTTATCAGACTATGTTCCTTCATATCATGGACAAAAAACACCTCAAGATTCTTTGTTTATTGTTATGTTACATATGCTATAATTAAAAACAAAACATTATCCTGACTGATTTCAAGGGAATTATTAAACCAAAGTTCATAGGATTTCTTTCTTTCTTTTCCCATGTAACAAGGCATAAGGAAATTATTTTTCCAAAGTACTAAACATTTCTTTATTCCTAGACTGACTCATTATATAACCAAACCTGAGCAATTTTACATATTTGCAAATCTGGATTTCTCAAGTCTGGGACATCCAGATATAATACATATTTGAAAGACGAAGATGGCAGAGTCACTTAAAGTATAATTCCAGTATTAAATAGATGCTGAGTTCCAGACTGAAGACGTTGAAAGAAATGTAGAAAGTTCATAGAGCTCTGTCCTGTAAACATTTAGGCCCACGATTGACTGTAGTTATGTGAATAAACGTACTTAAAGATTTGCAGGATTATGTCCTTAGAATGTCCACTCTTTTAGGCAGGACTCTGTTTTCCTGTGTGCTTGGATAGTGCCTAGCACATTGGGGGCACTACCAGAAAAAATCATTAATTCCACAACTACAAACAATACTACTAATAAAAAAAACCCACTAATTTATAATATGGGACTCAACGTCACAGTTTCATTGGCAACATGATTTAAAAAATTGCTCTACACTGAGTAGAATAATTTCTTTATGCGACTTGCTACTCATTGAATAATTATAACTGAAAAAATTCTCTCAATAAATCAAATATTGTAAACCTATATTTCTTGAATTTTACAATCTCAAACATTGCTAAATATGTATGAAGATTTTGATAGTAATCTTATAAAATAAAACAGCTAGTAATAAAGTACATATAGGAGTAAGATATTTTCTTACAAGTAGTAAAGAATAGTTTCAGGGGATAAGGAGTTGGGTGGGTGGGTGGCTGAAGTAGGGAAACAGGAGTAGTTTCTGTTCTTGTGGGAACACAGAAATTATAAGTTCTTCGCTTGTCTGGAATTTTTCAGTCTCATACAGACATATACAATGCATAGAGAAAGATAGACACAGAAATACAAGATTCTCTTTGCTTTGACTCGTCTCTTAGCTGCCAAACCTCAGCTAGGTGCTGTTTGACAGCAGCCGAGAAACGAGCTCTCCATCAGATGGAGAACTTCTATTCAAAGGATGAAAAATTAAAAAAAAAAATAAAAGAATGTTTGGATTTGACACAAGTTCATATACTGGTTTAATTTCTTTTGGAAATTTGAGTGGTGGTGAATGGACAAGTCTGTACTGAAATGCAACAAACAGGTACTAAAAAATTACAGCTATGGCAATATTTGAACTTCCCATTACACTCCTCACATCATGGGTAGTTTTAGGATGCAAGGCTGATGAGAGGGGGAAAGCAGGCACAATTATATCAGGGCCCCATGCTCAGGGGGCTCTTCACAAAAATGTAACATCTGTGTAAATAAAGTGAAATAGGAAGGTGTGACCTGCCAGCAAATACAATGTAAATTTCTCTTGATGAGCCAGGATATAATAGTGTCCAAACTAGCACCAGAAAACATAAGTCCAACAGCCTCAGAGGAGAAAAAGTACCATTAACCTAATGTGGTGAAATTACATTTTAGACATGGGGATTTCTGAAACAAATAGCACAGCTCGTAAGAGTGACGTGACTTGCCCAAGGTCACAGAGCAGATCAGAGGTATAGCAGAGAACAGAGTCCAGGTCTCTTGACTCCCTGCTCAAGACCAGTGTTTCTCAACCTTTTTGATACCAGGGACTGGCTTGCTGCCCTCCTAAACTATGTCAGGGAGGTCTCAGGGCACAGTGCTGGTTCACGGACCAGTCGTTGAGAAACACTGCTCTGGATCACCATTATATATTTTAAGATGTCTATGGTTCTTATTTCAATATATATTTCAAGTACTGAATATCTCACTGGCTTACATTTTCAGGCTAACAGTGTTGATGCTCATGAAGACAAAGAGCAAAGGAGGTTTCACAGACCAGGATGCTAAGAAAGATATTTTTAAGAGTGGCTTTGTAGAAACCTAGAAAGTACAGTGCAAATATCAGGGAGAGTTGGAGTGGTAGTACCATTTAAAAATACCAGAAAAAGTCACACTCTCCTGAATAGGCCAAAGCCCATATCTGAATCAGTTATTTCCTATACAACCTATATAGCTTCTGGTCATTTCCAAGTGTTAAATATGGGTCCTCTCACATATCAATATTACAGGAGGTCTCTCAGGATAGTTCAGACAGGAAAATTTATCCCTGTTTACCTGGAAATGACAGTGTCAGAGGCAAAACCATAACTGTCAGTCACTGGCAGAATGGGAGCAACCTAGCCCCAGAAGATCCTATCCGTTTGAGATGATTTCTACAGCTCGACTGTAGAGATAACGTATGTAACACATTTGACTTCACTACATTTTTAAAAGATAAGGAATTTAGTCTAATTCCTACACACACACCCCATTGGGCATAATTCTCCCATACCTATGTCACCTTTCTGCCAGGTGGCGTCAACAGCAACAAGGGCTGGGTTCAATGTCTAGGGGTTTCTCTTAACACCACTAAATAGAATCAGCTTGAGCCCCCAGCCAGTAATCTGGGACAACTAAACACAACCCCTTGGGCACCTCTCAGAGACAATACTTCCCCTCTCACAAGCACTGAGTCTGTGTGTAACACAATCACACTTATTCAAAGGGGGGTAGGGTGGAAGGAGGGACCCAACATTAATTTGGGAAAACACCCAACCACATTTTAGAAGCACGTGATAATAGGCAAACACCTACCCCACAGTGAGTTGGGCAGTGTCCTTTGCCTCAGTTTCTCACCTCGCAATGTGAAAGTCTGACAAATATCCCTTAACACACCACTCCCCTCTCCCTCTGCTGCACACCACTCACAGTTGGCGGTCCTTGGTCAGCAAGGACCCAGAATTCAGAGGTGTGTTCACAGGGGTTCAGCTCTCACCGGGAATCATCAACCTGAAACAAGGACTCTCAATTGAGTCTAATCAGCTCTGCCTTAAGCTCTGCTGGAGAGGTCAAATGGTGCCTAGGACTCTCAAGGCTGAGTCCCCATGACCAGGTGGAAACACCTGTCCCCACCCCCTCTCATCTTCACTGGGATTTGGCATCCCCTGAGTAGCAAGTGAGGTTAACTTTAGGGTGACCCCACTCAACCAGGCCAGGCTAACCACAGTTCTGCTGCCCTTTACTCATACAATAAGGTTAACAACATTTCATTACCCTTGCATTCAAATACTAGGAGTGATTTGCAACCCAAACCAGCCAAAACTGATCATTTTGGCAAAGTATCTCCATTTGCTGCACACCTAGGCAGAGTAGGGTGTCTATGCAAACACGGGTCTGCTCCTCAAGTCTTTTCCCCAGTTCATCACTAGATGTCAGGGGAGAGCTCATTCAGACCCTGCTTATAACTATAAGCCAACAATTTTGCCCTGTATGATAAGTCAACTGTCAACAGAGGGGCAGATCTATGGACCATGTTACTCAAAGGAAAAAATGTAGGTGAGCAGGGGGCCCATTTTCATATTCATCTGCACAGGAAGGTCAGTTCAAAAAATATCAATAGTTAAATCTTTAGACTTAACTTGGAGGCTACTTAAACACGCCATAAGAGTCACAGACACTCCAAAAGAAAGGGAGGCAACAGGAAGGCAAGAAATAAACCAGCGTGGCCAAAAGGCAAGGTTCAAGAGGTTATCTGAGTCAAACAGAAGTTTTAAAAAACAAAACAACTGGTGAATAAAGCCTGAAATGTTACAAGTAAATAAGATTTTTACAATTTTCAATGTTATGTTTTGTGAGTAAAACAGCAACAGTAGGTAAAGAAATTGTTTGCTCTTACAGTTGCAATTTTTAATGTGGCCTCTGAGGCATAAAAATACAAACTTATTCCTTTGAACGCTATAAATGTCACTTACATATTCATATAGGTCCAAAATAATGAATGAACATGCCTGCAAGTTATGGAAATAATAATGTTCAGATATTGGGTCTCAGTTTTCAAAATACTCATGTGCTGTACAGAATCAGTCCATTGGGTCTAGAAATAACATCAATGATGTATTTATGCAGGAACTATTTCAATAACTCTGACATGAAGCTTCCATCCCAGTCAATATGAGTCATTAAAGGACATTTAGAGTGTATGGAAAGAGATGTTCTTTATAGCGGTTCTAGCAAAATGAAATTTATTTTGAACGTAAAGTCTAATAATACATTTGGTAGTAAAGATCATATCAGTCTTGTACTTTGTTGTAATAAGTAATCCTTTTCTTTAGGAAAGATACAGTTCATACAGTAAGTACTCACAGGGATGTCAGCTATTTTTTTAATTAAAGCTTTTATATTCTCTATTGTTTGCAATGTCAACTTCTTAAACTGAAAATGCAAGTTCTTTCACTACTGGTTTTCCTTTACTTGGTTAACATTTAATTTACCACCAATAGCAGGAAAATCTTCTCTTTTTAAAAAAATTTACTTCAGCTCAGTCTACAATAGCGCAGGAAGCCATGCTCACTTATCTAATGAGCCCAGTTGAAGGAATCCCAAAATATAAATACATGTAAGACTATAATTTCCTTTCGAAGGTCTAGAGACATAAATCAATTGACTTTCAATCTTGTGGTTGATGATTTCAGCATATCAGAGTTCTGTGTGTTGGAATTTAAAAAACTTACTAGCTAATATTGAGGAATACACTATTCCTTATAATGTATAAAACATGAAAAGGTTTCTTGGCTGGAGGATGAACATGAGGTGATGTTGAGTTTCTTAAGGAGAAAGAATTTTGAAATGGGAACTTTAAAAAAAAACAAACACCTTTTTTTTTGGAGACAGGAACAACTTTCTAAACTCCATGCCCAGAGAAAATGAAAAAAAGGGACACTGACATTATTATTAAACTACCGTTGTGTCATTATTGCATTCTAGTATTACCATAGTGCCTATCAGCCCCAAATAAGATTGGGGGGCCCATGGTGCCAGGCACTGTACAAACAGATAGCAAGAGGCAGCATGTGTCCAGAGAGAGATTGAAGTCCTAATCCATCCTCTCTTTAAATAAATGTGTTTTCCAAACTGAAACAAAATCTTTACTTAACAGTTAAACTACAGTGATCTGATTCTTAACAGACAAGGAGTACTGATATTATTATGTAATGGATACATTTCCTGTGATATTAATTTTCATCCATCAATAACTAATAATAATAAAAAACAGTACACTAATTTTCAATACCAATATTTCAGCTACTGAAATACCAATACCACTTCCTGCAGCACCTAGTGGTTTCTTGGATGCCTTCCCTGCAAATGTGACCTGACATGATTGTATTATGGAGACTGAAAGCTGACAAAATCACAGCACAAGGTAATACAGCTGCAGGGCAACATAACATCATTATACACCTCCCTCACTGCAGCCAGTCATGTAAAAGAAAAACTGAACAAATGCACATAAGAGATAAAAACTCCTTATGCAATTATTTTCCATAGCATAAAAAGGCACTATGATCAGACCAAGGAACAAAACAGATTTATTAGCATCAGCCCTCAATTAAATAGAGATAACTGAAACTAGAAAAATAACCTATTCTAGAAAGCAAGTTCAGAAGAAATCAGTTAATGAATGTGAATGTCACTAGGTATATGTGTTTATAAAGTATCGTATAAAAGCATGGGATATTAAGGTTGCCAGACACTTCTCATTATAAGACCCTGTTTTCAGTTGCGTATAACATTGCTAAACTTTAACCATTTGGGCTGAAACTTTCCAAGCCAGATGTCTGCTATGTCTGAGTGTTATGGGAAAGTTCCAGCCAAAATGGTTCAGCTGTTTCTGAGAAAGAGGATAGAGAAGAATACATTGTTTTTCATATGTTAAAAGGTGTCCAGCATTTTTATTTCAGACTCTCTAGGGCCCTTATGTTTTGGAGAAAGGCCTTGAAATTTGACTGAGGGATGGTTTTTGTACCCAGGATGTACCTTTTGCTGTCCCTGTGAAAATCTTCCCACATTTACCCAAGTTATAAGCCGGAAACTGGGACAGGGTGGGCAAGAGCACTGCAGACAAGGGGCCGGGAGTTGAGGGGGGACTTGGAATAGCTGGGTATGGGGACTGGGACAGGGAGTCCAAAGAGGAGAGACTAGCACTTGCTAGGCAAGGAGACTGGGAATGAGATGAGAAATCTAAGGAGTAGAGACTTAGGCTGGTTAGGTGAAGAGACTGGGATGAAGAGTTAGGGATGCGTAAGAGACAGGGCAGGGAGATGGTCAGATTGGAGGAGACAGGGTGGAAGAGGTGTTCTTCTGCCTGTAGACATGCCCATTATAGCACACTCCCCCTCCAGAGTCTGGAATGGAACCCAAGATCCTTGCGTCTCATCCTTTCCCTGCTATCAGCAAATATCAACAAAACAAACGGGTTAAGTGTCCCATCTCCTGCTAGTGCTGGTCCACATAGAGGATGGCAGCTTACTAGTGCTATCAGTTACTCTGTTAGCTCAAGTGACTGATGTCACTTGCTTTGAGCAGGGGGTTGGACTAGATGACCTCTTGAGGTCCCTTCCAACTCTGATATTCTATGATTCTATGTCTGTGTGATGGATCTAAAGGTTCTCACTAATGCTGCTCACCCATGTGGGTGTCAATATGACGTCACAACGTGGACTTTCTGAATTTTCAGTTTGTTTATTTTCGGAACATAGGAACTCTGTGGCATAGGCATGGATAGAATCCAGTTATCTGCAGCAATATTCAACTGCCTTAGGCATGAGGCCTTCCTTTTTCTTCCTGCAATCCCTTGAGGCTGAATTAAGGTTACATGGACAACCTTAATCACGGCACTTCCTATTTTTGAGTGCTTGACTTTTCAACCTTAATGTTGTTTTACATGTTCATTTCTGTGTGATATAATACACAGGGTAGTATCGTAGTCTCCAATGCCAGTCCAGTTTCCTTTAGTCCAATTCCACCCACAATTTTACCACATAGAATGGTTTGCTAAGTTCATAAGGGGTGAAATTTCCCACATCATATCACTATTGGGCACAGTTAAAATTGTTTGAGAGTCTTAAATGTGCATTTACAGATGAAAATCTATAGAGATGGTAAAATCAAACAACTAAGGAGAGATTTGTCCACAGTGGGAGACTGCCCAAATTACGAACTTATTACATGACTTTGAAGGACAGATTTGGTTTCCAAGTATTTTTTCCATTCTCCTGATACTAACATTGTGGATGTCTAAATATTCCATTGCAATGTTTTTTGTGTCCTTCCACTAACAATCTGGCCCATGAAAAACAAATTGTAAGTACACAAGGAAAAGCATTTAGACATGGTACTCTTAGACACAGCTAATCTCTTGGCATCAAATGAAACATGAAAGCTGGAAGGACTTTCAGTAGGGGCTTTGTCAAAACCAGACAAAAGACCAGAAACATTTTAAAATCAAGTTTATTATATAACCCCACTAGGACAGAAATGTGGGCATACCTCCCAAAATTTATGATGATTAACTATATAAAGCAGAACACTTCATAGCATTTCACCTTTGGAAAAAACTTCTGGTAAGCATGAAGAATTACCTTCTCTTTGTAAAATAGTGCAGGACAGATTAGTAATTCACTGAAAGACTAAAAGTTACAGCTATCTTTCATGCAAGAATGCAAAGTTCACACACATTTTAATGGTGGCTTGAATTAATTTAGTTAGACTCCAAGTAATATCCCATGACACTGCAGGTGTTTAAATCGGTAGTCATAAATGCATCTCTTCCTAATAAATCTTACCACTAAGGATGACAGAGAAATTATTTTACCTTTCACAGACTATTAAAGGCTGAAATGCAGTAGCTGCTACATTTATTCTGAGGGCAGTGGTCAGATGTGAGAAGATATAGCAGGTATTTGTAAAAAGTTATTCTGTGAGAATTATGAATGGATCAGACTTGTAAGATATACATCAGGTGGTATACCCTTTCCATTTGAAATTGTATTCGGTGTGTGGATTTCTTTTTTCAGCACCACAGAACATATGTCTCCTCTCAGAGGAACCATGTCCCACTGGAAGCAAGTATTTTTAAATTAGGACTGAGAGAAGTGTTTTTGTTTGTTAGTATGTCTTGACTTCATGCATGGCTGCAGCATAGGATCAGATACTTTATGAATGGAGAGAATTACTATTTAAAGCAGAGTTCCCCGAAGTTATGCACCTAGGAACAAAGAATGCACACCATACTTACAGGATGGGGGACACAATCCTGGGAAGCAGTGACTTTGAAAAGGTCTTGTGGCTTATGGTGGATAATCAGCTGACCATGTGGACAAAAGGGTTAATGCAATCCTTGGATATATAAACAGGGGAATATCAAGTACAGCAGGGAGATCATATTACCCTGTATTTGGCACTGATGTGACTGCTATCGGAATACTGTGTCCAGTTCTGGTACCTGTAAGTAAAGAAGGATGTTGAAAAATGAGAGAGGGTTCAGAGGAGAGCCACAAGAATGGTTAAAAGATTAGAAAACCTGCCTTTCAGTGATAGACTCAAGGAGCTCAGTCTATTTAGTTTAACAAAGAGATGGTTAAGGGATGACTTGATCACCGTCTAATTACCTACATGGGGAGCAAAAATTTGATAATGGAGGGATCTTCATTCTAGCAGACAAAAGTATAACAAGATCTAATGCCTGGAAGTTGAAGCTGGACAAGTTTAGGCTAGAATTAAGTCACAATTTAACAGTGAGGGTTCTTAACCATTGGAACAACTTAGCAAAGATTGTGGTGGATTCTCCATCACAGGAAATTTTATAATCAAGACTGGATGTTTTTCTTACACATATTCCTTAGTTCAAACAGGAATTAATTCAAGGAAGTCCTGTGGCCTGTGTTATTCAGAAGGTCAGACTAGATGATCACAGTTATCCCTTCTGGCCTTATTATTTATGAATTGGCTTGAAGAAAGTAAAAGCTTGCCCATGCAACACCGCGCACCAATGTTTAGTTGTAAAAAATTGCAAGCGGCTCCCCTTCTAAACAATTTGTATGACTGAAGCCCAGGTTCCGTGTTCCTCCATTTCTGCATTGGCACATGAACAGATTGGAGCTTTAATCTTGATGCCTCCCTAATTCTGGGCCTGCCCAACCCTCCAGTGCATCTTAAAACAGCCCTCCATGGGCTAGTATGTGGGCAGAGATTAGCCAGTGTGCAGTGCACAGCAGGGAGCAGTCTAGCACTAAAGGAGAGAAGTGACTTGGTGATGTGCAGTGTTTCCAAACCACTGATAGGTCAGATGAGGCTTCAGACCCACTCTGATACAGGGCTCAAGGAAGGGGTGGAAGACTTGTCCAGCGTTTCACAATGAGAGTTAGTGATGAGTTGGGAATGGAACCCAGGCCTTGAATTCCAGCCTCTAAGCTTTAACCAATAGATGCATTGCGTTTGTGTCATCTTCCTATTGCTTACCAGGAGGAGAAAAATCATGGACTGTATGCACTATAAATTAATTTAATTATCTACAAACCATTTTTATACTTGTTATATAACATATTAAGGAAATTTTCTTAATTTCTTTACAAGAAACATAATTCATTTTCTATCTTTTTCCCCCGATTGCGTTTCGACTAAAATGTCTTCTGTTCTTCATAAATCATCCAATCTGCACATTTGAAATGTACGGCATCAGCACAAGCAAACACTCAGTGGAACTAAAACGTCTACATCATTTTGGAAACCAGTGTTGATTTCTGTATGATTTAAATGATGCGTGCTGGTATCATACAGCCCAAACGATTCATGAGATTCAGCACAATTCAGAAGATAAACCATAGCCCTGCAGTGACAATCTGACTGCATAAATTGACATTATATTCTGAAAATAATGCTGTAGAATACAACTTTGAATTTAATCTTAAAACAAATAACACTGGAGTAGCAGCTTTCTCATCTTTGTCATAGAGTATTTACAGAGATTTATGTACCTTTTAAACTATAAAACAGTACATTTGAATAACTTTAAGCATCTAATTTAAACCCAGAAAAGCAAGAACATTTCCTGACAAGTATTCAAAAGGAATCCAAATATGAGACTTCAAAATTGGTGCATGCAAAGACCAAAATTTGCTTGCACAACAGATACTTGGATATAGAGTGTGAATTTTTGCAGCTAATTATTATTTGTATTATAGTAGCACCTTGAGACTGTACCCAAGATTGAGTCATAGTAAGAGATACTCCCTGCCCGAAGATCTTACACTATAAACATGCACATCAGAGAAAGGTTTATTGTTATCCACCATATTTTATGGATAAGAAAATGAGGCACAAAGATTAAGTGAATCACCCAAGATCACATAGGAGATCTGTGGTAGAGCTGGGAATTGAGTCCAGATTTTCTGAGTTCCAGTCCAATGCCTTACACACAGTATTATGCTTCCTCATTATCTGATGTGCATGCACAAATGCCAGTTTGTATGCACAGAGATGAGAGTTTGCATTAACTAATGGATGCACATGAATACTCTGCAAGGGCACTGTTGGAGGCACATTGCAAATTTGGGCCCCAAGCCTGCAAAGACCTACATGTGTTTAATTTAACAGACCATGATGTCCGTGGGACTACTCAGTGTGTGTGAAAACCAGCACTTTAACAAGTCTTTGCACGCTTGGGGGCCTGGCTCTCATAAAATGTCTATGCTGAAACTCTATCCTTAACTTCAAAATTATGCCTACTTGTGAAGTTATCGGATTAAAATATGATCATATAGATCATTGTTGCAACCACTGTTATATATTTGCAACAAATCTTGTACAAAGGCTTTCAAGTAAGGTGTCTATGGAAAGATTATGATTTGCTGAATAGGATTATGCTATTTGTATGCAAGTATCATTTTTGTATTTGAAGCTATACCTGGATTTCAAATGTTTGCTCCTGGGGTAACATCCACAAGGTATTTAGCCTGCACATCTTGAAGGGACTATTCAAATTAAGCGGTTCATCAGGAAACATTTAACTCACAATGGAAAATGCCCATCTACCCTGAATGGACTTTCCTGTGAATGTGCTGTTTCAGGTATAGGTAATGACTTCTACTGTGACTAAGTGGAATCATGCATGGACATGTGATTCCAAACACCATCTTGTCACCTGTGATTTTCCATTAGCTGTGCTGCGGGCTTTGTTTGAAACAATGGTTTTCCCTCCACATGGCAGAAGCTATAAAAGGCCCTAGAAACATCTCCATTTTGCCTCTTTCCTGCTCCAGCCTGTAGACTATGGATTTATACTAATGGGAGCATTCTAACCAAGGGACCGAGGACCTTCCAATGATTTGGAAACAACCAGAGACTTGATTTAAGCCAGCAGTTTATTCCATCACAGCTACAAGCCTGATCCAAGCACTTTGCAATTATTGTATGTACTTGATTCCTTTAACCAATTTTAACTCTCACCTTTCTTTCTTTTTATAAATAAACCTTTAGATTTTAGATAGTAAAGGATTGGCAACAGCATGATTTTTGGGTAAGATCTAAGTTGTATATTGACCTGGGTGTGCGGCTGGTCCTTTGGGATCGGAAGAACCTTTTATTTGATGAAATTGGTTTTAAAGAACCACTCATCTCTAAGTCTAGTGTTTTTGGTGTTGATACAAGAACTGGAATGCCTAAGGAAACCACTGATCTGACTTCTGTTTCACCACACTGGCTAACAAGAAGTTTACTTTTGTTGCTGGTTTGGTCTATCTCATGGGAGAATAACCTCCAGTTTTGGGGTATATCTGCTCTATTTCTCAGCAGTTTGTCCTGAATTTGGCCAGCCAAGTATGGAAATTCATTCAGTGGTGATCCTCTATCCCACTACCAAGGCACAATGGGACCACTGAAGCATAAAGTTTCAGACTTAACTCTAGATCTTTCTCAGATTCATATCTAACCTGGCATTGAAAGTGAATGCAATGAAAAAGATCTAGATGGTCCAACAGAGAATGGCTTCTTCTAAGTAACACAGTGAGAACTATGACCCTGACACTCTACATACCACACAGGCTCACTGTTCATTACCAGATAGACCCCGATTAGGATTTTCAAGGCTCTCAATGGTCTTGGCCCCAGCTATCTTGGGGACCATCTATGTGTTCATGACCATGACCTAACAACATCTGCAGTTCTCAGGCACACAGGAGTTAACAATGCCCAGAGTGAGACTTTTAGGAACAAGGACCCAGAATGCCTTGGATGTGGAATGCCCTCCCACCAGATATCAGAATGACCAGGAATTTCACCATGCTTAGAATGAGCTATATAATCCATCTCTTTTCAACAGCTTTCACTCACCTTGGTTTCTTCTCCTGGGAATAGGAAGAGAAGGGAGATTTTTTCCCCCTCCATCACAGTCCAAATGCATATATAGGGAAAGGTGAAGAATGCAATCTTTCTAAAGGTTCAGGTAACACTATAATGGTCACATTACAAAATCATAGCTAGATAGCGAGATACATAGCTACCTAACAGTATATTTTGGCAATCACTACTCACAATAAATAAGATTATTTCTAACATTTTAGGTGGGAAGAGATGGCATACTGTACATGCCTGAGATAGGCAGTTTGCAACTAATATATTGGAACAATTGTTCGAGAACACTTAATTCTTTTGTAAAGATCACCCTGCAATGTTGTCAAGCACAGTGAGACCTGGAGTTAAGTGCCATGTAAATCCCAGTCAAGAATTGTTATGACAACCCGGTTACCCAACTTTTAAAACTATAACAAAAAATGTACATTAGAGAATTCTTTTTCCTTCTTCCATTTCTCTCCTCCTCCATCCCCCTTTTACTATTCTCTGTTGCCATTCCACTTTTCATGAGTTTCCTCTTTCTTTTCCTGTTATGCAAAGAAATAATAATGGTATAGATTTTGGAGAACTTAATTTTCAGTGCCCAGATAGAAGCTGCAGAGTATCTTAATAGTAAATGACAGCTGACTCTTGACGCATTGATGTCCTGGTAATTCAAAGGTTTTAGTAACACAGTAAACTAGGAGAGAGAAGCAGGAAACAACTCTACCAAAAAGGGTCTCTCTACCAATGACTCTACCAATAGTCACATACCGAATGAGGAGAACAGAAGGCATATAGAGGTGACCAATGTAGTCCAAGCAACATACGTCGCAAAGCAAAGACGGGCGGGTCATGTAGTCCGCAGGCAAAACAATAGGTGGACAACCCGCATCAGTGACTGGATCCCCAGTGACCACAAGAAACCGCTGGGCAGACCAAAAACGCGCTGGGCCAGTCCCATGACAAAACTCTTTGGCCAGAAATGGGCGTTCGTGGAGGGACGGACAAGGACAAGCCGGACAAAGGTGACAAAGATGAATAGTTAAAGGATAGGACTATCACTGATACCTCAAACTTGTATAGGGCTTTACAGAATTGTTTACCCACGGAATTACTTTTTTTTATTTCTGAAACGCAGCCTTCTCTGGGGTGAGGCCAGTATCTGCGTGGACAACTGATGCACAGGGTACAGGTCACAGAACATTTAACCTCAGTGCAAAATAGTCAATGACTATGGTTAAAGGTCTCTATGAAAGACATCTCCTCCTTCCCCACAGTAAACTCCATGGCACTCAAGTTAACCTTCTGCAGGTTGGAAAGATGAAAGGCTGAGTTCATCCTGTCAAGATTCTAACCCAGCAAATCCAAATATATCAGATCTAATTCTTAGATTGCCAATATAATATCTAGCTTTCTACCCATCTTTTGCTTATGCTCTTTCTCTTACTGTACTGAATATACACATAGAAACTGACCTGTTGACACAGAGAAAAGGGAAAGATGAAAACACTACAAACTAGAGAATAATCTTCATCTCCAAGGACATAAATAAGTGGCAAGAAATATATATATATATATAAAATCCAAATAGTAATTGACATCATGAGGAAAACTACTGCTTCGGAAGCTGGTGGCTCCCAAATGCAATCTGTCCATATTTGCTAACTTTTTCATAAAAAATAAATTTTAAAATGATAAATACATGTTTTTCTTATCTCTTCTTCATGAGTGACTATTATGCTACTGGCACTGTGTACTCAGAGCCCCAGTGTCAGACAGCAGAGCTGAAGTATACACATTCTAAAAATTAATCTCTCTATCTCTAGTGCTAGTGACAGATTTTTGTTCCCTGAAGCAAAACACAATAAACCAGCCACTAGAAAGCCAGTTTTACATAGGTCACATCACATCCGAAAGCCCACGACTTAATGGCACAGTTCATTGTGCTTGAAAAATGAATTCCACCATACAGACTTTTTTAAACAGGCTTAATGCCTCAGAGATGGCCCAAGGTGTACACCAGGCATGAGAAAAAAAAGCATTAAAAGTATAATTCAGCATAGCAAACATTTCTCTCAACACTAGATACTAGTGGGTTTTTTACAATATTTTTGTATGGAGAAATTTCCACAGGGATACTTTTCTCAGACGTCTGAAGTGCCATCAGTTAAAGAGGGCTGAATACCTGAGATGCAGGATGGAGTTTGCAGGCTTTCAATAGTTCTTTGTTGAGTTCTCTGCAGAGCATGAAACAAATTTATTGAATTTGCACAAGTGCACCAGACTTTTCAGCTGACAGCAGCATGCCTGCAATTTTAGTTTTCAAATCAGAAAGATGTTGCTTATTTATAGTGGGATAAATATGGGCACAACCTTTTCTCACAAGGGCACAACTCAGAGTAAGGGTGGCATATAGCTAATTCCTTCTTTGCTCCTAGGGGTAATAATTCACTGCATAGATCAAAAGCTCTCCTCACAATCACTGCTACCCGAGTAGGCCATAGTCATTGGGAATCTAAAAAATTCCCAAGGTCATGAATCTTAGCAACAAATCGAAGGAAGTCCCCACAGTTGCAGATGTTGATGTAATTTTCACAGTTCTATATTATTTTAATTAATTATATCTCCAATTATAAAAAAAACTTAGTTTGTTTGGTCTATGTTGAGTCTCATATATGCACCAATGTCCATTACATTGGCTAGGACAGAAGAAATAGGGACAATAAAACTGGATTCAATCAGCAAATTAAAGACAACTTGAACTATATTGCCTTACTTATTCTATTGGTCTCATATACACCTGGAACATGAGGGGTGACAGAACAGAACACTGTAGAAAACCACGAGCTAGCTCTCATAATTGGACTACACTACCCTCTGGGATCTTCAAAAGAAAGAAAAAGAGCCTGTCTATGGCAATCCCATCCAGGGCTGGTGCAACCATTTAGGCGACCTAGGGCGCTAGGATTTGGGGGGCGCCATTTTCTTCAGCAGCGACCGTGGCAGCCGGATCTTCGGATCACTACTTCCGGCACACTCTCTAGATTATGACGTTTCTGTTGCTTGTTAAAGGTAAGTGCAAGTTCTGTTATTCTGAATATGTGACACTTAGATAGAATAGAGAAACACTTGTTGAATTCTTGTGATATGTGTCCAGCTACTGTCAAAGATGGATGATTGCAGTCAACCAGCAAGAAATAGAAAATTGGTCTGCGTCAAAATTTGTTTTCTTTTGTGTATTCTCCTTCTACTTTGTCTTTGGAAGCAGCATCACCAAGCCTGGAGTCTTTTGATGAAGATAGTAAGATGAGTGACAATAAAAGTTAAGCTAATTCCATTTCTTCATCTTCTAAAAAGAATTTTGCTAATCCATCTGCTTCAGCATCAAAAACTCCTACTTCAGAAAAGACCTCAGATGTTTATCAAATTGGTATTAGGAGGCTTTTGGACAGAATATCTTATGACCAGAAAAAACAAACTTGACCGTACATTTGCTTGAGGTCAATTGCCACCAATACATCATTTCATAAAGTCAAAAATTCTTATATGCTAGAACTTTTTCATAAATTGTGTCCAATTTACAAAGTGTCAAGTAGGAAACAGCTTGCAGAAGTCTTCTGAATGCTGAAATGGATGATGTGAAAGAGAGTGAACTCTGATTCTTATTGCATAAGCTCCTCGCATGTCTCTAGCATCTGACGGATGGAGCAATATTTGAAATGAGGGTGTCATCAACTTCATGGTAACAATGACCCAAGTGTTTTACTCATTCCAGTGCAAAAAATGAGCACCAGCACACAGCCCAATAATACTGTTGACCAGTTAACCAATGAACTCGGTCCATGGAAGGTTATTTCAGTTCTGACTGACAACATTGCTAATACAAAAGCTGCCTGGGTTTTGCTAGTAAACAAACGAGTGTCCACACGTTCTGTGTTATGGATGTACTTCCCAAATGATTCAGTTTTTCATTGGTGATGTTGAAGAGCTGCCAACTTTCTCACTATATGTCAAAAGTGAAAAGCATTGTACTAGTTTTTTTTTTTTTAAACCTGACAAACAGCCATTTTCCTGTGTTATTTTGTACAGCCCTCAATTTCATCCACAGTGAGTAAGCCTTGTCATACATGATGGACATTTACTATTAAATGTCTCAAAGACCTTCAACTTTGAAAGAAGGCTCTTCAATCAACTGCTGTTGAAGAAAGAATGCCTGGGTGTTGCCGCTGAATAATCCATACCGACATGCTTTTTGATTAAGTCTTTTGGATACAAAACTCAAAATTCTCTTCATTGCTTGAACCAGTCCATTCAGAATACAGAAAATTGTAGTTCTACATTGACTGATTCCAAGAACATATTTGCAAGACTACTGAATACAGTCCACTTACAAAAGCTGATGAGAAAAAGATAATAGACAAAATAGTATTGTTAGGGGGCAAAGTGGGGAAACAGTCACAAATCCACCCAATTTAGCCTTATTCAATTTTTCCTTTATTTATACATTTTCAGACAGAATTATTGTCCATTATAGTATCTGAATGTATATTTATGCCAGACTATAACAGACAAGACACAATTGGTAAGTGGCCCAAGTTACCACATTCTGGGGCACTGGGAAGTTCTGTCTTCCATGCAGGGCCGGCTCCAGGCACCAGCTTGGCAAGCAGGTGCTTGGGGTGGCTGCTCGGGAGAGGGGCGGCACGTCCAGCTATTTGGCGGCAATTCAGCGGACTGTCCCTCACTCCCGCTCGGAGCGAAGGACTTTCCACCGAATTGCCATCCCAATCGCGGCTTTTTTTTTTTTTTTTTGGGCTGCTTGGGGCGGCCAAAACCCTGGAGCCGGCCCTGCTTCCATGATGGTCATCGTCTCCTCTGATCTCTTGATCTGATTCTTCAGTCCTGTCCTTCAGTTTCTGGACTGGTGTTTTTCCCTCCAATCTGGGCCTTGTTCCCATGAATCTTTTAATACATGTACACATTACATATTACCTAACTTTTCTCCAATCAGCTTTTAGCACATCAAGCCTTTGGGTTTTATGTAACCTGTACATTACACATACACAAGTTTCAGTTTACCCAACTTCTGCATTTTTGCTGTTATGCTGTTTTTATGTCATGCTGTTTTGTGTCACCCTGTTTCTGGGTCTTCCCGCTAAAAAACTTCTTATTTACACAGGTTTGTGTGTTTTTACTTCAAAACTTCCAGCACAACATGTTACTTTCGTTCTGTCACCAATGACACCATTTTAAGCAGATCATCAATTCTATGGAAAAGAAGAATTGGCAAAACCACACTTATGCCAGCAAGGCCTTGGCCTAAGTGTTACCTCATCTACACTCATTCACTATCAATAATTTTAAGACATTAAACTATAACTAACAAACTTTTAAATCTTACTGTCACGCTGTCCAGAGTGGCACACAGCTGTGAGTGCCAATCTCAGGACAGACTGTCAGAAAACCGAGCAGACACTCCAAACTGGTGGTATATTCAATTACTAGATTTCATCAAACCAGTAACAAGTGTGAATGCCTGGATCACTATATTAGTCTTACTATGGAGCCACAGACAGTCCCTCTTAGGCTCTCCAGCCCCTACTTTACCACACAAACAAACAGGACTTTGTGATGAAAGGTTATTAAAACCAAAAGTCACCACATATTAGGTCACTCCCAACCCCAAAGGGCCAGTCACTTATCCCAGGTCATCGGATGCTCTGGATCTCACACTAACGGTGATGCTGTAGCTAATTTCTCTTATAAACTAACTAAGGATTTATTAGCTAAGAAATGAGAGTTATTGAGAAGTTAAAGCACGTAAAATACATTACAGGTGACTATCACAGCTCTGCTACTTCTCCATAAATCTCTCAGGGTTATCCAAAATGGCTTTGGGGACCTCTGGCCACTTCCTCAGAATTCCACCTTGTCAGAATTCATCAGTCCAGAGATGCAGAATCACTCCCAGGGTTCCGTCTTATAGTTCAAAACAGTCTGGTAAGTGTTCTCAGCACAGCTTGGGCTCTTGCTTTGTTGTCTAAACACAGACAAAGTTTGTGGATTTTCCATTGTTGAATGCAAAGACCCATGCTTTGAAGTTAATATCCCGTCTCGATGAGCAATTTAGACAACAGAGTGCAGAATAGCAGAAACAGTACCAGTATGCATTTAGTTACAGCCATCCAAACAATCTTTCATTAGTTTCCAGGAAATTTCATATATGAAGTGAATTCACATCTAAACACCAATGCGTCATTTTGATCTAGGGCTAATTAAGAAGGGGGGAGGGATAGCTCAGTGGTATGAGCATTGGCCTGCTAAACCCAGGGTTGTGAGTTCAATCCTTGAGGAGGCCACTTGGGGGTCTGGGGCAAAATCAGTACTTGGTCCTGCTAGTGAAGGTAGGGGGCTGGACTTGATGACCTTTCAAGGTCCCTTCCAGTTCTAGGAGATGGGATATCTCCATTAAAAAAAATAATAAGAAGAACAAGCAGATACATAATGTAAAGAGATAGCATTCAATAGGTTACAGATAAGTAATGAAATGATCATGTTATTGTCTTCAGTTTTCATTAATTTAGTGCAAATGTAATTACCAGGGCATATGCCATGTAAATGTAACGTGATAACATCCACCTTTGTTCTATTCTAACATGTGAATTGGCTTGAACACACTAACATGATCTTTTAGCATTTCACAAAAGTGAATTGTTCTGAGACTCTGACCTGAGCAGACCTGTCAGCATCACACTTACCGTTTAGCAATACTTCATTTTTAATTTCAGGACACATATTCTACTACTTTTATTAAATTCAGGACACCTATTCTACTACTTAATCAATAAAAGGGAGGGGACAAGATCTGGAGTGCATGCTATGATTCTTTAATGTCAACGTTTCTTTATCATCTTTAAATATGAGTTTTCTAAAGCTTTTTTCATTCAAAGTCCAGTTTTGTCTATAAGTCGTTACAAAAAAAAAATCATTAGAAATTTTCCTGTGTTGCATTTTGAGGGGTGTCTCAGTTTTGGGGCTGTGATATTAACTGCTTTTGATGGTACCTCAACCGTATCATGGAAAAAATCAAGTGAGCACTCCTGCACATAATGCTGCCTACTTTCTTGATCCATACTTTCAGGGCCAAGACATTTCTGATGATAAATTCGATTCAGCTTGTAACCGCATAGTGGCTGTTGCAAATTTTAAAGGATATACAAATGAACAAACAGTTCTGACAGAGGTAGAAAATTAGAAAGCAAGAAGCAGTCTGTTCAGTCATAAAACAACGTGGAGTGCAATCCCAGCAGCTGAATCAAAATAACTTGCTCCGTCATCATAGTGGAAAGAGTTGTGTCCTCCTTGCATGCTAGCTACAGGGTCAGAAATTCTTTTAACACTTCCATGAACTACTGAACATGCAGAACAAAACTGGTCGAATCATCCATTCAAAAACCAGAAATAGACTGACGATCTCCACTGCCAGGAAGCATGCATCACAGTTTAAGGTTAGAGAAGAAAATAGAAGATGAAGAGTTGACTCAATATACATCAGATGAAGAGTAAGAAGAAGATACTAATGGATTTGATGACAACGACGACGACAAAGATATAAATGAAGCAGTTGAAGCTGATAAAGGAAAAGCAAGATGCTTCAAGAGTTGGACTGCTGCCTACCTAGCATAAGTGCATTTAAAAATTGATTTTTCTTTTATAGTTGCTATGTTTTATGTGTTTATTTCATTTTTCTTTTGTAGCTCTTCAGTTTTGAACATCCACATTTAAATGCTAACCTAATACTGATTAAAAAGTAACAATTATTTTGATTTTTTAGAACTTCATATTGTATTTTGCATTTTTCTGAGTGAAAATAACTCGGTTAAGTAATTTGGTTTTTGTGATTTGGCACAAGTATCTATCTAAGGCTAAGCCTATTGAAGGCCATATAGTCTTACTCTTTTTTTGTTACTGTTGTCACTATTGTAATAAATTAGTGCTTTAAAATATTTGTCCAATGTTTGATCAGTTAATGGATCAATCCTATTGAGGATTCCAGATATTGCTGGGGCAGTCTTGTCACAATCTTTCCCAAAAGTAGAAAATTCAAAATCAAGGAAGTGAGATTATCTGTGCCAAGAGATGGCTTGTTGAACTCGTGACTAACAAGATTTAAGGGAGCTGCTGACAATCAACTCACTGATCAGCCTAAAAACTCCCCATTGTCTTTCACCAATGAGGAGGGACAAGAATGTAACTCAAGTAAGTAGCATGTACATTCCCCAGCACCTGAGCAATGTTGTTGGCTAAAACACCAACAATGAAAACTGTTTGCAAATTATGAAAATAGGACTATGGATTGCTGCTCAGGGTAGGTCCAATCCTACCCTGAGAATGTACAAATATGATCGAATACCAACAAAAATGGTAAACTACTTACCAGTCAACACCGTGTATTTTCCTTTTGTTTTATTTTAGAGTAATATTTTCACTGCATGCCAAAGTCACATCAGGAAAGATTTCTGAGATAATGGTGGAATTCTGCCTCTATAGAGACACATGATTAGGGTTGCCAACCCTCTCGGTTTCGCTGAGAGTCTCCCGGAATCAGGCTCTATCTCCCGGAGGCTACTGAATCCAATCTGGGAGATTTTAAGCGCTAGAAGTCCGGCAGCACAGCGGGGATAAGGAAGGCTCCCTGCCTGCCCTGGCCCCGCGCTGCTCCCGGAAGTGGCCGGTATGTCCCTGTTGCCCTGGCGAGGGGCAGGGGGTCTCCACGCGCTGCCCCCACCTCCAGCATCAACTCCATAGCTCCCATTGGCTGGGAACTACGGCCAGTGGGAGCTGCGGGGGCAGTGCCTGCAGGCAGGGGCAGCGCGTGGAGCCCCCTTAGCCCCCGCAGGAGTCGCAGGGATGTCCCAGCCGTTTCTGAGAGTGGCATGGGGCCAGGGCAGGCAGGCAGGGAGTCTGCCTTAGCCCTGCTGTGCCGCCACCCGGGAGCCGCCCAAGTTAAGCTCTGCCCAGCCAGAGCCCACACCCCAACCCCCTGCCCAAGCCCAGTGAAAGTGAGTGAGGGTGGGGGAAAGCAAGTGACGGAGGGAGGGGGATGGAGTGAATGGGGCGGGGCCTCGGAGAAGGGGCGGGGCAGGGCAAGGGTGTTTGTGTGGGTTTGGCAACTCTACAGATACCACCAGCAGCACTTATGGAGACCCAAATTTAAAACCTGATTTAGGTTGCAAATGAAACAAATTTGGTTGTTTCATCCTAGTCTCCTATTTGTGGACATAACATCATGGCAAGTCTCCACTGGCAGTGCTTGAGCTAGTATGAAAAGGATGCGGCATGTCATGGCTGAAGTACAACATGCAGATACAATATGGGGGGAGGAAACACTGGTATTGTACAATCCACCATGACTAGTCCTTTACTTTCACAAATTTACTCACAAATTTTAAAAACGGAGGGCACTGTGAGAATGTTTAAATTCACAAGCAGACATCAGGGCCCACAAATATAGGGCATCTGAAGAACAGCTCCAGAGAATTTAGCCACAGCAAGAAAGGGCTTCAGAGATCACAGGTGTAGAAGACATGTCTTAGTTTTTGCTGCCATAAACAGTGTAAGAAACCTGCATGCATTCATTTCCATAGGATCCAGAGAAAAATGGGCAAAATAAAAATCAGTCTGTCCCCTACTCTCCAGACCATCAAGTATGCAGCTGCCTTTGACAGGTAGACGGGGACGTACGTTCTACCACCCATCTTTTTCTTAAAAGCAGAGAAGCAGTATGGATTGTGGTCCATCTCATGAAAAATGTAAACATGTGATCTCATAGCTTCATATTAAAAACACAGTGCAACAAGAGCTTCATTATCTATTTGAGTGAAAGGTGTGTCTGAAGAATAAGAACAGTGGGGGATTTATTTGTGTGGCTAAGCATTTTAAATGACAAATTAAATTCTCACTTTTATTCTTGTGAGAACACAAGAGCCTTTTAAGATGACACTATCCCTAATTGCAAAGCACATTAGCTACAGAAAAGGCATATTTAGTATTGCTGTTCACAGCTAGTGGTTACAAGTCTGAAGTATTTCCAATTCTATCTTCAAGAGAAAGACACCTGTACCAACCACTGCATTTAAGATGCTTTCTAAATCTATGTGTATATAACTTGACAGCTGTTCACATGTAACAGTGTAAATGGTGTGGAGGAAAACAAAGTCCTCACTCTGAGTTTGAAGCAACAAGCCAGAGGCAGCTTTATTATGAGCAATTGCAATATGCACAGGAGAGTACACAAGGACAGCGATTCCCCCTCCTGAGGCAGGTCTCCGTTAGATAAACAATTAGGGCAAGCTTTTATACCTTTTGTTACATACAGTAATGATCGACAGCTGCATTTTGTTTATACATATTCCTTCCTGATATCTTACTTTTCTCAGCCATTTTCTGCTACAGTCTGCGTTCCATTCTTATCTAACATAAGGTCAAAATAACCTCTCACAGTTTTTCCCACTCGCCCAGGCCCTGCATTAAAGTCTTGCGTTATTAAATAGAAGAGTTAGCAAGACTCGTGCTCTTCCTGGAAGACTAAGATGTCTGCGCTTTCCCCAACTTCCACAATGGTTTTGGAGGAAAAATATCCTAAGGGACCATGAAGGGCTTTGGCCCATGGAAGAGGAGGATAAACTGTTAGGACTCGGCACAATGAGGGGGGGGCCAGGGATAGCTCAGTGGTTTGAGCATTGGCCTGCTAAACCCAGGGTTGTGAGTTCAATCCGGGGGGGCCACTTACGGATCTGGGGCAAAATCAAAATTGGTCCTGCTAGTGAAGGCAGGGGGCTGGACTCAATGACCTTTCAAGGTCCCTTCCAGTTCTAGGAGATGGGATATCTCCATTTAGAGGGGAAAAAAAAAAAAGCAGATTCCCTGTGCAGCACAGAGCTGGACTCTGCCTAGCACATTGTGGGCATGGGTTGGAGGGGCACACAACTGGCAAGTCTGTACAGTATTCCCCACTTAGAGGGAGTATGCAGTAGCTCCCAGGAGTCTCTCTTTGACCACTCTGCATTCTGGTGGTAGTGAGAGACAACTTCTTTACTGGACCCCCACAGACCTCCCCAGGTGCATAGCCCCAGTTACATGAGCTCATAATTTGCACTTTAAAATATGAATCCAGCATTTTCAAGGTCAATTAATTTCTAATTAATGTAACAATCCTGAAACATTTCAACCGGCTCTTCAACTGTACACATCCTGTGATTCACTAAATAAGGGCCTTTCGAGATAATTTTGTTTTAGAACAAAAGATCTCTTTATGGGCATCATCATCTCTGGGAGACTGCAGGCATACAGCACACTGTGTACACAATATATCCCCGCTAAGAACTAATCTGGCTGACACTCTGGAAATTGCCTTTGTTGTAAGGGTTAATGATGTCAGGATTCTCTGGAGTGAGTTACTAATTTCTAGGTTTTATCAGGGATTAATGGTTGCACACATAGTGTGAGGAAAACTGAGGGCTCAGCTAGTGTATGCTAATAAAAACTAACATATGTCAAAATCAGTTAACCTTATATCCATCACTTTAAAATGCTTGATTGTACAATTGAATTAAAAAGAATTCCGTGGATAAATGCTCTGGCTAAATGCTGTCTTAAGAGTGCCTCCCACAAAAAAACATATTTAGCTGATTGCTTGGTCTAGTGATTTCCACACCTTACTAATTTTTAGCTTCCTTTTCTGAAAAGGAGGTGTTTACAGGGATCCTCATCATCGCCTCTTCACCACCTTCAAATGCAAAAGGCCCACGTTGCGGCACCTTTAGCCTTCAGGAAAGATGGCCACATACAGCGCCCTCTGCGGACTATTTACAACACTCCGTGAGTTGGTCAATCAAAGACACTGACTCCTGCCCTCTCTTCTTGCGCCCTTCTCCCCAAGTCTGACAAATGAGCATACTGATTCCATAGTGTTTCCAGATCCTGCCAGCCTGAAAACTGTCAGGTGATCTTGGAACCCAAACTCTTTTTTCCCCTATTGTAAAATTTTCCTAGTGGCTACTGGACTGCTGCTTCTTGATAGTGCCCAGAGGTCCCAACCAGTATATACAAACAGAGGCAAATAGGGTCCCTGTCCCAATGAGCAATACAATCCAAGAAAATGAGCAGTATACAAATAGTGGGAGAGAGGGGGACAATCATACATACATATTATGTGGTACACACATGTAAGAACTCAGCCAATACGTAAGGGACAGGCTGAAGGGTAGCTGGGCATATATATTTAGTTTGGTAAAACTGACTAGCAGGCCTGTGTGCGTATGTGTGTATTCCCGGACAAAAAACTACTTTAAGATGAAGTTGAAGTTGAGTGTCTGGATTGGGAATTTAAGGATAAAAAATTATTACAGTGATGTTGTAATTATACCCAAAACAAGCATTGTAAACTCAGAAAATTCAGAGTTAAGATCAAATTTTAATGAAATTCAAACATACTCTGCCATATAGATGCCATGCAATAAGCATACGATTATGAATGCTGTATTTTAGTATTTGTGATAGATTAGATTAAACCAATTTTTTAAAATACTTTCCCCTAAAATACTTTGTTGCAATGTTTTTTAAATCCATTGACTTCAGTGGTATTATGCTGATATATGGCAGCAGAGGATCTGGTTCAAAGTGTCTCTGATGCTCTCATTTCAGACTCATGTTTTCCTGAGGTGCTATGAAACGACATGTCCAAATTTATACCAGTTAAAATGAGACTGAAATAAACCATAAATTCCCTTCGTTTTGGTCTCACAACAGTTAAACAAGACTTCATCAATATATGTTGAATTAACAAATCCCACAGAGAAAAGTAGTGAAAAATACTTGCTTCTAAGCAGCATTCAATGTAGAACATAAAACCACAAAAACAAAGCAGACTCCACCCCAAAGGTGCTGATGATAGTTCTCAACTAAGGTAGAATTTCTTGTACATTTCGTTATTATTACTGATTTAATTTTACAGAGCAAGTTTCATTTTCAATTTACCAGAGCAGTCAAGCCTTGCTTTTAATTTATATGGTATTTCAGGATCCCTAAACCTTATAACTTTGCTAACAGGAAAAGAATGGTTATTTACCCATAACTGTGGTTCTTCGAGATGTGTTGTCCAGATGGATTCAACTCTTGATGTGCATGTGCCCCATGCACATGAGGTTAGATTCTTTTTGATCATCAAAGTCCATTGGGGCTGTGCAAGGGCCCTAAATATCCTTGTGCCCCCACACATAAAGGGCTCAACAGGCCCAACCATCCCTCTGTTCCTTCACCAAAACAGAATCCAAATGGTATATGTGGCAGGGAAGGCGGGCAGCAAAACAGACACTGCAGACCAAAAAGAATCCGATCTTGCATGCATGGAAAAAGAAATGACTTATGAGATGGCTACTTTCTATATTCCAGTTTGTTTAGCCAAGGAAAAAATATTCTTTTATTAGTAATACAAAATATCTAGAAACATGCCATGATGTCACCATTAATTAAGTATTGAACATCGAATTTTCAACTCTTTCACAGGTCAGCAATAATTAAATAGCAGTAGTTACCTATGATAATTCAAGCGCTGTGTACATGGTGAAAGAATGCATAACTAACCAGTGCCTTTACACTAAAGACAGACTTTAAATATTGATGGGGAAAGAATAAAGAAAAGTTCATGGTAATTTAATAGCTTTGATAAATATTAAGCCCCACATTTTCCAAAGGTTCTCACCTCCTGCTTTCATCTGAGTGCATGGGGCTTTGTATCAAAGATGCTGATTCTCACCTCTCTGGGTGCCCTCCAAAAGCACTTACATCTGTAATTTTTACAGATCATAATTTGTGCAAATGTCAGAATTCACAGATAGAAACCCAAATACACATAACTGGTACATATAAATTCTAGCTTTTATACACACACACAGTTGTGCATGCACACAAAGGAACCCCATTTTGTGAATTTGTTCTAAAAGGGTTAAACACTTGTTGGTTTGGAGAATTTGTGATGAGAGAAAACCCTTGTGCTATATGTCCCAGATCCAAGTCCAATCAGGTCCAGGAGAGTGAAAGTCCTTTATACCTAGTGACCTATGTGAAATGAGTTAGTAGCCTCAGCCCAGTTCCTAGCACATCAGTGTTTATAATAAAGACAGAGTCCCTCACAGTTAGCAATAATTGTCACTCCATTTAGCAGTTTCAGGCTATGTCTACACTACAGAATTATGTCATCTAACTTACATCGGCATACAGCCACTGCAGTTATTAAATCACTTATGTGTGTGCATACTTGGCTCTTGTGTTGGTGCTCCATTTCCTTACTAGGAGAACTTGTATTGATTGTATTGTAAGCGTGAGGCAACCTAAGCAATACAGTGTCTATGCTGCATTGTGCCAACCTAATTACATCAACCGTGACTCTATGCCTCTTGGGGAAGTGATGTTACTAAATCCGCATAGAGAGGCACTTACATTGGCAGGAGCCAAATTTAAGTGAAGACACTTCCACAGCTAGGTTGACGCAAGACAGCTTACATAGACCTAACCCTGTAGTGTAGACCAGGGCTCAACAGAGGCCAAGGGGACTGAATGAGTATGGTAGCAAACTACTCTCTCATTTCTTGAAAGTGCACGAAAGTTTTGCCTCATTAGCAGACCATCAGGAGACAAGGATTACTTTATTTTCCAGGGCCAGTAACTCAACATCCTTCACAAATTTGGGAATGAGAACTAAGAAGTTGAAAAGTTTGATGAGGCATGGATGTAGAATAAGAATTGTCAGACCATCACTGAATCTAGAACGTCAGAATCAACTCACTCTAGGTAGGATCCCTTGTACTAATAGGCAAAATATTAACTGAGCCCTTAACATTTCCTTCAACAAGGAGGAACTGATACTACCAAACAGCAGAGAACATAAGGCTTGGACAGAATACTCTGGTAAAATGTCTTTATTGTTTTTACTCCTTGATTTGTAATCCCTTATTACTTTACACTTTTTTCTTTCAGTATTTTAAGTGGATTTTTACATCTTGTATTCTTCCTTGTTCTACATACCCTTCTTCCCATGACTCCACTTCCACTGATCCAACCGTGGAACTGCCATGCTAGTGACCCTTCTAGTCGGGTATCCTGTCTCTAAGAGTAACCAGTACCAAATGTTTCAGAAAAAGGTGCAAGAATCCCATAAAAGGCAATTACAGAATAATCTGCCAAAAAGAGAATTTTCCTGCTAACCTGTCAGAAAGTTAATCCCTTATATTTTCTATCCTATCTGTTATAACTGTGGATGTTCTCATCCTCCATACAAATGTCTACGCCTTTGAAGCATACTGATTAAAAATAGTATTTCCTATTATCAGTTTTAAACATGTCATCTTTCAGTTTCCTTGAATGTTCCCTTGTTCTTATATTAAGAAATGGGTATATAGGAAGACCCAATCTACCTTTTCTATACTTACTATTTGTTATTTTAAATAACTCTATTATAGCCCCTCTTATTCATCTCCTCTCTAAATTAAATAGTTTCAAACTTTTTGCTTTCTATTCATATGGAAGTTTTTCCTTCCCTCCAATCACCGTTATCACCCTTCTCTGAGCACTCTCTTTTTCTGAGATATTTTCGGGGTGATCAGAACTAGACACAGGTGAAGGAATATCACTGATATATATAACTGCATTCTAATGCTTTCTGTATTCTTTTCAATTCCATTCTTTATACATCCTAACACTGGTATTTGCTTTTTTTGACTGCAGCCGTACATTGAGCAGAGGTCTTCACCAAGCTGATCTATTACAGTGACACTTCTC
Organism: Chrysemys picta bellii; assembly: GCF_011386835.1. Lineage (NCBI taxonomy): Eukaryota > Metazoa > Chordata > Testudines > Emydidae > Chrysemys > Chrysemys picta. The sequence continues at coordinate 86,507,604 of NC_088792.1, forward strand.
CTGAGTGTTTATAGTTAATTTATTAATGCCACCACCTAATTCTCATATAATGCTTTTCATCTATAGAACTCAAAGTACTTTGCAAATGAGGACAGTATCTTTCCCCCCATTTTGCACATGGGTAAACAGAGTCACGGAAACTTGTCCAAGGTCACCCAGCTGCTCAGTGGCAGAGCCAGAAATAGAACCACATCTCCTGAATTCAAGACCAGGGCTTTATGCACTAAGCCATGCCGCCTACTCTCTGGAATATTTCAATCTTCTCCAGTCTTGACTATCCTAAACAACTTTATTATTATTATTATTATTAATAAACAAACACATAATACATCATAATATTTAATCACTGCAGTAATCCCCCCTTTTTTGCTCTCCTCTCCATTCTGCTAATTCCATTTTTAGATGCTTTCCCCCAAAACGAATGGCAGCATTGCAGATTGTTGTGTCTTATGCAAGTATAGCTTGATTCTGTCTAACAGAATAGAGATTTTCACAGTGCATATATTAGAAATAACTAAAATAGATCAGAATACCAGAGAAACCGCAGAGACCAACGTACCAAAGCAATCAGTGTGAAAATTTCTTTTAAGCCATCAAAACGTAAGTCAACCAAAGACAACAGAATAGACTTTCCTGGTTCTTGTGAGGAGAGCACCTTGCTTCTGTGCTCCCCTTGCACACCCTGAGCATAGGGAGCGTGGGTCAGAATTGGGGCTATGGCTTACTAAGAGGAATAGGAGAATGCATTTTGGATGGTTTACATCAGGTTCTGAACCTACACATTATACTGGATATACAACTTTATAACTTGGAAACATGGGCTTTCTTGATATTTATTTTGATCAGCAAATCATTAAGGTGTAACATAAATTGTGTCATTTAGTGGATTTAAAAACACATCACAGTGGAGGCAGTATTTTCTGCCACTAAAACATGACAGGATGAAAATGTTGTGCACCTTTTTCATGTCCTGACATTTCAGATTACCAAAGTCATGGTAGGTATATCTAGTTCAGTTCTAGCTTAGCCCAAAGAAGTGGTAACATTTTCTACGATCATTGCACATGCCATATTTCGGCACTGCACGCTGACAGTTCCTGTGAGAGTTTTCTCAAAGTGGCAGAGCAAATACAGTATGCAGCACAGATACTCATATCCACATCTCATACAACTGTAAGAAATCCAGTTTTACACAGAGCTCTAAGCTGTGGCTTAAGCAGACCATCCAAAAATATGTTGGCTCCATCCTAGCAGAAGGCTTCACCTACTTGAATGCAAAAGAAGATTATTAACCAGTATGATGCCCTATTTAGCTTTCTGCAGCCAAGTCATGAAACCAACTGTTTTGTTACATCTGAATGTATTAGTAAGCAAACACTGAGTCCAATTATTAGCTACTACTTATTTCTTAACGTACTGTTGCAGGGCTTTACCAATTCCAACACTTTCTTCAGTTAAATATGATGATTATACCCTTAAGTTGTACAACAGCTGTTGAAGGCGACAATCTAATACCACCTGTGCTTTTAAACGTACCTCTGTCATTATTATTTGTATTACAAGAAGGCCTGGAGGCCCCACTGAGATTGGGTCCCATTGCACTTGGTGCGCTACCTACCCATAGTAACAGACAAGCCATGCCCCCTAATAGCTTGCAAGCTGAGCAAACAAAGAAACAAAGGAAGTATCATCATCCCCATTGTACAGATGAAATTGAGGCACAGGGAGATTAAGTGACTATGCACAGTTCTAGGCGGAATGTGTTCAAGATGGAGTTTGCAAAATAGAAGGGAGCCAACTTGAGTAATGCAGAATTCAGTGGGATTATAAGGAAATTACCTGCCAATCTAGCACAAATCAAAGTACATGCCAAAGAGATGAAATAGCCACTATTGTCTCAGTTTGTCCATGTTATTTTTATCTCATATCACAAGGTCTGTATTGTACAAGGTATTTTCTTCCATAAAACTGGACACACCGAAACATACTTCAGAGCTTACTGATTGTACATTGTGCATTAGAACGAACAATAGGACAAATAGTGGAAGCAATCCTGCAATTGATTCTGTGTGGGCAGACTCTCATTGGCTTTAATGGGGCTCTGTGCAAGCAGACTCTTTTACCCCCACACACAGCCCCACAGAAGTCCATGCGGTTTCCCCAAGGCAGAGTCAACTGCAGGATTAGGGTTTTATTCACTACTGTTCCTGCAGCCCTTATGCAGGCAAAACTTCCACTGACTCTCTGATGGGAGTTTTGCCTGCATAACGACCACAGATTTGTGTTTTGTGTTGCAAGTTTTAACATCATTGTTGTGGAAAAACGACCACGCGTTGTGTTTGGATCAGAATCGCCTGAGGCCTTTTTATTTTCATGCATGCACGGGGGTACCAGTGAACTAGCAATCCCCCCAACTACAGATTTTTAAATAGCTTATATAGCATAAAACCACAATTAAGTAATGCACACTTTCTTATTAACATTATTGCCATATTTGGAATTAGGGTGACCAGACAGCAAATGTGAAAAATCGGGACAGGGGTTGGGGGGTAATAGGAGCCTATATAAGAAAAAGACCCAAAAATCGGGACTGTCCCTATAAAATCAGGACATCTGGTCACCTTATTTGGAATACATTCCCCAAAAAAGGGAATACAGTTTAGCAAGCTTTCCTGTTTTTCACAGTCTGCCCCTTTGCAGTTTCTCGCTTTGTCACCTGGCATCTATTAATCATAATCTGTTACAAAGGTTAATTTTACTTTTATAATGTCTATAGTTAGTTCTGCTTTTATGATTTCTGTCTACCCTTCTCCTTTTACTCCCCCCCCCCTTTTTTTCCTTCTTCCAGGCCACACATACAGTTCACCTGACCCTACATACAGTTTACTTGACCAAAGTTTAGGCCTTAGACTATTTTTCCTCCACAATTATCAAAAACAATTGCTCTAAATCCAACATTTTTACATCAATGTTAGTAATGGTGCAGGTTCATCAAGGTCAAATATACTGTGTATTGCAGATAAGAGAGACCTTGATACATTGTCTACCTGTTCCACTGCAGTACATATTTTAAAAAGAATTCCTGTATTTAAATTCCAATTCTATTAAGACAATACAATTTGCTATATTATGTGAATTGTTATAATTTAACTAGTACCTTATCATCCTTCAATCATACACCACAATAAGTACCAGATTAAATGTTGTATAGAGCAACCAAAAATAACTCCAGATTGAGACTCTGAAGATATATATGACAATATTCTTTTTCCCCCCCTAAACAGCAATTTAATTACTGATGCAAGTAAGGTCAACACCAGGGAATACTAAAAACAAAGAAATAGTTTTTCTCCTTTAATATTAAACAGTCAACTAAATAGTACTACAAGTAGACATTCTAATAAATTAAAATATACCATATATATTTAAACTAAACAACAATAACCTGGAATTTTAACGTAACTTATCTGGAAAGAACACATTTTGTAGAGAAAAGCAATGGAATGTAAATGAAATAGAAATCTCAATACAAACATACAACAAACTTCTAAAGTATGCACTTGATAGAATGTGAGGAAAGGGAAAAAAAAGTGTTTTCTTCAATTCTCCTGAGAACCTATACAGACACAGCTATAAACAAATTCCAGCAATATTAAAGTTCTATGATAAGATGGATCCTATACTACATAAAGTAGGGTTGCCAGGCATCCGGTTTTCAACTGGAATGCCTGTTAGAAGTCCGGTCGGCAGTGCAGCAGGGCTAAGGCAAGCTTTCTGCCTGCCGTGGCTCCAGGCGCCGCTTACCTCAGGTGGCTCTCGGAAGCAGCGGCATGTCCTCCCTCTGGCTCCTAGGCGGAGGTGCAACCAGGTGGCTCTGCACACTGCCCTGTCCACAAGGGTCAGACGTGCAGCTCCCATTGGCCAATCATTGAAAAGTTTATGATTCACCGAATATGATTAGCCTATTTGTATGCATGTATCATTTTGGTATCTGAAGTTAGGAATATTGTCTATGCATCTATTACAAATGTGTTTACACCTGGGGAACGCCCATTAGGCAGAATTCATCAAGTGATGGTCTGAGTTCGACACCCAGCTTGCAAACTGAAGTTATACAAAAGAAAGATGCAGCAAATCTAAAAGATAAGATAAAGAGTTTTCATCAATCTTGGCTACATAGCGAATTAGACAGAGCTTTTTTGCTTTTGAGGATTATTACGGTTGTTTATTAATAGTCTTTTGAATACAGAAAGTTGATATTCTTAGTTAAATAAATTTTTCTTATAATAGTGATATTGTGCAATATAGGGAAGGGGCGGGACTTGACCCGTTCAGAGCACCAAAAACATACAAATCTGCCACCCCTGGTCCCCTCTGGTGATGGCCAGGCCACAGAGGCCTGCTGCACCCTCAGGTAGGAGAAGTGAGTCTTTTACCTCAAGCTGTAGAGGCTCATGCATTAAGATCCAGAGATTCCAGGTTCAAGCCCTGCTGCCAACAGCCCAGCCAGGAGTGTGGTGTTACAGTTGGTTTATTTGAATATCTTTCAATTCTTTGCATTGCTCACAGCAGGGAAGTCAAGAACCAAAATGAGACAGGATGGGTGAGGACACCAGTCCACCAAGAAAATCACCCCCTTCCTGTCATTCAGCCCTTCCCCACAAAAGGGAAACAGTATGGCATGTATTTTTAACAGCTTGTAATTTGTGTCAGGCACAAAGTTCACTCCAGCTCTTTTCCAGAACAGGGCTCACAAGTGTGGGTGGGTCAGGGTGGCCATTGACAGTGCTCTTGTTGTCCTGTGGATCCAGAACTTCATTCTGTAGGGCTGCCAAGCTAACACTAACCTTATTTGAGAAAGAAACCAAAGAAAAATAATCTCAACAATCAGTCATATCTAAAGTATTTCTCTCACATTTACTCGCATGGAGCTACACGGTGATGTGCCCTTGCGCAGATATGCAGGAGCCAGGCAGGAAACCTCCACTCCTTGTGCTGTCTTGTACAAGGGCACAACAGCAGTCCCCATGACTAGAGAGACAGCACTGTTGTTGCTTCTTCTGAGGAGCAAATCACCCAGAAAGGGACAAGCAATGAGGCAGGACAATCGATCTGCCTCTCCCCTTTGCATCAGCTTACAGAGTCGGGGTGGGTCATTTGTGGGAGAGCATGGGAGCATCACCCTACTGAATGATGCACCACATCTAATGAGCAATCCCAGGAGATATTACGCTTTCTAAGACTCAGAGCGTGGCTACACTTAAAATGCTATAGTGGCACAGCTGTGCCGCTGTAGCACTTCAGTGTAGACACTACCTTTGCCAATGGGAGGGATTCTTCCATGGGTGTGGGTTCTCCACCTCCTTGAGAAGCAGTAGCTAGGTCAATGGAAGAATTCTTCTAACAACCTAGCACTGTCTACACGAGGACTTAGGTTCGCTTAACTACTCTGCTCAAGAGTGTGGATTTTTTTATGCCGACCTAATTTTCTACTGTAGACCAGGCCACAGCCTTTCCCAGTGCAGCTCCACATCACTCCTTAATTACACAACTGAGCCAATAAATTGGGTTACAAAATTATTAACAGCAATGATGTTAGTAATCTATTCACTGAAATATAATGCATGACAGGTTCCAGGTCACTGGCCTACAGCAAATATTTATAACTGAGTTACAAACCAGTGACCCTGGGGAGACTGTGACAAATGGGCTGATTTAACTACAGTGCCAAAAATTACAATTTTTATAAAGTAGTTATGAATTTTCCTTGTTAAATGAAACTCATCCAAGACTGTTTTCTTGCTGAGCCAATAAATAAATACTGCAGGTATTACTCAGCGGCATTCTCAACCTTGGCTGCCCATCCCCTGCCTGCAAGGGTGAAGGCAGGGGAAAAGGAGAAAAAAGTGCAATCTGAAATGCTCACGTGACTAAACTAAGAATTCGCATGAGCTCTCTAGCTCTTTTGTCAAAGAAAATACTATTGTCGCTCTTCTGAACTGTCTCTTCCCTAGGATGGGTGAAGAAGCTCTAAGGAAAAAGTGAGAGTGAGCAAACACCATGGTGAATGCATCCTTTTGCTGACTCAAAGCCTGGTGTATGGAAGTAATGCTAAGGCACAGCACTTGCAGCAGTTCACAACTCCAAGAGGAGGGTCTTTGGCAAAATGCTAGAATTCTTTTTCTTCTTCATTTTTATGAAGAGCCAGAGAAAGTTTGTGCGTAAAGGAAAACATGATCTGCCCGTCCTACTTGCTTCTCTGCGCTTTTGTTTTCAGAAGTTTAAATGTACGTAAGTGTTTTCCAGCAGCAGTTTCCCAGCAAACACTTCCTCCAATAAATGGAACGCCAGAACACACCTGGGTCACCCAGCAATGGAAGCGTGTAAGCTTCCAAATGAATTCTTACCACATGCATTGCCCACCACTGAAGACATTAACAATATTCATTTTGTTCTGTTATTATAGATGGAGCTAGTAGCTGCCAATAGCTAAGATTTCCCAACACTTACCATTTTAAAATCCTGTTCTCAGTTGCTTATTTATTGAAACATTGAAAAACTACCCACTTGCTGGGGTCCAGTGGACAAAAATGGCACGTGATCATAATGCATGCTCACAAGAGGGCTGAAATAAGGTTGCACAGAGAAACCTTATTTCTGCCATTTCCGAACGTTTACATGCTTAACATTTTCGGCCATAGTTCTTGGAGGTAATAACAGAAATGTAGGGCTGGAAGGACCTCGATAGGTCATCTAGGCCAGCCCCCCACACTGAGGCAGGAGTAAGTATACTTTTACTAATGATTTAATTATACAGTGGTCTGGAGTATTTTATTATTGTTCCATGCATTGGCCAGAGGGAAGGGTTGCGTTTCTAGAGCAATGGAGTACACGCCTTACCCCTGTACCTTTGGTTTGAAAGTATTTTCTCTTCAGCACTCTCCACACTTGATGGTCGGGGAGCAAGCACATGACCTGACACTTTTCTCACAACTAGATGACAAAGCCAACCCAACAGTCTCTCAAGGATTTGGTTTAAGACTGCTGTAAATTATATTTTCAAACTGCTTTCCTGAGTGTCTTGTTTTCATGCTTGATGCGGCACGTACTTTTTCCATGCAGGGTTATCAGCTATGATTAGAAAGCTCCAATTGCCAGAATCCCAAGCTGTTTTTGATCAAGCAGCAGTAAGAAGCATCACTGAGTTTAGAATCAAGATTTCAGATTTATTGTATAGTAAATTACATGGTAACTCTGATTAATCTTCAGTCTCACAGTCAAGGGAAAAAAAGGTGGCAGACACAAATTCTATTTTTAAATGAGCCTAGTGTCTTTCTGAAAAGTCCTTCTATAAAAGATGCTCAGATTTTCCTTATGTTCCTCTCCTCTCCAAGCCCTGCTGTACTGACTGAACAGCATCGTACAAAGGATGTGAACTGAGAGAACTCTGTCAAAATGAACCACATATCCTTTGCACCGTACTATGCTTCTGAAACGAAGTATTTAACCAGAGGATCATAGGTATTTGCTAACTCCTCATTCTGCATTGACAGTGAGCAGTTATAAGCAAATACACAGTTTTTAAAAAGGACATATTTAGTCATTCAATGGCCTGTGAGTTTGGTATGCGACATACATCTTTTTACCTCTAGGTTACCATAAACAGCTCAGTTTAGCAGTCCGAAAATCATTACTATCTTAAGGCTACTCAGTAGCCTATTGGAAACAAGTTTATGGTCTCAGACTAGATCAGGGGTGGGCAAACTACGGCCCATGGACCGGATCCAGCCCGTCAGGGCTTTGGATCCGGCCCGTCGGATTGCCACCCCCATGGCGCCGCGGGATCCCTTCTGCTCCTGGAAGCAACCGGCACCACGTCCCTGCGGCCCCTCAGGGAGGAGGGGGCAGGGGGCTCCACGCACTGCCCTTGCCTGCAGGGACTGCCCCCCGCAGCTCCCATTGGCTGGGAACGGGGAACCACGGCCAAGGGGAGCTTCGGAGGAGGTACCCGCAGGCGAGGGCAGTGTGCAGAGCCCTCTGCCTCCTCCTTCCTCAGGGGCTGCAGGGACGTGGTGCCAGCCACTTCCGGGAGCGGCGCGGGGCCAGGGCAGGCAGAGAGCCTGCCCTGGCCCCGGTGCATGCCGCTGCCACCACAGACCTGCTCCAGTTAAGCAGCGCCGGGCCGGAGCCCACATCCTTAGCCCCTCCTGCACCCCGCACCCCAACCCCCTGCCCTGAGCCCCCTGCCACACCCTGCACACCTCCTGCACCCCAACCACCAGCCCTGAGCCCCTTCCTGCATATCGCAGCCATTCCCACACCCCAACCCCCTGCCCCATCCCTACATTCATGGCCCTGAATGCAATTTCCTCACCCAGATGTGGCCCTCGGGCCAAAATGTTTGCCCACCCCTGGACTAGATCCTAGCAGAATGGTGTCCACTTCACAAAAACAACTGGCACCAACTGCACCTCCACTGGCAGCCTCAAGAGAGGAGCCAAGGGCTGAATGAGCATGGAAACTTCTCATCTCTAGAGATGTTACAGGGCAGAAGAGAGGTGCAATGGCAGGGCCAGTGGGCATCATTGCCTGTTCTCATGGTAGATTACTTCAATCTCCACTAATGTCAAACTGGCACCTTTCTTGAATAATGAAGTGATCTTCAAAAACTGAAAAACATGTATTCTTATGATTAAAAAAATCTTAAGGGAAAGTGGCTCATTCTGTTTTCCATGCTCACTGCTTCTCAAAATGTGTCAGTCGAGATTTCTACACACCTTGGGAAAAAACTCTAAAACGATCCTGTCTAATTTGGAGAAAACAATTTGTTATCCTTAACAGAGCCCCAATAAATCTATTAATTTATATGTCTCAAATATGTTTTCATAACATGTCAACAACAACAACAACATTAGAAATAATAATATCCCCTCCCCCGCTCAAAAATCCATGATACGTTAAAGGCTTAATTTTAGCAGAAACCAATCCCGCAACCCATATCCACACGAGTAGTCCTGTCAACTTCAGTGGTACTACTCTTGTGATTCAGGGAAGCCGGGCCTCCGTTTTATTCCTGGTACAACAAATAAATGAACCATACAATAAAATAATCAGCAGGTGTGCGTAATGAATCCCTTCAAATTACTGCAGAGCTTCAGAAGAACTAACAGATACTTCATTATACAGCTAGGCTGTGACTTGGATTAAAAACACTCACACAGGAATAAGGGGGAGTAAGAACTCCTTTCACATCCCTGCACAACAATGCAGACGCATAGAAGCAAGTATGGTTACTTGACTATTTTCTCCCTCCTCAAAACAGATTGGCAAGGTGGGGCGAAAAACAAGCATAGCCTTGACCAAAGTAGTTGAGCCAGTGAGAGCCAGTAATCTATTATTGTAGGCTGGCAGGAAATTACTGTCCCAGGAAGCAAAGAGGGAGTAGAGAAAGAACTGTGGCTCGGAGCTGCGTCTCTGATTCATAGTGCCGCCTGGTTTATTGCCATTTAGGCACCACCCCAACTGAGGGCTATGCCTGAAGTCACTATCCCAGAATTTTGAAGCATCTTGCATCAGCAAGGACTTTCATCCCCATTACCTTTAAAGGTAAAAAGTATAAAAGAGGCTGAAAGTGCAAAAAAGTCTCTTTCAATGATGACTGGATCTGTGCATAAAAGGGGAGGAGTCTACTGGCTATTTTATTGATCTTGCAACACCAGTGCTACCAACCTCAGAGCCAGCATCAGAGGATATTGAGATCCATGAGCTTGCTGCTGATGTTGGGGATTTCTGTCCCCTTGAGGCAGTAGATGAAAATATCAATTCTCAGTAAAAAAACAAACAAAGAAACAAAAACACTTCACAGAATGCTACTAATAAATGCTGTATTATAGGTATCTGGTCAGCAACATTTAATACATCTGTACCTATGTCTACATAAAACATCTCTATAGATCTATATTTTTATACATAGAGTTTTTAAAATTTTGCAGGATACTTTGAAATACAGAGCAGTATTTTCGGTGCCTTTTGCATCACTTTGCTGTATGCTTCATGCAATTTTTGTCAAAACCTTTCAGTTGATTGCTGTTTGCTATATATGGCTGTCAAGCTGAGTTTCACTTTGATTTTTGTTACACCTTTTTAGTAGTTTCAGTTAATATAATTTTATACCTATTGAGTTTAGAGTTTTCTATTTGTCTGAACCCATCTGGACAGCAGAAATGAGAACTTTGTTCTGGTCTATAATATATTGCCCATCGTTTTGTGAATTTTGGATGTTTCATCACTGAAGTTTCACAAAGTGAAAAAATGTGTCTAAGTGGATTCATGACATTACTTGATTTTGTCCACACTGAAAGTTGGGAATAGTGATATGACCAATAGATATGGAAGTATCAACACAAACCCCGACATTCCTATCCAAAACTGTCAAAAAATTGGTTTTAACACTCAACAAAAAGTCAAGGGAGCAAAGAACAGATTCTGATGAAACCTGTATAATTTAATTCCTTGGTACAAGTTCAAAATTAGACAGATTTCATAAGGTTTAAGCTTTTGAAACTAAACTTTAAAACACAGCAGCAGCATTCCATTCCCATTCTCTCTTGCTGAAATAACCCTTATCAAAAGGCAATTATTTTTCTATTTGCTAGTGTTTTATTGCATCTACTCCATAACTATCTACACTATCCACAAAATCCTCCTCTTTACCTAACATAGTTTGAGTACAAAGGGACAAAATACAGGTAGACAGACTGAAGAGAAGAGTTTTCCATTGTCAAAGTTATTCTATATTCTTGCTTTATATTAGATAACCAAATAGTCTGTCGAACTAGCCACACTGATTATCTTTTATTAGTTTCCTCTGTATATTTTTAACCTGCAGGAACATAGGCTTAAACCACAGTAGATGATCAAAACAAAAACAAACACCTTCTTCCAGGACTGATCACCAACATGGAGGGTGACGGGGGGAGGAAGGTAGGCTATCGCATTTGCTAGCTGTTAAAGAGATGACATGGCCACCAAGCAATATTATAAAAGATTTTATATTATGTGGAATACAATGCGCCTGATTTGATCTCACTTACCCTAGTGCAACCCCACTGAACTCACCGGAATTACTCCTGATCTACACTGTTGTAAATAAGTTCAGAATCAAGCCCAATGGGGTTGCTTTGATATAAATGCGGACTTCAGTGTGTGTGTGTGGGGGGGGGGCTGCTGCTTCCTCTTCTCCCTATGCCCCTGCTGCTCCCCTTCTTTGTGCTGTAGAGAGGCAGGGAAAGGTATTTCATGCTGCATCGGGGCACCAGAGCCTAACCTAGCAACCAGGCAAAGGGTGAAGCTGACAGCCGTGGTTCATGGGATGCCATTAATATCTAAGTCTTTCAGTGGGCTAAAGGAGAGCTCCTGATAAGAAACAGCAGTACTACCTCTTAGACAGGAGTGAATTGGAGCCTGGAAAAGGGATCAGGGTGGTCTCCTTTCCCCGCCAGGAGAGAGGAGGACTGAGATTACGTGGCCACCCTGGGCCAAGTTTGTTTTAGTTAAACTACCATAATTGAAACAGAGCCATGCAAGACCAAATGTCTCCCAGGAAGATTGGCCCTGAAGAGCTATTTTATGTGGGCTGGCTCTTTTTACTGGTTTGGGGTTTTTTTTCATGCTGGTTTAAAAGGGTTGGTTATCTCAGGCCCAAGGGGTGGGGAAGCAATTCTATCCAAGGTTCCATTAGGCAGCATTTTTTGAACTAGTCCCAGTTGTGAAAATTATGGTATTGTTTGGAATGTATTTTTGAAGCATTTAGTGTTCTGTGGAAAGTCTGTCATTTAGAAAAGCATTCCAGACAAATTCACTGCAAGATAATCTACTGTGAGAGACCCTTCTTCACCCTCCCGGTCTTATTTTCAAGTGATTGCTGCAAAATGGCTGGCCACCTTTTAACCATCTGTGCTTATATGTTAGTAACCTAGATATTTAAGGATCACACCCTTCATGCAGACTAAATCCAATTAGTACTTGTTGGTTTATCAATCCAGCAAAGCAGATTTAGAATAAAACATTCCTGGCCCAAAGCAATCCTTAATATCAACTTCTAGACACTCTAGAGTATTCTGTATCTTATGTCTTTCACCTCATCACTGTTAACAGCTGACAAAGAGAGGGAATTGGAGGAAAAGTCAAGTCAAGATTTCAGTCCAGCTGTTCTATACCTGGTAGTGGTACAATAATCACCTACCTAGCTTGCTGGCAGACATTGCAAAGCCATGTCTTGTCCTTCTTCTGATAGGAGCTGCAGTTCTTGCAGATGTTGTATTTGCAGTCTTGGCACTGCCGCTTACTATTGATGAGAAACGTAAAAGGAGAGCAACAGCGAATGCAACAGTGCTCATTAAACTTCTGCTGCTTAGAAAGGATACTGCACTTGTTACCCTCTTCATCGAGTTTCTGCTTCATTTCACTGGAACCAAAAAGAAGAAACAAAAAGACAAATCAAAATAATCCTCATTTTGGAGTTCTCTCTGTACGTCATTTAGCCCCCTTCTTACAGCCGCATCAGGCCCCCAAAACAACCTTCTTTGGGAAAAATGCATGATAGAAATGCATAGTATGGCCACAGAACAGCGAATCAGGAGCTTCCGCATTCTAATCATGCCTCTGACTGTGCACTTGGGCAAGTCACCAACTCTCTAGACCATGTTCTGGAGCAAACCATACGACTTCACATATGTGGCTCTCTTCTTCGTTAATAATTAGTAGCGTTTTTTTAACGATTCATTGCTGTTTTTAGAATGCTTTGAAGATGAAAACCACTGTACAAAAGTGAAAGAGCTGGTTGGACAGTATTTTAAAAAAGTGATCTGATTCATGAGGTTATATTATTCATAAGGGCCTCAATTGCAGGCTTAACTTCAATGAGATTTTAAAATGTTGCTGAATAAGGGCAAATATTGGACCAACTGCTGGTTATTAGTTAAAATGTTTCCAAACCCTGAAAGTTCCATAAGCTTTAGCACAAGTGTTTACTCATCCAAAAATTCATACCAGAGGTTTGATATTCATTATTTGCTTTTCTACTATTTAAAATGTATCAGCCATCCAATCAAAGAGTGGAAACAATACCATGTGACTTAAGCAACTGACCACAAAATACAAACAACAAAGAGCATATAGTTAACGTGAGCAGCTTGTAAACACTGTATAGGCTGCAAAGTAGTCATTGAAATTATTCAGCATATACTTAAGATCAATGCATACACTAGAAGAAAATCAGGATTGTTTCGTGACCAATTTCCTAAATAAAAATGGCCTACATTTATATAGAATAGTACTATAATGAATAGTTTGGCCACTTCTAATGACTGATCATTATTATTTAGTATGACCAGGATAACATAGGATAATGTCAAAAACTCATATACAGCAGGACATGTTGATTAACATACAGGAAAACAATCATGATTCATTGACTTTAATTTAAATTTACACTTTTTTATTACACTGTTGCTAAAAGAACAGATAAAAATATGTATTTATTAGCACGTATGTATTCAGAAATTGGTTTAAGATTCAGTATATAAATCATTGTAAACAAAGCTTGGTATGTTTCTAAAAAGCCCACAGTACTGGGCTATTCATCTTCCTATCTGCCATTTCCACCTCTCAAATTCATAACTCAAAGTGAAAACAGTCCATTTTGTGAAAACCGTACAAACCAATTCTAAAGTTAAAATCTAAAAGGAATGCAATTACATCAGTGATATAAAAGGTATATTTTCCAAACCTACACAGACCTTGGTATTAAATTGAGTTCTGCATGCATGAGATGTTTTGAATATTTAACACCACGGACCTACTTAGCCACTGGTGGTATTGATCTATCTCGGAGCAGCTGAAAAATACAGTATTGCTTAGTTACGCCAGATAGGCAGATCAAACATAAGAAGAATGTCTATGCAGTTCCAAAGGAAAGGCTTATTTTATTTAAGAGATTTGTTTTCCAGGAGGAATTATTTATTTCTGTGAATGTCCAGGAGAAATATCACACTTCAAACAGACATGAGACCATCACTTACAGGGACAAGTTAAGGGAATACAGTTTGTTTAGCCTGAATAAATTGGACCAAATTAATTCCTGGGGTAACTCCACAAACTCAGTAATTATGCTAGGGATGAATTTGGCTCATTATGTTTAAAGCGTGAGCAGACTGTATTTAAAAAGGGGGAAATATAAAGGGAGGAAAACCATTTGTAGTAGTAAAGAGGTAAATTGTGGTTAGTCATTACACTGCCACACAAAGGGAAGGGAGAAAGGAAGCCTCCCACCAAATTGTCTTTTCCAATTTGTGATTCATTTGTAAGAATCTTTAATGTAAAGGAGGCAAAGGTATCCAAAATGTCTACCATCAAATCTAACTCTGCCACAGAAATTTGTTTTAGAAGTGTGTATTTTAGGAAATAGAAATGTACATTTACATTGTCAAACTATAATTAATTCATTCATTCTTCTGATTGAACCAAAAGGCCTTGTTGTGACAGTTTATGTAAAAAAAACTAAGTATTTAACTTCAGTCACTGCTTTGGGTAGTGGATGTTTTCTGGCATGTCATCCTACACAAAAGCCAGTTTAGGAACATTATTTAGCATAATGCTTTTGGTCTAATTCTCTCGATTAAATTTTGATTGACGGTCCCCTTCCTCTTTTCTTTTTTTATACTGTGTCAAAAACATTAATTGTCGCTGCCATGCTTCAATTTGTTTTTAATGTCCTAAAGGAGTTTAGCCAGCTTTATAAAAAGAGAGGCCAGATTTGCAGCTTGACTATTTAATACTAAGATTTACGATCTGTTACAGTAGGTATCTTGGTGCTCTGAAGATATGTACTGCAAATCAGATTATACAAATTATAGATACCTGTAATTTGGAAATCGATCAAATACAGTCATAACAACATACTTGTGATGAAAGAGCTAGCGCTAGAGCAGTGGTTCCCAAACTTAAACAACCTGTGAACCCTTCTCACTAAAATGTCAAGTCTCACGAACCCCCTCCTAAAAATGAATATTTCCAGGGATTTTCTCCTTTACCAGAGTATAAATTATAAAAGCAGTGATCTTGGAAATATAAAATTTGTTTTTATGACATGCTTATTACACACTATTATTAATTATTATTTATCATTATGGTATTTTTATTACATTATGAAAACGGCAACACTCTTCCAAGATCTCACTCTTGTAGTTTGTATCACTCTGAATAAGCCTGTTATAAGACAAAGCTCCTATGTTTCATCAAAGAGTATCAGATGTGAAACAGCATGACGGTATTCAAGAAGCCAACTCAAAGAGTTCCTCCTACACAAGCATTCAGGCCTTGAGCAGTCCAGGCAAACAACGCACGTTCCAACAAAGCCTAAACTTGTTCTTCATAATAATTTTAAAAACAATACTAGCTACCTATTTAATTTTAAAAACAGCAAAAAATATCCACCTCCCTTCCCATTTCTTATAAGGAGTCTTGAAATTTAAATCTCCTCAGTGTGATAGATATACGTGCTTTGATCTGCTTAGCTCTTGGAAGTCCAGGGGCTCCGTGCTGCTGGCCCCGTGCTGCCTGGGGTCCCTCGGGACAGCTCTGTCCACCATTAGGGAAATTTTTCCCCAAGAACCCCCTGTAACATTTTGTGAACCTCAGTTTGGGAACCACTGCACTAGAGGTAAGAATGAGACTGGGAGTCAGCACTCCTGGATTTTCTTCCCAATTCTGCCATTTATTTGCTGAGTGACTTTGGACATATCACTAAATTCTCTATGCTTCACTTTACCCATCTGTAAAATAGATAAAATAATACAGATCTAAACCCCACAGGTGCTAGGAAGACTAATTGTATGCAAAATTGGGATCCTTATATGAAAGATACTAGTTCAAAATATGTTGCTTCATTTCACACTAGTTGCCATAAAAGCTATTTGCTTTATAGGATCCCCCTCCCATGATGATAGCATCTGAGCAACTGATCCAAATATTAATCTGTTCCATCACCAATACAGTTTGCAGGCAATTAAGTTATCATTACTAAGTAAAATGTTCTGTGTGTGCAGTACTATAATCCTTACTGTTAGGGGTCACCAGCCCGAAAAGGCTGAGAAACACTGCTCTAGCTCAGAGGTTCTCAAGCTATTTACCATTGTGGGCCGCACATCTGGGCTGCATCCAATTCTACCCTGTATGGGCCTGAGGATGTCACATGGGCCACAGCTCTGTGCTGATTGGGCCGCAGGTTGCTCTAGCTCAATCAGAAGTTCTGAGCTTGATGCAGGAATCACTTGGCCTGGGTTAAACAGATGATCAGACTAGATGATCCCTCCTGACCTTAAAATCTATGAATCGCTGTAAATGTTGAAATCTAGACTGGACAAAGCAATCACGAAGGGAACAATCCTCCAAAGCAATCGTGTAGAGGAATAGACCAAAGTGACCTACTCTTTATTTTGCTTCTCTAATCTCTAGAAGGGTGTGATAAGTATGGACTATGCATCAGTCTATATGGCTTCTGCTCTAAACAAATGATTAATAGTGTACACAGCTGAACACATTCACATGTAGTGAAAATAGTGCAAGAACCTGTTACATACTGGGGGCAGCCAGCCCCTACTGCTTGTGTTGCCACGGCTACACTACTTCAGTGCACTAGCTCAATCAGAACTAGCGTGGCTATGTCTCCTCGAGCTTGGAATTACTTCACCAGCTCAAAGAGTAGACACTCCCTAAGTTAAAGGGGAGCAAAGGCTTACAGAAGATGTGTATATGGGGATAGAAAGGAAATGGCGGAGGAGTCAAGAGTCTTTAGAACTTTGTAGGAAACTCTGGGTCTGCCCTATCTTGTTGCTTTGCCTAGACTTTGCTCCCTATGCTATCCTAGCTAGCCAGACAACAGCTCCTGCTACTGAAAACATGAAGCAAAGGAACCCTACAGGCTCAGAAACCAGAAAGCAAATAAAAAGCGCTCACTATTTATTTATTTTTTCAACTTTATGATTTTTCAGGGCTGACTCATGGTGTTCGAATGCTTGGGCTTGGCAATACTGCTGGTATCTTCCCCTTCATTGTTGAGGTGCTACTCTCACTAAATCACCGTCAAGCTCCAATGCAGCCAAGAGGTTGCATTGTCCAGAATATAGAAACTGTTCAGCTATTAAAAGTTTATTGAAAATACTTGGGGGGGGGGGGGGGGGAGAAAGAAGGTGCAGAGGGACGCAAAGGAGCCTATTAGAGAATGAGGAATCACCAACACCATTTCAGGAATGGAATTACACTGGAGGGCCTGATGACCAGTACTTTGAATTAGCCCATTTCCACTGCTCCGTCATGAAGTAAATAGGACAACAAGGTAGAGAATAAAAGGCAAGCCTGGCACTCTCTCTCACAGCTAACAGGCAAGCTCCAGCAGGGAGAGGCAAACTGGTTCTGAAGATCCAATAACTTTGATGAGTGTTAAAAGGTTTTGAGTCTTATCCAAACCTTACTATACATCACATTATATACCATAGCCTAGTAAGGAGAGTATGTAACCCACTATAAATTATTACTGTAGTACAAAACTGGGCAGCAGATCCAAACTTTTTCTAGGTCTTTTATTCCAGTTGTTTTTATTGCTAGAAAAGAACATTGTACAGAAATTTTTTGAAAAGGGAAAAGCCAATATTTTATCTCAGGGGCTTAGATGGCCCCTGTCTTAATTTGGCCCCTGCCTCATGTAACCTTCAGGAGACCACATCTGTACGCAGTATTTGAGATGTGGGCGTACCATTGATTTATATACGGGCAATAATATATTCTCAGTCTTATTCTCTATCCCCTTTTTAATGATTCCTAACATCCTGTTTGCTTTTTTGACTGCCTCTGAACACTGCATGGACATCTTCAGAGAACTATCCATGATGACTCCAAGATCTTTTTCCTGACTCGTTGTAGCTAAATTAACCCCGATCATATTGTATGTATACTTGGGGTTATTTTTTCCAATGTGCATTACTTTACATCCTCTAGGAAATCGTCCTGTTCCCTGCGGCTCTTGGTGCAGCTCTGCAAATACCAAAGAATCATGCATTCTGTGCTTGCAACTCTCATGACAAACATGCAGAGCTGTGCAAGCTCCATGCTTCTGTCAGAGATGGTGGACAGTAACAAATCCTGTGCGGGTTATTGGGATTTTAAAAATAAGCATGAAAAGTATGGGATAGGCATGGCATTATAGGACAGAGAAAGTTGCATGATGGGAACTTGACCCTGCAGAGCAATCTCCCCTGTGTGGCTCATTTCTGCCCTACTCTGAGTTGCCAAAACTTCCAAAAAGACAATGGCGAGTTACACCCATGGTGCACCTAACTGTGCATTGACACAAGAACTCCTGTTGAGTACGCGCAGCACCGACGCAAGGAGCCAAGTACACACACGCACAAACAATAGACTAACTGCAGTGGCTTTATGCCCAAGTAACTTGTGTCATCAGAAGTTTGTAGTATAGACATGCCCTTAGAAAGGTTTTCCTAATATCTAACCTAAATCTCCCTTGCTGCAAAGCAATGGGCTTAATCTGCAGCAAGACTGAGATTTAAGTTAGAAAGTTTTTCCTAATATCTAACTGTAAGAGTAGTTAAGCTGTGGAATAGGCTTCCAAGGGAAGTTGTGGAATCCCCGTCATTGGAGGTTTTTAAGAGCAGGTTGGACAAACTGCTGACAAGGATGGTCTAAGTCAGAGGTTTTCAAACTGTGGTCCACGGACGACCAGCGGTCCGCAAGCTCCATTTAAGTGGTCCGCGGATAGTTCCCTCTAAGGTGCGTGCCTGGGCACCCCTGGAGAAGATGCACATGTAAGGTGATGTGGTGGCCTTGGGGGGAATAAGGGGTAGGTGGGAGGGGGCAGTGGGGTGAGTAGAGGGGGTGGGGAGAATTTGGGACATGCAGGGCTGCGGTGGCCAGAGAAAAAGGTGACTTTCCCCAGCTCCAGGGCTGCAGCTGCCAGAGAGAGAGTCCCTCTTTCCCAGGCTCAGCTCTGTGGCGGGGAAGAGAGGGAGAGACCCCCTTCCTTCCCAGCCCCAGTTTGGGGGCTTCTGTGGTGGGAGAGAGAGGACACATCCATCGCATTAGAAAGGTAAGACTACTGACATTAAAATATGAGTCGTGTGCTTTTATTTGTAGAACAAAAAACATTAATTATTATTACAGTTTTTTTTATATAACATTTTTATCCAAAGAGATTTACAATAGTTAGCTAATGGTACAAACAACATTTGGAAAGATCATTAAGTGGTCTGCCGAGACCCTCAGCAATTTTCAAGTTGTCCGCGAAAAAAAAAGTTTGAGAACCACTGATCTAGGTTTAATTGGTCCTGCCTCAGCACAGCAAGTTGAACTTGATGACTTCTTGAGCACTAATGTACGATTCTAGGAAAATGCAGGACCAAATTCAGCCCTAATGTACTGGAATAAGTGGGGCTGCATGAGGTGCAAATCAGGGCCAAATATGGCTCACAGGGAGCAAGTTACTAATTCCTTGCACATCATCAGTTCTAACTATTTCCCTATGCAGCTTTCTGAATTAATTGGAAGAGTCCATATGCACTTACCTTCTCTGTACTGAATGATAACAATAGATATGAGCACTACAGTAACTATGCACGCAAACACACACGCAAGCTGGGGGGCACAGAATGTATTCTGGGGAGGTGTGAGAAGACAGAGTGGAGAGTGCTGGCCGCTGGCCACGTGCCCAACTCTGAAGGCAGTGCTGCTGCCAGCAGCAGCGCAAAAGTAAGGGTGGCATAGAATGGTATTGTTACCCTTCTGCACTGCTGCTGGTGGCGATGCTGTCTTCAGAGCTGGCCAGCCGGAGAGCGGGGGATTTTGGAGCCTGTAAATAATGAGTATTTGCCTTTTCTAAGATTAACAGAAGAACAAATATAAATGCCTGGTTCAAGAATATAAAACAAACGTTTACTATGACATTTTGGGGATTGGAAGTACGCTCTATACTACCTTTCCAAAAAGGGCACATAGAAATCACACCCAGGGCTGAGTAAATTCAGATTATGAGACTAAGTACTGTACATTTAACAACAGAAATTATTATGCTAAAACCTTACTGAGATACTGATTTTTTTAAAGCATTATCTGCATACAAATGTACCATGGATTCAGGATACAATCTCTCTTTTTTTTTTAAATCCAACCCAGTGGAAACATTGGATTTTGTTCATTCACACATGCTCCTGATAATGGGAAGTGTAGGTACACCAAAGGCCTTTGTATCTTTTATTAAACATCATAAAATAAATGTAATGAAGGACAAGTTGTGGAAACCCACTGCTAATCATTGCTGAACCAATTACACCGCTGATGGCCCTGTGAATGTCAGCATGCCTAACACGTGCCATCTTCTTAAAAATGCACAACAGGCAATGCAATTGCTAAGGGAGAGAATAGATTCAGCCAGTACCAAGATCAGAAGTGAGCACACATGCCCAACATCAATCCCACGCTAATTGCGCTAGTCTCTAACCTAATCTCATAACAATTTCATGGCCAGGGGAAGCAGTTTCACCAAATGAATGATTCATGCTTTTTCACTTTATAGACACTGTACCAGTTGGGTTGTTTTCCAGCTGGTACAGCCATCAGATTAGTGTTTATAATCAACTGGAAATGAGTGACATGTCAGACTGTAATTAGATGATAATGAATAATATATTGATATTATTTTAAATTCCTTCTTCCTATGTAAACTTGTAAATTGTTAAGGTTGTAAGAGACATATTTAGCCCCATTTTTGTTGTCCTGTTGTATTAGAACAGGGGTTCTCAAACTTCGTTGTGTCTGTAGTAGTTTATGCATCCCCTCCTGCCATACAAGTACATTTACTGATTTTTAAAAAAAAATCAACATGCAATTCTCACTAAATATTAAAAACAGTAAAGCATTAATTCAAACAGAGCCATTTAAGTATATAGTACATAGCTCTCCGGCTGGCCAGCTCTGAAGACAGCATCGCCACCAGCAGCAGCGCAGAAGTAAGGGTAACAATACCATACCATGCCACCCTTACTTTTACGCTGCTGCTGGCAGCAGTGCTGCCTTCAGAGTTGGGCACGTGGCCAGCGGCCAGCACTCTCCACTCTGTCGTCTCACACCTCCCCAAAATACATTCTGTGCCCCCCAGTTTGCATGAGCAGCACATTTGACTAATAGGTTTTGAATACGTGTAAGTTGATACACATAGAAGAAACAGGAAGTAAATTATAAAGCTATTCTTTGGGGGTTCTCATGAGATCAGAGCAAAGCTTGAGTAGTTAACGTAATCACTAGGATTTGAAGCAGAAATCATTGTCCTGTCATTCAAATTTTGCCAGATTATTTTGTATATGTAAAAGATGTTCTGTTTTCAGAGTAGCAGCCGTGTTAGTCTGTATCCGCAAAAAGAACAGGAGTACTTGTGGCACCTTAGAGACTAACAAATTTATTAGAGCATAAGCTTTCGTGGGCTACTGCCCACTTCTTCGGATGCATATGCAGTAGCCCACGAAAGCTTATGCTCTAATAAATTTGTTAGTCTCTAAGGTGCCACAAGTACTCCTGTTCTTTTAACATGTTCTGTGTTTTTCAAGTATATATTTTATGTATCCCCTTCTACTCCCTTCTTGAAAATCCTATCATGTATAAAGTTGTATACAAGCGAGTCCCATCTTATGCTGGGGTTACATTCCGCTGTCAGCACGTAAAGCGAAAATTGCGTATAGTCAAAATTACATTGAGTGTAATGGCAGGCGGAATCGCTCTCACTACAGGTACAATATTTAAATTGTTATTTTTCTCTTTTTTTGTTTTTTGTTTTTGTTTTGCCGACAGCGCAAAGCTGAATTCGCGCATGTTAAACGTGCGTAAGATGAGACTCGCCTGTACTCTAATTTTTGATGAATGATATATTATTCGTTAGCTTCCCTGACTTAAAGCAAAAAGAAAAAAAGGTATAGCGGCTTTATTTTTAATATTATAAAATTACTCTAGTAATCTAGCAATAGATTATTCTGAAAATTATGGAACAACATGTGAAAGTTTAAAGTCTCCAAGCAACATAGTCTTTTCAGATTTAGAGACTTAAAGAGACTCATGGCAAAATTTTCAAAAAATGGACTGTTTCATTTCCCTTAAGTAAATGAGTTTCTCGTTTTAAAAAACAAAAACATTCCCCAAAAAATTCAGCTGTACCTTAACGGTAAGGCCCCAATTCTACAAAGATTTACACACATGCTTAACGTCACATGCTGAGTAATCCCATTTAAGTCAAAGACTTTGCACAATTGAGACCCAAGTAATTAAATGTTGTGAACCTAGTTTAAGATGTTCATGTTTATACAGCTAGGACACAGCCTTAATATGGAGTCACTATTAGCATCTCCATAATTAAAACACCATGGGATTGTCTTTTTTTTTTTAATGTACTAATGTATTTTCATTCAGATGCTATATCATTTAAAATGTTTCCCTTTTTAAAAAGTAGCAATTCCTGACATTGAAATCCCTATAAATTGTAAGTTTTTATTTATAAAATACTTATTTTATCCATATTACATTTCCACCCCATACAACAGATATATACATTGTACAATATACTCTCCCATTAAAAATTCAAAAGACCTAGCAGCATCGCACCATTGCACTTTTAATACCCTAATTAAATCCCTCTCTAGGATTTCTTTTCCTTTTTACTTTTTATATTACTTGTCGCTATCTCTCTATCTGTAATGTAACCCATCCATTTTTCAACCTGAAATATGTTCTTCACTTCCCACTTTTTTTGCCTTCATAGTATCCTTCTATAACTTGCATGTTATCTTTTCCTCCGCATTATTCTATTACATCCTATTAGCATTCCACTTTTCTTTGACTGACCCTTGGATATCTAACTATTTCCAGCAGATTTGCTTGATTTTCTGCCTCTCTACAACCTAAGCCATAAAGGGTTAAATTCTCTGCTAAGCAAGTACAACTCCAGTGAAATCAATTGCAGTTGCGCCTGTTTACACCTGCAGTTTATTTGACCCCAGTTACCAGTCTGTGTAGCTCAGAATCTCAGCATACATTTTCCCATCCTTATGCTATTATTCTTTATAGCAACATCCAAAGCATAGTTCTAAAGAAGTTGCTCAGAACTATTATTTCTATATAGTTGCTTCTATATATTACTGCTCCTGTGCTCACTAGGTTTTCTCATATTTTTAATACTGGGGGGGTGGGGGGAGGGAGGTTTCTATGTTGGGTTCAGCTAGATTTGCAGACTGACAACTGCTTTTTCTCCTTCACAAATTAATTAATTGTGTTTACAATCAGTACCAGAACTTCATTTTAAAAGTCTCTCTCTATATGTTGTCAATGCCCCAGGGCTACCCGTAGCTCTGTTGTCCCCTTTCTGGTCTCTCTGAGTGCACTCTCTCAGGTGTCAAACCTCATTCCTTTAGCTCTCCTGGATTAGAGTTCAGCAATTCTCCCACTCTTACTACCCAATGTGTCAACTGTGCTTCCCCTGCGGGTCCAACTGGGTTTGGTACCTGCAGTTCTTCAGGAATCTGTGACCACTGGTGAATATGACTCAGCAGCCTCCTTAAAAACCACATGATTGTTTATTTTAACAGTGGGAACAAAGCATTTAGTGAAAAGCGATTTTAAAACCAACCCTTGCTGATAGCCGAGGCAGGCCTAACTTCCTCAGACACTCCAGTGGATACTTGTCTCTGTTGGAACAGCTCCCCAACAACTGTCACTTCTCTGGACAGAGTCTTTTTAATTGCTATAATCCTTCTGCTTCCCAGCATTGGCCCAGCATGGCAAAATACGTTTTGTAACTTGGCTGGAGCCAGGAAGTAGAACTGTCACACCTAATAGCTTGGGTATGGTTTCTTGATGCCCCCTTATCTGGAGCCACTGTTTCCCCTTCTGCTTGCTTTCCCAACAGTTCTGTTGATTTAACCCAATATAGTCACACAGTAAACATCCCAAAAACCACGTCAATATACAGTATTCATAAATTATTACCGAGCAGCTCCAAATTCACCGCATGTGTGTAAAAATGACAAGTGTATTGCTGCCATACAGACTCTTTTCGTTAGGATTTTCTCACACTTTTCAATCTCTTTCATCTTATACTGCGTCAGAACATTGTATCATTTATGTCTCAAAAAACATCTGACCACTACTTTAAATAAAGTATCTGTAATACTGATGTGCGTAAATACCCGCAGCCCAGAATAATGTGATGCAACCCACCATAAAATAATTACTTTACTGTCTTTCAGAAATAAGACAGATGCTGTTATGCACCAGCACACCAAGAGCAATGCCAAAAAGTAAGTTAGAAAAAAATTACACAGATCTGCATAATCTAGGTGCTATATGGCCCTCCTCTCTGCAGGAATTCACGCCAGAACATAGCCTGAGAATCTGCAGAGGGGTCTGTGGTTAAGCCAGAGGAGAAGCTGCACACCTAACAACCATCAGCTCAAAATTTGAAACCAGATTTTGAATATCCCTGCTTGGATGAGGAATTTTGGTTCAGCTGATTAAAATCTGAATACACTAAAATTGTTGGGGTGTTTGGTATTGATTCAGACCCATCTCTAATGCCTAGATTAATGTTTTTATTTAAACATGGAATAAAAGTTATACCAGCAGATATGAGAGGCATGGCAGATAAAGATTTTGAGATATATGAGAGAGAGAGAGAATGCATGCACACACATAGTTAGGGAAGAAAAAATGTGTTTAGAATCCCCCCGCCAGTGCAGATTTGTGTTATTATCCATTTCATTATCAATAAACAGTTGTTACTTTCCTCATGTTGGCATGTGGAAGTCCAGCATATCCCCCTTGACCCATCACCCAGACCGTGCAGTTAGGTAAGCAGTACAACTTGCTGAGGAAGCAGCTTTTACGGCATCAGAAGCAGGCAGCATCAGAGGACTGCACTGAGGCAGGTCAGCACTGCAGTATGCACTGACAAAAGCAGTTTTATTATTGTTTGTGACAAACAAGGAGTAACATTGTCGTATGGCAGCCTCGCCTGGAGCGCCCCCTTTCAACAGGCTGCAGTGCGACAATTGTGCCTACCCTCCATTTCCCTCCTTTTGAGTCCCCACAAATAATCCACAGTGTATTACTAAGAATAAATAAATATAGCCCTTGTGGGAAGATACAAATACAGTCTTTCTGTGATCCATTTATTAAAAAAAAATCTTGTTCACACAAATCATAACAGAAGTCTTTCTATCATCGTCCAGAATTCCCCCAGCATAGTCCAAACAGTACATGCAACATATAGCCCCGGAGTCCCTCACCATACCCTGGCACCCTTCACCACATCCCGGCTCTCCAGTGTAATCCTCTCCTGTCCTTGTACCAGGAAAACCACACTAGCCATTCCAGCTGGAGTGCAACTCCACTCTTCCCAGCAAAAACCCCCGCAGCTGCTCTCCTGGGAGCCTCCTTGCAAGGGGAGCACCCCTAACTCCCCCGGACTCCCTCAAGGTTCCTCTGGGTCCAGCTCTCTGGCCCTGAAATTGTCAGCGGTTAAGCTCCTCTGCTGCTCCCCTGCCTTCAATCCTTGGCTCCGGCTTAGAACCAGCAGGCAACTCCCCCAGTGGCTGCTTCTCCTGCCTTCAGCCCTCTCCTGCCCTCTGGCACGATGAAGTCAGCCAAAAAAACCCTCTTGCTGCTCTCCTTTCCTTCAGTCTTTCCCCAGGAAACACCTTCTGCTTCCTTCTGGGACTTTCCACAGACTCCTGGTCCCTGCCAGCTCTCAGTGAGCAGGTGAGATTCCCCCACTCACTCACTGGGTGTCTCTGCTCTCTAGGATCCAGGGGATAGCCCTCAGGTGATATCCTGACCACTCAACTGGCCAAATGGGAGCACCTGCTCTGGCAAGGGGAGCTGGACCTACTTCATTTACTGGGGCCAGACACCATGTGACAAATATATATAAAGAATGAAGCTTCCTCCAAATCATTTTGTAATTCTGTGCTCAAATGTAGAGCCGGCCACATTCCCTACCAGTGCTAGCACACTCTTGTGCAGCTGAGGAACCTAATGAGAAGAGTAGGTTTGGAATTTTTCAATGAAAGTTGTTTTTTTTCCTCCCTGAAAATGATGATTTGTCAAAATTGAAACTTTTCATGAGAATGCATCTGGCTTGACAAAAAACTTTTGCTGGGAAAGGTTTCTCAGGTCCAGCATGGAATGGCGGGTCAAAACCAGAGAGAGACCATCAATGTCCTGGTGGGTAGGTCACACTCTTGTGTGGTGGGAGACCTGGGTTCAAGTCCCTGCTCCAAATCAGGCAGTGAGAGAGAATGCCTATGGTCCAGGGGTTACTCACCTGTGATGTAGCCTAGTCTGGTATAAGCCCCTGCACCAACGAATAGTTAATTACTTATACAAAGTTGAATAGCTCCAACAGGTGAGATTGAGAGAGCCCACCACCGCCCCAGAACAGCTAACATGGTAGTCAGGGCACTCTTCTGGAATGGGGGAGAACTGGTTTCAAATACGTGCTTCAAATCAGGCAGAGCAGAAAACTTGAACCCGTCTCCTATATCCTCGGCCAGTGCATTAATCAGCAGGCTGTTGGCTACTCTAGGGTCTCTCTCTCTTTTCTTCAAAAACTTTGAAAGTTCTCGGTTTTATCCTGATGTGGAACAGGAAAAAAAAGTTCGGACATCTCAAAAATATTTGTGAGACATGAACAACATTTTTTGCCCAGCTCTAACAATAAGGTCACTCAGTGTCAGGGAATGCAGTGAACTGCATTCCATCCTGCATTCTGAATTTCCATTCTATCAAAGCAATAACTTGGTTTGGCCCTCCAAACTTTCCCATCCTCTTGAGATTACATCCACATCCTTGCAACACATTCCTGGTTCCCTACAAATAACCACAGAGTGACCCAAAGTTTCCAACAGCTTAGCGAGTTCCATGCTGCCCAAAATGCTTCTGCAGAATAATAATAATGCTTGTATAATTACAATGGCCAACATTAAAACTTCCACATTTGTCAAGAGATACCACACACTTTCCACAGTACTTTCATTTAAAAGTATAGGGGAAAAGGTGTCAGCTGCCTTTTTTTAACGGCAACAATTGGACTTGCTTAACTTGCCTTTGAATTTGCTGTAAAACACTATACATATGAAATGCAAACAATTTTATAACAAAACCCAAAGAAAATACATAACGTTACCATACTGTAGAAATCTACTTACGACTAAGGAAGATTCAATTTCCAGGCTTCTGCATCACTGCACAGACTTTTGTAGCATGTTTACCAGTTATATTAAATATATTTTAGTAGCACTCATAAAAACTCTGGTATTCCAACAATAAATCTGTGTACAGTTCAAAAAACGATTTCTACATGTTTTCTACATGAAGTGGGCTGTAGTCCACGAAAGCTTATGCTCTAATAAATTTGTTAGTCTCTAAGGTGCCACAAGTACTCCTGTTCTTCTTTTTACATGTTTAATGCCACCCCTTACTTTCCCTTGCCACTTGGATTATTTCACACAGAAAGGATAATTTGTTTCTTATTTTTGAATGTTCAGTTTTGGCTTGTAACATTTATACCTTTTGCTCTGCTGAATGAGCAGCCTAAAATAAGAAAATATGTATATTAAGTGTTCAACCAAATACAGAAGAAGAAGGTTTTAAGTCCTCAATTTAAAGCAAGAGGTTTATTTCCTAGATTCATGTTTTTTCATGGGTAGTAGGTCTTTGAGCATCTGTTAAATGGCTCCCATGGGGCGATCTCCACTGGGGTTGGGAAAAGAAAGAGAAAGAAAGGAAAGGGAAGACCAGAAATGGAGTTGTTTTCTTTCCTAAATTAGATTTCACTACTTTTCAAGGGTTGTGGAAATGTTATGGCTTTGCCTTTACCTTTACAAAATTCCTAAAAATCACTATTACACAACCAGAATTATTGCCAATACGAACATTCTGGTTATTAATTACAAGATTTTCTTTACCTTACATAAAGCTAGAAATAAAATCGAGCCTAAAACCTTACTGTTAAGATTACACATTTCTGGCAGAACTCTAAAAATTGTAATACAAGGTAGTTAGCATCAAACACCAAAAAATCTGCAAATAAAAATAACTGTATTATCAGATTAGCCTGGGCTTTAACATCACATTGATAAAAACTGACCATATTTGGTGATTTTTCAGACTATAATTACAGAACTTCTGGTGCCAGGTTCTCTATTCTGTTTACACTGATTTTGCATCAACGTACCTACCATAACTACACTGAACTCTCATTGAAGTTATATCAGTTTAAAATGGTACAGAAAAACAGGTCAGTAGTGTCCAAAGATATCTAATAATAAACTCATGCAAATTAGGATCCATTCATGGCGTTACACCACATTACATTTAACTAAATTCATCCAGAATGTGTTTTCAAATGAGATGGGTGTTCAGTACATTAAACTTCAGATATCGTTAAGAGGCAAATTTTCAAAGCCATGCACATGTTTTATGCATGCACCTCCCGGTGATTTTGAAGGAAGGCTGGAACTCCTAATCTGAACCTACATTTCTGTGTGCCTGAAAAAAAGGAAGTATATGCATCAGGATGGTGCATCTCCATTATTGTTGGCAGGATATATGTAGAAATATACAAGATTCTGCTTGTAATGAATCCATGGCTGCATATACGGAATAGTTAACCTAGCCACAGATGCTTTGACCTACTGCTCCAAACACACCTGTCTTCAATCACTTTTGCTAAAGGAGAAATTCCACTAGCAATAGTAACAGGGCTTATCGCCTTTTTGTAAATGAGCCACTTTATAGCGAGATTTATCATGAGCACTTAGTTTCTATATTATTTGTGCATTTCAGCTGTAGCAGCACCATAATCTGTACAGAAAGGGAATATACATAATATTAGCACTAACTGGGACTGATTGTTCCCTCAGATCCACACAAGAAAAATCCTCTGCATGCACCATCCCTTCCCTACTGGAGAAGAAAGTCAGGGGGTCTCAACTACCTACATGGGAGTATCTGTCCTCCCCTTGGCATTGTACGGACTCCACAGAGGCTCTTTTGAGTCCAGGAATACACAAATAGGAAGAGGCAAGTGGTAGGTGGCCTGCAGCGAGCATGCCCAGTTGTGCATTATTCTTCTCTGAACCCAGCTGAATTTTCAATAAAAAAATTGCTATACCCCTTTCTGTGATGGAGATCCCTTTTGGGGATAGTTGTTGTACTTAAAGTACTGCACAGGATCTTTTCAGTGGGAATAAGACAAAACGCCACATTTATTAGTAATACATGTATTCATTAACACTGTATTATATGCATATAATATATTACACTTACACTCACACACACACACACACACACAAACACACTCCGTCTTGTTGTTACCAATTAGTTGCTCCCCTTAACTTCACTGGCCAGGTGAGTTAGATGGGGGAGGGGGTGGAGCCGGGCTTCTGCCGATCCGGATCGATGCTCCCATGTTAACAAGACGAGACCCGGGGTCCTCTGCAAGACACCTCACTTTTATAGCAGCTTTTCTCTTATGCAAATCTATACCAGATTCAAACTTTGTGTCTGTGTCCATTGGTTCTTTGTGCTGCTTTCTTTTGAGTGTTGTCCCAATGCTGCAAAGAGAGTGTTTCCAAAAGAAGGTGCTTGCTTCTAACCCCCGAGGCCCTCAGTATGTCTGCTTGTCTTTAATGAGCCCACTTGACACGTTTTATTGTCCTGGGTCTGGCTCCCAGCCCCTCTCCAACAGTTGAGGCTGTCTGGAGGTGCTGCCTTTCATGCCTTGCTCATCCACACCTCATTCATTCAACAGGGCAATTGATTAAGAGGGGGGGGGGGGGGGAGAGCTCTTGTTCTACTGCTAGCAAAAAGAAATTTTTTTTCTATCTTATTCTATCCTTAGGGGCTATAATATTATACCAAGGGCAATGCAAAGTTTCTAAATGAGGCTTTGATACAAAGTCCCATGAAAACAGAGGTCACACGTGGGTAGACCCAGCACAAGGTTATATGAAGAGGCACAATGTAAAGTCATATGAAAATTATCAGATATTGATCTACATAGTCTCTGGTGTAGCCACCAACAGGGCAGTCTTTGTCAGTGAGACTCTGTTGGAACCATGCTTCCAAGGAGCAAGGAAGGAGCCTCAGTGCACAGAGTCAGGAAGCCTCTACAAAGATGGTCTTGGTCTCCCTCTAGCTTCCTCGGGTCCTGCTGAGTTTGTGGTCCAGCTCTGCATTCTCTTCTAAGGAAATGGTGAATTCCCCTCCCCAACAAAACATTTGGAGGTAATTCTCCACCAAGGAAAACTTCAGAGATTCCCTATGCCTGTTGGTTTCCCTGCTGTCATTAGACCAAAAATCTTTATTTAACTTGCCAAATTCGTAGGTCTTCACATTATCAGCATCTGTCTTGTCAGATCTCCTTACACCTCATTACTATATATTCCTTTCACATAAAATGTTAGTAAGCAATTAAAATAGCAGAAACATTTCTATAATAAAAGGATTTAGATTTAGGTTAATGAAGTTAATGCTAGCGTTGGGGGTTTGAAGCTCTGAAATACTGTATTTAGATCGAATGAGTCTTGGGTCTTCTGCTTAAGTACTTGTGCTACTATAGCAATACAGCAGACACTTTCACCGCCTTAAAGAGACTACGCTGAATGAAAATGTAGATATTTTCCTGTTCCTTTGCAGAGTTTTGTCTGGTTTGTAATATATATGACATTACATTGTTATCAGAAAGTGTAACCGTTGTTAGCATTAATATTGTTAATGTAATGTAAATACAGTGGACAGAGCACTGGAATGGAACTCAAGAGATCTGGGTTCTGTTCCTAGCTTGGCCGATGGCCTGCTGGGTGACCTTGGGAAAGCCACTTCATCTTCCCATGTCTCAGTCTGTGCCGGGGGGGGGGGGGGGGGGAGGAGGGGCTGCGCACTCCGGTGGATCAAAGCAAGTTCAATGTAACACAGTAAGATTTTTTGGCTCCCGAGGACAGTGTTATATCAAGGTAGAGGTGTATTATTACTGATAATATAAATACTCTGGTTTTACTATTTGTGTTAAATATAAAATAAATTCTGTGAATTCAGTTTTATGTTACCATCCATCAAAAATGAATTATTTAGAATATCATTGTGATTCAGTTTTGTAAATCTTCTGCTTTTTTTAAAAAAGCAGTATATTCTGCTATGAACTAACTATGGGGTCCTGGATGAAATCAGGGATGATGTCTGGGATGTCAGAAATATTTACTAGACCCAACACAGACAAGTTGCAACATCCAATTTCTCTACTGTGTCTTCAAACAGTCAAGGATTGGTTTTTTTTGTTTTTTTTTTTGAATGGTGTGGGCAAGTAGTCCTGTGGCTATAAGACACCTAGGTAAATCAATAAGGAAAATAAAGAAAAATTCTTTTTAAATTTTGCCCTGAAGTTGGTTGCAAAATTTCTCTTTAGGGAAAAGTGGTAAATTAAAAATTCGAGTTGGTCTTCACTCAAGGTTAAGCAGAACAAAGGAGAAACAGTATTCCAAATCCCCTCCTCTTTAGTTGACTCTTTCTTTAGGGTAGAGATAGGGTAAAATCAGAAACAAGCTTTAACTAAACTTAGTCTCTTGGTTTCATCTTCCTTCAAGGAAAAGACATGGGAAATGCCCAAAAAGGTTTTAAACAATCTCACAAAATTCCATCCATGGGTAGCTGAAGTCCTTCACCATGGCTTCACCTTCCAATGAACTTTTCCCCTTCTTTCCCTCTCCCGACCTTGGCATTGAAGTCTCCCATCGCAATCATATATGTGGATTTTTGAGTGAGGGTTTCCTCAAGCTCCTGGTAGAATTCTTTCACATTACCTCTTCACTTCTGCTTGTGGAAGTGTATATAATCTTGGATAATCTTTAGGGTGCTATTCTTGTTCAGTTGGTGGTATAGCACTCCGATCGTAAGGACTTGAACTTGCTGGAGATGATTTTTGAAGACCATTCCTTGATGACGATTAAACCAATTCCTCCAACAGTTCTTGTGCCTTCTCCTTTTCCCAACATGATGGTGCTTCCGTCTCTCCACTTTGCTTCCATCTCCTTTCTTTGTCACATTTCACAGAGACCAAGGACATCGCAGGCTGCCCTTGCCTTCTCCTCCATTAGATGGTTGATTGAGTCATCCCTCGTCAGTGTCCTGCAGTTGTAGGTACAGAGAGGGGAGTCCTTGAGATTCTTAGCAGCTTCTCATAGATCGAACTCCACACCACCCCCATATAACGGATCGAGGGACATGCAAGGAACTGGGACCTATTTATGTTGTTTTAGCCATTTCTTCAGCCATCCACTGGCTATGCTGTCAGTGGCATGTTTACCTACTCAATTTAGCTAGCACCCAACCTCAAGAAGGACAACTGTCTCCTCCCTGGGTTGGCAGTCTGACACCTTAATAGCATGGTAAGACCTACTGAAGAATATACTCTGCTACCACCACTGTCAGACAAGCCAGGGTCACCGCTGCCCCACTTTGAGGCATTGAGGTAGGAATTTGCAAAATGATGGCGACAAACTTGAGTACTCCCTCCTCCGCAAGCTGATAAGAAGACTAAAGGAAGTACCGAAATGAAAGGCTCTTAAAGATGGCTGAAGATCGCAAAAGCCTCAAAAAATGCAAACGGGAACTGACGCTGTACAGGTTGACAATAACGGTGCTGAAGAACAAGGATAGAAAAGCAGTAATTGACAGGACAGAGATCGAAGTAGTCTGCAAAGATTTCTACACCAAACTGTTTGCATCTCAAATAAATGTCTCGTTACCAACACTTCAACACACCAATGAGCACGTACTCCTGGTCCTCGTCAGTGAAGCTCGACATGCAATTTACCAAATGAAGGAAGGAAAGTTCCAAGAAAAACAGGACTGACAACCGAAATAAGAGCCGGAGACCATGACCTCTGGAAAGCCCTTGCTCAGAGCAGTTTGTATCTAGTTTGATGCCTCTAATAAGGCAAAAACAAGAACAGGTCTCCCTTTAAATTGTCTTATATATGCTTAACTAAGTAATCAACTGAGATTTTAAGACTTATTATTGGGGAGGAGGCAAAATCTGGAGGCACAAGCTGCTGAGGATAGATTCTTTGGCTTGTTCCATGTCTGGGGTGATGTTTTCAGCTTAAAGAACATCTCCATTTGGGTATTTTTATTGCAGAAGAGACCATTCAAAAATATATGAAATTATCCTGTGTTTACTTCTAGCTCTCCCCGCCCCCTCCCCCCAACCAAAGAGACCTCGTTTTGAAAGATAACAGATCGTCTTTTTTTCTAATTCTTGGGATAGACAAGGGAAAAAATCAACTTCTTTTATTTTTAAAAGTGGTTATTACTATATATATTTCCTGGGAGATAATGGGAGCCCTGGAGACAAACTGTTCTTTCTTTGTTTATCTTCCATATTCAGGGGCAAGAGACATGACAAGCTCCTCTCATGTGAAGATGACTGAATACGGCTTTGAACTGGCTACAGGGGGTGCTGTAGAACAGTTCATTCCACTCCCTCCTCTACAGGTTGAACACCTATGCTGTTGTCATGATGCCATTTTGTAAGCACCAAAATTTCATAAATTTATTCCTCTGAACCTGCTACCAATGTAGAAAATGATAATTTTTAAATTATTTTTCTATAATGCCAAGCCTTTGCAGTACTTTCATGTACAATCTGGCTCTAGAACAAGTATCCTGGGAAAATATTAGCTAAAGTAACCTTAGCAATATATCACATATCAGGATGCCAAAAGTAAACCACAACAACAAAATGTGACCCATGAGCACGCTCTCCCCATAAATGCAGGCTAAAGAGGTGATTGATCAACTGCAGGCTGTTGGCATATTTGAATCACCACCAATTTCTGTTGATCAAGGACGAAGAAAGCACAAGTAAATACTCACATGGTGAGGTGCTTTTTTTAATTGAGATCTACTGATGAAAAATGCTATCCAAGAGCAAGGTATTATTATTATTATTATAGGATATGTTCATTTGTAGGCAAATTAAGTACTGAGGCTTCCTAAAATGTGCCTATGTGGCTCTTGGTTTCAAAGTCAAACATCCCTGAAAAATATATAAACCGTGCACAAGAAGAAAATCATTTCAACATTATAAAACACAAAAATACTCTGAAAACCTTGACTGACAGCAGGTTATTTTTTAATCAGGAAAAACAATTCCACACATTCTTGCCTAAAGCAAATAACCAATTATATATAATATTTTTGAGAGCTATAAAAAACAAACTGATTCTTAGCAACAAGGATTCTCCCTTTGAGCAAGAAAGGAAGAGTTTAAAGAAATTCAATGCACAGATTTATATATGTACAAACCAGAGAAAGACAGGCTGAGAGAATGATACATGTTTAATAATTGAAGAAAAGCTTTGCCTTAGACAAGAAAGGACAAAGAGAGGACCTGAGAGGCGCAGTCGCTTTTTAAAAATCATGGTTTGAAGCCTTCTACCAGCCAACCAAGAAATAGTGTTTTTCTTTTTATTATTACTATTTTAATAATTCATACTAGATGGACTAAGCATACAGGAGCTGCTGATATATAACTGCTGACTACAACTAAGGTATGGTATTTTTTCTGCAAGATTCCTCTCTGCAGAAAACGGTATTCCAAAACACAGCTTCCCTTGATTTCAGTTTACTTTCACTTAGTAAATGTTATCACCACTCAGCTATTCTCTGAAGAAAAAAATAACGAAGGGTATGGGATCCCCAAATCATGGTGAGGACCTCAAGACAACAAACTGCAGATCAATGTAAAGGGCAAGTCAATGCCTTCAAAATGCAGGGGGAGCCAACGACCATGGGAGCAGTGGGAGTGTTTGGTTCCCAGGCCTTAAAGCGGATTCCTGGGCCATCCTACCTATCTCTCAGTGTCAGGTCGGTGGATTTAGGAATACGTAGTTGAGCTGCAGGGGTTATGGGATGGGAAGCTGTGGTAGTTCAGTAGCAACAACGGCACTACGATCAGCCAGGGTCTTTCAGGGTTGGCCAAAGAATATGATAGTCAATAGAAAGTGCGGGCAGGGGAGGGGGGGAGGAGAGCATGGTCGGGAGAGAGAAAGCTGCACTAGGGACTAGAAGAAAAGAACTGGTAGGGACCCAAGACATGGAGAGGAGAGGAGGAATCTAAGGGATGGGGGAGGGAAAAGGAGCTGCCAGATTTACATAAGAGGAAGAGCCAAGATATGAGAGTCAACAGGCAGTTGAAAAGAACTGCATGACTTGAGAAGGGCCTGAAACCGGGTTGGGTTTTGGATTCACTTAATTAGCTCCATGTAAATAAGGGAAATATACAAATTCTGCTACTCCTAGCTGGGCACATGAATCCATGCAACTGGGCTCCTTGATCCACCTGCATAAACAAACATGCAGAGAGAACAATCATCAGATTTACCAGCTCTAGGTGAGAGGAGTATAGGAATTGCTGACTTTGTTGCTCTTTATAATAGCCACAGACTTTCAAACAACCATTAATTTTATCAGGTAACAATAGCCCCAACAAAACCCAGCAGGAGGCTATTTTAACTAATAAATAGACCAACAGGACGAGGATCCAGATGGATCTCTTCCTCTAGCACCCAGAAAACACTTTCCCTCC
The DNA here is from genome assembly GCF_011386835.1 of Chrysemys picta bellii. NCBI lineage: Eukaryota > Metazoa > Chordata > Testudines > Emydidae > Chrysemys > Chrysemys picta. Next base: position 86,543,356 of record NC_088792.1, read on the forward strand.
AAGACCATGCAGCCATTGACCACCTCTTCAGAAGTTTTCATATCCTGTTTTTTTAGAAAAGAGGAGATTCCCAAACAGGCAGATCAGCGGTGCTGAAAGGAATTCTTGCCCCCTCAGAAAAGATTAGAATCAGACCTGAACTAAAATCCTTGATCCAAACACTTCCCAAACTTTAAGAATGACTCAGAACCTGAACCAGAATCTAAATGTCCTGCCATCTCTATGATGACCTGAACCAAGATCACAGTTTTGAAACACCCCAACATTTTGAGAGAGATTCAACATTCTAAATCTCTATCCAAATGTTCTGGTTTGGGTCCATTTCTAGTTAAAACTATTGTGGGATGAAAAGAGCTCTTTTCCCTTAACTTTAATGGGCATTTTGCGTGTCAAGCATACATCTCACATTTCTTAGCAGACTGGTTTGCGTTAAGAGAAGATGGTTTCTTATTCAGACTGTAAGCTGTTTGGGAGAGAGAACTTGTTTTCTACATATTTGTTGGCCACCAGGTAGGTTTATTGCGCAACAAATTGTAAATGCTTCTTATAAAAATATGTCAAAAACTGGAGTTTCTTACTGATCCCCTGGCCAGTCTCTTCATGCAAGTGGAACAGGGAGCCCAGGTGGCTGGACTAATGTCCCAGTAAACAAGAAACCATCTTTTGAAGTTCAAAAAGATTTTTTTTTAAATGTGTGTTATCTTCACATCTCTCTTCACATCTTATTTGTAGCCATGAAAGGAAGTAATGAAATAAATAAAAATAAACTTTGAGGTATTTATTTCTGTTCAGTCTGAACTCCTGGGTGCTTATCAAAAGTGAACTGAAGTTGAGAACTTATTTGAATTTTGTTCCTCACTACTAGACACCACTGGTGTAGTTGAAAGAAAAAAAATGTGGGTAAACGAACCCAAACTCCATATTCCCCAAATGAGAATATGTAAACTCAGTTTTCCCTCGACTACACTACTGGTATACACACTGCCTTCACTTATGCTGGTATCTTCATCTCTGGTACAAGTTCAATAGACTTAGGACAGGTCTATACTGGAAGTGCTACAGCGTTGCAGGTGTGCCACTGTAGTGCGTCTGGCGAGGATGCTCTATGCCGATGTGTGAGAGCTCACCTGTCGGCATAATAAATCCACCTCCGTGAGAGATGGTAGCTATGTCGGCGGGAGACACTCTCCCATTGACATAGCACTGTCCACACTGGCGCTTAGGTCGGTGTAACTTACGTCACTCAGGGGGGTGGCTTATTCACTAGGGGGTTCAACTGTGGAAAAGAGGGGGGTGGTACTCTTCCAAGCTCTGCCCATGTAAGTCACCAAAATGAGATGCTGCTCACAAAAGATTGTGCAGATGATTAAAATAGGATTGTCCCTGTTGTCTAAGCTTCACGGGGCTCTTTGCGCTTGGCTCACCTCAGTGGAGCTTGAATATGTCCAGGGCTCTGCTAAGCTTCATGGACTGGCTTCTTGATTAAGGAAAAAGTTAGTGGTAGTATCTGCTAAACTCTACCCCTTCACAGCATAAAAATGAGATGGCACAGTGTGGTCTTGCTTTCTTACAAGAGAAGTGAAATAGTCAACATTGTTGACATCTAAATTTTCATCCCTGGGTATTTGAATTAGCACCTCACTGAGAAGAAACATGACAAAAGTATACAAAATATTGAATAGTCTAGAGAATCAGGTTCTTTTAAAATATCTCAGGTTGGGTTCCCAAATTTGAGGGACTTACAATTAGTAGTCACTTTTTAAAATCTTGGCATAAGTTTCTCAAGCAGGAGCCATGACTTCTCATACTGTATAACTATAAAGTACCAGCTGTGCCATGTGTCCTTAAAAACTGGATATTTACTACATAAAGTAGATATTTTCCATAGCATTTGCAATATTACCATTCTAAATATAGGAAACACTGCAAATACCTAAACAACAAGGAGTCTGGTGGCACCTTAAAGACTAACAGATTTATTTGGGCACGAAGAAGTGAAGTTTTTACCCACGAAAGCTTATGCCCAAATAAATCTGTTAGTCTTTAAGGTGCCACCAGACTCCTTGTTGTTTTTGTAGATACAGACTAACACGGCTACCCCCGATACTTGCAAATACCTAAGTAAAAGTAAATGCTGCATTGCAGTAAACAGACTTTCTTAACTGCATCCACTGTGTGGTGTTGAAGAATAATAATAAAAAGCATAATTCAAAACATGATGAGGTCTTCAAAATTCTAAATGATAAAATATTTACTTACTATCCTGCAGAAGTCCCCAGACTTATTATTTAATCAGAAGAACATAGAGGAGAATTTGTAGAAGATCAAAAAAATACAAATATACTAAGAAAAGCAATAAGTTATGTAAATCAAATAAACATTTTAAAATATGCATTATGTGCCTGTACAATTATAACAACCAAAAAACCCCCGAGAGGACCTACAGTATATGGCTGTATTTTGTCTTGGGAATTATAGTAATATATTTAATACTGAACAAATCACTCAAATTTTGTTTTGATGGTTTACACTGCTAAAAAATGTAAGAAAAAAGAAAACACGGTAGCCATCAAATTTAGTATAGTTTATGCCCCACAGAAATTTATTGTGACGCTGATCCTGCAACTCTGAAGTTGATGGGAGCTTTGCTACTCACTTTAATGAGAGCGTGCTTGGGCCATTTAACAATTATTTAAAACCACTCAACACTTGGCTCCTAAGGAAGCTGATCTAACAAAAGTGGTGTTACAATGAGATTTATCTCCCCCAATACCTTAACATTACACAATACATTAGGTGCTGCAAGTACAATAGAAACTTGGGATAGGGGCTGACATACTGTAATACATGATGAAAGAAGATCAGACTTAATGGCACTTTATCTTAATTAGCTCTCGTAGGTGTTTCTAAGGGGTCTATCACTATGGTATCTAAACACCAATTAGGCTGGTACATACTATTATATGAAGAATGCATACCACAGAAAAATACAACATATTGAATAGGTCACTTCCACCTTAATTGAATAGGCTCGTTAGCACTGACCCCGCACTTGTTAAGGCAACTCCCACCTTTTCATGTGCTTTAATATATATTCTGCTTACTGTATTTTTCACTCCATGCATCTGATGAAGTGGGTTTTAGCCCACAGAAACTTATGCCCAAATAAATGTGTTAGTCTCTAAGGCTTGGTCTACACTACCCCCCTAATTCGAACTAAGGTATGCAACTTCAGCTACGTGAATAACGTAGCTGAAGTCGAAGTACCTTAGTTCGAACTTACCTTGGTCCACACTCGGCAGGCAGGCTCCCCCGTCGACTCCGCGGTACTCCTCTAGTCTAGCTGGAGTACCGCAGTCGACGGCGAGCACTTCCGGGTTCGACTTATCGCGTCCAGACTAGACGCGATAAGTCGAACCCAGAAGTTTGATTGCCAGCCGCCGAACTAGCGGGTAAGTGTAGCCAAGGCCTAAGGTGCCACAATGACTCCACATTTTTGCTGATACAGACTAACACGGCTAGCAGTCAAACAAATTTTTGGGTTGTTACATTGTAAAAGAGTCAAACACTCAGGGCAAAATCCTGGCCCCAGTGAAGTGAATTGTAAGACTCCCACTGACTTCAACTGGATGCAGATTTCAGCTTCTGTGTCTGACTTGGGCATCTGCTCATATTAAAATGCACCATTAAATTAGAAGTGTTTTTTCAGTACATTCCTCCTTGGGCTCCAACCTGCCAATATGATTTACAGCTGACCTGCAATTTGTTTCTTTTTCCCTCCTCTACACTCTCATGTCTGCATGGCAGTGGCTCATAGTACATGTATAACAAAAAAGGCTAAAACACAATTAAAAGGTGGAACATTTGTCATATACATACAACAGCAGGTGTTCAGATGTAAATCTTGTCAACAGAATGAAGTATAAAATTAAACACCATAGTCCGTGTTCATATGTGCATTTGGTGCCAAATATTTGACTAAACCAAATCTTATTTCATCAACTCATTAATCTTCCCCACTTCTATAATCTTTCTTCCTGGGTTATGTGGTCAATCACATCAAGTGTAAAAAAAAAAAAAACCAGAGTTTTAGAAATTAGGATGGATGTTGGAATGTTTCCACTGCTGAATTGTCACTCAAAAGCACAGTCATACTACTAGATCTGACATCAGGAAAATCACAAAGAGACATTGATGTTAAAAGAATGTTTCTGAGAGACAGCTCAAGTGGATGCAGTGCCTTCCTAAGTACAGAAACACACAACTTCCTGCTGCCTCTCAAACCCCAGCAAGGGACTACAGTGTGTATATGTCAAATAGAGAAGTGGCCTTGAACGTGAATCCTCTAGCTATTTTTCATTACCCTTTCTTTTCTCTTTCTCTAGCTTAGCAAGCTAACTTGTATTTAGGCTTGGGAGAATTTGATTTTTTTTACAATTTCAATGGAAAATATTGGTGTGCATTTTTCAGTATTTTTTTTTAGATTTTTATCTATTTTAATCTTCACAGTGGAACAAAAGTATAGATTTTAAGCATTTTTCAATTTGTATTGGTTTAAATTTTCACAGTTGTGGGAAATTATGGGAGAGGTGTCAGAATTATTTAATGACAGTAGATGTTGATTTTCAAAGAGTTAAAGCTTCATAACCATCAACACACAAACTGTCAATATCACATTAAAATGTACAAAGTAAATATCCCTAAATCAAATTCCAATTAATTCTCAAGCAGCATTTTTCCTACAGTGGTGGTCTGTACATTTTAATTATTATTGATGGAAATATTTATCGGTTTCTGTGTGTATGACGAAATTTATGTTTACTGACATTTAACTGATAAAAATCTAATCTTTCCATATCTACTTGTACTGGATAAAGGCAATGACTACAAAACTCCTGTTATGTAAACACTGGTGTTAAGACCATAGTAAAGGAAGTCTTTGCAATGGAGATACTTTGATGGACAACACCACTATTTAGGGAGATGTTCTGAGGGGTAACGCTTATATCACATCACATTAAACCAAAGCAAGCAGCCATGGTTTCTATTCTACTCTACATTTGCAGTTGTATCTGTTTAAAAAACAAACAAAATACTGTTTCTCATTGCAGCCTTACACGCTCAAAATAAGAAACTTCATCTTTAGCAAAAATACTCAACTCGACAGCAGTACAAAACAGACCACATTGCTGCACGTCGCACAAGTACCAGTGTTAAACATTTTTAATTAGCACTGATATTTAAGAAGAAATACAAGTAGTGGTATTTAAAACAAAATTAATTTTGGATACTTACCGGTAACTATGAATTTAATCTTTTCTGTGCTTTCATTTAGCTTTTTCAGTAACACTCAACAATCCTTATTAAAAGATCATCTATCACGCTTAAGAAATCAGATTTTGTCAGTCTCCTGAATTTCACTGTGTTGCAGCTTCTTGACTGTACTGCACCTGGGATTATTAGTTCTCTCGTAGACCTTGTCTACACTTGAGGCGGCAGGCAGGGTACATGTAGCTACACACTGCAGTGAAAGGCAGGCTGTGTCCAGACTTGTCACTGTGGTGTGTAGCTACATGCAGCAGTAAGAGGCTCCAGAATGGGGAAAACAGCAGGGAAAGACTCTGGCAGCTCACTGTTGCCAGACCTTTTCACTGTGGCGAGGAAAGGCTCTGGCAAAACGAAGGCAGTGTGGAAAAGCTCCAGAAGCAGGGAGCTGACGGAGCCTTCCCTCTCCCCCACAACTCCCCCCTCCCCCACAACTCCTGCCAGAACTTCCACACAGCTGGAGCCTTTTGCTGCAGCAGGGGGGCAGTGGAACCCAACACTGCTAAAAACAGCAGTGTAGACATAGGAGACACTGGCTTGGGTAATAGAGAGACATGTAGGGCATATACACCCTAGGGTTCAGGTGTGTAGGGCACTCTACTGTACTCACCTAACCTGTGCCTCACCATGTACACTGCTATTTATACGCCATGCTAGCTGGGTGTGCAATGCCTGTACTCTACACACTAACATAAGTGTAGACGTACTGTACCTTAACTTGCACAAGAATTCTTCACTGTATTGCAAAGGTGTCAGTGTATCTAGTATTGCAATTTATTGTAATAATGTGAATATCACTGTAAGATAAACAGTTCCTTTTTCATGACAACCACAATATTTACCTCTATGGATGATGCCAGGTGGGCCTGTGCCTATAGTACCATGTGTTCCTGCTGCTTGTGCTATTCAAAGGAGGTATTTTTTCCATTCTTAGTGGATTCCTCAATAGCTCTCTCACAGCTAGGATTTCCAAGTGCCATCCAGCCTTGGATATTTGCAAGCTTCCTAAAACTGAATTTCTACAACTGTTGTTTTTTATGCCTTGCAAAGTCAAATGTCAATTGGCAATTTCTTTCAATAGCTGTTCCATTTGGCCTGCACTTAAAACTTAGAATTTCAGAATTACATTAGTAACAAGTGGCACCACCGTCATCATCGGGGTATCAAAGTCCATGACAGGAACTGGTTCCTATAGCTTGAAGAGAAAAGAGCCCCTAGGAAACAGCAGCTCCAAAACCAAGATACATACATTTGCAATAACTGCCAAAGATCATGCAAATCTCGGATTGGCCTATTCAGTCACGTGAGACATTGCAAACCATCTCCATCTTTGGCTGCAATTCCCTCCGTCTCTCACAGACGAAAGGATGCCAACAATTTGACCCAGCTCTTTTGAAATGCATAACAATCAAAACCTTATATTTCTACTTTATTAATATCACAAGGTTGCATTCTATGCTCCCTGGAATAGACGCTGAAGCTTATGCATATGTTCATTATCTCTCACTTTGATTACTGTAACTCCATTTGCTAATCTTAGTACTGTTCCTTTTTATTTTCATTTATTTTTAGTCAGTTTAATAGCTGTGAAAGAGCTAGATTTGCAGTGCTGGTGAGTGAATGTAAGAACTGCCATATAGGATCAGAGCAGTTATCCATCTAGGGTAGGTGGTTATGAAGCATCCTGCCAACAAGGAAGATTTCCTCCTACTCCTCCACCTCCCAATTAAAAGTCGTCTTATGCTCTTAAGTTTTACATCCCTTTTAAAACTCTTGGGTTTTTTTAATCCTTATTATTGTAACTATGGATGTTCTTGTTATTCAGATAAATGCCCAGCCTTTTTTGAATCCTGCTAAGCTCTTGACCTCAAGTGTTTCTTGTGACAATGATTTCCACAGGCTAAAGTATGGGGTTGTTTCTTTGAATTGGTTTTAAACTTTCTGCCTTTCAATTTCATTGAATATCCTTTGGTTCTTGCATTATATAAAAGGGAGACTAAGAGTGCTTGACCTGCCTTTTCAAGGCCATTCAATATTTTATATAATTTTATCAGGTTTCCTCTCTAAAGTAAATAGCCTTGGTCTCTTCAATATCTCTTCATATGAAAGCTGTTATGTGTTTCTTGTCACTGATGTCTGGGCGCCTATCTTTACTATATCTTTTTTGTGACATGGTAACCAGAAATGAACACAATGTTTTAGGTGAGAAGGTACCTCTGATTTATGTAATGGAACTGTAAGATTTTCAGTATTATTCTCTATCCCCTTCTTGCGCATCCTGACATTTGTTTGCTTTTTTGACCACAGCTGCACACTAAACAAGGGTCTTCACTGACCTGTCCAAAGTTCTTTTTCCTGCCCAAATCTTTTTCCTGAGTTGTCACACCTCTCTGCTCCACACTGGCCATGAGGGGTTGAGGAGACTAAGACTCTCCACTGGCAACAAGAGGTTTAAAGGAGACCCTGTGGACCCAGCTCACCCCACTGCACTACACCTATAGACAATGTCAGGAATGAAAAAGCGAGCTAAGAGAGGGAGACCTAGCACCAGTCCGGGCTGACCAGAAAGGAGAGCAAAGTTCTGCTACTTCCTTGATGAGAGAAGCCTGGTTCCAGCTGAAAGGCTAAAGCAGCTTTGTTGCCTGGGTAAGCCATTTGGTGGATGGGATGAGTAGGCCCAACTAAAACATACTAGCCACCTGGAGACCAGCCTGGAACAGATTAGTCCAACAAACCCATGGATGACCCTGATTCTGAAGTCTGCTCTTTTCCTCTTTCCCAGAAGGGGTTAGGACTTGAGCATGGCACAGCCAGAGGGCTAAGGTGCCACAACCCTTAATCCATAAGGGCCATGTACAGGGACCCACAATGGGGTGAATCTGCCCTGACAGGGTACAAGAGGGCACTGCCCAGATACCCCAGCATCACAGTGAATTTAGAATTCCGTAGGATCTAGGAGTGATTCAAATTCCACCCTCCAATCCGCATGTGACACCCAGGGAGCCCCTAAATGCCAACTGGCAAAGGGCACACCATACCATAACTCACATCAGGCCTGACACACACTACCCCAACTCTCTGTTCTCATTATCCGTATCTAAAAGGTGTCATGAAAGGTATCATATGCAAATAGATAACACACTTGTAATGAATATTATTGTATGATGTATATACAGGTGGTGTATAAAGAATTATAGATGTGTGCTGGAAATATGTTCTTAAAATAGGTTTGTTAAGCAGAGCATAAGCCCAGCCTGTCCTAGGAAAAAGAATGTTGTTTGACCAGCCTGCCTGTGTTTCCAATGTAAATTGAGCATGGCAAGGCAAGAAACAATGGAAGTACATTTACATATAAGGTAAGCAAAGCCATCAATCTAGCAAGTGGGAGAGATGATCATCTAATGATCGTGACAGGGGATGGAACCTTCCTGGCTCTTCAAACAGGGACAATGGACTTTGGGAAATAAAAGCAGAAACAGAAAGCCATTTTGGCATCCATCACTTGAAGGACACACGAAGTCTCTTGAAATCTAAGGAAGGTGGATCCTTCAGCCAAGGAGGTTGACATCTCTGGAAAGTTACTATCGGAAAGGTGAGACATCTGCTTTAACAAAGATTGCAACTTGCTGAAGTTAAGTTTTAGTCACCAGACAGCAGGTTTTGTTTATAACCTTTCATATCTTTCACTCTTACTTGAAATCACTTAAACCCATGTTTTGTTAATAAACTTACGTTTGTTTTATTATAAAACAATTTCAGTGCTGTTATACTAAGTGAAGTGTGGGTCTTCAGCTAATTTAATAGGCTTATGTGTACTCTCTGTCCCTTTGAAGGCAGTGAACTTAGTAACTTCTGTGAGTATCCAGTGAGAGGGACTGGAAACTGCAGAGACACATCTGCTAGGGAACTCAGGAACTGGTGTTCACTGATTGTTACCTGCAAGGCAAGGTTTGGACTGGCTGAGTCCTGAGGAGTTTGCTGGCATGGCAGACAAGCTGGTGTGTCAGGGAGATGAGACACAGCTTAGCAACAGCGAAGCTCATGCTTGCTGAGGCAGAGTGGTAGTACAGTGGCTCAGAGTTCTGGGTGACCTGAGCAAGGCATCACATCATTGCCTTGCATTTGTCCACAATAAATTTCAACTGCCACCATGTTGCTCATTCACCTAGTCTTTGACCTTGACTAATCTAAATAATTGTGTGTCTTCTGCACAGTTTGCCCCCTCTTTTCCAGATCATTACTTAGTATATTAAACAACACTGGCCTCCTATGGAATCTTGGGGCTCCCTGCTACTAACTTTTAGTTATATTGAAAATTCACCATTTATTATTCCTAATCTTTATTTTCAGTCACTTAACCAGTTTCTTATCCATAACTGCACTTTGCTCTTCACCCCATAACTTCTGTTTCCTTAATTGCTTTTAGTGAGGGACTTTGTCAGAGGCTTTTTGAAAGTTCTAATAAATTATTTCCATGGAGTTACAAAGGCAGAAAGCTGGAATAATTAATGGTGAATCAAGCCGTATGTTTTTCATGTGCTTGATGTTTTTTTATATATATAACCTTGCCTTGCAAGTATCTTCAAGAACACAGAACACCTCCAAGTCTAAACTATTTCTAAACATTGAATATTAATTATAATATGCCGTTCTATAGAACTAGCAAAGATTTTGAGTTATGTGTTCCTGAAGATACTTGCAGTAGAAAATTGAACTATGGTTCAAATTAAAGTTTAATATAAGATGCATGTAATCTTTTCTTTTAGATTAACAAAACCTTCTTTTAGAATAGAACATGAAACTCACTTTATTTAAATCAGTAGGTGAAGAGGGTCTGTGTATTAGAGTTTTTATGGAACTCAGGCATACCTTAGAAGTTTGTTATTTAAATTTACAAATAATAAATGAATGAGAACCACCTTATCTGAGAGTTTCAAACTTTTGTATGTTTAAGATGTTTTTAAAACATTTATCATTTTCAGTTACAATCCTATTGATTAGTGACTAATAGTAAAATACAAAGTTCAGATATAAATCCTTATGTCACCTTGGATCCTATATCAGTAAAAATGACAGTTTCCAAATATGCTGAAAATTAGTAAGAATATATGAGAGAGGCAGGAGGTTATAAGGTGAATGCAATGCAATTTCACAGTATTTTGCAACATTTTACTGAATGTCAGAAAGAATAGACTCTGACACAAGATTGTCCTCTGAACCATGTAGACCCTCATCACTCTGCCTTTCATTCACATTATTTAGACATGACCTAAAAAACTTTAGCTTCATCAAAATCAGACATGACAAACTTCTTCCCCTCTAAGCTTTTAAAGGAGAATCAGATGTTAAAAGCTCAGATTTAAGCTTCAACAACTTTTTTCTGTGCACCTGCATAGCTCTAAACACACACAAAAAAAGCATTCTGTATGTAAATATATCTTCTTTTTTGTCCATGCTCCAGTAATGACACTTTCTTTCCCAGTTACTGAAGGGAAAGGAAGTACTGACATTTGACAAAAACAGAAGAAGAAGGTTTTAATGATCATCAAAAATGACTCAAATTATCTTTCCTTTATTGATTTATAACAATTCTGAGATTTTATAACCAAGGTCTGGGCCGTGCAAGGCCCTGAATCTGCAAGCTGATCCATATGAGGAGACCCTTACACTTATGCAAAATCCTACTGAGGTCGGCGGCAGCACTGGGCTCCAGGGGGCTGGGACCAGGCTGCCCACCTTCCCAGGCTGGGGAGGCCGCAGCGGCACCACGCGCTCTCCCTCCCGGCGCTCCGGGGCTAGGGCTAGGGCTAGGGCTAGGGCTAGGGCTAGGGAGACTGCAATGGCGGCACCGCACGTTCTCCCTCTTGGTGCTCCAGGGCATGTGCTCTCCCTCAAGTGGAAGGGGTGGGGCTAGGAGTAGCCTCCCCCAGCCAGTCGTTCACCTGCCGGCCAATCGTGCCCCCCAAAGTGCGGGGCCCGGAGCGGTTGTCCCCTAGAGACGGCTCTGTTTAGGTCAGATGTAGATTTAGACCAATCTGTAGCGAGAAGACTACTAAAGGTTGTACCAGCCTGAAGTATACATTATTTAAAACATTATTTCTAAATGACTGACTAGATTACAGCTTCAACCTATGCAGAGATAAGGAGAGGTCACTCATCTTGTGCAGCAACTGGAGTTCTTCGAGATGTGTCCCCCTATGGGTGTGCCACTTTAGGTGTACATATGCCCCTACACATTTCATTGGGGCATTTTTGATAGCACGGCCAGTTTGATATCTGCATGCGCCCTACATATCCTCATGCCCTCTACAGAGGATACATAGGGCTGTCCAGGAAAACTGCCCTCAGTTCCTTCTCTATCACAAAGTCCTGCACTGAAAACTCCAAAGTGGAGGAGGAGGGCAGGTAGTGGAGCACTCATAAGGACACACACACCTCAAAGAACTCAAGTTACTGCAAGGGTGAGTAACCCCTCCATCTTTGAGTAGTGTCCCTATGGGTGCTCCACTTCAGGTGACTCCCAAGCAGTACCTCTACAGGGAGAAGGGAGCGTCGGATCAGTGTCCAATACTGAAGACAGAACCACAATGCCAACTGCAGCATTGATCTAGAAGCATGAACTAAAGCATGGTGGTTAGAGAAGGTCTGATGTACTGAAGTCCAGGTTACAGCTCTTCAGATGTCAGAGACTGGAACATTCTTGAGTAATTCCATGGAAGTAGACTGCAACCGTGTATAATAAGATAGTACTCTAGAAGGAGGTTGAATAAGAACATTAGATCCTAAGCCCTGGTCTACACTATGAGTTTAGGTCGAATTTAGCAGCGTTAGATTGATTTAACCCCGCACCCGTCCACACGATGAAGCCATTTCTGTCGACTTAAAGGGCTCTTAAAATTGATTTCTGTACTCCTCCCCGACGAGAGGATTAGCACTTAAATCGACCTTGCTGGGTCGAATTTGGGGTAGTGTGGACACAATTCGACGGTATTGGCCTCCGGGAGCTATCCCAGAGTGCTCCACTGTGACCACTCTGGACAGCACTCTCAACTCAGATGCACTGGCCTACACAGGAAAAGCCCTGCAAACTTTTGAATTTCATTTCTTGTTTGGCCAGCGTGGCAAGGTCAGAGGTAACCGTGCAGATCTCATCAGCAGAGGTGACCATGGCGTCCCAGAATTGCAAAACAGCTCCAGCATGGACCGAACGGGAGGTACTGGATCTGATCGCTGTATGGGGAGAGGAATCCGTGCTATCAGAACTCTGTTGCGAAAGACAAAATGCCCAATATTTGAAAAAATCTCCAGACCGCCGCTGCAGCCCCTGTGTAACCAACTGCCCTCCTCCCCAAGTTCTACAGCCTCCTCACCGAGATGCCCAAGAACGCGGTGGGGGAGCCTCCGGGCACCCAACCACTCCACCCCAGAGGACTGCCCAAGCAACAGAAAGCTGGCATTCAATAAGTTTTGAAGTGCAGTGTGGCCTTGTCCTTCCCTCCTCCCCCACCTCACCCTGTGCGTCCCTCCTCCCCCATCCCTCCTGGGCTACCTTGGCAGTTATCCCCCCTTTTGTGTAATGGATTAATAAAGAATGCATGAATTTGAAACAACAATGACTTTATTGCCTCTGCAAGCGGTGTTCAAAGGAGGGAGGGGAGAGCAGTTGGCTTACAGGGAACTAGAGTGCTTTGCTCCTCAAAGTTCTCTTCTCCCTGCACTGGTTGGTAAGGAAGGAGTGAAGGCCCATGAGAAAGCCTATGTCTATCACTCCAAAAGGGAGGCCCTTAGAAATTATTGACAGTATAGGGCCCATGGATCCCAATAAGGACACTGAGGACAATAGAGCATAGGAGGGGGAAGTCACCATTTGTCACCCAGATGGTTAAAGGTGGAGGATGCCTACCCTCCCTTCTTTCTGCATGTAGAGGCAAGTAATGTCTCCTTGAATAGACAGGAGACCCTTGAACAGAGAACTATGAGTCAGAATCTGAGTCCTCCTGCACATATTCTAAAGGAAGTGATCATTGTTCTCCTTGGAAAGTGCAGGTTAGAGAAGTAGAGGTTCTCAACAGATATTCAGTGGATGGTGACCCAGAAGATCTCGGTGCCAAGAGGTGCTTGGCACCAGTAAGCAGTACAGACTCAGTTCATTAGACACAAAGGTTTCTTCAGTACCTGAACTTCAGCAACACTGAAGGAACATTGCAAGTCAGTGTTGGTACTGAGGTAGGTACCTGGCTAGTCAGCATTGAGGAATGCTGGCACAGACTTAGATGTAGACGTCAAGAGTGCCAAAGTAGGTACAGAGGGTACTGAAGAGTCTGACGGTGCTGATCTCCTGCTAGCATTGACATGACAACCGGAAGCAGAAGAGGTCTTTGGTACGGGGGTTCTTTTTAGTAAGGGCATGAATCTTAGAAGCAGCCTTAGACATCTTCATTGGACTGGAAGCACTTGGAACCTCAATAGCACTCCTCTTGAGGCCTGAGGTCTTTGGTGACCAAGACTTCTTTGAAGGAGACCTAGCACTCCTGCTTCTCTTATCAGTACCCATCGACTTAGAATATGAAGCTCTCGGTACCATGGGCAAGGATACAGGTGCCTTGTCCCTCGAGACTTTCAGTGACTGGGGTAGCCACGATCTTCTCCCTTGCATCTTTCAGTGACTGGGATCCTGAGGTACATGGGGTACTATGGACAGAGGGGTTCTCAGAAACCTGGTCTGCAACTGGTTTTAAGGTTTGTCCACCATGAGGAGCCTGAAGTTTATCTCCTATTTTTATGAGATCCGCTTTTAAAATAAGTGCAGATATTACACTTTGAGGGAATATGGGTATCTCCCAAACACTTCATACAGTAGGATAGCCTCCTGGTAGGAAAGTTGATGTTTAAAGCCTGGGGATCCTGGCATACCCCAAAAGTAAAGAGTCCAAATGACCCTGCAAATGGGGAAAACTGAGTAACAAGGAACTACTTACACTATAAACTATTTACAACTACACACTATGTATCTATCTAACAACACTAAGGCATTCAGCAGAGGTGGGCATTCTAGAGACTCCGGGTATGTTTACAGTGCAACAAAAGACCTGCGGCATGGCTGCGGCTGGCCCAGTCAAGCTGACTCAGGCTCGTGGGACTTGGACTGAGGGGCTAAAACTTGCAGTGTAGACATTATGTCTCTGGCTGGAGCCTGGCCTTTCAGATCCCACCAGGGTCTCAGAGCCCAGGCTGCAGCCCAAGTCTGAACATTTATACTGAAATTTTTAGCCCTTCAGCCCGTGCCCCACAAGCCCAAGTCAGCTGACCCAGGTTCTGAGATGCAGTGCCATGGTTTTATCTCAGAATAGATGTGCTCTCTGTCTCAGGCCAAAGGTGGTTCAGAGGGAACTGAAGGCAGTTTGCCCACCAGCCCCCACCTCCCATATATTCTTGGTACAGGGCACAAGAACTTGTGAGCAGAATGAGCACTGCTAGCAAAAATCACCAAACGCGTGTGCACCCACAGAAGAAGAGAGTAATTTAGGGCCAGATTATTAAAGGCATTCAGGCATCTAAAAATGCAAATAGGCACCCTGGTGGATTTTTAAAAGGCACCTAACTTCCCACGGGGAAGGTGCTTTTGAAAATCCCACTAGGCAACTATCTATATCTTTAGGTGCCCAAATACCTCTGAAAATCTAGCCCTTACTGCTTTCCTAAGCAGTGTTTTCTACATGATTTTAAAACATCACAAATAACAATACTGTGTATGTATACAGAACCTGTTACATGAGCTTTGTAAATACTGATTAAGCCACATGTTGCTGTGTACATGTTACACTTTTAAACTTTGCTAAAGACAAGGGGATACAGTTCATGCTCAGCCCTCTAAAACCTGTGACTGGACAAGTTGTGTGGACTAAAAGTCTAGTCTAAAGTGACAGGTTACATGCATTTATGTTGTACTGGGGCTAGTTTCTGATGTAATTGCAAAACTACAACATTGTGTTTTCACTGGCTTGACATACAGCCAGTGTTCATCTTGCACATTAACAAAGGTTTATATCTAATTTATGTACTTTCCCCACTGTACACTCTGAAGTATCATGCTTTGTATTAATATTAGTGTGACTGATTCAGTCACAGAGATCCCCTTGGAACTGTCACCTGAAGTGCTGAAATTACCTCTGAGGCCATCTTCCCTGCCAGCTCGGGATTTCCAGAACCCTGCCTTGTTGAGCTAGCCTGCTGCAACACAGATCCAGGCCACCTCCACCCCCAAAAGCTGCAGGCTTTAAGTAAAAACAGCTCTGCAGGTTACCTGACTCCAGCCCCCAGACACCCAGCTCCCAATGGGATCCAAACCCCAAATAAATCTGTTTTACTCTGTATAAAGCTTATACGGGGTAAACTCAAATTGTCCGTCCTTTATAACACTGATAGAAAGATATGCACAGCTGTTTGCTCCCCCAGGTATCAATCACTTACTCTGGGTTTACTAATAAACAAAAGTGATTTTATTAAGTATAAAAAGTAGGATTTAAGTGGTTCCACGTAATCACAGACAGAACAAAACAAGTCACCAAGCAAAATAAAGCAAAAACATACAATGTAAGCCTAATACATTAAGAAACTGATTACAGGTAATATCTCACCCTCAGAGATATTCCAATAAGCTTCTTTCACAGACTAGACTCCTTCCTAATCTGGACCCAATCTTTTCCCCTGGTACAGTCCTTGCTAGTTCCAGCAGACATCTTAGGTGGAAAATAGGGGCTCGCTCATGACTGGCTGCCTCCTTTGTTCTGTTCCACCCCCTTTTATAGTTTTGGCACAGGGCAGGAATCTTGTGTCTCTCTGGGTTCCCACCCCTCCTTCTAAATGGAAAAGTACCAGAGTATCAGGTGACATGGTCACATGTCACTGTAAGACCTCGTTCTTCATTGCCCACGGACTGGCCCACACATGCACAGAAAGGCTTGCAGGTAAATAAACCATCCATAACCAATTTCCTAGTCAATGGGAGCCATAAAGATTCAAAACTGCCATTAATGGCCCACACTTTGCATAATTACAGTAGGACTTCAGAGTTATACTTCATATTTCTAGCTTCAGATACAAGAATGATATACGCATACAAATAGGAGGACCACACTCAGTAGATTATAAGCTTTGTAACGATTCCTTACAGGAGACCTTTTGCATAAAGCATATTTCAGTTACATTATATTCACATTCATAAGCATATTTTCATAAAGCATATAGAGCGCAACATCACAATTAGAATATTAGAAGAGCTACAATATGAACACAACTTCCTAATAAATGTCTAAGAGTACATGACAGTCATAATTTAGAAATATAAATATCCTAAATCATTAAACAGATCTTCTAATTTATTTTATAAAGGCACTCAAATTATATGCAACAAAGGCCAGGCTAATAGTAATAAAGGTCAGGCTATTCACACACCCTTACTTGAGTCCAGCCCAGACATCCAACTTGAACATCAGGGGAAGTGGATTGGATTGTGGGGTACCTCACTCCTATGTATAAGGGAAAGAGCCTCTTCAGTTTGGAGAGGTGTACGGGGAGATTTTGGCAAACCAGCAAAGTGCCTGAAACCACTATGGCTTATTGTTAAAAGCAGCCTATTCGCCAGTCTCAGCATGACCAAGGCAGGAGGGGAGGGAGGGTTGGGGTGCCACAGAAAGGGCAGCTTGACCCAGTGTCCTTCCTGATAAGAATTGTGTTGAAGTTGCTGATACATGCATTTTAAAAGAGCAGGATATGTCCCAGGAATGTCTATTAGAGTCTCAAGGCTGCAAACTCTGGAAAAACCCAAACCTGGCTAATCAATAATCAGAAGGAACCTCTTGCTTGACCATTGAAACTGCTTACTTAACAAGTTTTCTTTAAGGGGCATGTCGTTCTATTACTAATGTATAAATAAGGGGGAAAAGTTTGAGATAGTTGGACTCGTTTGGGACTCTCCCTCTGGATACATCTTGCGGTCCCCACCGGCAGACGGAAGATTTGGCCACTGGAAGCCTGCCGCTGTGTCACTCGAGAGCCACACTCAGCTTTGGTAATTATCAAGGGCTGGGGGTGTTTTACTAACCTGTTGCGGACGTGTGTAAGTGCTTGAGACTAAGTAAAGTTTAGCTTTAAGAGAAAGCACTCTTGTGTTGTCCTGTTTGTGCCAGCCATCTATTGGTCGGACGGCCGTGTCTCCCCTGATTTATTTCCTGATACCACCTCGTACAGAGTAAAAGTTACCAAGAGCTTTGGGTTGAAAGAACCCCGGGTAACAGAGGGAAAGTTGCTTTTGTGAGGGGGGTGGGGAAGAGAGAATAATTCAAAATTAACAAGATGAGAGGTGAAGGTGGCTGGAGATGGGGCTGATGGGGAAGAGAGAATAATTCAAAATTAACAAGATGAGAGGTGAAGGTGGCTGGAGATGGGGCTGATGGGGAGAGTAAGGGATTCTTCTCTTCTTCTATGGAAGAAGTCTTTGAGGTAAGAATGAAGAAGAATTGCCTGTTTTGGTAACAGACTTTACAACCTGCTTTGGAGACCCTAATTTGGGTGCTCATCTTGCCCCTCCCCCCGCCCCAGGCTTCAGAACCCAAACTCCAACCTGAGTTGTGACTTCAAAGTGCTGTCTACACAGCTTTTTTTTTTTTTTTTTAAAAGAACAGAAGCCCAAGCCCACTAACCTGGGCTGTGGGCTTACTGCCACAGGGTATGTAGACGTATGCCTAATGGCCACTCAAAGGATGTCTAAACACAATTGTGACATATTGAGGATAGAGGCACCTAGAATGGGGTACTGGTTGCAAGGCTTTGAAACCCTTGATCCCTGTGGTCATTGTCAAGGGGAGACAAGGCAGGAAGAGATTTACTAAGGGCTGGTCTACACTACCACTTAAGTCAATGCAACTTACATCACTTGGGGATGTGAAAAAGCCACCCCTCTGAGTGACGCAAGTTGCATCAACTTAAAGCAGTATCCACACCACACTATTTCAGCGGGAGACGCTCTCCTGCCGACACAGCTTCCACCTCTCATTGAGGTGGAGTAAGTATGCTGATGGGAGAGAGCCCTCCCATCAGCATACAACATCTTCAGCAGACGCACGACAGTGACGCAGCTGCATCAGTGCAGCTGAGCCAATGTAGTGCGGTACCGTAGACACATAAACCAGAACTTGGTCAAAGTAGGATTGAAGGCAGCTTTGGTCAATTAGACATTTTACTCTCCACAACAATTCCAATGCTGGAGATTTTTCAAATGCTATGGAAGAGGAACACTAGACTTGACTCACAGCTGCAACATAGAATTAAAATGTCAAACTTTATGAATGGAGAGAATTACTACTTAATGCAGTGTTCCCCAAAATCATGCATCTAGGAACAAAGACAACAGGATGAGAGGACCCTACCCAGCAAAGCAGTGACTTTGAAAACGTCTTGGGGATTATGGTGGATAATTAGTTGACAGCGTGGCCAAAAGGGTTAATGCAATCCGTGGATATATAAAGAGGGGAATACCAAGTATAGCAGGCCAGTTTCATTACCTCTGTATTGGGCACTGGTGTGACTAATATTTGTATACGACGGTGTCCAGTTCTGGTATCCACAATTCAAGAAAAATGTTGAAAAATTGGAGAGGATTCAGAGAAGAGCCACAAGAATGATAAAAAACTGGAAAACATATCTTATAGATTGAGCGACTTGAGTCTATCACTATTTAAACAAGGAGAAGTTTACAGGATGACTTGATCACTGTCTAAATACCTATATGGGGAGCAGAAATTTTATAATCGAAAGTTCTTCAATCCAGCAGACAAAGATAACACAAGATCCAATGGTTGGAAGTTACTTGAAGCTATATGGTGGGAGGGATAGCTCAGTGGTTTGAGCATTGGCCTGCTAAACCCAGGGTTGTGAGTTCAATCCTTGAGGGGGCCACTTAGGGATCTGGGGCAAAAATCAGTACTTTGTCCTGCTAGTGAAGGCAGGGGGCTGGACTCGATGACCTTTCAAGGTCCCATCCAGTTCTAGGAGATAGGATATCTCCATTAATTTATTTATTTATAATTTATATACATTCAAAATAGAAATAAGGTGAAAACTTTTAACATTTAAGGTAATTAACCATAGGTCCTGCTTACCAAGGGCTGTGGTGGACTCTCCATCATGGGCAATTTTTATATCAAGATTGGATGTTTTTCTACAAGATATGCTCTAGTACAAACAGGAATTAATTCAGGGAAATCTGATGACATATGTTGGTAATTAAAGCAGATGATCACAATGATCCCTTCTGGCATTACAATCTATGAATCTATGAACTGCTGAATCCCTCTTCTAGAAAATAACACCTCCTGCAGTCATACACCTTTTAAATCTTCCTCTCCTAACAAGCTTGAATTGCTTCATGAGCTATGAAATAGTTAACAACATTGACAAAGTATCATTATTAGCATCTGCACTGGCACCCACTGAAATGAATGGGACAGTTTACATCTATTGTGTCAGGCTCTGTGCAATCTCAGGCAGGCATCACTGCACATTCTCGTCACGTTCAAGGAGAACAACTGAAACAGTTGTCCATGCTATGCTCCTTTGGCTAGAGCTTCACGACCCACCCACTACATTTTGGGAAACACGAGTAAGAAAATAATCTGATTTCTACAATATGTCTAATGTATTTCAGTAACAAGTCTTTTTCTGTAGTCACTGCTGCGTTTACAGTATGGCACCATCACCCAAGCATTTATTGTCAGACTTTTTTAAACAATTGCTATAAAATATCACCATTTATTTGCCGAAAAGATACTGAAGTCTTTCAGAACTGCTGATAAGGTGAATGTCATCAATAATAAGCAACACATTGCTATTTTCCCATTACTGGGAAATTTACTTTAGATCTCATTAGGCCACATCAGATAGTTGCAAACTCGCTGCCTAGCATTTTTTTAACCTTATGTTCATGACCTCATGCTATAGTTACACAATTATGAAAAAAATGAGTTTTTTTGGTTTCCAGGAATGATTCATTTAATGCTTTCAGTGTCGCTTTGGAACAATTAACTAAGCAGGAATGTAGAGGCCCAGTAAATGATGTACTACCATTTATTCACTATTATTTCACTTAGATAAATTAACTGAAAGAATTATAGGACACTACCAGAATAGTAACTGTAAAGTATAATTCATCAGTGCTCTTCATTGAGGACTGTAATATTCTCTTATATTATAGTATATAGAACATTAAATTACATTACTAAATGTATTTTGCCCTAATTAGGGTAAGATGAAACTTATATTATTAGCGTTCATATGTATATCAAAGGTTATCTTAGGCACTGAGCTTGCCATAAGATATCACAAATACAATTTTATCAGTTTCCCTTAACAAATGAAAATGTCTGATCAATTGGTGGATTGTTCAGTTTATAATATAAATGGTAACAATTTCTTCCATGACTTGTTTCAGTAATGCATATCTAATTTGCTGCATGTTCAACTGCACACTGGTTAAAACTGCAAGAACCAAATTTTATGGGTTTGTCTACACTTGAAATGCTAAAGTGGCACAGCTGCACTGCTGTAGATGCTCTGAGTGTAGACACTCCCTATACCGACAGGAGGGGTTCTCCCATTGGTGTAGATAATCCACCTCTCTAAGAGGTGGTACCCAAGTCAACAAAGAATTCTTCCATTGACTTAGTGATGTCTACACTGGGAGTCTGGTCGGCTTAACTACGCTGCTCAAGGGTGTGGATTTTTCACTCCGCTGAGCGACAACTGGATCAACCTAACTTTTTAGTCTAGGCCAGGCCTGTGTGCCCTAATTAACATTTAAAGACACAAATGGAAATACTTAGTATAAAAGATGAACAAAGGAAAAGATGAGCAGAACATTTTCAGGCTGTTTGAAAGAGACCAAGCCAAAGTGAACTACCAGAAATACGTGAGGAAGATCTACCACCAGAGCTTGATATTGATTTAGGAGATATTAAAATGGAAATAGTTATAAAAAGCCATCTGCAAACTCAAAAAATGGAAAAGCAGTGGAGAGGATAATATTACCTGAGAAATGCTTAAAGCAAGTGACACAACAGCGCTCCAGACATTCCTTGTGTTTTGGGGTAGAATAAGGAATGAATTAAAGACCCCAGCCCAGTGGAAGAGAGGCTTTATAATAAAATTGCCAAAAAAGGGTGGCCTTACCAACTACAGTAATGGAGGGGAATCACATTACTCTCAGTGCCTGGAAAAGTTATGTGCATCATCATCCTGGACACTATCAAGAAACAAACAGATCTTCAGTTTCCGCTACGTCTACACTATGAGGTAGTGGGTGAGATTTTTTGTAGACATATTTGTGCTAACTCTCATCGAGCTAGCAAGCTAAAAATAGCAGTGTAGACATAGTAGCATGGGCAATGGTGAGCGGAGGAATGGGCTAGCCATGCCAAGTACAAACACACCTGAACCCCAGAGGTACGTACTCCGCATGGCCATGCAAACACTCACCACAGCCTGTGCTACTGTGGCTACACCACAATTGTTAGAGTGCTAGCTCAATGAGAGCTAACGTGAGCTTGGACGTGTTAGTCTCTAAGGTGCCACAAGTACTCCTGTTCTTTTTGCGGATACAGACTAAAACGGCTGCTACTCTGAAACCTTTCCATGTCAAGTGATAATATGGACACCACATGGGAAGAGAGAAAAAGAGTGCAACCTAAAGAAACATAATGCAGACTAAAGAAGCCAAATCCATCAACATCATACTCAGAAGCCTGAAAAGACCAACGCAAGATTGAAACAAATGTCGGAAACTGGTGGATGCCTTATGCAGGCAATGATGTTGCTCAGGTGATCTGGAGGAAAGGCAATTGCTATAAACATGCAGGGTCTGATTTTCATAGGCATAGTACATTCAGAACAATCATTGTAATCAAAGGGAGAGTTTGGTTTTCAACACTTGTGAAAAAAGAAGCGGAGGGAGGGAGGCCTGCTTGGCAAGCTGTCAAACCATGACACTCATTGTTCTTCCTTTTCATTGTGTTTATTTTATTACAGTAGGAATAATCAAATCACAATATTGCTAGAGAAATTACAAGCAGTGGGCGATGGGAAAAAAAAATCACCCCACAAAATGTTTGAGAAGGAGTGTAAAAAGCACATATTTTTAGGATGATTCAAATTAACTGAACCTGAAAAGGTCAAATTAGTGTTGCATGCTTTTGTAATCCTGACATTGCTTTCACCCAAATATCAACCAGTTTGCTCACTTACCATAATGCATGTCATTAATAAAGGAGAGAGTTCTGTAGCAAATTTCAGAAAGTTCCAGTTAAATGATTTGCTTTCGTTAGTCTCATGTGATTATCACAGTATAGATCATCTACCAAGGGTTAGAAAGGTGTGCAGAAGTAAAATTGACAACTACAGTAGCATAATGCAGTTCTTTCAAATACCTCAACTGCATTCCCAAATCTCTCAAGTTGGATCATTAATATCCAGATTGCTTCACTCCCTTTGTTTCCATATATCTGGGAATGTAACCTACCACATTCTGTGCCATCAGAACAAACAACAGGCTTACAGACTAGAACATAAGTCTACATCAAACACTTAAGGTTCCCTGTCCTAAAATCACCTTTCTTTCTTTTTCTTTCTTTCTTTCACATTGACCATCAGACATTGCTACAGTACTTGGCCTCCTATATTCGATAACCATGAGTGCCTTAAGTGTATGGCCCTAAAAGGCTCTGTTTGAGTAAGAGTTGAGTGTACATTTAAGAGGCAGTAATGCGGAACAAAAGTAGTCCAAAGCACCTAACCACAACTCTTCTTAGGAAACAGTTAAGTACTTTCCTAACTTTTACAAGAAGAGAACAGTCAGACTGGTTTGTATGATTAATGGCAACTCACTACGGGACTTTCAAAACAAAAACATCAAAATTGTGAATGTCATTAGTCAAACATAGACCTGCCTCTCCCCCTCCCCCCCCCCAAAAAAAAGGGAATAACTTCTTTAGCAGAAGCATCTAAGACCTTGATACAATACCACTTCAGGTGCAAGCTCTCTTGCTCTAGAGAGTATGAAATTTGTTGTCCTAACGATCAAGGAACATTTGTTGTCCTAACAATCCATGTTTGGGAACATTTCAGCATCAAATGAGTTGTGACCACCCTTTACAAAGGAAACAAGATTTGCAAAGGAAAGCCTCATCATAGCAATACACAATGGCATATACCCTCCACCCTCACATAGATTATATCTAAGGCTACGATTATGTCACGGAGGTAGTGGAAGTCACGGAATCTGTGACTTCCAGAGGCCTCCGTGACATTAGGGGCCCCCACAGCTGACCAGCCACCGTGGGCAGCAGCAGAGGAACCCAGCAGCTCCCCATCTACCGCTGCTGGCAGGGGGGAACCCCACAGCACCCCAGCCACCGCCGCTGGCAGGGGGCCATCCTACAGCTCCCCAGCCGCTGCCGCTTGCAGCAGAGGAACCCTGGAGCTGCCCAACCACCGCTGCTGGATGGGGCTCCCCACAGCTCCCCAGCCCACCGCTGCCGGTGAGGGGGCCTCCTGCAGCTCCCAGCCGAGCAGGGTGGTGGAGGATCCCTTGCAGCTCCCAGTCAGTGGCCAATGGGGTCCCTGTAGCTCCCAGCCACTGCGGGGGGGGGGGGGCGGGGGAGGGAGGGCAGCAAGGTGCTGGACCCTCCTCCCTCCCCATTTTGTCAGGGATATTTTTAGTAAAAGTCAGGGATGGGTCACGGCTTCTGTGAATTTTTGTTTAACGCCAGTGACCCGTCCCTGACTTTTACTAAAAATAACTGTGACAAAATCGTAGCCTTAGTTATATTGGCCTAGAACTTCCTTGCGCACTTCTGCCTATCACAAACACTCAACTAGCCTTTTTCAAGGCCATTTAGAGAGGAAAGAGCAGCTTAATGTGTTGATATGCCTAGACTATCCAGCTCCCGTCACGCACATTCCTTAATTTTCCTGTTCCATCTCTGTGTCTGGATCAATAAGACATAAAAGTAAAGACCATGTAGCCACACTTTGTGATTAACATTTGTGTCAATAACTGCTGGAAGTTTGGGATAAATATTCAGTAATCTCAGAAAAGTGATCAAATCTAAAGAATGCAAGATAAGAAAAGGTATTCACCATTTTGATGAAGATGTTTACATGTACAGAGAGCACTAAATCATTGTGTTTGTGATTTAGTTTGTTTGTACTTATCATGAAACTGTGTACTACAGTCTCTACATAGCAAAGAAACCAAATTGAATGCACTGAACAACCTGCTAGTCAGTTCAACCTCATTGAACAGCAGGACACCCATAAGCCCACCATTCAAATAGGTAATTACATATGTCACAGAGCCTGACTATTATTGCTCCTGAAACCTTGTGATAAATACATTAGTAGTAGTTTTACCATCATTGCAATAAACTGCCCATTACAATTTAGAATAGTGTTAGTAAACTGGCCCTTGCATTTCTCACAAGTTTATGAGGATAAATTATGTTAATTTCTACTGTATATAATTTCTACACGGTATATAGCCGAATTAGAAGTAAACAATGAGATCCTAAATTATAGACACAAGGTGGGTGGGGTAATATCTTTTATTAGATCAACTTCTGTTGATGGAAGAGAAGCTTTTGAGCTTACACAGAGCTTCTTCTTACCTCACCCATCTTGTCTCTTGAATATCTTCGAACCAACATTGCTGCACCACCACTGCAAATCCTAAATTACGGCAAATGAAGTACAGGCTGACTCATTTCATAGATTTTTTTAAGAAGTTAATTATTAAAGTATACATGGCATGTTTTCCTATAATGTCCTCTTACACCCAATAAAATACAGTAAATAATTTAGTAGCAGTGGCTTAATGCTGATTCAGAGTTGGTGTTCTACGCAAGAATTTAATATTTCACTACATAGAATGCGCTGCTATATGCTGCAATAGGAGATTTGCTATTTCAACCTATGTCAGAGACTTTCACTACAGTATATATATGACAAACATGTCTCACGGTTCATTGGTTCAATAATATCTAAAACATAGCTTAAGCCTCAAAATTTAGAAAGGAAGAGGAATGCAACATGCGGAGCAATGAGCATAGATCAACTCCTTTGGTTCTTGGCTTCTTTATTACAAATACACCTGAGCACAGTTCTCTAGAACTACTCAAAAATCCTGAGTGCAATACACCAGCAAATTGGCTGTGCAGATGCCAAGCCTTAAGGATTCCTATGGCTTAACACCCACATAGCATAATTTTATTATAACTTCCAGAAAAAGCTTTGCACCAAAATCAGGCCTTTGACTTTATCTACTTTTCTGATCAAAGCCTTGTATCCATTTACAATCCCAGGCCTAGCATGAAATATAGAATAATTAGCAAGAGACCATGCATTACATTAATGGGCCCTAGAGGCATCTAACTAGAAAACAAAGCTTCAGAACCATGTGATGTGCTATTCATTTAGGTAAAAAACAAATACCACCACCACATTTGTATTACAATAGGAGGGTAGATAGTAGTACATGATTTGAAGGCGACGATCCAGTCATCATTGTTCTAATCTGGGACTTAAGAGACTGAGGTTCCATTCCCTGTTCCACCACAAACTTGCTGTGTGACCTTGGGAAAGTCATTTAGTCTCTCTGTGCTTCAACTCTCTCCCCATAAAATAGGGATAATAGCACCTTCCTATCTCACAGGGGTGTTATGAGGCCAAATACTTCAAAGACTGTGAGACACTCAAATATTATGGAGATAGAGGCCAATAAATATCTAATAGATGAATGGAACATTTATAGCTGTAAGGGTAACAAATTAATTTTTCTCAAAAAAAAATTTCCATGTATTTTTTCCATGAATATATTTCTCTTTCGCCATAACTGTTCTGAGAATACCCTTTCTTGGTGTAAGTTAAGCTATGTACTTCTACACAGAAGCAGTCTGATAAATTACAATAATTAGTATGACATGCTTAGACACTTTTCATCTATAATTCCAGAAAATTAACATGATGAGAATGACCGTTCCCAATTATTAATTCATAATGTTCCTTTTGGTTACAAGACAAATCTCTGCCAAACACCTCATCTATATTACCCTGATGGGAAGACGTAAAGCTCCACTAGCAAGCAATATTCTGGAGTTTATCTCAGCTTTATTTCAAACATTACAATAGGGGGTAAAGTGGGACATATTAAATATTAATAAATACTTTACACATATCTTGCACTGTTTACTTATGGCCCTCAAAATGCTTTACAAAAGTGGGCGTATTATCCTTCCATCTGGCCTAGGGCAGCAGAACACTTACCCCAAAAGTGTCAGCATTAACCCACTGTTAAAGATGGCTCTACAGAGTAACAAAAAGTACGTCCATCCCATGAGGGATTCAGCACTGGGCTCTAGTACAAAATTGGAACAATATTTAAGCTACATCTACATTGTTGGGCTATATTCCATTTAGCATAAGATTTTCAAATAAGATTTCAGCACTCAGTACCTCCCATTAAGACCATTGGGAATGTTGGTGCTAAGCATTTTGGAAGATCTGACCCTTACAGTATATAAAATTTACATTTTCCAAATATAAAATTGGAACTATCTTGTATGTTCTGCTATGGGAACAAGAATGGTCTTGTGGCCCTGACCTTTATAAGTGTGTTCGTTAGAAATAAGGCATAACATTTTGCATTGCGAGACTGGTGTAGAGAGTTAGAATGGATACTACATGATGTGGCTGAACAAGCAAGATTCTTTTTGTTGAAAAAGATTTTAACCATTAGATAACAATTTCCAATCAGCTACCAGCCTGAGCTGCATTTGAACCAACCATCTAGAGGTGATAGTCCATAGCCCATTAAGAATCCCCACAAACTAACCAGCCCCGTAACAAGCAATATCTTGAAGCTCTATTGCACCATGAAACAAAAATGCCAGATGTTCTAACACACATTCACATACTGTAAATAAAAAGCAATAGTGCTTGTATCTAGAGAAAGTTAACTAAACAGTGAGAAAAGGTCTCGAAATAGAAGCCTGCCTTTGACAAGATATGATGGTGATAGATAAGGTAGAAATATTTGTCTTTCAAATTTTTAGGAATTTCAAGACACTATATTATCTGGGACCCTAGTAACTACAGTACATAATAGATGCATTAAAAAGGAAAGGATAAACTCATAGTGAAGCAAAACAGAATAAATTAAATTTGCTAAGTAATTGAAAGATTATCATTTTTCACTTCCATTTGAACTAAAAAAAACCCCACCCATGTGTTCAGGGACAAGGAACGTTAAAACACATGAAATTAAGATCATAATTGGATACGATGCTTCCCCTAGTAACACAGCCACACAAGTATTTGACTTGATAAGAACAGATGCTAGGAATCTAAAGTAATTGAAGATGTACAGTATACATAATTAATGGACACAAATCTGACATCAGGAATCAAAATACTCAAAAACCAGTGGGAGAACACTTTAACCTGTCTGGTCATTCAGTGACAGACCTGCGGGTGGCTATATTACAACAGAAAAACTTCAAAAACAGACTCCAACGAGAAACTGCTGAGCTAGAATTGATATGCAAACTAGACACAATCAACTCCGGTTTGAATAAGGACTGGGAATGGCTGAGCCATTACAAACATTGAATCTATCTCCCCTTGTAAGTATTCTCACACTTGTTATCTAACTGTCTGTACTGGGCTAGCTTGATTATCACTTCAAAAGTTTTTTTTCTCTTAATTAATTGGCCTTTCAGAGGTGGTAAGACAACTCCCACCTGTTTATGCTCTCTGTATGTGTGTATATATATCTCCTCAATATATGTTCCATTCTATATGCATCCGAAGAAGTGGACTGTAGTCCACGAAAGCTTATGCTCTAATAAATTTGTTAGTCTCTAAGGTGCCACAAGTCCTCCTGTTCTTCTTTTTATTAATATGAGGCATTCCTGCTCACTTTTAAGGAATGTACACTGAAACATAGTACTTAAAAGTCCACTTCTCCTTCCCTTGCAACCTAGATATAGATGATTTGGTGTGTACTATATTTATTCCAAGTATTTACTGTAAGGATGTAGATGATGGAAATATGTGGCTGTCATACCAATAGACATGCAGAATAACATCTATACAAGCTTGCACACTTAGGCCTTGTCTACACTACCACTTAGCTTAATGTAAGTTACGTCACTCAAGGGTGTAAAAAAAACCACCTCGCTGAGCCACATAGCTTGCATCGACTTAACGCAGTGTCTACTCCACGCTATGTCAGCGGAAGATGCTCTCCCGTCAACATAGCTTCCGCCTCTCATTGAGCGGCACCAATTTAGCGCCGTAGTGAAGACTAGCCCTCTGTGAAGAATGGACACAGAGGATCCCTCCCTTCTTTCACCAAATGTCGTAAATGTATAAATATGGAGGAAGAAAATACAGCATGGGCTGTCTTATTTCAGCCCCTTGGTAAAACCACACACAGCAGAAGGAATACAATTCCACCCCAGTATACCTTGGGTATATTCAAACTTAGATAAAACAGCTTGGGACAGACCTTTAAAGGATGTTGCCATGCGAGATTTCCCTACCCAACCTGATGCCCGGTAGCCTCCTTAGCAGACTAAGGACTTTGTCAAACCCAGGGGAATAAGAGGGACATTGCTGTCAAAATTCCTTTAGTAGCTTGTTTGAAGACTAAACGTTTCTTTTTCGCCTGCATTTCCTTCACGAGACAGTTGGAACCATTTAGCCTCTTTAGGGAAATTCCTGTCACACCCATTTTCTCCTATCAATTCTCAGATTGTCAGCTAGAGTAGAACTTTTTTTCTACTTAAAAGAAAATATGAGGAACTTCTGCAATTTATGTCATATGACGTGTAATGAATTAAGTCTATATAGGGGAGTATATTCTGCTTGCAATTACACTTGCATAAAAATAATTATAATCATGCCTGCAGTCCAGAATCTTTACTGCATATGATTTTTTTTCCCCATAAAAATAAAGTCTTGTAACCCAGAGATAAGAAAGTTTTCAATGGAAAGGAGAAATGTATTTTCTGTCAAGACATTAAATAAAATGTGATTAATACAATGTGGTACCGATTCCATTCCTACACCAATCTAATCCCTCTGACGTCAGTGGCATTACTTTTGATTTACCCAGGTGTAAATAAGATTAGCACCAAGCCCATTGATTTTAAGACTGACAAGTGTGAACAAGTGATGATAGTGTGACCCTGTCAGACCAGGTGTGAGCTCATGCCACAGCCCCTAATTATCACTGAACACTGACAAAGGCATATCTAGAAACCAGTCGGGCTCACTTGTGTTAGTATTGTTAATACAGATGTTAATTTTATAAGACTGTGTACATTGATGAAATGCTTCTAGGATGCCGAATGTATTGATCTCACTTATAACATCTGTATCCCATGGTATTAAGTTATATTGAGTGTTTGCATTGCAAGCCTCTGTAACTGTGTAACTCACCAAACAGGAAAGAAGCATTAATTAATGTAAAGTGCTGGTTTTGCACACAAAGAGGCGCAGTGAACCCAAATGAGCCATTGTGAAACATCAAAGGACTAAGACTTGGTTGACTGCTCACACCCCACATCCATGAAACACTTGTCCTATCCATTTGAACTCTGGGGGAATGGAATAAAAATCCCTGACCAGAAGGAACTGAATCACTATGGTGCTTGGAATTTAGAGAGGGCAAGATTTCTAAGCATAAGAAAGGGATCCCCAAGCTGCTTAGTTAGGATTCACTGTAAAGAACATGGAAAGCTTGCATATCACAGCAACTTCTGTTATCAATTGGAATCTAAGACTGTAACTCATTTGTGCATGTATGTTTATCTGCTTTAACCTTGTAAATAGCTCTCATTTCTTTTTCTTAGTTAATAAATCTTTAGTTAGTTTATTATAGGATTGGCTACAAACATTGTTTTTAGTGTGTAGTCTATACTGCAATTCACTTGGGGTAACTAATTGGTCATTTGAGACTGAGTGTAACCTGAATATTGTTCTGGTTTTTTGTGTATAAGGGACCATCTATCACAACGTCAAGCTTGCCTAAAGGGACTGTCTGTGACTCCATGCTAAGGCTGTTATAGTGCTTGAGGAGTTCACATTTGATACTTGATTGGAGAAATCTAAGTACACATCCAGTTTGGGGTTTGTGCCTTGCTTCTGAACAGTCTGCCCTGAGGCTGGCACCCCCGGTTGTGAGCCACTCCACACAGCTTGACAGATAGGTTTGCCTCAAGTTCAAATAAAATATTTTCTTAAACAATTCAAAATTACTGAACATTAATGTACAACTATTTGCCACATAAAGACTCTGTAAGAAAGTATTTTACAAACTATTTTACAGCTCAACAAATCTTGCCATAACCAGACTTCATTACCTCAGCTCATCTACTATGCCAACAATGAAATTAGCCTCTGTCCTGTTTTTATGTACTTTAAGGATATCACATGCTCTCTTGAACTATGCATCCCAGTGAGTCACTCATTTGATCAACCTCTGATCACAGGATGAAAGCATATCCTTAGTAGATCACACAAACTCGATTATTCTGAAGCAATTTAATTCAGAAGGTTACTCTAAAATGTAGATGTACAAGAGAATATGTGAGAGAACTCTAATTAAAAAAAGACAATGTAAACACGATGGCTTTGAACCAAGCTGAAATCAGTTTATGGCTAATGAGATGGACAAAGCTACCTAGGAAGCACCAAACTCCGCTATAGAAACTGGTGTTCCTTGAAAAAGAAAAGTGTAACAGACTGCCAGGGTAATGGCTGGTGGTATATTAATTGGTTTCTATATGCTATGATGCAAGCCCCTTATAAATACATGTAATAAAATAAATAATCATAAATAACTGACCAACCATATCTTGAAGCCCTTATGCAGTTTTTACACAGTTCTTACTCAAGCAAAATGCTCACCAACTTCATTGCTTCAGGAAGGGCTGCAGTATTTGAGCTACTAAATAAATTATAAAAAAACCTCTTCAATACTTGATCAGTGTTTCGACTGTAATTTCTTTAGGGGAGGGATCATTTTGTGTGTGTTTGTACAGAGCCCAGAATAATGGGGCCGTGATCAGAGCAACCAAATGTTTCTGCAATACCAATAAACAACAACAATTAACAACACAGTGTGGTTAAGGTGGTTGAAATCAACATCCTGACTGCACATATATTGAAACTGCATGAACTGGTGATATACAGACAGAACATGACAGATGGAGTTAGTGAAGAAAGAAGTAGGAATCACTGTGATAATAGTAAGGCACTTTATAGAACACAAAATAATGGACTATTCGCTATCATTTCTTCTAATTAGATATAAAATATCTCTGCACAATAAATTAGAATACACATAGCTTTTGAACTGCTTCTTTATACCTCACCAATTCCATCCAAAGATGAATGAATGGAGCAAAGTACACAGTGCAAATCAAAACAGGTGTCTTTTGCACTGAGTAGAGGTAAAATATCTGGTGTAAGCAGTTTTCAATAAAGTGCTTTTCCTGTTACTTTGTGGCATATATATATCCATAATTGCGTATGATTGCTTCATTGAACTGAACTCTGAGAAAGAGGGTCAAAACAGAAAGGTGTAATTAATTTTACAAATACTCAGTAGGATAAACTAAGATCTCTCTGGGAATTACAGAACCTGGACGGAATAATTAATAATGAGAACAGTGTAAAACCTACTGTCTTAACTTTCTATGGGTTTTGCAAATACTACTTTGGTTTTGATCCAAGTGGGCTAGCACCACTTCAAATTTTGCATTGATTTCTAGGTTTCAATTCATCCCAAAATCTCAAAGGAAAACTCAATCAAAACGGCTGAATTTCACTTATGTTCACATCTAATCCAGGTTAAACTATGAATACCCTACATGTATGGCACATTTGGCACTTATTCTTGACTTCCAAATCTGCATAAGCATTTCAAACTAGTTTTTACAATGTTGCCAACTCTCTCAATTTTTTGAGAGTTTTGCAATATTCGACACTTTGCTTAAAGCCCCAGCTCCTGGATGCAAGTGATTATATGAGATGCTCAGATTTCGCTAAAAAAAAAAGTTTGTAGCTCTTATGGCCATAGAGAAAAAAATTGAAAATGGCTCAAAACCAGAAGGCAAATAGAATTATTTTTTTTGTAATAGCATAATTTGGGCAGGGGAGGGGCACGATCATGATTTTTGAACATTTAGGATTGGTAATACTAAGTGTGTGAATTATGATCTTTACCAGATGGCACATTATTGGTGAACAACCAAGCCCATCAACTGTATCCATACATACTTGCAGCCGTTTCACAGTGAAATTGATTAGGATTACAGTGTCTAGTTAATTTCACTGTGCACTGACTCTATACCCCAAAGCACTTCAAACTCAGTGGTATAACATTGATGCTGCAGTTGGTCTGCCAGGATGAGAGTCCAGAAGGAAAGCCAAGTATAATCAATGTATTTGTATCCAACTGCAAGGGTAAGCCATGTAAGAAGTTAATTATCCCATTAATTTTCCATCAGTTACAGAGTAATGGATTTTGCCCATGCAGATATATGGCTCAAAATCAAAATGAAAATTAGTTTTTAAAAGAAAAGCATTTCATTTATTAAAAATGCAAATAAGTACAGGAAAATATTGTTTAAATAGCAGAATTTCTAGGCTCAATCAGCCAATATTGTTTTTACATAAAGAAAATGTTTCAGCTCTAGAAGAATGTGCAATATCATTGAAAATATGATGTCTCTACGTATTCTAAAAGAGCACAGTATTAGACCAGGACACAACAGAAGTCTGACTGCAAAAATAAGCATGCAAGCATCTCTCACTATCTTTAAAAGCCAGTGCCTGATTACTACAGCAACTCTCTCTCACATGGAAAGATTTGCATGTATTATGCATAATACCTAGACAAACCAATTTGCACAACAACTTTTGCTAATTTCACTGTTTTAACCTTTACACTGTACTTTTCACATCTGTACTATATGGCCTCACAGTGCTTAAACAAAGAAACATGGTCACACCATTAACATATGAGCACATAGTTGCATAAAACTGGAACTCATATTTGTGTAGCAATTAGGTAAAACAACAGCTACACACTATACAAAGTACATAGATACAGCTGTTGCTTGAGCTATACAAGTAGCTCAAACTAATTGGAGGATTAATTGCACTAAAACCTAAAGCTCTCCATTTATCCAGGTATAATATTTAGAAGCTGGGGTATAGTATTCCTGCTTCCCTCAAATTCCATTATATAAATAGATCTTGTGAACTTCAAGACTATTTCAGTTGAGATAATTTATAGAAAAAAGTGGAGAGAGCTTGCTTTATTGCTACCACTTGCAGAGCAAAATAATTTCTAGCAATGCATTCTCCCCAACATTTAACAAATAGAAATATATTATATAGTTTGTATTAGCTACCTTTCTCATACATTTGTATGTTACATCATGAAATAACTTCACAATGTCATTATCATTTCTCACTGAAAACTTAGTTTTAATAACGTACATTGTCTGCCATCTGGCTATTCAGAGCTCCTAAACAGAGAAAGAAGACTTGGAGTTTTAACATTAATCAGTGAAGAACTAATAGGATGTCTACACAATGAAGATAAATTCTGCAGAGAAATAAACCTCTAGCATTGAAGGATCATTAAAATTGCAGTAACCTGTATATTTCTATCAGAAGAGCTGCTGAGTTCATAAAGAGAGTTTATTCTTCTGAAGATACAGAAGAGAGGCTGTTTCTATGACCTTGCACAGGAATTCTCTGCTGATCCACCCTAAACTCAAGTGCTAGAATCTTTTCTAAAGATGCAGAATGTTTGCTGCTGACTTACAATGGCAGGTAGATCTTTCAGGCCGGATACAGTTGGGGTCACAGAACGCAGCTGGTGGAGAGGGCACTAGCGGCTAAAAAAAGAGGCCCTGCAGTCGGAGCATACCCAGTCCAGCATCACGCCCAGCCACTGCCTCTATTTCCCTTCTTCAAAATAACTCACCCCTTCTCATAGTCTAGTTTATTAACATAACAGTTCAAAACACCACAAATCTTCCACCTAGCCTCCTGCTGTTGCACAATTCTTAGACTTGCCCCAATGAGGTTTTGCACTGTAAAGCCTGCAGGCTTGCTCTCCCCAGACCCTCTACCTGGGAACAAGAGAGATATTCTCTCTCCATGAGGAAAGCTCACACAGCCCTCCTACTCCTCTGGGCATTTCTCCTGACTGAACTCAGACTGCCCTTATCTTCTGCAGACAGCCTGGGATCTATTCACATACATGCCCCTGTCATGTAACCCATGGACTGAGAGGTAAATTAGTCACAGGGGAGGCAGAACCAGTCCTCCCTTAAAGGGCCAGCTCACACTGTGACAGAACTTTAAAACAGCAGAACCTTATTAAGCTCCATGACAGTCAAAAGTAACCTGCAAGATACCCAAACACACACATAAATAATGCATATTTAAAATAAAACATTATAGGCTTTGGCTCCTGGGTCTTTGGTGGCTGACTGTGCCTCCATCACATTCTGTTTGCACAGAAATGTTGTTTTTCCCCTTGATTGGTTTGGTATTAGAGCTCCTTTTTGTAATGCCTTTGCAATACTTTATGCTCATGGGCAGCATGTAATGGAGGCAAGGGGAGGCTAAGCCTGCCCAAACCTCACACCGGCGGGGGCATGATTGGCAGACCCTGAAAAATCTCGCCCCGTCACAGCCTGCGGCTGGAGGAACTCTGGCTCCATGCTGTGGCCACGGCAGGGGCACCGAGCTTTTCTGGTCTCAGGGCTGCACCACGCGGGGGGAGAGTGCAGCAAGTGGGACAGGTGGGGCTATGGGAGAAGAGGCTCCGGCCTCGGAGTTCCAGCCAGGGCAGAGATCTCCACTGCTGTCCCAGTTTAGGCTGGAGCAGTCAGCCCCCCACCCCCACGCCACATCACTTAGCATTGCAGTGTTGTTATTGTTCTGAGTATATTGTGCATGCATATAAATATTAACTAATCCTAAAAACAGCATGTGATGCCTTTCTGTGATACATGCATATCAAACATCTTGAAATTCTCATATAAATCTTCCATCTCCTGCACGGTGAATAGTTTAACTTCCCTAGCATTTGTGGTATGACCTAGTTTGGTTGCAGGTTGCCCAGCAGAGAACCTGCATTCTTACTATTAATGCCTATCATGTGCTTCTTAATCCCTATATGCGGTTCATTTTTTGATTCCACAATATACTTGTCCTTGATCTTCCCATAAAAAAATCTTGTAAACACACAAAGTTAATTGAGAATGTTTCTTAAATATGCCTGCATTTATTAGATTTATTTTGTGTTGCTCATCCAATTATTTGAATAAAACTTACTGATACTGGCCAAAAAGGAGATAATTTGCTTGGTTTATTGTTTCATCAGGTTTTTAACATCCAACTTACTATGTATCTCACCAAAACTATTAATTATTTGCCACTCATCTATTCAGTTTGAATTGCTATTGAACGTTTTGCCAGCTTGATTGTTTTCCTTTGTTCTAGAAGAAGCTTTTTAAAAGCAAAATGTCACTGCACCAAAGGCCATAGTGCAGTTCTAAATTTGAAATAAGCAATTGTACATTGCAATGTATTTTGAAAAATTTCCTACTCTTATTGAAAAAATTAAGGCGTTTTTAGGAAACCTGATGATGCACTCCAATATATTTCAGATTATAATCAAACCCCTACATCTTTTTAGTTTGAACAACATATTCTGCAATCAGAAGATGGCTTTGTCATTGCACTTTACTGTTCTTAATAGTCTTGGAAAGATACATGGAATGAAAGACATAATACTTAAGTGACAATCAACATAAAGCCTAAAGAACATATGTAGTGGTTCATGTTGTACTAAAAGAAAGAACAAAGTCAAGATTTCTCTGTATGACTCTGCAAATCAATCATCTAACACGAATTTCAGAAACTAAGGCTTGGCTGGTACAACAAAATTTAGCTGGGATAGCTATGCTGGGTAGGAGTGTGGAAAAAAGTCACTGCCCACTAGCCAGCAAAACCTCCTGTGTAAATGCAACTATATCAACAAAAGAGTGCTTTTGTTAAACCAAGTCTACACTTAAAATCCACACTACTGAGCAACATAGCTATTCCAACCCAACCCCTAGCGTAGATGCAGCAAGGTTAACATAAGAATGCTTCTGTCGACCTGGCTATCACCACTCAGGAAGATGGTGTTCCTACACTGTAGAAAAACTTCTTCCATTAGTGTAGGCTGCATCTACACTACAGGGTTATGCCAGCATAGCTACAGAACCATAGTTATGCCGGTATAGCCCCTGTAGTGTGGACATGGCCTTAGCATACCTAATGTTCTTCTGGGAGGTGGTACAGCAATGTTGGCAGAACTCCTTCTGCCAGCTTACATGCATCTCCACTAGGGGGCTTTGTCAACATAGCTATACCAGCCCACACTCTGTAGTGTAGACAAGCCTTAACTTTATCTCATTTCAATTTGAATAATAGAAACAGAATGTTTCCTAGGCATCCTACTCACAGAATTACAGTGATAACGTACAGAAAAAAGATAAGTTGATAAACTTGTCCCAGAAAACGTAAAACCAACTGATCTGAATGAAATACTATGAGTGGAATCTTTAAGGAGAACTACAACCTTAAGATTTCCCTTTGCCATCATTAATCCATATTGCTTTCTACTACAGCAACATGCCCAAAGTACACAGTTATGCCAAATATATTAAATAGCATGCGCTCAAAATGGAAATGTAATTATATATATTCTACAGTACTGGCCTATTAGGTACATAATATGCATTTTTAAAAACTGCCTAGCTACTATTACAGTCTCATGGGTAAATCAAAAATATAAAAAACACAGAGCTGAAATATGCATGTACCTGAGAGAATAGAATTGCTTCTTATAAGTAACACTGCACTTGCTTTACAAAATGGTCGAATCACAATATTGCCTGAAGTGCTATCCAATATAAAAATTATATGTTTAAGTAATATTTGTGATGACTCAGAGAAAGTGAAGATATTTAAAATACAAGCAACACAATCTTTGTTCTCTGTTTTTAATTCACACAATTGCCTCCCTCTTTCCCACTTTCCCCAATTTAAGACAGAACAATTTTCCAGTGGTCCTCTTTATCTATCTGTAAGATTTGGACATATATCTATTATCAGGATGGCCTATTTCCAACAGTTGACCTGATTATCAGTACAAACATTTTTTTTTCCCTCCTGATGATAATAGCCTACCTTAATTGTTTACTCTCGTTATAGTTGGTATGGCAACACCCATTTTTTTTCATGTTCTCTGTGAATATATATCTTCCTACTGTATTTTCCACTGCATGCATCCGATGAAGTGGGTTTCAGCCGACGAAAGCTTATGCTCAAATAAATGTTAGTTTCTAAGGTGCCACAAGTACTCCTTGTTCTTTTTGCTGATACAGACTAACATGGCTACCACTCTGAAAGTTATAAAATGGGTGCTCTAGACAGGCAAATAGTGAGAGGGAAAATAGAGGCACAGAGGTGAAGGGATTTGCCCAGGGACACATAGCATGTCAACAGCAGAGCCAGGGATGGAATCTAGGTCACTTGAGTCCCAGTCCAACGCCCTAGCTACTGGACCACACTGCCTCTCTATTAAAGTATTTGTTTACGTTCCCAAGTACAATAGAGGGGACATAATCAATAAAGTTAATAGTAGTAGAGAAAGCAATCAAAGTTTGTAAGGATTTTAAAGTCTGGGTATATTCTAAAAACATCTTGGATACTGTCACCGATAGTAATTTTTTCCTTAATGAAAAACGTTTGTTTTAACTTTTGTCTATGTAGTTGTAGCCATGTCTGTCCCAGGATATTAGAGAGGGATGGTGGGTGAGATAAATCTTTTACTGTTGGTGAGACAGACAAGCTTTCCAGCTCTTCTTCTGGTCTGGGAAAGATATTTCCAGCATCACATCAAAATGCAAGATGGAACAAATTGTTTAGAATAAGTACTTAGCACAAATTGAAAGGGACCATTCAAGGCAGAGCGGCCCGTTAACACCTCTGCAGTCATAAGACAAAAAGAGGGGGTGAGCGGGTTACAGATTGTTGTAATAAGCCACAAATCCTGTGTCTCTGTTGAGTCCATGATTTCTAGTATTTAGCAGAGTAATGAAATTTAAGCTGCCAGGTGGCTTGTCTTTTGAAAGTGTTGTGCAGATTTTCTTTGAGGCCAAGGACTTTGCAATTCCTAGAAGGCTGCTGTCCCTAGATCACAGGAGGGGATCCACCTTTTATATCAGGTTCCAGACAGCATGTGCTTGATAAATTAGAGGCCTGCTGTCCCCCATTTGTCTGTTGTGAAAGGGGAGTAGGAGGTTTCTTCTTTTCTAATCCTCCCTACTGGTTATTTTGGTCCTCTCCCTTGGATACTTCTGATGCTGGCCGTAGCTTTGCAAGGCAGCAGGAACAACATAAAAATGACAAGATTCTTCTCAGTTTCGCAGCAGCCTACAAGTTCCTAAATTAGAGTGTGAAATTTACCAGCATTTTGAAAACTGAGACATCTCGAGGTCCAACATCCAGGAAAGTACTGAAGGACACATGCTTTACATCAAATTTATCATATATTTAGCTCTCGAAAATTAAACATGTGCTTCAGTTCTTTCCTCACTAGGGGGACTTCCCTGAGTCAGGGCACTTGCTCCCTCTGCTCCAGTGACCACTCATCTCTTAGGGTATGTCTACACTATGGGATTACTCCGAATTTACAGAATTCGATTTTGGGCAACTGATTGTATAAAGTTGAGTGCATGCGGCCACACTAAGCACATTAATTTGGCGGTATGTGTCCATGTACCAAGACTAGCATCGACTTCCGGAGCGTTGTACTGTGGGTAGCTATCCCATAGTTCCTGCAGTCTCCTCCGCTCATTGGAATTCTGGGTTGAGATCCCAATGCCTGATGGGGCAAAAAACATTGTCGCTGGTGGTTCTGGGTACAGCCTCACGCCTCCCTCCATGAAAGCAACAGCAGACAACCGTTTCGCGCCTTTTTTCCTTAGTGAACTGTGCAGACGCCATACCATAGCATGGAGCCCGCTCAGCTCAAGACAGCAGTAATGAACATTGTAACCAGCTCGCGCACTATACAGCAGTTTATGCTGAACCAGAACCTGCAAAACCAGGCGAGGAGGAGGCTGCGACTGCAGCGCGGCGACGAGAGTGATGAGGACATGGACACAGAATTCTCTCAAACCATGGGCTCCGGCACATTGGAGATCATGCTGTTAATGGGGCAGGGTTCTACCCGTGGAATGCCGATTTTGGGCCCGGGAAACAAGCACAGACTGGTGGGAGCGCATAGTGTTGCAGGTGTGGGACAATTCCCAGTGGCTGCAAAACTTTTGCATGCGTAAGGACACTTTCATGGAACTTTGTGACTTGCTTTCCCCTGCCCTGAAGCGCCAGAATACCAAGATGAGAGCAGCCCTCACAGTTGAGAAGCGAGTGGCAATAGCCCTCTGGAAGCTTGCAACACCAGACAGCTACCAGTCAGTCAGGAATCAATTTGGAGTGGGCAAATCTACTGTGGGGGCTGCTGTGATGCAAGTAGCCAAAACAATCACTGAGCTGCTACTACGAAAGGTAGTGATTCTGGGAAATGTGCAGGTCATAGTGGATGGCTTTGCTGCAATGGGATTCCCTAACTGTGATGGGGCGATAGATGCTATTATATCCCTATTTTGGCACCGGAGCACCAGGGCAGCCAGTACATAAACCGCAAGGGGTACTTTTCAATGGTGCTGCAAGCACTGGTGGATCATAAGGGACGTTTCACCAACATCAACGTGGGCTGACTGAGAAGGGTTCATGACGCTCGCGTCTTCAGGAACACTACTCTGTTTAAACGGCTGCAGAAAGGGATTTACTTCCCAGACCAGAAAATAACCGTTGGGAATGTTGGAATGCCTATAGTTATCCTTGGGGACCAAGCCTACCCCTTAATGCCATGGCTCATGAAGCCATACACAGGCAGCCTGGACAGTAGTCAGGAGCTGTTCAACCACAGGCTGAGCAAGTGCAGAATGGTGGTAGAATGTACATTTGGAAGGGTCGCTGGCGCACATTACTGACTCGCTCAGACCTCAGCCAAACCAATATTCCCATTGTTATTGCTGCTTGCTGTGTGCTCCACAATCTCTGTGAGAGTAAGGGGGAGACCTTTATGGCATGGTGGGAGGCTGAGGCAAATCGCCTGGCCGCTGATTACATGCAGCCGGACACCAGGGCGATTAGAAGAGCACACCAGGAAGCGCTGCGCATCAGAGAAGCTTTGAAAACCAGTTTCATGACTGGCTAGGCTACGGTGTGAAAGTTCTGTTTGTTTCTCCTTGATGAAAACCCGCCCACTTGATTGACTCATTCTCTGTAAGTAACCCACCCTCCTCCTTCGATCACAGCTTGCTTTCAAAGGAAATAAAGTCACTATCGTTTAAAAATCATGCATTCTTTATTAATTGATTATAAAAAGAGGGATAGAACTGACAAGGTAGCCCAGGTGGGGTTTGGGAGTAGGATAGGAGGGAAGGAAAAAGCCACTAAAAAAGTTCAAAATAATGACAGCCTTTTGGTTGGGCTGTCGACTGGGGTGGAGTGGGAGGGTGCACGGAGTCTCCCCCCTTCCAACGTTCTTACACGTCTGGGTGAGGAGGCTATGGAACATGGTGAGCAGGCAGGGTGGTTATACAGGGGCTGCAGTGGCACTCTGTGATCCTGCTGCCATTCCTGTCCGTTTGCTCACGCAGCAGCCCCAGCATTGCATCCTGCCTCCTCTGATCTTCCTGCCGTCACCTCTCATCTGGAGCATCTCTCCTCTCCTCACGTTGGTCCCTTCTGTCCTCATGTTCACTGGCATCTTTCCTGTACTTTGATACCACGTCCTTCCACTCATTCAGATGAGCTCCTTCATTGCGGGTCGATTCCATGATTTCAGAGAACGTTTCGTCTCGCGTCCTTTTTTTCTGCTGCCTTATCTGAGATAGGCTTTGGGACGGCGGAGGGAGGCTTGAAAAATTTGCAGCTGCTGGAGGTAGGGAGGGAAAAAAGGGAGAGAAGTATTTAAAAAGATACATTTTACAGAACAATGCTTATACTCTTTCACGGTGAACAACACTATTCACATTACATAGCACATGTGATTTCAGTACAAGGTCACATTTTGCATCTTAATATTGGGTGCCTGCGGCTTTGGTGTTAGAGATCACAGACGCAGGTCTGGGCAACAGAATTCGGCTTGCATGCTGCCATGGTAAGCCATTGTCTTTCAGCTTCTGCAGCTTTCCTACAAGCAGTGCCTCCTTTCCCACATACCAAGCAAAGCCCATTGAGTGCTGCGGTTTTCCTGTTAACGTGCAGCAGCAGAAACCAAACTAACCCCCCCCCCCGATCCAATTCTCTGGGATGATCGCTTTACCACTACCCCCACCGCGTGGCTGGTATCAGGGAAGATCCCTGCTAGCCAAACGCGAAAAGCTCAGCGTCAATCCCCCCACCCCCCACTTGGCTAACTGCAGGGAAGAATTTATTTTCAGCCACAGGCAAACAGCCCAGTAGGAATGGCCACCTCTGTCCCCTTAATTAAAATTCCTGCATTTCAACCAGGTTACCATGAATGATATCACTCTCCTGAGGATAACACAGCGAGATAAAGAACGGATGTTGCTTGAATGCCAGCAAACACCGGGACCATACGCTGCCAGGCTTTGTCATGCAATGATACCAGATTACTTGCTACTAGCATGGCATGATCAAGTGTCCAACCATGGAGGACGGAATAAGGCTGCACTGCCCAGAAACCTTCTGCAAAGGCTTTTGGAGTACCTCCAGGAGAGCTTCATGGAGATGTCCCTGGAGGATTTCCGCTCCATCCCCAGACAAGTTAACAGACTTTTCCAGTAGCTGTACTGGCCGCGAATGCATCCCAAGTCCTCAGGGCAAACGAATCATTAAAAAACGCTTGCTTTTAAACCATGTTTTATATTTTCAAAGGTAAACTCACCTGAGGTCCCTTCCATGGGGTCATGGTCTTGGGAGGGTATTTCAATCAGGCTGAGAAAAAGATCCTGGCTGTTGGGGAGAACGGAGTGCTGTGTGCTCTCCGCAAGCTCGTCGTCGTCCTCCTCCTCATCTTCCCCGTCCGCAGAATCCTCAGGCATTGCTGAGATTACCCACTCCTCGGAATCCA
The DNA here is from genome assembly GCF_011386835.1 of Chrysemys picta bellii. Classification (NCBI taxonomy): domain Eukaryota; kingdom Metazoa; phylum Chordata; order Testudines; family Emydidae; genus Chrysemys; species Chrysemys picta. The sequence goes on from NC_088792.1 coordinate 86,586,044, forward strand.
CAGTCAGGGGTGGGGTAGTGGTGGCGGCCCCCCCTAGAATTGCTTGCAGCTCAGCGTAGAAGTGGCATGTCTGCGGCTCTGTCCAGGACCTTCCATTTGCTTCTTTGGTTTTCTGGTAGGCTTGTCTGAGCTCCTTAACTGTCAAGTGGCATTGTAGTGAGTCCCTATTGTGGCCTCTCTTCATCACGCCCTTGGAGATTTTTTTCAAATGTTTTGGCATTTCGTCTTTTGGAACGTAGTTCTGCTAGCACGGAATTCTCTCCCCATATAGTGATCAGATCCAGTACCTCCCGTACGGTCCATGCTGGTGCTCTTTTTCGATTCTCGGACTGCATGGTTACCTGTGCTGATGAGCTCTGCGTGGTCACCTGTGCTCTCCATGCTGGGCAAACAGGAAATTAAATTCAAAAGTTTGCAGGGCTTTTCCTGTCTACCTGGCCAGTGCATCTGAGTTCAGATTGCCAATCAGAATGGTCACAATGGTGCACTATGGGATAGCTCCCGGAGGCCAATATTGTTGAATTGCAGCCAGACTAACCCTAATTCGAAATGGCAATGTCGATTTCGGCGCTACTCCACTCATTGGGGAGGAGTACAGAAATCTATTTTAAGAGCCCTTTATGCCAAAATAAATGGTTTCGTTGTGTGGACAAGTGCAGGGTTAATTCGATTTAAGCTGCTGAATTCGAACTAAACTCATAGTGTAGACCAGGCCTTATATTCAGTGAAACAGCCTGGCTTACTTAGCATCCAGCAGCAAGAATCTAGTAACTGTCAATGAAATGGGCGTGGCGTGAAGCATCCCGCGTCCCCCTCCCCCTACAGAATAATAATCTAAGCATTTCATAAGTGACTGCGTGGCACTGTTCAGAGGATGCTCTGTGGTGAACAATTATCGGGGCCCTATCCAAAACAGTGTATATTTTAAGGCATGAATGAAGACCAGAACAGAAGGGAACTAACAGCATGGACTATAGTTGTTTAACTGTGCTGTTTTTCTCCTTTCAGTCTGGCATGATCACAAATGCACATGTCTCTGTTGGTGTAGATACCTTACAATTCTTTGCCTAGGACATCAGCAAGCTCACGGACAGAGTATCACACTTACCGCAGTATTTGACAACTGGAAGATATATATACACCCATAAGCAAACAAGTTCAAAGACACTCTGCACCCTGCACACAGAATATTGCAAGGCCAACAGATCTGTACAAAAAAATATCTTGGGCTTTCCAGACTATTCCCAACCTTCATCTTAAATTGCCCATGCATAGAAATTCACTGTGCTCTCCTCCTCCCACCCCCAAGCTGTAGCACAACACTTAATTGTCAAATAATTTTTGCCTACAGTGAACAAAACATGCACAGTTCATTTCTGTTTCTTTCCACATTTCATTCCTCATGATAAGAGCAAAGTGCACTTTTTTTGGCACATTTTGCATTTTGTTCACTTTCTTTGTAGCTCTCGCACACACCTGCTGTTGGGAGGATAGGGCAATATTTCACAGACTCTCACACATAGATTTACACATACAAAGGTGTATACATCAAGCGTCCATTGAAATATGTAAGGTAATAAGATAATAATCACCACCTTTTATAAAACCACTGTACTCAATATCATCTAAACCCTTATTTTTTTGGCCAAGATTTTGCATCCATTCCTGACTCCCATTTTATTTTGTCTCTCAACCATGTATTCATTCTATCTGCTGCTGATGTGCTTTCAAGCCATTAAGGGGAAAACTGCCGGATAGCAAATATTGGGTTATCAATTCTCTGTCTCTTAGGACTGCTATATCGATCTCAGATTTATGTTAACCTCCTGAAATTACTTAATGTCATAGTAATCTGAGAATTATCTTTTTTTTCCATTAATGATAAGCATAGTTGTGCAAGGCTCAGTGAAATTCCATTAACAACAAAGAACCTGAACCAAATGTAATTACAGAAAATAATTATTGGAAAAGGTTTATCAAAGCCTATCCCTGATAGCAAGACAACATTAATAATTTAAGAGTCGAAGTTATTTTTAATATACAAACTCAAAATTATCTTGGGCACCTATCTCTATTTTTAGACTGCAAAACAAAGACTTAATAATTTTAAAGGATGTAGCTCTAACAAAGCAATTTTACAGAACTTAGTTTGTTCCAAGGTTTTGCAAAACCCAAGATCAACAACAATTTGATTTTCTTCTTTAATTTAAATGGAACAGATTTTTACAAGTAAATATGGCTCTGTATTGTGTATATTAACCCAGACAGTGCAGAATTATGCTAGTGCATAAAAACCTGGAAGTGGTTACTCTTATCTTGGACAATGACAACAGAAAAATGAAAAAAAGCAAACAAAGTAGTAATTTAGATTTTAGGAATTCTTTCCATTTTAATAAATTGTATAGCATAGAGTCCCTCTTAATGTCCCACATCTCTCAAACAAATTTAGAACACAGAATGAATTCAAATAGTAAGCTTAATTTATTAAACACTAATGGTTCCTATTATCAGGGGGAACTGCATTAAAATGTTTATAATATAAACATTTTATATAATGTTAATATATATAAACATTACATAAATATAACGTTCTAGTATATTTGTTATGAGCCAAGAAACCAAGGGAAAGTTCTCTTCCTCCATTTCGTTATGCATGGGACTTGAGTATGGAACTGGGAATTAGGAACTCCTGAATTCTAAACTTGATTCTCTCACTCCTCTCAGATCTTAGGGCATTCATTATGGTAAAATGTCTAAGGTGGCCTCCAATTTGGGATGTTTCTATTTTCAGGTGCTTAAATATAGATAAACAGCTAGAAATTTCATACAGAAATTGACTGGCATGTATGAGGATGTGGAATGAGTTTAGACCAAGTTGGGATTGGACCACAGCTCCCAGACAGGGGACATGTCAGATGTCAAACCGATATTAAATTTGAGTCCCAGTCTGGCTCGCAAAAAAGCCAAATGGCAAGTCTTTCATAGACTTCAATGAGAGTAGGAGTATGCTCTTGAACATAGCAAAAGGACCAAGAAGCTGGAAAAGCTGCCGATTATCCTTATTTTATTTGGTGATCAGTGTAAAAATATTAATCATGATGAATCCTTTAGGCATACATGTGGCTGCATAATGTTATTATATAGAGATCCCACTGCATTTTATTAATTCCATCATTAAACAAATTAGAATTGTGCCTACAAGCTAGCTAGTTTCTTCTGATTTCTCATTAACTAAAATATTGTTGGATAAACACTGGGAAAACAAAAAGCATATTCAGTTGCTGCTGCTGCATTTTTCCCCCTAGTCATATTGATGATAATTTAGAATGACATATTTACTTGAAGTAAACGGATATTAGAAAAATAATCCATTGCCAAATGGCTTTTTATTTTCTAATAACTTAACCATATATGTTACAAAATATATTCAGCTACATCTTCACCTTAGCCTCTAAGGATAGAACAAGAAGCAATGGGCTTAAACTGCAGCAAGGGAGGTTTAGGTTGGACATTAGGAAAAAGTTCCTGCCAGGGTGGTTAAACACTGGAATAAATTGCCTAGGAAGGTTGTGGAATCTCCATCTCTGGAGATATTTAAGAGTAGGTTAGATAAATGTCTATCAGGGATGGTCTAGACAGTATTTGGTCCTGCCATGCGGGCAGGGGACTGGACTCGATGACCTCTTGAGGTCCCTTCCAGTCCTAGAATCTATGAATCTCATACTAGAAATTTGGGTAGAATCATTATACATCCGACTGTATTTTGTAAACCTGACTTTAAGGGACTACAAAGAAATCTGAGCAGGTGCTGTCAACCCTCCTTCACAACACGATAGAGAAAAACAGTTCTCGAACCCAGGAGGAGACAAAAAATTGTCTGTAGGACCTCTCAAAAGAGTTGAAAAAGCTCTTACGCTTTATGAAATTCACACATGATGCAAAAAGCCAACCCAAGCACCCTCACAAACGTTAATCCAGCTGATGAAGGCGACTGGGGGTGTGTGTGGGGGGGTAGCGGGGTGGGGAGAGGGTAGTTTAACAGGTAAAATAGCTGTGTGGGGGGCGAAGCTCCAACCCAACCTCAAACTGACTGACTTGTAAGGAGATGTGGAATGAGTTTAGGCCAGGCTGGGATTGGACCACAGGACCCTACAAATACATGGAAACCCCATGTAACCCCAGCCCTGCAGCCTGCCCATGGGACTGGAAAAGTGAATTCCTAACACTTCCCTAAAACCCTGAAGAGACAAAGTATAAATAGCACAAATGGCTTTCTGTGAGAAGCATGAATATCACTCACTGTGAGTAGATAAGGCTAGGGAGATTTTGTAGTCATACTGTATTTCCATCTTGAAAAAGAACTACTATATTGGGGGAGGGGGAAATCAGTTGCATCTAGAATTCCATCATTTTAACTGTCAAAAAACAGACTCCAGAAAAGTCTATGATATTTCAAATCCAACATCTTCTCCAGTCATTGCCATCTTTTGTTTAATTATAATACACACACACACTCGGAATTACTATCTCAGTATTTATATTGCACTCATTCCCATACGACCCGAGAGCCTCACAATCTTCAATATGTTTATCCTCACAACACCCCTGTGAGGTAGGGCAGTGCTGTTATTCCCACTGTACACATGGGGTAAACAGAGGCACAGAGAGGCTAAGTGACTTGTCCAAAAATCACACCAGAAGTCTGTGGTAGAGCAGAGACTTTAACCAGGTTTCCGAAATCCCAGACTACTGTCCTAACCACTGGGCCAGCTCTCCCCCCTTACTGATAGTAAGATTAGCATAAAAATAAATTCAGAGAAAACTCTAGGGATTGATGATTTTATTTCAAAATAACTGGAAAAAAAAAAGATAACTTTGGGCCAGATTCCTCCCTCCCTTACCCCTGTAAGCAAGGACAGAATATAATCCATTTTACTTAACAAAACTGTGTAACTGTCATTCATTTTATTCAGTACACACTACAGCATCTAGGAAGAGTGCTTCGAAGGGCTACACGAGATTGTCACAACAATCTCACTTTTTAAATCCTATGAAATCAGGAATCAGGAAGATTTAATCTAGTAAAGCATCCTAAGAAAATACAAGGTAATTGTAATTGCCTACAGGAGGGTGAGTTATATATGCTCATATTAAAACCATTGCAGAATATTAGCCTTTTGGTGGGTAAGGGACTTAGCTCACATCTTCATGCAAAATTTTAAAAATTTTGAGGCAGGACCCACAAAGGAGTCCTTTTGAAATGGACTTTCAAAATATTAATTCTCTAAAGTACGTACAGCGTACATTTGGGATGTTTTTAAAACACAAAAATGATACTACCATCAGCTTGCACTCAGAACTGTGAATGTCATCAGTGGGAGCTCTGCCCACTGACTGAAGGCAGCGTCTGGGTTTAAACTTTATGCTTACTCATAGAAGTATGCTTTACTGTGGAACTTACAAACTTGGCTTGTGTGCTCGCAAGTACGGTAACTTGCTGTACTCAGTAGATGAGGACAGGATGTTGGTGTGGATGATGGTCAGGCTTCGGGTGCAGAGTTAAGCTGAGGTTGGAATCAGAGTATTTCCATACTTTGATATTTAGATAGCTTTTTAAACAACAGTGTTCTAATAAGAATATTAAATAGTAATATAAAGATTCACAGAAATGTACAAGAAGATAGAATGAAGTTGCTTCTTCATCTCTGTGGTCAATGAAGCCCCAATCCTGATACGGACCTCTCAGCATTACTGTAAGATAAATGTTAAATTGCACCACAACTTAAACATCAGCTCCTGCCAACAGCCATAATAGCAAAGTAGTAAATAATGTCTTGCCACCCCACAGCCCACCTCTTCCTTAAATGCCTTGGGGAAAATATAGTTCTTGCAAGATCTGAGAGTTAGTAAATTGGACCTACTATGGCAAACCAAAAGCAGCAGCAAATTCTAGATAAAAAGAGTCTTCACAGAAAACACTCTTCTAGCAACACTCGTATTCTGTTCAAAACAAGGAAACTTCAGTTTGAGAACTTTTGTGTATAGAAATTGTGGCAATATGACATAAGGAGAGAGGAGGTCTATCAAGGAACCATTTAGGGCTTTAAAAGCATAAAATCAACACAATGCAATCCACTTGAAAACTCACTGCTACCAGATCTGCTCACATCAGTGCTAGTTTTGTACAGATGCTCCCCAACTTACGCAAGCATTCCATTCTGGATCGCCTTGCGTAACTCAAATTTTGCGTAAGTCGGAAACGTATCTCCAACCATTACACAAAAAAACAAACAAACAAAAAACAACACTCCTATTTCTAGCTTACGGAACTTTTTCCAGAAGTGTGGATTTGCATAAGTCGGGTCTTGCGTAACCTGGGGAGCATCTGTATGTTCTATTTTGCTGCAATCTTTACAAAAAAGGTTAATAGTGACCAGATATTCAACACAATTGATATTAACGACAAGGGGGAAATGAATGTAAGCCAAAATAGGGAAAGAACAGGTTAAAGAGTATTAAGATAAATTACATGTATTCAAGTCAGCAGGGCCTTATGAAATTCATTCTAGGATACTTAAGGAACTAGTTGACGTAATTGCAGAACCATTAGCTATTATCTTTGAGAACTCATGAAGGTCCAAGAGACTGGAGAAAGGTAAACATAGTACCCTTCTTTAAAAAGGGAAACACAGAGGACCCATGGAATTATAGATCAGCAGCCTAACTTGGATACCTGGAAAGATACTGGAACAAATTATTAGTCAATCAATTTGTAAGCACGTGGAAGATAACATGGTTATAAGGAATAGCCAGCATAGATTTGTCAAGAACAAATCAAGACAAATGAACCTAATTTCCTTTTTGACAGGGTTACTGGCCTAGAGAATGGAGGGAAAGCAGTGGACATGATATATCTTGATTTTAATAAGGCTTTAGGCACAGTCCCAAACAACATTCTCATAGGCAAACTAGGGAAATGCGGTTTAGATTAAATTACTATATGCTTCTCAACCAGTTGAAAGACTGTACTCAAAGACTGGTTATCAATGGTTTGCTGGCAAACTGGGGGGGATGTATCTAGTTGGGGTCCCACAGGGGTCTGTCCTGGATCTGATACTACTCAACATTTTCATTAATGGCTTGCATAATGGAGTGAAAAGTAAGCTTATAAAATGTGCAAATGACACCTGAAAGGGGTTGCAAGCACTTTGGAGGATAGGATTAGAATTCAAAACAACCTAGACAAATTGGATAACTGGTCTGAATTTCACACGATGATATTCAATAAAGTGCAAAGTACTTCTCTTAGGAAGGAAAACCAAATGCAAAATTACAAACTGGTTAGGGTGGTAGTACTGCTGAAAAGGATCTAGGGCAGTGGTTCTCAAACTTTTGTATTGGTGATCCCTTTCACATAGCAAGCCTCTGAGTGTGACCCCCCCCCCTTATAAATTAAAAATACTTTTGTATATATTTAACATCATTATAAATGCTAGCAGCAAAGTGGGGTTTGGGGTGGAGGCAGACAGCTCGCGACCCTCCATGTAATAACCTCGAGGAATCCCAACCCCCAGTTTGAGAACCCCTGATCTAGGGGTCATAGCGCATCACAAATTGAATATATGAGTCAATATGATGCAGTTACCAAAAAAAGGCCAATATTCTGGGGTTTATTAAAAGGAGTGTCCTATGTAAGACACAGGAGATAACTGTTCCACTCTACTTGGCACTGGTGAGGCCCCATCTGGAGTATTATATCCCCATTCTGGGTACTACACTTTAGGAAATGTGCAGACAAATTGAAGAGAGAGAGAGTCCAGAGGAGAGCAACAAAAATGATAAAAGGTTTAGAAAACCTGACCTATGAGGACCTTGAGAAAAGAATCCTGAGGAGGGGCCTGGTAACAGACTTCAAATATGGTAAGGACTATTATAAAGAGGACTGTTATCAATTGTTCTCTATGTTGACTGAAAGTAGGACAAGAAGTAATGGGCTTAATGTGAAGTAAGTGAGAATTAGGTTAGATATTAGGTAAAATATTTTTAACTTAAGGGTAGTTAAGCTCTGGAATAGGTTTGTAAGGGAAGTTGAGGAATCTTCATTACTGAAGGATTTTAAGAACAGGCTCAACAAATACTTTTCAGGGATGGACTAGGTATACTGCCTCAGCATAGGGGGCTGGATTTGATGTCTTTATGAAGTCCCTTCCACCCCTACAATTCTATGATTCTATGTGCCATGGCTGGAGATCTACTGGTACTGGAATGGCTTGTGGAGACTGTTGCAGCTGGGTGCAACTTAGGGCAGCCCTCAGGCTACTCTAATGCATGCAGGGGGCCAAACTGGCCTCCAGCTGGGAATGGGGGTACATATAAAGTCACCCTTGTCCCCAGCCACCACCTTCAGGTCCTGCGCTCACAGAATCTTGGCGGCCTCGCTCTATTTCTAAAGTGAGGATTCCAGCCAAAGACTCCAGACAGCAAGCTTCTTTAGTATTATTGAACATTTATATTGTAGAAGTGACTAAAGGCCTCAACCAGGTCGGACCCCATTGTGCCAAGTGCTGTATAAATATATGACATCCCTACCCCGAAGAGCTCACAGTCCAAAAGATAAAACCTAACAGGTAGGCAGGACTAACAAGCAAGGCAAGGTGGGGTGGAGAGATGGGGTAACAAATAAATATAACAGGATGCGTGCAATTCTTAGCCAGTCAAGTAGCAGTGTTCACAACTCTCAACTGGCCTAGCCATTATCAGGTGAGGTGGCAGGCACCAAATTGAGAGAGAAGAAGATTTCTCTAGTCAAGATGCAAGATGACCAGGGCTTGGACTGGAGTTTTGGCAGGGAGCAGAGAGGGAAGGAGAGGAGATGTTATGAAGAAAGAAGTGACTAGTGGGTCAAAGGAGGGGGTATAGTCAAAGATGAAGCCAAGACAATGGGGTTAAGCAACAGGGAGGATGGTTGCGCTGCTTCTGTTTTATCAAACATACTATTGCTGGCAATTTTTAAAGTACAAAATGATATAATTGCTACCCAAGTCCTGTACAGATGGGAAATTTTCAATCTCACTTCTCACAACAGAAAATGGACTTACAAAACACAAAGCCTACAATCTGGAACGTGTTCTGTACCACCACAAACATTAAAGCAGCCTTCGTATTCGTGCATGCAGCAAGAGCTGCCGCCTCAAGAATTTACTGTGTAAGGGCTAGTCTACACTGGCAACGTTAAAGCACTTTAATGTGGCTTGTGTGGGCATGGCAGAGCACTAAAAAACCCACCTCCACAAGGGGAGTAGCTACCAGCGCCGGGAGCACGGCTCCTAGCACTGGTGCACTATCCCTTTACAGCGCTGAAACTTGCTGTGCTCAGGGGGATGTTTTTTCACACCCCGGAGTGAGAAAGTTATAGCGCTGTAAAGTGCCAGTGTAGACAATCCCTAAGAAAGCAAAATGTCAAATCTACATTGAAAAGTTTGTTTCTTTTCAAATAGTTCACCTTAAAGGAGGAAGCTTTTATTTTCAATAATACTTTACTTCTAAATGCCATGGCAATTATTCACACAAGTTTTTCCTGTGGTTTTATACATTTTTCTTTGTTTAACTTGCCCTGAACAATTTCACTTGTTTTGTTCTCCTGAATCCTAGTTTTAAAGGGTGAGTGGTGAGAGTTGGATAAACAGTTTGGCACACTAAGCTGACAGAACACAGTTTGTTTTCTAATCCCTAAACCGGCCTTATACAGATGGCAGGGGGAAAGTCTTCTCACATAGTACCAATGTAAACTGGAGTAAGTCAATATAACAGTTTAGTCCTTAGCATTAAAAAAAAAACCAAAAGAAAAAACAAAAACCCACACCACCACTCATCTACAGGATCGTGGTCAGACTGGCTCACTGAAATTTTTTACCTACCTTATAACAGCTACATAGTTTACACAACAGCCAAAAATTTGTTTTAAAAATACCATTCAGAAAGTTCCATATGTGCAACTTTTGGATTGTTTGACATGCTGGTATAATGACTGAAAGCTGGGAAGGGGTATTTTTTGTAGAGATGACAAACTCAGAATTTACACCCCACAGATAATTCTGACATTTTCACATTTTCATTCGAAATCAAAACAAAAGCGAACATTTTTAAATTTCCAGCAAGTGTACTTTAAAAAAATCATTTTGAGTCAGTCAAAATGCTCTGCTTTGATCAAACTGAAATGTTATTTTGATTTTAAAAATACTTTATCATACAAAATTTCAAAACAAAATGTTTTTGAAATAAAAATCAAAACATTCTGCTTCAACCTGATCAAAACACGTTTTTCCTTTTTTTAAGCGTTTAGATTTTCATGAAACAGCATTTTCCGACACAAGAATTTTAAGCAGTTCTAGTTGTTTCCAGCTAAACTGTAGTAAAGACTAACAACCACATAAATTAGTAGAGTCACCATTAGTAGAAAAGAGCAGATTTGTGGCAATAGTTGTTCTCCAACACAGCCTCAAAACTGAGTGCTGGAACGTTCTCTGCGTAAGCATCTAATTGGAACAAAACTACTTCCCTATTTTGCCCTTTAATTCTCTCTCTAATGCATCTTGTTGGGGGAGGGGGGCTTTCCTTGGGTTCTCAAATATACAATTTAATGAACCTGACAGAGAAATGGCTGGGAGATATCAATGCCTGTGATCTGAAGAAAGCTAATAGAAAATGCCCCTAGAGTAAAGTGAGTTATCCTGTGTCAAGGCATTTCACATTCTGCAGCCACCTGATCCTAAACTCTGCTGCAAGATCCCTCACTTCTGTGTCACTCTGGTGTGGCAGCCTGGCAATTCTGGGGCAGCTTCATTGCATTTTTTAAAATGAGGCTTATTACACCTCTACCTCGATATAACGCAGTCCTCGGGAGCCAAAAAAAAAAATCTTACCGCGTTATAGCTGAAACTGCATTATATCGAATTAGCTTTGATCCACCGGAGTGCGCAGCCCCGCCTCCCCGGAGCACTGCTTTACCGTGTTATATCCGAATTGGTGTTATATCAGGTCGCGTTATATCAGGGTAGAGTGTATTTGTAGTATTGTAGTGCCAAGGAGCCTCAGCCATAAATCAGGACTCCATGGTGCTATGTTCTGTGCAAACACAGAACGAAAAGACAGTCTCTGCCCCAAAGAACTTATAATCTAAGTCAGGGGTGGGCAAACTACAGCCCATGAGCCGGATCTGGCCCGCGAGCCGTTTTAAGCTGGCCCGCGAGCTCCTGCTGGGGAGTAGGGTCTGGGGCTTGCCCGGCTCTGATGCTCCAGACGGAGCTCTGGTTTGGGGGCCGCACCACGCGACTCAGCCCCGCTCCGGTCAGGGCGCTAGGTTGGGTTCCACTTCGGCGCTCCAGCCGGGGCACTGGGTCGGGGGCCACACCACATGGCTCCCGGAAGCTGCGGCATGGTGCCGCTCCAGCTCCTACGTGCTCCAATGGCCCCTTCCGGCACTCCAATGGGAGCAGCAGGGGCGATGCCTACGGATGGGGCAGTGTGCAGAGCTGCCTGGATCCACGTAGGAGCCGGAGAAGGGATATGCCGCTGTTTCCGGGAGCCGCTTGAGGTAAGCGCCGCTTGGAGTCTGCCCTCCTGAGCCTCTCCCCGTGTACTAACCCCCTGCCCCAGCCCTGATCCCCCTCCTGCCTTCAGAACCCCTCAGTCCGAGCCCAGAGCACCCTCCTATACCCCAAACTCCTCATCCCCAGCCCCACCCCTCAGCCCGGACCCCCAACCAGAGCCCTCACCCCTCCCATACCCCAACCCCAATTTTGTGAGCATTCATGGCCCGCCATACAATTTCTATTCCCCGATGTGGCCCTCGGGCCAAAAAGTTTGCCCACCCCTGATCTAAGTATAAGACAAGATACAACAGATGGATACAGGCAGGCAGGCAGACGGGGGCGCTTAAGTAAACAATGAGACCATACCGGTCAGCATGATAGGCAGTGATATCAGTGCACCAACTGCCTGATCACCGTTAAGTTTGTTGTAGAGATGACAGCAAAGAAGAGTTTTAAGGAGATATTTGAAAGAGGATAATGAGGATGTTTGCAGGGAGTGTTTCCCAAACACAAGAGGTAGCATGGGAGACAGCACAACGATGCTCATTTGAAAATGTAACAAAGTGGGTGATGGAGACTGGCATTACTGGCCAATTGGTAGAATACCTTGATAGTGAATAAAAGATGACAGGAGGGTGGGGACTGACTATGAAGGGCCTTGAAAGCAAAGACAAGTAGCTTTGTGCTTGATGCAAGAGAAGGAGGATCCAGTGGAAGGATTCAAACATGGCCAAAGCAACAGGCTAGGAAAATGATCTTTGCAGCAGCGTTTTGAAAGGATATCAGCGAGGCAAGGTTACATTTGTCAAAGCCAGAGAAAAGGATGTTGCAGTAATACAGACTTGAGATAAGGAGAGCCTGGGTGAGAGTTTTAGCTGTGTGACTGGATAGGAAAGGCAGTCTCTTAGAGATGTTATTCAAAAAGAATCTGCAAGGTTTAAACATAGCCTGGAGATGAGGATCTGGAAAGAAGACCAAGTTGAAAAGAATGCCCACATTGTGGGCCGGAGTGACCAGCAGGATGGTGGTGTTGTGCATAGTGACTGAGAAAGGAAGTGTGAGAAAGGGGAACTCTGTTTTAGCTATGTCAGGCTAGAACTGATGGCATGACCTCTACAAGGAGGTGTCAGAAGAGACAGGCTGAGATTTTAGTTTGGACAGAGGGAGACAGGTAGATCTGTGAGTCATCAGCTTAGAGATCAGTAGCAGAATGTATATCCGTGGATGAGATTACCCAGACATAAGGTGTAGAGAGAGAAGGAGACCAAGAACAGAGCCCAGTGGAACCCCCACAACAGATGGGGGAGGTGAGGAAGATTCTGCAAAGAACACAGTGAAGGGTATTGAACCAGGAAAAGGGAAGCATCATGGAAGCCAAGAAAGGACAAATTTTCAAGAAAAAGAACAGGGTTGACTGCATAGAAAGCAACCAAAGGAGCAGACTTAATGTATTAGTTCTGAAAATAAATAATAACGGCAATACAGTAGCCCCTATGTAGTTCTGATATTAAATTCAAGCTATTCTAGACTGTTCCCATACTTTCAGTGCATTGCAGATTTTTATACTGACCGCACACGGTAGCATTATGGGCATTGTTATGAGGGCTAGGGATGCTGGGGTTCTGACAGCTGGAGAGGAAACAGGGACAGTAGAGGCTTTTTGCATAGGGAAGTCTGGGAAGTACAATAATCTGGAATTGTGCAATATGCACATTAGCTGGATTAATCAACAGGGAAACAGTTAAGAATGGTAACATTTCATTTCTCACCTTTTAGGTTTACGGATAGCTCAGTGGCTTGAGCATTGGCCTGCTAAACCCAGGGTTGTGAGTTCAATCCTTGAGGGGGCCATGTAGGGATCTGGGCAGTGATGAGCTGCCAAAATCTTAACAACCGGTTTCTTCCTCCTCACCCCACGAGGGGGTCGTGGTCTGCCCCTGCCCCCCGGGACTGCTGCCCCATCCAACCCCCCGCGTTCCTTGATGCCCCTCCCCCCCCGGACACCTGTCCCCTGACTGCCCCCCGCCGCCCCATCCAACCACTCCTCTCATTCCTGATGGCCCCCCGGGACCCTTGCCCCCATTCAATCTCCCTGTTCCCCACCCTCTGACCGCCCCAACCCCTATCCACCACCCTCCTGAACTCTCCCTTACAGCGCTGCCTGGAGGTGGCTGCCGGGGCCAGAGCAGGTCGGCTGGGGCCGGACCCGGGGCCGCTGGGCCGGAGCCCATTGAGATACTTGGGGGCAAGTCACCTCTCGAAGTGATTGTTTTAGGCTTTCTGTATACATAGGAAGAGGGATAGCTCAGTGGTTTGAACATTGGCCTGCTAACCCCAGGGTTGTGAGTTTAATCTATGAGGGGGCCATTTAGGGATCGGGGCAAAAATCTGTCTGGGGATTGGTCCTGCTTTGAGCAGGGGGTTGGACTAGATGACCTCCTGAGGTCCCTTCCAACCCTGATATTCTATGATTGCTTTATGCATTTTCAATGCTTTATTTGCAACCCAAAGAGCAAACCTTAACATTATTTTTTGTATTTATGGATATATTTATTTTGTATTTTTTGTATTTATGGATATAAGTCAGAGGCTAAGCATTACTTTATTAAGTAGAGGAAATATTATAGAAACTAGAAACGAGAAACTATTGTTGCCACAAAAGAAATAATCACAAAAAAGGATAGGCTGGGTATATTTGTTGCCTGAATAGAACAGAGGTGGCGATTACTTACACACCTAGTGAACATATATCCCATCCTAACAACTGATTTTTAAATTGTGCCCACAAATAATATGGTTCACAGAGGCAAGACAACTTCATGGTCTCCAGTACTGAAGGAGCTGTATTCAAGAAACCTACATGCAAACTCACTAGTCTTTCCACAAATATGACGTTTAATGCATCTGTTTATGTATCATTCTAAAATATTTTAATTTATTTTAAATGTTGTAAGATGTGCAGATAAGAGCAGCTTCTAACTGAGACAAATTCAGCCCAACTCAAACTGGGGTGGTCACGAAACGTGCTTATGTTGCTCACTTTACTGAGCTGCTGTGCACAGATCTAGAGTCTTGGTTCAAGTCTCAGATGCAGTAAAACTCAGGGCACAAACTCACTGAGGCAGCTCTCCAATAATTGGGTGTGACTGCTGCCTGGCCACAAGCTGCCAAAAGCAAAGATCCCCTTTCAGGGGTCAGAGAATAATTAAGTTTCCAGATGTGCATTCAATCCTTGCTCTTTACATTAAAACTGCCAAGGGTGACTGTGGGTTTTATTTTGGTTTTTATAATGTTGGCACTTGTTCACAGAGACCTGGACTGAGACCAACAACTCATTTCAAGACAGGGTACTGAGCAGCTGTCAGAGCGTAACTACAATCTGTCACTACCAGCTAGGGCTGGATTTGAACCAGTGACCTAGAGGTGAAAAGCTATGTAGCCCATTATTAATGCCCTTACCCATTCAGTCTTTAAACTCATGAATGCTAATATAAAGGAAAGGACTAATAAAAAAATATTTGCAGCATTAAAGGCATAAAGTACATCTAGAGGGGGTCTGGTATGTATTGTCAATATAATGGGAACAATTATTCTGTTGATTTCAGACATCTTGCCCATTCAATAGTTCTCTTCTCCTGCCATTACAATCCTTGTGACATCTGTTGTTGTTACCTGAAGGTAATACAGATGATGTGTGCTTCCTGTTTTCTTCAGCTTGAAAGGCTACAGAGCAAATATGCTTTGTATATTTTACTAATTATCACAAACTGAAACAATGCCCATTAAAGTGAGATTTTCTGGCTACCATGCAGCTTCATCACTGGTGATTTAGTTCTTTGTTTCTAATTTAATTACAAATAGTGACAAAAAAATATTAATTATTCTAAAATTTCATATTTGGTAATTAATTTTAATGAAGACAATGTCACTTAATTATATAATGTTTTATGTAATTCAACTTCCCAAATATGTATGAACATGTGACATCAATAAGTTTAAGCTTCCCTATATGCTTCAGTTATTATATTACATGCTATTTATTCACTATGTTATCTTTGGATTCCTTTTTGACAACACTCACCTAGAATATAAAAACAGAGAGAAAACTGAACCTTGCTGCTTTGCTTTTATCCACATCAGTTTCTGAGCACCTCAAAAAGCAGGATTCTTCCAATCAGATTGTAAATTTTTGAGATGAGGACTGTCCCACTGTGGTTTGTACAGCACCTGGTACAATGGGGCCCCAGTCCCAGTTATTGCCGCTGGATGCTACCAGAGAAATAATAATAGAGGACATTTATAACTGCCTGCTCCAAGAACTAGAGTAGAAACTGTGGACCACACTGAGAACACAGTATCCGTGGTTTGTTCTTGTAGAGATACTTAAAACTAAAGGAAAAATCCATTTTCTAAGAATTTTCCGGCCTTAAAAAATACCATTTAAGGGAGTAGAAGAAAGTGAAAATAAACATGCAGGTTTATAGTAGGTCACACTGTAGACGTACCAACTTGACAGCATCCTATTAACTGAACCAGCGCTTGAGAATACCACTATAACAACAACGATACCACATTTTTCATTTAGTTCTCCCTTCACATTAGGATCTCAGTGGGATCATAGGATCATAGTGCTTTACAAACATGAATACATCCTCCACTGTCCTGTGATGTAGGCCATTACACCCCTTTTTCATTTAGGTGAACTGAAATATAAAGAAGTTGTATGACTTGTCTGACACGTCATGTACAAAGAGCACAGAATTTTTGTCCTTGGATCTAACAATGTCTAAAATTTGTACCATAGATTATGCTTACTCCAAACTGATTTTAGCTGCCCTTTCGATGTGTGAATTATTAAAATGTATTTCTTTGTTCTTAATGGATATAGACCTTAAAGGGCTAGAAAGGTTTTATTTCCGTGAGTAAAGTTAAGAACATATCCTTAAAAAGATAATCTTTTCCAATTGATTCAGAGCATGTGAGAGCATACTGTTCACCTCACTTACCTACATTTAATGGCACCACTGTGAAGGGAAAAGACATTTTAAAAGAAAAAAATGTAAAAGAATGCTAAAATAAAGCACAACGAGGAGCGTTTGCACAACAGAAATATACTGGTTTAAGAAAACAAATGGATTTCCAGGTATTTGTGTTCAATTGAATTTTACAAAAGGGCTTTCTAACATATGCATTGCCATATAGAGAGTAGTTTTAATAATCAGCAGGGATTCTGGATGAGACAGAATTTTCAGCTAAGAAATAGTATTAGAAATTCTACAATAGACTGGGGAAGATATTCTTCTCACATAAAGCAGTGTAAATCAGGAGTAACTCTGTAAAAGTCAGTGGAATTACACCAGGGTCAAACACAGGGGAAATCAGGCCAAAAACAGACTATTACAAATTTTGAATGGCAATATTCTCTTTAGCTGAACCTATGTCAATATTTCATATAATTTAAATCCCATTTTACAACAGATTCTATATTAAAAAAAAAAAAGATAACGCTTGTATGTTCTTTAAGAGAATCTTTTAATAAAAATAAAGCCTTTGAAAGCCAGGCCACATGGATTAAGGTCTTAATTCAACAAGGACATGACTAACTTTAAACATTTGAGTAGCCCCATTGACATCAAAAGAGATTGCTCTAGCACAGGGGTCGGCAACGTTTGGCACGCGGCTCGCCAGGGTAAGCACCCTGGCGGGCCGGGCCAGTTTTATTTACCTGCTGACGCGGCAGGTTCGGCCGATCGCGGCCCCCACTGGCCGCGGTTCGCCGTCCCGGGCCAATGGGGGCGGCGGGAAGCGGCGCGGGCGAGCGATGTGCTGGCCACGGCTTCTCGCCGCCCCCATTGGCCCGGGACGGCGAACCGCGGCCAGTGGGGGCCGCGATCGGCCGAACCTGCCGCGTCAGCAGGTAAATAAAACTGGCCCGGCCCGCCAGGGTGCTTACCCTGGCGAGCCGCGTGCCAAACGTTGCCGACCCCTGCCTAGAATGTGCCTAATTTTAAGCACATGCTTAATTATCTTTCTAAATCGGGGCCTAATGCCCACTGAATATTTTCTTTAAATTGATTATATCTTCTACCTTTGATATTTGCTCTCTCTCTCTCTCTCCACCCCCTTAAATCCTAGCTACATGATTATACCCTTGGTTACTAGAATCTGAAAAGTCTCAGCACTTTTCTGGCCCAGAAAAACATGGTGAAAAAACAATTTTAAGGGGATTATGCCCTCTAGTACTCATGACACATAATGCAACCAATATAAGCATTAATTTCACATATACCAAAAATAAACAAAACAATTAGGGTTCCATTGTGCTAGGCACTGTACACACAGTAAATGACAATTGCAGCTCTGAAGATTTTATAATCTAAAAATACCAATGACCAACATTTCTAGTTCAGAGGAACACGAATATAGTTTGGGAATCATTATTTAAATATACTTTATGGGGGTGGTTGCATCTTTCATCCTTCTCCAGACATGAAAAATTAGGCTAGACATCAGATTTACACAAATTCATGGTCTCCACCCTGGATTTTTCTCAGCACAAGAGGAAGGTTTTTGGTGTATGTGAAGGGAACACAACTCTAAAATCAGCAAGAAGGAGAACAACAGGGTATCTGGCACAAAGGAGCAAACTACATTCAAACTGTTAATATAGGATATGCAGAGATACTGTTTTATACTCTGGAACCGTGAAGCCAAACTCACTGTGAAGCAAAGTATGCTGACTTCTCTGACGATGCAGACGCCAATGAGACACAAAAATATGGTAATTTTTAATTGCGGTTTAAACCAGAGAAGGGGGAGGTGGGAAAATGTATGAATCTAATGTTTGTAACAGCCTCATAAAAGATTGACAAAATTTCTTCATGGTCGTTTTGTCCATTTACATTTTCTAAATTAGTTTTATATGTGTAAAACACTCATTTGTTCAGTTTTCCTCTCTGCAGGGCACTAATTAGTTTTATATTGTAAAAACCACCTACAAGCTTTTCAAACAGATTATATCCTGACCTTGCATTAAAATGATCAGTAACGACACAGTACTTGAAGCTCTGCCATGATAATGCTACAAAAGGAATTACAGTTGCAAAAGCATGTAAACAGGAATGCAGCAGCACTAATGGTATTCAGCTAAAGGGCCATATGTTCCCTTTCCCATATATAAACCATACAAAGAGATAGCACTGATCCCACCTAGTTGCATACCCCTCCACTGCATCATAGTCTAAACTCAGCAAAGTACTTTATACACATGCTTAAATCCATCCCTATTCAGTAAGCCACTGAAGTGCATGCTTAAGTATTCTGCTGAATCAAGCATGTCCCTGTGATCCAGAGGAAAATAGCAGAGCGCAGTAGCCAGGGGACATGACCACCAGTTGGTCACAACCTCCAGCTGCCATGCACAGCAGAGATTAGAGGGAACAAGTTGGCCATTTCCCAAGAATCTCAGCCCGTTCACACTCTTTCTGGGCCCTCAGTATTGCAAGCTATATTGTCATCTCACAACATCTGACGTTCCCATTCTCACCTTTTCCAAAATATGTTAACATTGCAAAGGGGAACTACTACTGTTTAAAACAGCATACAATACGTTTGCATTATAATTATGCTGCCCTGAGTTGCAAATACGCTATGTAGAGCATCTATTCCACAACTCCTTATCTAGGGTTGGAAGGTGTCTGGTTTTCGACAGGAAAGTGCTGTTGAAAAGGGGACCGGACATTCAAAGTCCAGTTACTGCAGGCGGGGGAGGCACCGGGTCATCACCCAGACTAGCCCCTAACTCAGCCAGGGCTGCCGCCTACCTGCATCGGGTGGCTGCAATGCACGGGGGATGGGACCTCAGGGGAAGGGGCAGGGACAGGGCCTGGGGGGAAAGGAGGAGGCCTCAGGGGGAGCTTCTGGCACTCCTAAACAGTTCAACATCTTTGCCTTCATAAATTATAACTGGGGTGCTGGGGAATAATTTTTAAAAGGATATTTCTTTTCCACTGATTTCAGAATGCAGCAAGTTCAGAAAGCATAAGCCGTAGTATGCAAACACTTCTCAATAAATGTAATGAAAAACAAATCTCTGCAATCACAAACACAGATTCCATGCTCCAATGAAGAAAATTACATGGCTTTTGGAAAATGAAGTGTTAAATAAACATAACATCAATAGATAGTTTCAGCCTAACCTATTTTCAGAAATTGTAGCTCTGCAAAATTTTAATTCCTATGCATTTCACATTGTACACCTCTACCCTGATATAACGCGACCCGATGTAACACGAATTCAGATATAACGCAGTAAAGCAGTGCTCCGGGGGGCGGGGCTGCGCGCTCCGGCGGATCAAAGTAAGTTCGATATAACGCAGTAAGATTTTTTGGCTCCCGAGGACAGCGTTATATCGGGATAGAGGTGTACATTTTTGTCACCTTTTTTCCTACAGCACATTGCAAGTCAAGACACATTGATTCAAGCTCCTGGAAAGTGATATAAAATGATGTGACAGATTTCATTTCAATACAGAACTGGAAGATACCAGGACTTCGCGAAAACTAGATAGTTGCATTCACTAGACATAAGAATATTAATGAATCTGATATTCATTAATGTTGAAAAACAAAAAATGCTTCTTCTGAACTTTCTGATGCAATCAAAAGGGAACTTGTGGAGAATTTGGCAAGCAAATTCTAACAACTTGTTCTTCAAAAGCAACACTAATAATTTTCCATATGTACTAAGGAAATATTACACACTGCATTACTAAATATTCTTCACAAGAAAATATTTTAGATATAGTTTTAAATAAGTGTAAGGTACTCTAATACTTTATGTTGATCTCTCAAAAAAATGAAAAATATGAATTCTCTTTCTATCCTGTTCTTTCACTTCTTTGCACTTCACTCTAGTCTCCACTGACTTGTCCTTCCCCCGTTAAGCCAAATAAAGAGAAAATATTTCTTTAAGATGTATAGTATTTTCCATGTAATTGACAGTTACTGAATACAGTAAACAAAAAAGATCTGCCCTGATAATACAAAGGACCAGATAGTTTCTGTCTTATTCACGTTGTCTCCTTGAATACAATGACTCAGATCCTCACCGCAGCTCTTGGTGTAGCTCAAATTGGGGAATAGGGGTGAAAATATGGCTTTTAAGCCACCTTTGAGTTCCCCTGATCCTAGACTGGTTAGTCACTCAAATAAGTTAGTTTGCTCTAATTTCCACTAGCTGCTAACAGCCACTCTCCTCCCCTTCCTATGGGGGGGAGGGGAATCTTCCAATGGTCTACTAAACTGGCAACCAGAAAAACCTAGCAGGGAGAGTTCTATCAGAACCCTGCTTCAGTTCTGTCAGAACGTCATCGAAATTGAGCCTTCTCTGAGCAACATTTTGATGAATCGTCACATTCAGACAAAAACCAGGTCCAGCTCTAACCACCACATTAAGAATTTCACAAGGTTGGGGGCGGGGGGGGGGGGGAGGGAAGGATAAAGTACAGGATTACCGACTTTGAAAATATCGGAAAGATAGTCAGAAAGACAGTTGTTCTATTATTTAAATTTTATCCAGTCATAAATTATTTAAACATGCCTATAGTAGCTATTTAGAATACCATGTTTAAAGCTAAATATAGTACGTTGATTGTTCAGCACTATTCTGAAGTATTCTATGATCACAATTGAGAGCTTATTTTTTGACAATCAATATGATCTGCAAACTCAGTATCAGTATGCCTGTTAGTTAAACATGGTGCAGCTGATTGGCAGTTTACTAGACTTCATGTCTCTCATTTCATTTTGAGCTGTTTCATGCTCTCCAAAATTCTCTGCAGTATCAGCATGGTAGAGTTTGGGATAAAGAGAGGAAAACCCCAAGTCTGGGTGTTTCAATTTGGAGTTCTGTGTTTGTAATCAATCCAACCAATGGCAGGAGCTTCTTTCTATCTTTCCCATCTCTTCTTTTCAGTATTTTATTCACTCTTTTCCTAAAATAATTCTCCCTCCCAGTGTTCCCCTGGGGAGTGCTTTCTCCAAACTGTACCATCAGTGGGTCAAAAGCAGTGGGACCAGCCCCCAAATTCCATGGATCTTAGGGAGGGTAGCCTCTGGAAGCAAGAGACCAATGATGGTGCTAACAGCTACATCTGAGATTTCCCTTAAACAGGGAACCACAGCCCTGAGGCGGCTCTTTTAAAAAAAAAAGAAAGGAAGTCAATAGTCTCCTGTTGTATAAACCTTTTAGCAGTTTTATCACTGGGTACCAAAAGAAAATGACATTACTCTGCTTGGCCTACCCTGATCCTCCTCTTTCCCATGTCGTCTCCAGACTGGGAGCCCTCTGCTGGCCCAGGGACAGCACTGTGCAGGCAATCTACAACCACTTCCACTTAAAAAGGGCAAGTGCCATAAACAGAGTGGGCCCTCCTTGCACAACTCTGGAGAAAAGCTTAGGCCTTTCTATAAACGCAAGATCATCTACCTCAACCATGCCATTTCTACCAGTCAAGTGTAACTGATACTTCTATTGTATCTTCTTCCACTGATGTGATTGACTTACTCTCATTTATAAGGCATAGGACCAGATTCTTATTCCACTATGTCAAATATAATAGTTTAAATGCAGAATCAATTAGTTGATTTACATGGAGTTACTCCAATATACAGGAGAGCTGAATCTGATCCATACTGAGTGATGCTTAGTGTAGATGAAAATGAGTCCTTGTCCCACCCATTGTTGCTGACATTTTGAATACATTAAAAGAAATAAGCATATCGAGTTTTGGGGGAGGGATCCAAATTGATATCCTCACAAGCATAGCACAAATCAAATCCTCATAGCAGACAGCAGACGAGTATTCAAAGCCAAGATGCTCATTAAGAACTCTTATGCTGTCTCATTTATCACCTAATCTGCCTCTCAAATTAATCAAGAAGAAAAGAAAAGAAAACAAATACATAGAAACAGCAACATAACAGAGCTCTACAGCTCACCTGCAAATATCAGCAGGTATACGAGTAGGTTTTCAATCTGATCATTGCTCACTTACTCTAGCAGCAGCATTATCGCTACAGACCTTTTTGGTCTTGGCAAAAGTATCTCCATATTCACAGAATCTGAAAAGCCTAGTACATTAATACCCGCAGGAATGCTCATAAACTGTCCACATCCTGAGATCATAAAATGGGAGCCCATCTGAATATTACTGTTAAAGGATAATTGGTCTCACATCAACTTAATAGCATATAAACATTCCTAGCTGTATTTGCTTTCCATGGATTAAACAGGTTTGTAGCTAAATACAGGTATAAAATTGTACGGGGTGCATTGGGAATTAGGAACAGTAGACATATTGCTTTTAGTGTAACACACCCAGCGGAATAATTTTTTCTACAAAAAGGAAAGGGAACAATCACTCTTCCCTGTGGAAGAACCTCCAGGAAGACGCCTTTGCAAGGAGGAAAATTTTGTGAGATTCTCTTTATGGAAAAAGAAGAACAGGAGTACTTGTGGCACCTTAGAGACTAACAAATTTATTAGAGCATAAGCTTTCGTGGACTACAGCCCACTTCTTCGGATGCACCGAAGAAGTGGGCTGTAGTCCACGAAAGCTTATGCTCTAATAAATTTGTTAGTCTCTAAGGTGCCACAAGTACTCCTGTTCTTCTTTTTGCGGATACAGACTAACACGGCTGCTACTCTGAAACCTCTCTTTATGGAGTTATCCTCATATCATTCAACTGAGGAGTAAGGTGACCCCACAGATCAACCAACTGTTTGGCCTCTGAATATTGTAAATCCATCAGAGACACAGGCCCAGTGCCTCAGCAGCCCTCTTCTTCTGACCCTCCCTCAGGCTCTCTAAGAAGCAGGAGTCCATTGGAACAGTACTGCCTGGGTCTTCCCCACTTCCAGATGAGCCCGGTACCCACACTGAAGGGGAATCCCCAGAACAAAGTCTGACCAAAATTGCAGCTCAGGCTGCATTAAATTTCAGGCAAATTTTCTGCTGGTGGCTGGCCAGAATGGGGAGGGTGACCTGGACCTCCCTGCATGTGGATTCTCTCCTAGGTTGGGATGAAGTGACACCACACAGGTAGACAACCCCCACCCTCCTCCAGACACAAAGGGTGAGATCTACCTACAAGACAACTTCTCCATTCACATGAGAATGCTTCCCCCATACTACCCTTCTCTCCCCCAACATCAGTATCTCTAGTTAATATTCAAGAGTATATTTCCAAAGCAATGCTGTTGCATGAGAACCCTAACTCCCATTCCAAACTGGATGGCCAAATCCTTATCAGATAGATTGAAAACAACAGTGGTTTTGTCTTTTTTTTTTTTTTTTTTTTTTTTTTAAAGCAGATTTTTTAAAAATATTTTAATAACTGATCATATGTGATTGATTTGAGGGATAAAAATTTTCAAAGAAGCCTGCATTTTGGCTTTACTTATAAAGCCAAACACAGTTACAATTGGAGGAAGGAAACACTTATGCTGAACATTTCCACAGTCAGATGTAGTTCTCAGAAGCAAAAAAAACAGTATATTCCAAAGCAAGGAAAACAAAGCATAAATGAGGTTTAAAAAGTGGATAAAGCCTCAAAATGGCAGAAATATTCAAGACAGAAGCTGAAGATATTTACAAGTAGAAAGCTAAATTAATCAAAATAACCCGAGCTTCAAAACTCAGGCCAAAAGGTAATTGGAAAGGGAAATAGTCTTATTTTATTTCAATGGGTAAGAAATATTTTTGGTTCTAAATTGGAATAGAAATAAAATCTAAGGAAACTGGGATTTTTATTACAAACTAATATTCATTAAACATGAATACAACAAAGCTAACTGGCTCTGTTCAGATCAGGTGATCATTACAAAAAGATTATTTTAGCTGTAATTGTAACAGTAACACATTCATTTATGAGCTACAATGTAATAAACTTCGGCAGTGGAGAGCTTTATATTTACCAGACTAAATGCATGTTCATTTGAAGGACGTAAATGCTTAAACTGAACATTAAAAATGGAGTAATTTAAAGATTATTATCAAGAAAAATATTTTTAATTGTGCGATGCTGACCTACCCCCTCTTTTTTTCTGGATTTCCCTTAATCCTTAAATCCTCCATCAATATTGTCTTCTGACATTCTGAACCAAGCATGTCAAATGGATTTTCATCTAGTTTTCCTTTTCTTGCATAACTCTCTTTGTTAACCGAGCCAATTAATCTAATAGCTGAATATTGAACAAGCTGCACCACAGTGCTTGAGACATTTAGACTGACCAAGGCGCTAGGAAATATATTACAGAGAACAATGCTACACTGGAGGACATAATACAACAACAGGATAGGCCTTTTCCATTTCTAATTCTATGCCAATACGATTTTTGTGGATCTATGCATTCGATAAGGATGACTGAGTTTCCACCAGACTATGGGTTTTTATAGGTGTGGATTATATTTAAAGGGATACTCAAATTTAAATATCTCCATATTTCAAAGGTTGTAAAAAAAAGTTTATATTAAATATAAAACCAGAGGTGTTTCCACAAAACTTAAAATAAATCAAATGAAATAACAGTTGGCTTTGAAACAAATATTCATCTGCAATGTCTGAAACCCAAACTTAATAGTATTGAGAACTAATAAAATTGATTATAACCAAAAATGAAAATTACTTTATTGGTTTTCTGTGGTGACGCAAAGAATTCAGAAGGTAAATAAAGAGCAGATATGGTAATATGTAAACTGGATTTTTAAAAATCATTTCAATTTTAATAATGTATAGTGTTAAGTAATATAGGTAAAGAAATGCCTTTTTTTTTTTTTTTTTTACACAACTCATGATTTTAAAATTGACCATGTCACTTTAATAATTTTTCTTCATTCACAGTAACTTGTTCTGGTTTTAAAACCATGCCTGTTTAATTAAAGTTCCTTAAACTGAAAGTACATTAGTGCCTTTTAGGGAAGTGATCAGAGTTATACCATGTGCAATTATGTTTGTGTTGAAAATCCAACAGATAATCCAAAAATTTAGTCCATAATAGATTTTGAACGTGCAGAGAATATCTATCAAAATTAGGTCATCTCACAAATATGGGACAAAGTATGTTATACTCAGGGTTGAACATAATATAAAGAAGTGGCACATTAAATACCTACAGTAGTAAGAGACTTCACAGACTGAGAAAACAACAAGCTAGTGATTCTTCAGTGTTTTCAGTATCAGATAATTAAGGCACATCTAAATACAAAGGGTCAGATTCTGCAATCCTTTTTCACAGAGTAGAACCTTCTCCTTTGCAAATAGTTCCAAGACTCAAACACTCTTCATTGTGAACATGGGTTTTAGAAACTTGTACAGAGTTAAATAGCTCACTAGTATGACCAATATACCTACTACATTTCAGGTGTGGAGGAATTATGCCTTAGTGATCACAATATTTTGTGGCATGTATGTCCGTTAAGTTAAAGGAACTTTGCACACCTGTTTTGTTTTTGCTTTTTTGCTTTTGTAATTAACTCAGGATGTCATGGCACTGTTTGCTCGAACAATGTCACATCTTTGTTGTAAGCAGCCATTCAACATGCCCCTCACTTCAGGGAGGAACATGACATACTAAAAAATGGTGCAAACCAACTTCATACTTTAGACAACCACTTTTCAGACCTTTGTGATGGATCACACATAGTGTGTATAACATAGTTCAAAGGAAAATGCATCCTTTTTGCTGGGCTCAGAGGTACGATCTTTTAAATAATAATGCAAGAACCTATTTATATACGAGCAGTTTGTAAAAAATGTTGGAATTATATTCCAAAGGAAATGAGTAGTAAATGAGTAAGGTAGAAACAACATTATATATATATCAAACATATTCAAGTTTCAGTAAAATATTTATTTTGTTTTATGGATGCAGAGTCCTCCAGGGAGTGTCCCCAGTCAATAAGATATCTGCAAGTGTGATTTTACATGTGAATCTCTAGCCTGGTTAAATATTTTAATACATAGCGACTATTTATTGGGGAGGGACAGTAATATGTACAAGTTGTTCAGCTAAGATGTGGATCATCTTATGTTCTCAAAAATTTCTCTCAGGTCTAACTAATTCACAACATAGTATGGTCGGGTGTTATGAATAAGGAGAGAGAATCTTGTGTTTAAGGCATGAGTCTGGGGTTCAATTCTCAGCCCATCCAGAGACGACCTGTGTTACCCTGAGCAAGTCATTTAATCTCTCTGAGCCGCAGTTCTCCATCTGTAACGTGGAGATAATAATAAATACTTTCCTTTCTCCCACCTTTTGTCTTATCTACTTAGATTGTAAACTCTTTGGGGCATGGACAGTCTGTTATACATTTGTGTCTTACTAGCACCTAGTACATCAGGACCTTGATCGTGGTTGGGGCCTCTTGGCACGGCTATATTACAAATAATAAATTAAGAAATGGATGAGCAGTCCTACTGCTACAATGCCAAGAAGGCGGCTCTCTGCTGGGAACCAGAGTAACAACAGTGGCATAGTCCCTCTGGCTTGATGGCGCTGATGTTCTGCAGATCCTGGGGGAAATCTGCCAGGTTTGTGGGAAGACCCTACGGCCTTTTATATTGGAAGAAAATCCTGCACCTTCTCCCTCCCAACAGGACGATCTGAAAAGATCCTCATGAAGATTTCCTCCTTCAGACACCCTTACCCAGGAGATTTAGCACTGGAGGGGATAATCTGGGCAAGTCTAGGAGCTAGGAACACCTGAATTTTAATCCCAGCTCCACCACATATTTGATATGTGTTCTGAGCATGTAAATTAATTGTTGTGTCTCAGTCTCCCCATCAATCAAATGCAGATTGTACTCTTTACCTACCTACCTCCAAGGAGTATTGGTGAAGCTTAAATTCATTAATGTTTGTACAGTACTTTGAAAAAATGAAGAGCTATAAAGTTAATAAATACTGTGATCGCCAGAACAACCACCAGGCTGGATACAAAGGATAGCTTTAACCCCTACTAAACTGCCTCATTCAACCATCACATCCTTAGTCCATCAAGGGCTCATCAGTGGAAAGGCTTTCATTAAAATGGGCTTTGGACAAGGCCCGGATTTACCATACCAAAAATCAAACCAGAGTTCACAGTACAACGTGGTACTGCAAACAAATAACCTGCTTGCTTCTGCCGCTCATTCTCAGTATAATACCATAATCCTCTGTTTATGACAACATAAATCCTTTTCACAATAACAAACTGAGATTGCACATGGACTTCATTTATTAATGCAAAGTAGTTTTAGGTCTATTTAGTGGAGTTGTTTGAGTGTCAAATAATTTTGATGAAAAAACACCACCTGTTTGCAATTTTGTTCCCAATTTTTTGACCAACTCTACTAGTCAGTTTGATAGGCCAGTCCTGCAACAGCAGAACTGAAAAAATGCAATATTTGGAATTGTTTTTCAAAACGGATTAAAAAGTGCTAGAAGCATTCACTATATGCAGTGTTACTTCTTATTGCCTTTATTAGGATTTGAACTCTTGCATATTCTATCACTCTTACAGGTTTTTCACACAGCCCATTTTCAAAAGTTCCAGCTCTGCATCTGCTTCCAACTGCTATTTCATCAATGAGCCTTTAGGATTCTCAGCAGATCTATCCACAATTCTCTGTCCCAAAGCTCATTTTATATTTGGTACAAATAGTTTATAAACGACTCTGGAGCCTGAAGGAATCGGCCCTACACATTATCACTGGGAACACTGCTTGTCTGCTGGTGGAAGATAAGTACTGCAGGTCTAAAAAGCAAACTAAAATAAATATACAAATACAGGTGGTTGAGAAAAAAAAAAACAGGAGCATATGTTTTGTTATTCTATATCTGAAAGAGATTCTGGTGGAACTTCAAGAGACACATTAAACATCACTATTTCAGGATAAGCTACTGAAAGTCAGCCTCCTATAAACTGTAACAATTTATCTTAAGAGATATCGCATGAGAAAAAAAAACTGCTTTGAACTGATAACCCATGGGTTAATAATGAAAGGAAGCTGGTATTTACTGATTTGTCAGTATTGTTTAAGGAAATCATGAAATGTTTTTACAATATTCTAGGTTTCTCTTTACATTCTATTTCATATAAAGAGAAATCAAAAGTTTACTATCAAACTAATCAGGCCTAAAAACTACTTACATGAATTCCTGAAATCCACGTGAAATCTATCACAATTGGTTATCGTGGAAAGGCTTATGGTGAGGATTATGATGCCACACTGACGGTAAACAGACAGATTTGTAAGAAACAAAGATCCTGTTTTCATGCAAAGTTTCTATAAACACATTTCCCCCATGTTTTCCAGAAGGTGATGGCGACAGCAGCACCGCTTTTATAATAAATATTTTATTGAATTTGTAATAAAAAATAAATTGTGCAGAACAAAATTTAAAAGATAAAGATCAGCATTCATATATCACCACTAAAAGATTTTAGCAGCTAAATTAGACCATCTGCTATCTAGTATAATCTCTAACGCCAAAGAGCTCTTTGTACCCACATGGAACACACCTGACTTCAGTGGTCCTGGTTTCAGTTCATGTGCTGCTGCAACGTACCAGGGACATCACTGGTAAATAATGGAATGCTCTGAGATTTTTGTAATGTATATCTTCAGATATACAACTCCAAAGGAACAAGTTAATCAAATAGAACTGGATTCACAGTAGACTCGCACGATCCACAATACAATTGGTCTCAAGGAAGTCAAAGCAATTTCTCATTAGTTCCTAACATTAGACTGGTATTTTCATGTTCTGAAGACAGCTAGCAAGAGTTATTACTGTACAGCTGTTTGGGCCAGGGATTATCTTCATTTTTTTTTCATCTGTATGATGCTAGTGCACTTTAATAATGCCTCATGAGACTGTCAACAAGAAATTCTGAAATATTTAAAATTGTCGTCATTTATTCCTATATGGAGTACATTTTCCTTGAAAGTGAAGTTCTCCAAAACATGACTGTATAAATGGAGCTACACATCCATATTTATTTTCTCTCAATGATTTCCAGATGAAATGGGTTCAGTTAACAAGTAAATATATGGTTGTTGAGCTTCCTAACTGCCATCTCTGAAAACTCAGCCCAGGGATTCAATAACAAAAGGTTTAAAAGCCAAATTATGCTCACCTGGCATGATTTTCAGAGGTGCACAGCACCTGTAGCTCCCATTGAACTTAAAGGGATCTGGGGGTGCTCCACATCTCTGAAAATCAAGACATTAGTGCATTGCTTTAGATAGGGCTGCACAAGTGTAACTGGTTGAAACTTACCGAGCAGTATTTGAATGAGCCACAAGAAGGAACATAATTAGCTTACCCTTGCTTAGTCATTGTCTCAGCAAGACTAACAAGAGTTAAAAAATAAAAGTGAAAGCATACTTTAGTCCAGGGGTCGGCGACCTTTCAGAAGTGGTGTGCCGAGTCGTCATTTATTCACTTTAATTTAAGGTTTTGCGTGCCATTAATACATTTTAACGTTTTTTTAGAAGGTCTCTCTCTATAAGTCTATATATAATCTAACTAAACTACTGTTGTATGTAAAGTAAACAAGGTTTTCAAAATGTTTAAGAAGCTTCATTTAAAATTAAATTAAAATGCTGATCTTAAGCCGCCGGCCTGCTCAGCTCGCTGCCAGCCTGGGGTTCCATTCACCTAGGCCAGCAGCGGGCTGAGCAGGGCCGGCAGCTAGGACCCCAGCTGGCAAGGGGCTGGGAGCCAGAACCCCGGGCCAGCAGCCAGCACCCCAGACCGGCAGCAGGCTAAGCGGGGCTGGGGGCCAGGACCCCAGACCAGTGGCGGGCTGAACGGGGCCGGCACCCCAGACCAGCAGCGGGCCGAGCAGCTCAGCCCGCTGCCGGATGGTCTGGGGTTACGTCAGCTGACTCCTGCCAGCCAGGGTCCTGGCTGCTGGCCCCGCTCAGCCTGCTGCCGGTCTGGGGTTCTGGCTGCCGGCCCCTTGCCAGCTGGAGTCCCAGCCGTCGGCCCCGCTCAGCCCACTGCCAACCTGGTGCTCAGGATGGGGGGTGGGGATGTGGGGGGTGCAAGAGTCAGGGCAGAGGGTGTGGGGGGGCTGGGTATGTGTGAGGAGTGCAGGAATCAGGGATGGGGTCGTGGGGGGATGCAGGGAGCTGGGGTGCAAGGGGGTGCAGGGGTCAGGGTAGAGGGCTGGGGGCGTGTGAGGGGGTGCAGGAGTCAGGGCATGGGGTGTGAGGGTGCTGGATATGTGTGGAGGGTGCAGGAATCAGGGCTGGGGTGCAAGGGGAGTGCAGGGGGCTGGGATGCAATGGGGGTGCAGGGGTAAGGGCAGAGGGCTGGGGGGTGGGTTGGGATCAGGGGGGTGCTCCCAGCCCCCTGAGCAACTCATGGCAGGGGGCTGGAGGGATATGCCCCGCTCCTACCCTGCTTCCCCCTGCCTCTTCTCCGCCTCCTTCCCGGTCTGAGCAGCGAGGGTACTGGGGCTGCTCTTCTCCCCTCCCTCGCAAGGGCCATCGGCGGCTGGGGGAAGCGGCGGGGGAGGGGGAAGCCTGGCTGCCGGCGGAGCCTGCCCTACAGCAGCAGCCGGCAGGAGCAAGCTTGCTTCTGCATCCTGCCCCCGCCAGAGAGAGCGGTAGGCGGGGGTGGAGAAGAGCGGGTTTGGTCGGACAGGATTTTTAATGGCACGCTGCTGCCTGCCGGGGTTCGGCAGCGGGCTGAGTGGGACCCCGGCAGGCAGCAGCGTGCCATTAAAAATTGGCTCGCGTGCCGTCTTTGGCACGCCTGCCATAGGTTGCCGACCCCTGCTGTAGAGTAAGAAAATGTCATTTTAACACAGCCAGTTTTCAGAATAAAACTGCACATTAAACCACAGAGCTATCATACCTTAAAAGTCTTATTAAATGTTGAACTGTTGCCCACATCAAATGCAAAACTCTTTAGAACACAGTTCAATGTCATCTAAAGCTTGAAGCTCATAAAGAATTCTAACTAGTTAATATTTTAATTAAAATTGATTGAATTAGGTTGCAAGAGACTCATCACTGGTAAAAGAAACACATCTTGCAGTATTTTCTTCCATAACTTCTTAATATTAAGTAAGGCTCACATTAATAAGGCTGATTAATAAGCTCTAGCAAGATTAATTAAGTGATAATGTCAGCGGAATAAGAAGTTGTCACAGGATACAGGTCAGCCAGTGCTAAGTAAAGGAAAAGAAAACAAAGCTCTCCATCAAAAATTAAAGGGGATGTAAAGGCCATAGGTTTCTTTCAAAGCAAGAGACCCTGATCCCGGAACAAAGTACTGGACAAAAACTTGATTTTCTAGTATACCAATCTCTGGCAAGTGGGACATTCTGTTATTTTTACATTTGTTTTTGTCCTGAATTGGGAAGAAGAGCCAAAATATTTAATTTTTTTCATAACAGAAAGTTCTGAAAAACTTTGATTTGAAAATGTCTAAACAGAGTACATTTCCCATGATACACTATAGACATGATATTCTCATGATGCATTGCAGCCGTTCAGCCAGAGGGGAAACCATGGTGCATCATGCAAGAAGTAATCCAGCCAGCAGCCTAGCCCATAGAGGGCATATGGGGGCATGAGGCACTCAAACTACAACTCCCATGGAGGTACTGTGGCAACTCAGGTGGACACCCATTATTGTCACTCTCACCTGAAACTAAACATTTTGATTCAGTTTGACAAACTAAAATTATTCACTTTAAGTCACCCCAACCAGCTCTATTAGTAACGTAAATTTGTGCATGAGACTTTCTTTCTGACTGGTTACAGTGTTCAAGTTTTAGCTAAGCAAATCAGAACAAAAAATAAACCATTTTGAAATCACAGACTGTGTGAGGCTAACTTAGGTGTGTAATTAAAGCACGTGTCTCCTGAACAAGGCAGTGTCCGCAGCATCCATTGCCGCACTGAATAAGCTCTGTCCTGTATGGGGCTGAGCACTTTTAACTCCCAGCGTTACGGACACTCAGTACCTCTCAGAATCAAGCCCTTCATGAGGCACGGCCAGGTAGGTTCCCTTGCTTCATTTATCCCACCTTATATGGGAGAAGGCAATCCAGTACTATACAGTCAAATGGTGCCAGATTATGGAATTTCTTTTTAGTTTAAATTAAAAACATATGAAATTCCATTAAAAAGATAGGACAAGAGACTATTGTGCTTTCATAGTTAAGCAAGCAAACATATACTCTTGAAATACAAGAGTTCAAATTGCATGTGCACCACTAACTCTGCATTAGGATTCAGTCTTTAGCTACATAATCACATCCTATTTCTCCAAGACACACTGGATTCCTCTCCCACTGAAGTACAAAATGTTATCTTTCAGGACACTGAGGATTTTTGAGGCGGATACTTCAAAATGAACATTTCCTTATCCTCCATGCTTTCCCAGGAGCTACTCCTATTGGCCTTCTGATGCAGCCATGCAGCCACCCAGGTGGCAGTGACGCCAGCCTGGTACAGTAGCTCCTGATCAACATGCAAGCTCCCAGGCTGGTGTTTACAAGGGCCTCCAGAACACCAGCTGCAGTTGGGTTCCTGCCTCTCTCTCCCCCCAAAATAAAGCCATTTTGAAGAAAAATATAAAAGGACTGCTCATAGGACAAGCATTCATGATTTAAAAATAATACATGCAAGCTGAGAATGTCCCTTTAATTCAAGTTGGGCTGGATATGGGCAGTTTCACATGGACTGCAAACTATCTGATGGACTGCACAATAAAGAGTAATAATGTAATATGGAAGCTATGTATGTGAAGGCTAGTGGGTTGCTACCAGTGTTGGGTCTATTCATATTTAACAGAAATACCATAATTAATTATCTGAATATTGGGAGTTGCTTCCAGAATTGTCAAAACAGCTTGTAAACTAGAAAATTCAGTAAACATCTTCTATGTGAACTAAAAGAAAATACAAAGGGTCATACAAATTACATTTTAAAATCACCACAATTCCAATACTGCGTAACACATTCTGTCAAGAAAGAAATCTACCGACCACATGTGCAAGCTCTAGAGACAGTCCATATTCTTCTCAGACAACTTCAGATTGAAGAATCTTCTCCTTTTCTCTCTGTATTTTCTGCCTCCACATTTCTGTCTCTGCTATATTCCAAAATCAGACAACAAACCACTTGCAAATATGCGAAGGAAAAACACCCAGCCCTCTCTGATGTCTGCGAAAGACTTCAAACTGCCTGTTCCAATTTAACTCCTTTGAGTCCAAAAATTCTCCATAATGCAAATGATATATTCCATTTGAAAGAACAGACACAAAGACCTGTTATAAAAGGGCTACATCCATTAAAAAAAAAATCCACAACCCATTTCACATAACACCAAGGGACAACCCACAGTATTAAAGTCATTGTTCATTTCCAGAGCTCATGTGTTCTGGCTTCGTAAGGAAACTGCAGCTGATGAATTAAGAAATTTTATTATATTGTCCAAAGACAATTCTCTTTTAGTAAAACCAATCTGACTCATATGAATAATATATGCCAGGATGTCAGATAGCCTGTAAGTACAGTTCTTCACTGAAAATGACTTTTATAAAAATTACAAGCTTTCAAGCTTACAGAGAGTTCTTCTTTGGGTCAGGAAAAGGTACTCAGAGTGTCATACCTAAATACAAGGTGGAAAAGTGGAATAGACTGTTTAGCATAGGTAGTTAACACATTTCCAAGATGCATATCCATCCGAAGAAGTGGGCTGTAGTCCACGAAAGCTTATGCTCTAATAAATTTGTTAGTCTCTAAGGTGCCACAAGTCCTCCTGTTCTTCTTTTTGCGGATACAGACTAACACGGCTGCTACTCTGAAACATTTCCAAGGACCACTCAAGGTGAAATGACCTGTTAAAACTTCAACAGTCACAGGGAGAGAGAGGGAAAAAAAAGCTGAGGCGTGAGTGTTCAGTGGCACTGAATACATCTCCCAGACCTGAAAAAGAGCTCCATGTAAGCTCAAAAGCTTGTCTTTCTTGCCAAAGGAAGTTGGTCCAATAAAAGATATTACCTCACCCACCTGGTCTCTCTAATATCCTGGGACCAACATGGCTACAACACCACTGAATACAACAATGGAAGATATTGAATTTTGCAGTCTGAAATGAAAAACGCCACAACATGAAGAAAAAGGAAGCAAAACTTAACAGTGACATCTACTTCCTAAACAAATGCAAGAAACAAAGTATCTCCCCCAGAGGTCTCACTATCTATAACACTCTGACCATTACACACAACTCCAAATGTGTAAACAGCTCTTCAGAAGGACATCAGAAAAACTAAGGAACCACTTACTGGACCTAACATACTCCAGAAAGGATGCCCTCAAACAAGATATCACCACATGCTCCAACACAATAGAAGACAAAAAAAAATCTGGACAATTACCTGGAAATCATGCAAGAAACCCAGAACTACTACCAAAAACCTAATGACACAAAGCCATCCAACACAAAAACAAAAAGTGGAACCAACTACAACAACTCCACAACTACAAACCATCACCTCTTGAAGAAACAATGGCACCAGGACCCACCACAGAGACACTACAGGACACCCTAACACATCATGACTACCCTTAACTACTGGAGCTGAATTAGCTGTACTTTCCAAGGGGCTGAACTTCTGCCCACTCCACAGAACTGATACCACATTAATATATGGAGCACTAGAAGGATTCTGCCACTGACTCCGCCCCAAAGAATTATTTCACGGCATTGACAACATCACCCACAATTAACACATCCCCACCAAAAGTCATAAGAAGAAAAAAAAAGACACCCCACAGCAGACAAAACCATACTCTGGAGCAATACATAATTTTTTTTCCCCTGAAGCAATCAGGCTATGAAATCTTTAACAAACATCACGTTCACCACAATCTCTACACTGTGGAGAGAACAGCGATACACAACCCCTGAAACCCAGCCATCAGATAGTGATCAAACCAGCAGACAAAGGGGGCACCATTGCAGTCCTCTACCACGAGGACTACGTTTACGAGGCCAATTGACAACTCTCTGACACCACCTACTATAAAGAATTCAGAGAAGATCCCACCCCACAATTTACCCAAGAATTTAAGGTATCATCAAATCCTTCCCCACCCAACTCCAAGAGAAACTCTATAACCTCTACAACCCAATGAACTCACCCCAGGGACCATCTACATGCTTCCCAAGATATACAAACCAGGTAGACCCATCATATCTGGCTATCACACTTTTACTGAAGGAATATCAGGACTCATAGAAACTGTCCTCAAAGCATTCATCACACAAAGGGCTAGCTTCTTCCAAGACACAACCAACTTCCTCCAGAAACTCTGCTACATTAACAATCTCCCTCAGAACACTATCTTTGCCACCATTGCTGTCACTTCCCTATACACCAACATCCCTCACAATGACAGCATCACTGCCTGCCTCAGTAGTTACAAGATAAAGGACATCCTTTAGTTATCCACCCCAAACACATTGCCCATGGGTTCATCCTCACTCATAACAATTTTACATTCAACAACAAATGCTTTGCCCAAACCATGGGAACAGCCATGGGTACTAGAATGGCTCTCCAATATGCCAACATGTTCATGGGCCACATGAAGAATTTCTGCACAAATGCACCATGAAACCTGATATACATTGTTGATATTTTCATCCTGTGGACAGACGACCTAAACTCCCCCACAGATTTCTACCACCGCCCATCCTTTAAATTCTCTCTAGAACACTCCTAACACTACCATCAACTTCCTGGACACCTCGGTCAGCTTCAACAATGGAACCCTACAGACAACTATATAAAAGAAATCCAAAGATCACCACATCTACCTTCACAGATCCAATAACCATCCCAAACACACCAATGAATCCGTTATCTACAGCCAGGCATTCCGATACCTCTCAGAGCATATTCTGGGGTAAGTCTGGGATATACTACTTAACATGCTTTAAAATGCCTTCATCAAACAAGGACAATCCACCAGAGAAGTAGATTGCATCATGGAAGGGGCCACCTTCATACCCCAAAAGAACTTGCTTCAATACAGAAATAAAGTCCCCTCCGACTGCACATCCCTAGTTGTCACCTATCACCCCACACTGGAACCCATATGGGGTATCAAACAATTACAACCCATACTCAATGGGGACTGCATCCTAAAAGATATCTTTCCCAAACCCCTCTTTGGGCCCTCAAACAGCTGCCAGCTTCACCAAGCTCATCATCAGAAGCAAGCTCCCCAAAGACCTGGACACCAACTCAAAAAAGCAGCAGACCCTGCCAGAACAGATGCAAAACCCACAAACATATTTCTGTTGCCACGACGATAAATACCCCCCCACCCCAAAACACACCTTTCAAGATCCATGGGTATTCCACATGCCTATCTCAACATGTACCTCTGGTCTGGTATACCAGTCACTATAATCTCAAATGAACTCACACAGAAAAATGACAAAAATTGTATCACCTGTGATGAACACTTTTTGCAAAGCAATAACTCAACATCTGACCTCTCACCCTCAAAGAAAACCTGCACACCACCTTCAAAAGACAAGGCTGGGAGCTTAAATTCATAACTTTGCTAAATACTAAAAATCATTGAATCAATAGACACACTGGATTTATGGTTTATTACAACAATTTATAACCCTCTAACCCCCCTAACCCCTAATAGTTTCCCCCTCCATCCCCCCATGACAGGTGAACAGGCCACTTCATCTTGAATAGCCCCTTGAAATGTGTGTTTACTTATGCTAAACAATCTGTTCTACCTTGTATATAGCTGGATCACTCGGGGTACTTTTCCCAGACCTGAACAAGAGTTCTGCGTAAGCTTGAAAACTTGTCTCTCTGTCACCAACAAAAGTTGGTCCAATAAAAGATATTGGCTTGGTCTATGCTAACATGTTATGCTGGTATAACTACATCATTCAGGGGGTGTAGAAAATCCACACCCCTAACTAATGCAGTTTTACCGACCTAACTCCCAGTGTAGACAGCACTATGCTAATAGAGAACTTCTCCCATCGACATAGCTATCGCCTCTCGGGGAGGTGGATTACCTAAACTGATAGCAGAAGCCCTGAGCCCTCCCATCAGCGTAGGTAGCATCTTCACTGAATGCTGCTGCATTTTAAGTGCAGATGAGCCCATCACCTAACTCACCTCGTCTCATTCAAATTACTGTGCCTCTGCAACTCTGCCTCACCCATTCATTTCCTGCTGTGAGTTACTGTACAGCTAACTTTTATTAGATCGATTACCAAATTACTCTGCCATGTCTTTTCTACTATTTTAAATAATTTCATCAACATTGTAATAAACTGAGCGTGTGTCAAGATTTACTAGATGAACCATCATTAGATGAGCCATGAAAGTTCATGATTTGCATCCGTCTACAAGGCCAAATTTAACACACTGTACTATTTTTAACATGGGGACCAATGCCAAAGCCAAGCCAAGCAGAGACACTGTCCCAAGCAGATTTTCAAGGAAGAACATATATGCTTATGGACAGCTTGTCACTTGTCATAGATCTATTTTAAAAGCAGGATCTGGATGCTGCAGTTTTACAGGCATCAGTTAAGCCCTGGAGAACACTGCATATTAAAGCTAGTATCTGAGGGAGGGTGGAGGCTGTCAAACTTACATGAAGATAATACGGTCCTGAACCTTGGGAGTTTTATCAACAATTTGGAATAAATAATTCTATGCACCAGTTGGGAGAGCTCCTGATAGATATGTGCCAGAAAGTGTAACTTCAACCCTTAGTAACGAAGTGGGGAAGAGTGTAAAAATCTAAAAGATCTAGCACTGTTACATAATTTGCAAACTGGGTGATGAGCCACGCAGAAAGGGTAATGACAAAGTACTGAGTTTCGAAGAGGTGTCTAGCGGTGTGCCACAAGGTCTGTTCTAGGTCCTCTCCTATTTAACATCTTAATCATCTGGAAGAGGAACTAAAGCAGCCTATTAATGAACCATAGCAGTTACAGGTGGAAAAAGATTTATTAGGTCATCTAGTGCATGAACTTTGTAGATGATACTAAACTGGGAGGTGATGTGAACACCAGCCATCACAGAGACATAAAATACAGAGACCTAGAAAGGTCAGCACCATGGGCAAAAAATAAAATGAGACTCACGTTGGAAAAGTGCAGACTAATCGAGGTACGGAGGAAAAAACTTGCAACAGATATTCAATGTAAGGGAAAACTTTTGAAAGCAGTAATGCCAAAAAGAGATAGAAGGCGATTGTGGACAGCAAATGGGCTGCCATGTTTTATGACAGCAAAATGCAACCAGTTCAATTATGGGCTCCATGCACAGGAGCATTATATCATTTAACTAGGGAGCAACAGGCCCTCCTGGCATGACTATGGTTAGACTGCAGCTGGGAATAGGGCATTCAGCCTTAGGTACTTTGATACCAGAAAGATATTGGCAAACTGGAAGCAGTTCAGAGAATTGGACCAAAAATGACAGACAGGCTAGAGGGACTGACTAGTAAACAAAAATTATTATAAGGGCTAAAGATGTTATACAGAAACTTGGCTAAGATGTTGGTGAGGTAGGATACGATAACTGCATATGTGCGGGTGTGTAAAAACGTAAAGAGTATTACTTAGGATGACACAAACAGTTCATAACTAGGAGCAATGGGATGAAAGTAAGAAAAGGAAAATTTATCAGGAAAAACTTCCTTGCAGGGACATCTGTTAGCCTCTGGAATAGTCACCCAAGTAATGGAAGCCTGTTTAAAAGAAGGCTAAACAAAGAACTAGAAAATATTTTGCGAGGAATAATCTTGCAGTGGCAGGATCATGGACTAGATGGCTTTATTGGTCTTTTCCATGTACAATTTTAGTGATTCTACTACATGAGTGACTTGGCTCCTATAATACTGAAAACAGAACTCTGGAATCCTGTGCAAATAATCTCTGGCTATGTCTACACTTGGAGCTGGGTAGGATTCCCAGCTTCCATAGACATACACTAGCTCTCATCAACCTAGCACGCTAAAAAACAGTAGTGTAGCCAGAGTAGCAGGGGGAGCAATGGGCTAAGCTGCCTTGAGTACAAACCCACCTGGACTCAGTGGATGTGTATTCGGAAGGGCTAGTCCACGCTGCTGCTGCCGCCCTTCATGCTACTGTGGCTACACTACTAATAATATACTACTATTTTCAGCGTGCTAGTCAAGAAAAGCTAGCACAAAGTATATCTACGTGAGCTGGAAACCACACCCCTAGGTCCACGTGAAGGCATAGCCTAAAAAGGGACAGTATATAGAAATTTAAAAAATATTTTTAATGAAGCATAGAAAGAGTGGTATATCATGCAGTTCTCAGCGTCTAGTGCTTCAGTAGGCTAGAATGTTATGAGACAATGAAAGAGAGCCAGAACTCCCTGCTCCAACTTCTCTAGAGCATGTCTTTCCTGCAGAGCTAGCTCAGGGTTAACACACAGGTTAGCCTAGCTGGGTGGAATGTCCCCATTATTAAGTCCTACCCGTGCCAGAGCCCTGTGACTGCACCCACGCTGGAGCTGCACTAACGTGCATGAGGTGCTAGAACTTCTGGGGGGGAGGTGGGTATCTGTGGCTCTTTGCCCTATACTAAGCTGCGCCACTCTACTAATTCGGTGGCAGTGTACTGTGGGAGAATTTCTCTGTCATGGGCCCTTATACAGAAGTGCTCTTAGCTCACACTCCCATTAAGTGACCACTTCTGATTTGGCACACTCTAGATTTCTGTCTGTAGCCTCCATTGCAACTGGTGGCAAAACATGGATCCAACTCAGAATGATTTCCTACTATTGGCATTGAGGGCAGAAATGAACTCAGTTAAATTGCCACCTTTCCTACTAACAGAATTTTTATACAATAGCGATGCCATGTTCAGTGGAAACTCCTGTCAAGTAACTTTAAAAAGTTATAAATGAAGCTTTGTGTGTCACCAGGCTTTTGGTGGTAAAATAGCTCCTACCACACCATCTACCGGATCAGACCCCTCAGGTAAAGCAGCTTGTCATGTCATGACTACCACACTGGAACAGAAACTTTACGCTAGTGACCTCACAACCAAATTGCTTCCCCAAGGTATAGAGATCTTGAGGTCTTG
Source organism: Chrysemys picta bellii (assembly GCF_011386835.1). Taxonomy (NCBI): domain Eukaryota; kingdom Metazoa; phylum Chordata; order Testudines; family Emydidae; genus Chrysemys; species Chrysemys picta. The sequence goes on from NC_088792.1 coordinate 86,626,832, forward strand.
CAACCTATGGTGCAGGGGTGGCCTGTCAAGATTCAAAACTCACTCTGCACAAAGCCAAGAAATGCAGTGAGGGAGGAACTTGGTGTCTTCTACTTCCCCTTCAGAGAATGGTAAAGGAGGAGAGGAATAGAGACACTGATGAAATAAAAATCCAGTGGAGTGCAGAGTGAGTGGTCTCTGGAAATCTACCAATTGCCTTCTGTCACTCTCGGATGAGGTCTAATCAACTTCTTCTGCTAGAGCAGAGAGCTATAGAAGAAGGCCTGTTCCTCCTCGATTCCCTTGTAAGAACTCTCCCATGCTTTGCTTCCACTTCACCAACATATACCCCAGAAATGTGGGGTAATGCAAAGAAATGCAGGCTTGCTAGAACTACCATTAAGTGGATACATGATTGGTTAAACAACTGCAAATCAAGAGTAACTATTAATAGAATGATGTCAGATTAGAAGGTCTCAGGTTGGGTTCCACAGGATCTGTTCCAGGTCTGGTGTTATTTAACATCTTTATTAATGACTTGGATGTAGGACTAGAGAGCATACTGATCAAATTTGCAGATGACACAAAGCTAGGCAGGATTGCAAACACTATAGAGGACAGAACTAAAATTTAAGTGGATCTTAACAAATTGGAGAACTGGGCTATAGACAACAAAATGAAATTCAACAAAGAAACATAAGGTGCTACACTTAGGGAAGAAAAACCAAATGCACAAATACAGAATGGGGGATAACTGGCTTGGCAGCAACACTGCTGAGAAGAATCTAGGAATTGTGGTGGATCACAACCTCAACATAAGTCAACAATGCGATGCTGTTGCAAAAAAAAAATAAATAAAACGCAATTTTGGGTTGTGATATCATGGGTGGTGATAGTATCGCTCTACTTGGCACTGGTTAAGCCTCAGCTGGAGTACTCTGTCCATTTTTGGTCACCGCTATATAAAAAGAAATTGGAAAGGATCCAGAGGCAAGTGACATAGATGATCAAAGAGATGGAATGTCAGCCACGTGAGCAAAGGCTGAAGGAATCTAGTTTGGAAAAGAATAGATTAAGGAGGGGACAAGATAGCAATATTCAAATACTTGAAAGGCTGCCAAATGAAAGATGGAGAAGAATTGTTCTCTCTCGCCACAAACAGCAGGACAGGAGGTAATGGATTCAAACCACAGCATAGCAGATTTAGATTAAATCTCAAGAAAAATTTCCTAACTGTAACAGTAGGACACTGGAACAAGCCACCTAGGAAAGTTGTGGAATCACCACTGGAGATCTTCAAAAAGAGGCTGGAGAGACATCTGGCTTGGATGGTTTTTAGACACAAACAAATCCTGCATCTTGGCAGGGGGTTAAGACTAGATGAACGTTGTGGTCCCTTCTAAAGCGATGGTTCTATGTTCTATCCTATGCCTTGCACTGTCAGCCTTGATCACCAGCACCCATTTTCCTCCTGCAAGGCAGAACTTTAATAAAAACAACAACAACAACAAGTCAGACCTCCTTTTGGATTGACATTATGGAAATATATATAAAATATGTTATTTTATTTGAATAATGTTTCCAAAATTTAGGACATGAATAAAATAAAATTAAAATACCAGGGCTGTTAGATCTATTTTATGATTGACAGATATTTTTAATGAGGTAGAAAAAGGTATCTAGGCTCAACACAAGGGCAACTGGGTGAAAATTAATTGCCTGTGATACACAGGAGGTCAAACTAAATGATCTAATGATCCCTTCTGGCCTTAAACTCTATCAAACACCAAGCCATAAAGCATGGTGCCTAGTGTTGCAATGAACAAATAGCCTTACTTCTCTTTGCATCCTTCATTATTATTTGCTGAAATCCCCTGTTTCAGTTAGATACAGTATTCTTTTTTAACTTCCTTTCTTGAACTGTCATATAAATGTTGCTGTTACAACTAAATACTGGCTGCATTTCATCCCAGAGGTGGCTGCATTTCAGTGGTGAATGAAGCAATCTGTATATATGCAGTACTTTGTACATCAAAGGAACCCTCTGAGATCCTTTTGTAGGAAATTGTCAAATATTTAATATTATTATTAAAGAATTAAAGATTTGGCCTAAAAGACTAAGCCTAACATATCTTTTTGTACAATAACGTGTTTATGAAAAACTCTTTATGGACATGGAAATGACTAAACTGACATACAGTGCTATCACTTTAAAAGTGTCATGAACCCGTAATTCCTATGGGAATCTGTACTATAAGAGCTATGAAATCTTTGCACATCACTGTCTACAAGAAGTGCTATTGCCTGCAATTTTGACTTAAGTTACTTTAAAAGAATATTTTTATGTGGAGAAAAAAAAAACCCACCTTGAACACATGATATACTAAGGCGTTTTTCCTCCCCAAACCAAATTATTTTTTAAACAACACTGGTCAATGAGCCTAGGGTTGCCAGCTGTCTGGTTTTTGACTGGACAGTCCGGTTGAAAAGGGAACCTGACAGTGTCCAGTCACTGCTACTGACCAGACAACCAAAGTCCAGTTACTGCGCAGGGGGGGGGGGGCGCAGGGGGAGGGGAAGGAGATGTCAGGTCATCACCTGTACCAGCCCCTACTCAGCTGGGGCCACCTCCTACCTGCTTTGGGCAGCTCCCAACCCTGGCTTTGCAGGAGAGTCCCTGCTGACCCGGGGTGGGGGGTAGGGAGGGAAAAACAGCAAGCGATGGAGGGGGTGAAGAAAAGCGGAGCAAACAGGGGTGAGGTCTTGGAGGGAAAAGGTGAGGCCGCAGGGGCGGAGCCTCATGGGGAAAGAGCAGGGCAGGGAAGATTCCAGAACTCCTGCTGGAGTGTCCAGTTTTTAAATATTACAAAGTTGGCAACCCTAATCAGCCATCATCTTGCCAATTCTATTAAGCCAGTCACATGGAATTTTACCAGTCTTTCATAACCCTCAAAAATCCTGCACTCAGCCCCGTGAATCTACATGCGACTTATATTTTAAATGGTGACATTGTCAATACATATTTGGCAACTAAATATACTGGACCTGATTCATCACTGAATTATTTTAATTTTACGGCAGTGTAAACCCATTGCAATCACTGGGGAATCAAGATAATTATTTTCTTGATATGCTGTAAAGGTCTGTCCTTTCATATCATTCAGAAGTTTATAGCTGTCGCAATGCTAATATTTTTAAACTGATCAAACCGAAATTATTTCAGTAAGTCTGCATACATTGTATGCAATAATGAATATTTTAAACATGAATAGTAAAAAAAAAAGATTAAGTCAGAAGACCTAGTCCCCTTTACTAATTAAGAATCAAAAGGTTATTTAAAACAATAAAAAATGAGTTCTACAAGTACAAGAGAGGATATGAACCAAGACAGTTACATTATCTTAAATTATCCTCATTTACGTGCTCATGAAAAGCGATAGACTCCCGGGAAAGTGAAGACCTTTTGATCTACAGACCAGGTTCAATACAATACACCACAGCACACTCCTAAATCATATGGGCCTAAATTCAAACCTTCAGTCATATTCTAAATTTCAAAAAATGAAAAATGATATATTTGCGGGGTTTCATCTCAGCTTCCAGATGGGGATCTTGCAAACTCTCATGACTGTATCATGAGTTTTGCAATACTGGGTATTTTAGTAAAAAGCCCTAACTCCTGGAGATTAGGTGAGAATCTCAGCTTGCACATTTAAAAAAAAATAATTAGTTACTATCCCTTTTTTGAGAAAAACATGAAAATGGGATCCCCAACGTATCTTGAAGGCTCAAAAGCCAGAAGGTAAATAAAAAGAACCTCAAATTTACCTTGTTGAAATCATTATTTTTGAGGAGTGAACCATGATTTTTGAACATTTGGGGTTAGCAATACTGAATTGTTTAATTTATTAAATATCATTTGGTCAAGAGTAAGCAGGTAGATCCCAATCCCGCAGATCCTATTCACCACAATTGATTTCAGTGAAACTATTCATATTAGTAAGGGATTCAGGATCAGGACCCCAAATGATGAATTTTTGCAGATTTTTACATGCACATGAAAAAAAAAAATGAATCCTGAGCTTGTTTCCTGAATCTATCATATCTGGAATTACTAATATATGAGGCTGTTCAGAGAACTACACAGCTAAATTAGCATTCATACACATTTCCACTAAGTAAGAGATACACAGGTAAAGTTTTTGGGCCCCTGGATTCTTCCTTATATACAAATATTTACATGTAGAGAACCTCAGATGAAAGATACTACACCTCTACCCCGATACAACGCTGTCCTCGGGAGCCAAAAAATCTTACTGCATTAGAGGTGAAACCGCGTTATATCGAACTTGCTTTGATCCGCCGGAGCATGCAGCCCCCCCCCCCGGAGCGCTGCTTTACCGTGTTATATCCGAATTCGTATTATATCAGGTCGCATTATATATCGGGGTAGAGGTGTATATTCTCCGTCTCTTTATAAAGAAGTAATTAAGCTTCATAATATTACCTGTTAAGTAGGTGAATATCATTACATCTATTTTACAGATGAGAAAACAGATACAGAGAAGTTAATTGGCTTGGCCCAAGCCATGTGCCAGTCAGAGTTGCTACACTAGACTGATATGTTTGGTAAAGAAATAACCAGCAAATCTGTTCTCAGTTAGACAACAAGAGGCCTATAGTCCTGTAGATACAAACATTTGTCCAAAGCATAGATGTGGAAAATCCATTTGTAACTGCAAACACAAAGCAGAACATGGCAGATATTTCGCAATCCACACAGCAAAGAATTCTCTCCTGTTACTTTAAAAAAAAAAACCATCCCCCAAAATAATTCATAAAACAAATATGTAATTATAACTAGTTCACTCTGGGGATAGAACTTTATAGTCCAAATTTCATCCCCTAGCCCATTTTTTATGTTCAGACTATGAAACGCTGAAAATAGGGAGCTTGTAATAGAAATCCTGAGATGCTCAACCATAATGGTGCTTGAGGGCTCCTCTATAACAGTTTATTACATAGTATATTTATCTTCTTTTGGATTGTTTTGAAGGAACACAGTAAACAGTTTCCCCATCAATAACAACACATAAAAACAGTGATGAGAAAATCATCCCATTAAAATCCAAGAGCCAAAGCAAAGTTTACACACCACTATTTATCTAGTTTCGGATGCTGACTTCAGAAATAAAATCCATTCAAAATACTCACAATGCAAACTGAGATACAAGCAGATTCCAGATGCCATTAATTACTAAATATTCTACTTAAGAGAAGAATTCATAGGTTAAATCTCTCCAATATCTACTGCACCATTAGCATTTCAACTAGGGTGACCAGATAGAAAAAGTGAAAAATCGGGACAGAGGGGAGGGAGGGGATAATAGGCACCTATATAAGAAAAAGGCCCGAATATCAGGACTGTCCCTATAAAATCGGGACATCTGGTCACCCTAATTTCAACTACAGTTTCCACTAGGGGCCTGATCCTGCTACAATTGAAGTCAATCCCAGAATGTACATTGACGCCGATGGAAGCAAGATAAGGCAGCAGGAGTTCTGCATGTTGGCCTAGTACATGTATTTGTAATCAATTGAAATCCAATTTTCAAATTGCTAGTTAAGTCTTAGTGCTTAATATTTATCTGGTGACAGTAAAAGGATAAAAACAAGCAGCTGAAACAATAGCAATTTTCTCTAATTATGAAAAAGATTTAGATCTCTAATTATGTACGGTGAGTGTGTCTAACACTGATGGTTTATTTCAGCTAAGCAGATACAGAAAATAAAACACTCCAGTAGAGAAATAGATCCCATCATGGAATGAACCACCCAACCCTGGGAGAACCTGCTTCAGTGGGGAGAGGAAGGGGGGCAGACCTCCAACCGCACACCCCTAGTTGTCACCTACCACCACACACTGGAACCCATATGAAGTATCGTTAAACCCCGTACTCAAGGGGGGGGGGGGCGGGGCAGGGACATCTTGAAAGAAATCTTTCCTGATCCGGCACTTCTGGCCTTCAAACCCCCCACCTTCACCAAGCTAATTATCAGAAGCAAGCTCCTAACAGACCAGGACACATGGACTCAAAGAAGCACCAGATACTGCCAGAACACCACATATCTCCACTGCTCAATGATCAAATACAACACACCTTTTAAGATCCACAGGTCCTCCACATGTCTATGTGGTGTGCCTCATCCAGTACCCTAAATCACCCAACAACTACTAAATGGGTGAAACAAGACAATCACTATGCTCTCAAATAAAAATGATAAAAAAAACATATCACTTGTGGGCGAACACTTTTCACAAACAATCATTCCCTATCTGACCTCGCAAAGGAAACCTGCACAACACTTTCAAAGGACGAGCCTGAGGGGAGCTTAAATTCACAACTTTGTTCGACACTGAAAATCATGGACTTAAAGACACTGGATTTATGGCTCATTATAACAATTTATAACCCACCAATCCTCCTTTGTCCTATGATCGCAGAGGTATTAGCTGCCCGCTTCACCTTGAATGGTCTCTTACAACATTAACTCCTTATGCTAAACAATCTGTTCCACCTTGTGTTTAGCTGTGACACGGAGTGCCTTTCCCACTCCTGAAGAACAGCTGTGTATGGTCAAAACCTTGTCTCTTTCCCCAACAGAAGTTGGTCCAACAAAAGATATTACCTCACCTACCTTGTCTCTCTAATATCCTGGAACCAACATGGCTACAACAACAGTGCAAACAGAAAATAAAATTTGATTTGTTTCTCACCCAAGGACTATGAGAAAGTCAGCACTGTCTTAGAGGGCTAAAAGATCAGTCTTAAAATCTGAGCAGTCAAGGACTGGATGCTGAGACAAAGGTTCCACAAATGTTAATGTGAAGTAAAGTGTGATTGTGCTCGGTAAAGAGACTACAGAAGTGGTACCTTTTTACCCTGCAAATCCACCCCCACTGCATATTCACAGTTATATTTTCTTAACTGACTGACAAAAATGAACATACTGCTTCTTATTCCCAATAGCTCTGCTGAATCGACAATACTAGGAGAGAGAGCGCGCAGGATTCTATTTTTTCTTGCACAACTTCAAAAAAAAATCATTTATTACGTTCTAAATCAGCTACACTTGTGCAAATCCTCTGCTGATCACAAGGTTGAACAGGTAGCACTGAGGATCCAATGGACACCTATAGAACTTTTATAATGGTGATAATGTGTGAAAAGGAAAGAACCCAGCTGAACAATCGGGTTATGTCTACACAGCATTTTTGGAGTGAACCTCCCAGCTTCGGTTGACAGACTCGGGCTTGCAGGGCTCACACCAATTTCTAAAAACAGCTATACAGACAGCGCTTTGAAGTCGTGGCTCAGGCTGGAGCTCAGGTAGGCTTCCGAGACCGAGCCACAACAACTTTAAAAGTAGCTGTATAGACAGCACTTTGGAGTGCAAGCACTAGCCCCGCCAGCCCAAGTCTATCGACCCAGGCTGCCATTTCAAAATGCTGTGTAGACATATCCTTGTAGCCCAGGTTGAGTTTGCAGGCCCGGCAGTTGGAAACTAGTAAACTGAGCACATTTGATATGAAGTCACTGAGAAACAACAAATATGGAGCCTCATAATGGCATTTGTAGACAGTCATGTTTAACGGCACATTAAGCACCCAACTAGATGCTGAGCACCATGAGATCTAATAGAAAGCAATGTGAGTTGACAGTGCTCGGCACATTGTAGAACTGGCCTCTGTGATTCAAATTAAACCTCATTTTAGTTATTTCCTATGTCGTTCCCCTCCCTCCCTCTCCCCCCCCCTCACCTCCCCGCCATATTTCACCACACAAAAGGCACGTCTAGGTCGGGGGGGTGGAGGGGGACACAAAAAAATCTTTGCCCTTCAGCAGCATCTCTGAAAAAAAATTAATCCCTTACTATCCTATCAGATGTTGTCCCACTGTTTTTATCTATACCCCAAATCCAGCATTTTCTAGATGATGGGCCCTTATTCATTACTGCCCTCTGGAAGGGCAAAACGACCACCATTTTCTGTATGCTCTTTAACAATAGTCCACAGCTGAAACCAGCAATGAGTGCTATCTGAGCAGTGATTTGGAGACTAAGAGAGAATATTTACACAGCGGCCCAGACCTTGCAGCAGCTGAGCCATGCTAGTCTCAATTCTTTGGTCAGACAATGTGGAGGGTGGGGGGCCCAATGTTGCTTTTTGCTACCTTTACAGCTCCCCAATCCTGCGGTGGGTGCACACCTTTGCCAGTCTCTAGAACAAGATAGCACAGACTCAGGGCTCCACTCCATCCTCTTATGCCATCTGGTTAGATCCAGTTGAGTAGCCAGAGACCAACTGAGTGCAGCAGCTCCTTGACCACCCCTCTTTCTCTCCACCATGTCCCCTACACCAGGCATCAGGAGGAGGATGGCAGAAGAACCACAATGTGAGCCTACATCACCAGAGAATTTCCTGATTGCCAATGGAGTCTTCATGCAACTGGAACTGCTTTATACCAGTGGACTGGCATACCACAATGCCAATTAAGACCAAAATCAGGTCCCCACTTCTAAGGAACAACAACCTCCACTAAAAACGTATGTCCTTTCTTTGCCAGAAAAGCAGTCAGCCTTGTATTAATCTACCATCAGCATAAATGTGAATTTTGTTGACAAGAGAATTTTTCATTGCCTTTAGGGAGATCAATTACAAAAAAAATGACAATACTTATCAAACCCAAATGTTTTCCAGATTGTTGTTTATTATGGCAATAGAATCAGCATATTTACTCCCCATACTTCAGACAGACAATAGGGTCTTTAAAACATTTTCCTATCTATTGCATTAAAACAAACCTTGAATATTTTCTCACAAAAATTATGATTTTTTTTAAAAAAAATACACAGTTCACAACCCGAGCTAATGCCCTTAAGGTGACAAAGCATTGCCAAGGCAGCAAAATACTTAGAACTGAAAAACTGGAAGGGGTTGGAGAGAAAGAAAACACGGTTTTAAATGTTAGTCAACACTGGATATAAGCAGTTTTTTCAAAAAAACGTACTGTAGAAAAATGAAATCAGCTAATCTAAATCTACTAAAACATTTATGAAATGAACTATAATTATCTTGTTTTCAGAACAATCTGCATGAATCTAAAGGGTGACATGGAACATGATAGGTAAATCACAGCAGTTTGATCATCTGTTTCAAGCTTATTTGTTTTTATCTAAATAGCGATTTTAACTCTACTACAAGTAAATGTTTTAAATAAAATAAGACAAGTGGGGGAAAACAACAGTTCTTTGTGTGCTATAACAGAAATTCATGATAAAATAGCACTAGCCCACTGCCATCTGACATTATCTTGGCTATCCAGTAATACTGATGAAACGAACAACAGATAATGGGCATCCTTTTACACATCTACGATGTTCTTAATCATTACAGGCTCCCATCCCTTGACTGGCTGACCAGTTCTGCTGGACAATGAATTGTGGGGTGGGGGGGATTGGGAGGACAACAGAGACACCATTTCCTCAGCCTCTTTTGGGATGCCAGGTGTCCCTAGGGGAGCAGTGTGTGATGTCCCAGGTCTTAAACTCAGGCCTGTGAATTTCCAGACAGCTACCACATCCTGGCCTCCACCCAATGTCTACTGAAACTGGGGGGCCGAGAAGCTAAGCAAGACTACAGTCTCAGCCATGGCACCATCCCTGGGACCCCAGAATGGAGAATATCCAGGCTCCACTAATTAGTCCAACCATATTATTTAAGCAATCAGGGAGTTCTCTAAAAGCAACTAGGCGATTTCCTGTTGCTGCTGCTTTGAACACCGCTCGTGCCTGCATCCTGCACCCAGCCCTGTTCCTGATTCCTGCTCAGCTCCTGTTCCTGGTCCTTGCTTCTCCTCCAGTTCCTGCCTTCCCTCATGCCTCACTTCCAACCATCAGTTACCAGTCCTGGCTCTGACCCAGGCCTCTGACTCTGACTCTAACTCAACCCCAGACTCTGATAATTGGCAGTTGCCTCTGGTGCTGACCCTTAGCTTCGTTCCCCAACCTGGATGCCTGCTCAGCCCACTACACCCAACTCCTGCTCTGACCATTAGCCCAGACTGCCTACATCCCAGCCCAGACTGCCTACATCCCAGCCCAGACTGCCTACATCCCATAACAGGGACAGAGCAGATCCTGTGCCCCCATGAGTGACCAGAATTCTGACTGGCTTTTATGTGGGCCACTTAAAGTGGTTGTGGGGGAGAAAGTCTCCCCCGCACACACACACACTATATCTCCATAAACACTAGGCAGAACATTATGAGGCCCCATATTTGTTGTTTCTCAGTGACTTCAGATCAAACGTGCTCAGTTTACTAGTTTCCAACTGCCCGGCCTGCAGTTATGTATTTGAGTAGAATGTCTTCAAAGTAAGGTGATCTGATCAGGTTTGACTCCAAAAATGGCAGTATTCAAATACAACTAGCTCAGGAGGCAGATTCCATTTAATTTCAGGACAACAAAATAAAGCCTTTTAAAAGAGCATTTGGAGCCAAGGTATTTATTGAAGCCAAGAAAAAACAACAACAGTATTTCAATCACTGAGTCCTGAGCCAAGTGTTACTACATTGTTCTTACATAAACTAATCCACCGTTTTACTTCCTGTTGTTTGATTTTAAGACAAAAGAATGGAAACTGCAGAAACACATTTTATATTTGAGAAACTGACTTGTCTTTCGTTTTGATTTTATATTCAAAATGTTACAAAACTTGAAAGCTGCTATTAACAATATTACAGGGAAACAGTAAACCAGGAAATTTTACTGAAAAAACAAAGCCCCCCAAAACTTAAATAAATGTCATCAATTTCTAATGTACCAAACTGTATTCACCTGGGAACACGTCCTTGTGCCCACAAGGAAATCTTGGTTATATTTTAGATATCTATAGTCTCAGTTTTAAACACGGCGGTAGATAAAATGATTGCATATGTCGGTCTAGGGAAAAATCAAAATGACTCCAAAGGTTTTAAGTGGCTCTTGTAATTAAAAAATAATAAAAAAAATTTCACAAGTACATAGTCCTTTTTAAAAGAATTCAGAACAAACCGAACTATGAAAGAGACATGTATGAGGAACTGTATGACTATATTCTTGCATAACCCTCTCTGATAATGTATCTTATAATAAATTATGCTAATCTGGTGACGCATTTTCTACAATTTGGGGATTTAACAGGTTTACAGTATGTAGGGAGATAGTGATACTTAGATCCTTGGATGAAAAATATTGTATAAATGCTAAGTGCTATACACAGGTTGATACACATTATTATCTCTGTTATACAGATATGGAAATTGAGACAAAGTTTTGTGACTTGCTCCGGTAATTCAGAGAGTCATTCAATGGAAAAGTGAGGAGCAGAACCCAGGTCTTGACTTCCAATTTCCTATTCTAACCAGGCCTTTGGCGCGGAGCCCGGAGCTGGAGCGCGGAGCAGCTCCAGTGCAGTGGAGCTGCAGGTTTTTGCCTGGAGCTGGAGCACAGCTCCAAAGCCCTGATTCTAACACCACATTACTACTATAATCTACAATGAAAGTAGCACATCACATATCTTCAAAAGAACAATACTATTCGGTCATTCTCTAGCTTTATGCTGTTCTCCTGCGTGTTCACATTTGTGGTTACCAACTCCAAGTAGATCTTGCTGGACCATTCTGTGCTTATCATTGTTGAAGACAGGCTTGTGAAAAAGGCATTTTGTAGTCAAGTTTGTAGTAGGGAGTTCCACAGCCAAGAGCCTTCCACCAAGAATGCCCAGCCTCTGAACCCCAAGACTTTTGTCCTTCATCCTTATTAGAAACTAGTCGAAATAAAAGAGGTCTCTCTCTCTCTCTTTGGTCTCCATTCCAAGATACTTACCGGGGAGGGGCGGGGGGGAGGATTTTCAAAAGGCACAGCCCTGACTTCACAAAGCTTCAATGCCACTGGCATCAAAAGTCATCAGTGCCACAGACTTTGATGGGAGCAGTCAGGACGCACTGAGTACTATTGAAAATCCTGCGCAGTACGTGAAAATGGATTTCTGTTTGTAATAATTAGGAGACTCTTGCCCATTCCCTTATGGCAGCAATTCTCAGACTGGGGTCCTGGAAACTGCACAGGGGGTCCTCAAAATGTCAACCATCACACCAAGGATAGATAAACTCTGCAGTAAGAAGCAGGCATATCCCTCTCACTGATATCTATAAATACTCTTGTACTCTTTTTCTTAAAACATTAACAACAGTTCAGGTTTATATGAAGTACACATATACCCCGGTCAATCAGTTTTTCGGTTGGTGGTCTGTACTTAACACTGCATTTGTAAAGGGGTCCACAAACAAAAACAAGTTTGAGAAACTCTGCTTTATGAAGCTGGTGAGAGGCCTGAATTGAGTGAATGCTCTGCTGGATCTCTCTTATAATGTCTGATGACAGGAAGATTTTGCTCTGGGCTGTCTGGAACTGCTTCCCCAATTAAAACTAAAGACCAATTACGTTTCAGGGAACTCTTGGCTTTGTCATCCAGAAGGTCTAGCCAGCAAAACACTTTCAGGGCTTCCTGGATAGTGCTGCAGGCTGCTGTAGTGTTTAACAAAAACGAAACAGACAGAGATGATCACTAGATCAAACTATAACCTACCTCTACTAGGTCTTCACTTCCCAATGCTACTGGCTCTACTGCCATCAATTCTATCAAAACCAACAGAACTCACAACAACCATGAAAGAAGTAGTTCATTGGGGAGGGGTAAATGTACAGAATAGACGGGTCTTCCCTTCCTAGCCAAACCACAGGGACAGTGAGGGATACAAAAGCCTTTTACCAGATGCAGGTACACATCTTGCACATTTAGCCAGCACTGACTGCCAGAAACTCCAACTGACTGACTCAATCTTGAATCCTATTCCTCACAAAACTATTTTAACTGTATTAAATCTAAATATCATTTCTCTAAAATTAGATAATTTTTGGACTATGAACTAGCTCCACAGATTGTGAAGCTGGTGTTCCTGGAAGGCTCAAGTCAACCTCACTTTAAAGGGAGAATAACCAGAGGGCAACATGTTTGTTACCAGATTTCCTGTGATTATCTTATTCCTGAGGCCATCATCCCACGGATTCCTCACCCGCATAGGCACACAGTCTGGTTGTGCTGATTAGAGGAAGTTATTTATACCATTATCAACAAGAGTCTGGGAAAAGGGAATGAAGGTCCAGATGGTGACAAAAAAATTCAGGGTATCTATTACTGCTGTGTATCCAGACTCAAAATGCAATCCACCAGGCCTGGACTGATGGATATAAAGGTACAGAAGGTGTGTGTGGCGGGGGGAGAGGGGGGGGTTCACGTGCCCACAGACAGTGGTCTCACTCTATGCACTTAATAAAAGAATGTTGGCAAGAACTGGAATGAGTAGAATAGGAAAGGGGGAAATGTGATAAATCCACTGTTGCTGAAACAGATTTTTTTAAAATAAAATATATTTGAACAATGACCTATTCTGAAACATGGATGTTACTTTCTGCCCTTCTGAATGAATGCAATAAATAATGACCATCAAAATACATAAACAATAGACAATGTATAAAATGCATCTAGATTTTTAAGTGACTTTCCACAAAAGTGAACAAGAACTAGTGCTTTCTCACCTGTGGGAATATACTGAGAAAGACTCTGATCTCCTAACTGCAGTGAAGTTACACACATGTTTAACAGAAGAATTTGTTCCATTTTCTGTAAGGAGTCCAGGAACTTAAAAATCAAATAACTTCTCTTAATGTATCATGCAATTCATGCTGCCAATCAAATTATATTGATTCAAGACTGTTCTCTTTAGCTTAAAAAAAAATGAATATGCTATAGGTGGCTATAGGATTACATCTACTTGAGTGACAGGATGGATGCAATCAGCAGCAAGAAAACTTTTAATCAACTCCTGATCAAATTTCACCATATTTCTAGAATGCCTGTTAAAATCATACATAACTATTTTATTTTGTACACAGGACACTGAGTTTGGTTTCTTAAACTCATAATCTGCTGTAGTTTTAGGAACACATTAAGTAGGTGCTAGGACTAAAAAGATATAAAGTGACTAACCAATGAATAGTTTTCTATCTAGATGCTCTCCCACAATCAAATGGTTTCCTCATTTAGAGCAGCCCACTCAAAATGAAGTGCTCAGGTGCCAATGCACAGCAAGACAGAAGGAGACTGACGTCAATGTTAAGGGCAACTGCACCTGTATTTGCTCTCCTTGGTTAGGGTTACCATACGTCCGGATTTTCCCGGACATGTCCGGCTTTTGGGGGCTCAAATCCCCGTCCGGGGGGAAATCCCCCAAAGCCGGGCATGTCCGGGAAAATCGGGAGGCTCGGCCGGGGCCTCTTTGTCCGGGGTCGGGGGCATGGTGCCGGGCCGGGAGCGCGGTGCCGGGCCGGGCCCGCGGGGCCGGGAGCCGGTCCGGGGAGCCGGTCCGGGCCCGTGGGGCCGGGCCGGGCGTGCGCCGGGCCCGCGGGGCCCGCAGCCGGGCCGGGGTCGGTGCGCCGGGCCCGCGGGGCCGGCAGCCGGGGCCGGGGCCGGTGCGCCGGGCCCGCGGGGCCGGCAGCCGGGGCCGGGGCCGGTGCGCCGGGCCCGGGGTCGGGGCCGGTGCGCCGGGCCCGGGGTCGGGGCCGGCAGCCGGGGCCGGGGCCGGTGCGCCGGGCCCGGGGTCGGTGCGCCGGGCCCGGGGTCGGGGCCGGCAGCCGGGGCCGGGGTCGGTGCGCCGGGCCCGGGGTCGGGGCCGGCAGCCGGGGCCGGGGTCGGTGCGCCGGGCCCGGGGTCGGGGCCGGCAGCCGGGGCCGGGGTCGGGGCGCCGGGGCCGGGGCGCCGGGCCCGCGGGGCCGGGGTCGGGGCGCCGGGCCCGCGGGGCCGGGGTCGGGGCGCCGGGCCCGCGGGGCCGGCAGCCGGGCCGGGGCCGGCAGCCGGGCCGGGGTCGGGGCGCCGGGCCCGCGGGGCCGGGAGCCGGGGTCGGGGTCGGTGCGCCGGGGCCGGTGCGCCGGGCCGGCAGGCGGGCCGGGGTCGGGGCGCCGGGCCCGCGAGCCGGGGTCGGGGTCGGTGCGCCGGGGTCGGTGCGCCGGGCCCGCGGGGCCGGGAGCCGGGGTCGGTGCGCCGGGCCAGCGGGGCCGGGAGCCGGGGTCGGGGTCGGGGTCGGTGCGCCGGGCCCGCGGGGCCGGGGCTGGGAGCCGGGGTCGGTGCGCCGGGCCCGCGGGGCCGGGGCTGGGAGCCGGGGGGTCCCGCGGGGCCAGGAGCCGGGGCGGGGAGCCGGGCCCGCGGGGCCGGGAGCCGGGGGGTGCGCCAGGCCCGCGGGGGGTGGTCGGTCGGGGCCGGCACCCCAGGGCCCGAGCCAACCCAGGCTGGAGCCGCCGGGGGGCCAGCCTGGGCCGCGCCTCCTCCCCCCGCCCCCCTTACCTGCTTCAGGCTTCCCGCGAATTAAATGTTCGCGGGAAGCAGGGGAGGGGGCGGAGACTTTGGGAGGGGGCGGAGTTGGGGCGGGGGCGTGGGCGGGGCTGGGGGCGGGGCCAGGGCCCCGGGGAGTGTCCTCCATTTGGAGGCACAAAATATGGTAACCCTATCCTTGGTCCAGCATGGGAACCTACTCTCAGGCTCCCAAGCCATCACCTCTCTCAGGTAAAGAGCCACATCTCTCTCCCTCCTGACCAGGCTGCACAGTTCCCGGCCTACACTGAGTTTCCCCAGTAACTCAGACTGACTCAGCAGCTTGCATTGATTTCTCCTTTAAGGCTATAAAGGCATAATTGCCCACAGTTATAAGTTACCACCCAGCTCTTTCTAAGCAAGTACATTTATTCTTAAGGTAAAAGCATTACAGGGAAAAAACATTAAAACAATAAAAGAAACTACATGCATGCTAATAACTTTACCAGAGATTACCCCACCCCATTGCAACAAGGGCTCTGGTTGATGTCAGTCCTTCCAATCTTCCCTAAGGACTGGGGCTCTCCTCTTGGACAAAAGGTCCTGTCCATTTGCTGGATCAAAACAAATGCCCCAAGTCAGTTTAAACTCAGCTACTTATGCAAAAGTCCTTTCTTTGTCCGCCGGTCTCTAGTGAATCCAAGCTGAACCAGTATATGTGAGCTTCTCCAGGTGGTGATGCTTCTCGGGAGATGCTATAACCTGAATGAATCTGCCTAATCACTTCTCATTGTTCTTAGTTCCTGAAGGGCTGTGGTCCCTCTACCCCCATGGAATTATATACAATTCCCCAGCCCACGGTGATACATAAACTCGTAAGATCTCCCAAAGATATCACAGGAAATTGCCATATCTATCACATGGCACCATCTTAAGCTTTTCCTATTCTTAAGTAATGGCTCAGAGCGATTAAGAGGTCTCTTTTCCTCTGTAATGCCATCTATAAAGTCCCAAACAGCAGAACTTGTCTGGGTTGTTTCTCTGGAATAATACAGGCTACCTCTGTGAAGGCTTCAATATCTAAATGGTTCCTGATTCAAGGAGTCTTTAATTATCTTCTCAGATACAATTATGGGGATTTGTGATAACCTCTCTGGTTCCAGGGACACAATGTAAAGGCAGAAGGTAGCAAATGCTAACTTTTCCTGATTTTCATCCAGTTTCATCATCAGAAGGCTTGAATGCACAGAGAGGTCCTATGAAATGATCCCCTTGCCCTTAATATATGATGAAAGCCAAATAAGAATGTCTCATATATTTATTCGGATTCGTATAAGCCTCTAGTAGGGAATACATGTAGCTGGCAACCCTTAAGTATGCTCTGGTCACCAAGTTGCTTTTTTTTTTTTTTTTTTTTTTTTTTTAAAGGATGAACAATCTTCCAGTCTTCCCTGTCTAGGAGAACATATTGAGAGAGCCAACTCCCTTAGCAATTGCTATTCTCCAACGTTTATCACAGACTTCTGACTGAACTAACCCAAAAAACACTGAGCCTGATTATCCATAGGTTTACAACAATTCTATACTAGTGTAACTCCAGTGAATCACACCAGCATAAACCCAGTGGACCTCCATGAAGGACCAGCCCCACTGTATTTGAGATCTTCACTAATATACAGCTCCACCCAGAATTAATTGTTCATTATCAAGGAGAGATGGAGAGAATTTTCCATATTTTTTTATCACGGAGCCTGAACACTGGTCAATGGATCAGATTAAAATATTTTCTGCATTCTAATTTTTAATTAGTATCACAGCAAAAATACGTTTGAGTCATGCTGCTTCTACATATTGTAACAACCATAAGAGTCTAGGGATTAAAGTAATAAAAAGAGACATTTGAATATCCTATTGATTTAGTATAATTCATTTCAACCATGAAAGGGCAGGCTGCTACGTGATTTATTAAAGTCATTTTATCACATAACAACCCAGCCTATTGTTCAGTTCAGAGAAACATTTAGTAACCTCTTCTAATCTCAGATGTAGAGACAAGTGTACAGTAACTGCACATAGGACATAGACTAACTTGTTTTACAAGATATGTGAAGAGCTCGTCCCACAGGTTTCTTTAAGTCAAAGCAAACCTTGGACACAATTCAGGAAAGGATCCCTGATCAGTCTCCGGGTCTTAAATGCATGCTTAAAGTTTTGCTTCATTGGTATCCTGACTATGGACTAATTTAAGCATGCACTTAAGTCCCTGTATCAAGACATTTGTGAGCACATATTAAGCCAAAGTTTCTCAAGTGGCAATGTAGTGGCAATCATAAAAGTGAAATTAGTGTTTGCAGTTACCTGTTATATGCATGCAATAAGTACATGGGCAAATTTTGCGGGCACAATTTAGGGAGTCGGTTGGCAAATCCTCTAACTTTATCCTAGATCCACTTCATTCTGGCTTCTACCCTCTCCAATCTATTGCAAGTACTCTTGCCAGATTCTCTTCCTTGCCATATCCCATCACCCATATCCCATCTTCCTCAACCTTTCTGCAGCTACCCTTACCTAATCTCCTAGAACTGGAAAGGACTTTGAAAGGTCATTGAGTCCTGCCCCACTAGCAGGACCAAGTACTGATTTTTGCCCCAGATCCCTAAGCAACTCCCTCAAGGATAGAACTCACAACCCTGGATTTAGCAGACCAATGCTCAAACCACTGAGCTATCCCTCCCCCTCTCCTTCATCTTGTCTTTTTGTGGCTTTCATAATACTGTCCTCTCATGGTTTTCCTACTACCTGACTATTCTTTCAGCAGGTCTTTGGACAGTTCCTCCTCCTCCACTCACCAGTATCAGTTAGCTACATTTCTACCTCAAAATAATGCAAGTTATTTATGGAATAATAGGAAAGATACTTTTGGGATAGTTCACTCTCAACGAGGGAACTAAATTATTGCTGAAGGAGTGGGGCAGGCAACTTATTATGCTGCAAGTTAAGCAATAATCTATAAAAATGGTTTGGATGAAAGCTGTAATTTAATTGGCTGCTTACTCTTTCAGCTCAGGTAATCATCATAGTGGGGCTAGGTAGCCCCCTTACCAATCAAGAGTTTATTCTGATCTTAGCTACACAGACAAATCCACAGTAACTGCAAATTGTATACTAGAACACTAGACCAGTTCATTTCAAAAACATTACTCATTCTGGTTTCCTGCATCTGAAACTGCTCCTAAGAAGCAGAAAGTCTTAAAATTAACCTGTGAAGCTGTACATGTATGGGTGTTCTCAGCCTAGCCTTTCCCCATCTAGAGACTTGTACTCTCCCGAGTAATTTAGGTGCTGCTAAAGACCAGTCCTTTGCAAGCTATGTAAATGCTCTATTGCTTTACCTAGGACAAGGAGGAGTTTCCAGAGTTTAGAAATGTCTACCCCTTGGATACCTTCGGCTGCTCTCAGCCTGCACCTACCCCATTAAGAAGTCCTCTTTTACTCCCTATGACTTTCTCTGCTGCCAGCACAGCACTTCATATTTTACCCTTCCTAATTTAAACACTAAAGACGGGACTCTCCTCTGCCTTGCACTTTGTGGAATCACTTACTTCTGTGCAAAGCAAGTCGCAGTCGGATTTGGTGATGACTGTGCAAAAATTAACTATTTGTTAATGATAAAACATTATTTCCTTCCACTATTTATTACTCTAGTTCCTGGTTTCAGAAGGAATTCAGGAATACGTTTTAAACAAAATATAAACAGACAGCAGTGGTGAGCGCAGCACTGGCCTCAACAGAACAAGCCAGCTGATCACTCCTGCCGCCCTCCTCCACTTCCCCATCTTCCGGTGCTGCATCTTAGTGCTGCTGTTGACCCTGCCTCTGCTGATGATTTGAAGCCAGCCTCACCAAGGTCTGAGGGTCCCCCAAGTTGCTAAAATTAGATATAATTTTAAAAAATACAAAGACTAGACATTTACCCTGATTTACTCTCTTAATTAAAACAACTGACATCAGTGAGTTCTGCTTCACATCAATATCACTTTAATGTAATTCTTTATTTATTTCCCTTGGAATATTTCTGAGGGATGTTGTTTTGTTTAATGCCTTCTATATAAGGAAGGCAACAGCTAAACATAATGGCTCCCTTTTTTGACACATTATCATCTATTATACAAATACATCATTATAAACATTGCCTGTAGAAAAAGCCTCCTTTAATTGCCAAGGTTGCTTTGAAACCAACAAACTTCAAAAGGCTGAATAATAACCCTAATTTTCCAAGAGTCAAAAATGAGCACATTTAGGATATGGTGTCATATCACTCCAGTCAAACCCACAAACGGATCAAGACAACCAAGCAGAGTTCTAAAACAACATTTATCATGTTGCTATAGAAACTGAGAAAGTATGATAATTCCCTTCTAGCGCCAAAAACAAATTTTAAAATACAACACTGTGCTACCAACACTGAGAGCCTTGACACGTATCATTTACAATTTAGTATTTCCTTACAGCAATAGCATATCTTATTGCACATTGTTCGCACTCTACTACATTTGACTATTATTCTCATGTGACATTTGTTTGCATGCTTTATTTAAATTTGTGGAAGTAATACAAACAGTAATAAACAAAAAACATGAACAGAGATAACATTACTTACAAGTTAGATTTAGACCCTGCCTACATGGCAACTAAGTCAGAGGATCTAGACATGATGGTCCACTAAACTAGTTACAAGCATGTCCCTCCAACCAAGCCAAAGCCTTCGCCAGCCTGGGGGTGAAATCTTGCTATAGAAACATAGTTAGGTTTAGTCTATAATACAATTTTTAATGGCATTGTAACTCAGTAGCACCCCCCATTCTGCTTCAAATATTATAGAGACAAAGCCTCAGCTGATGTAAATCGTAAGTATAATTGTAAGGTTTGTAAAAAGATAGGACCTCACTGACCTTGTCTCTCTGATGGTTTGTAAACTTTTTAATGACTAAAAATAAAAGGCTTTTCTTACTTGTACTAGATAGGTTTCTAGTAAAGAGATTTGGATAAATTAATATTGAATAAGGTTTTTTGCCAGAATGTTTATGGCTGGCACCCTTGATTATTTATTGGTTTTGATAAGGTAAAATATTTTCTTACTAAAGGGCACTCTATATTCAAAATATCTGCAATAACGCCTGTCACCATGCCCAAATTCTGCAGACTTGGATGCTACAAAGCCTAACTCAAAGGAGTATTCCTTACTCATATGAGTAGTCCCATTTGGAGAACTATGCATGTAAATGAGGATTAGTCCTATGAATCAAGTTAGCAAGATCAGGCCCTCCATACAGAAGATATCGAAGATTAAATACACCTCTACCTCGATATAACGCTGTCCTTGGGAGCCAAAAAAATCTTACCGCATTATAGGTGAAACCGTGTTATATCGAACTTGCTTTGATCCACCAGAGTGTGCAGCGTTCCCCCCGGGAGCACTGCTTTACCACATTGTATCCGAATTCGTGTTATATCGGGGTAAAGGTGTATTGATTTTACATCTGTTCATTATCTCTACATATGCTCACACCTTTAAGCTAAACAATTATTGTTAATTTACATAACAGACAGCAGTGAGCAATATTAAGTGTATAAAAATCTTAAGTACATATATGACTCCCATTACTAGAAAGCAAGGGCCTGTTTTTCAATGACAGTTAGGCACCTAAAGATGCAGACAGGCACCTAGTGGGATTTTGAAATGTATCTAAACTGTAGGGTTAGCAATTGTGATTGGACATATTCCTGGACATTTCATCACATGACAATCTTTAATTAAAGATCAATCTTTAATTCCTGAAGACTCCAGTACAATCCTGGAGGGCTGGCAATCCAGTTAAACACTTAACTTTAATTAATTAACCTGCTTTGCAGTTTTTGAAAATCCTTCTAGACACACCTCTGAATCTATAAGTACCTAAATACCCTAAGTGCCACATATATTTATCCTCATGATACCTCATTACAGATAGCAACACCCCATTACTCCTTTAGCCTGAAACCCAAGCCCGAATGCCTACACCACAATTAAACAGCCCTTTAATCCAGACCCTGCTGTCCTGAGCCTGGCGGGATGGGCCAGCCCCAGGTTTTCAGTTGCAGTGTAGACATACCCTCAGAGAGACAAGGTGGATGGGGAATAGATTTTATTGAACCAACTTCTGTTGGTGAAAGATACGTTTTTCAAGCTGGGAACCACAGCCAGTGGGAGCTGTGGGGGTGGCGCTTGTGAGCAGAGGCAGCGCGCAGAGCCATCTGCCGCACCTCTGCCTAGGAGTAGACGGAGCCCAGGACAGGTCACCGCTGGCGGGGAGCCGCCTGAGGTGAGTGGCCCCCGGATCCGCCACCCGTACCTCCTCCCATGCCCCAATCCACTGCCCCGAGCCCCCTCCCGCACCCACACTCCCTCCCAGAACCCATGCCCCAGCCCTGCAGTCCTGCCCATGCCCAAACCCCCTTCCTCTTAGTTAACCAGCATTTTTCACTTACCAGCTCCCCTCCACCCCCCAACATGCTGGATAAAACAACTTTTACTGTATTTTTCTTTTTGTAGTTATCTTTATTAATATAAAGCTCTTCTACAGTTCTAATTTAGAAAGCAGATTTACATTGGAAAGCAAAAGGAATGTCCTGAAATAATATTATTAAGGTGCTTAGCCCAATATTCAGGACTGACAGCTTTGCAAATTAAAGTCCTCTACTTATAACTGGAATTTGCTACAGAAACATGGCAGTGTAGTCTTCTCCATATAAATGATAGGTTATCAAACCTGTAACTCAGAAACAGTTAAAATCCTTCCTCTCATATACTCTTGAGAAGCCGTTTTAACACTTTTATTCCCCCCATCCCTTCCCACTCCCCCTGGTGAACACCATAAAAACCCAAAAGAGATCATTGGGGTTTAAATAGAGAAATGTGGCAGCTTTTTTTTTTTTTTTTAATTTGGACTACTGAGCTCTCTCTAAGCCCTGGTCTACACTACGGGGTTAGGTCAATTTTATAATGAATGCGTCTACACAACCAACCCAGTTCTATCGACCTAAAGGGCTTTTAAAATCTACTTCTGTACTCCTCTCCAGCGAGGGGAGTAGCGCAAAAATCGACCTTGCTGGGTCGAATCTGGGGTAGTGCAGATGCAAGTCGAAGTTATTGGCCTCCGGGAGCTATCCCAGAGTGCTCCAATGTGACCGCTCTGGACAGCATTTTCAACTCCGATGCACTAGCCAGGTACACAGGAAAAGCCCCAGGAAATTTTGAATTTCACTTCCTGTTTGGTCAGCATGGCAAACTCAGCAGCACAGGTGACCATGCAGTTCCCCCAGAATCGCAAACGAGCTCCAGCATAGACTGAACGGGAGCCACTGGACCTGACTGCTGTATGGGGAGAAGAATCTGTGCAGGCAGAACTCTGATAAAAAAGAAGAAATGCTAATATATATGCCAAAATCGCACAGGGCATGAGGGACAGAGGCTACAACAGGGACATACAACTGTGCTGCGTGAAAGTTAAGGAGCTCAGGCAAGCTTACCAAAAGACAAAGGAGGCAAACGGTTGCTCCGGGTCAGAGCCCCATACATGCCGCTTCTATGATCAACTGCATGGCATTCTAGGGGGGGACCCTACCACTACCCCACCTCTATCCGTGGACACCTGCAAGGGGGGGGGGATTTTGTGGATGAGGAAGAGGGGGAGGAGAATGCGCAGCAGGCAAGCAGTGAATCCATTCTCCCTGGCAGCCAGTCTTTTCATCACCCTGGATGATCCCAGACACTGAAGGAGGAGAAGGCAACTCTGGTGAGTGCACATTTAATGTTTGATTTGCCCTGAAGACTTGGGATGCATTCGTGGCCAGTACAGCTACTGGAAAAGTCTGTTAACGTGTCTGGGGACGGAGGGACATCTCCATGAAGCTCTCCTGGAGGTACTCTGAAAGCCTTTGCAGAAGGTTTCTGGGGAGGGCTGCCTTATTTCATCCTCCACAGTAGGACACTTTACCACGCCAAGCCAGTAGCAAGTAGTCTGGAATCATTGCAGCACAAAGCATGGCAGCGAATGGTCCTGGGTTTTGGTCGCATTCAAACAACATTTTGTCTATATCTTTCTGGGTTAGCCTCAGGAGAGTGATATCATTCATGGTCACCTGGTTGAAATAGAGGAATTTTTGTAAGGGAACAGTAAAAGGATCCTGGTCATGCTGGGCTGTTTGCGCTTGGCTAAAAGGGATTATCCCTGAGAATAGGCGTGCGTCGGGGTGGGGGGAGGTGTGCGCTGCACATACACCCGAAAACCGCAGCCCCTCCTTTTAAATGACAAACCTAACCGGCATTGCTTGCTATGGGAAAGGAGGATGCTGCAGTTTGAAACCATTCCCACATGTTATGAAGGCATTAGAACCCAACCCCGCGTACCTTTGGGCTTACCATGGTTGCCTGGAAACCAAATTCTGTTGCCCAGCCATGTGTGATGTGTGACCAATATAAAAGCAAAATGCGACCTTGTACTTAAAGCACATGTGCTGTCTGCTGTGAATTGCTTGATTCACTGTGAAAAAGTCTCCCTTTTGTTCTCAGAAATGTATCTTCTTAAATTTTGCTCTCCCTTTTTATCTCCCCGCAGGTGCAAATGTTTCTATGCTCCCCCTATCATCTCCATCCCTGAGGTTATCGCAGATTAGAAGGTGAAAAAAAACGCACTCGCAATGACATGTTTTCCGAGCTCATGCAGTCCTCCCGCACTGACAGGGCACAGCTGAATGCATGGAGGCATACAGTGACAGCGTCCAGGGAAGCATTAAGTGAACACGATGAGAAGAAGCAGGATGCGATGCGGAGGCTAATGGGAGAACAAATGGACAAGCTCAGGTGGAGCTGCAGGAAAGCCAACAACAGCACAGATCGCCGCTGCATCCACTGTATAACCACCTGCCCTCCTCCCCAAGTTCCATATCCTCCTCACCCAGACGCCCAAGAATGTAGGCTCTGGGGGGAGGCTCCGGGCACCCAGCCGCTCCACTCCAGAGGAGGGCCAAAGCAATAGAAGGCTGTCATTCAAACAGTTTTGATTTGTAGTGTGGCTACAATAAGCAAAGTGGCCTTGTCCTTTCCTCCTCCCCACTCTACCTGGGCTACCTTTTTTTTTTTTTTTAATAAAGAAAGAATGCATGGTTTCAAAACAATAGTGATTTTATTTCCTTTGCCAGCTGTGATCGAAGGGGGGGAGAGTGACTGGCTTACAGGGAATTAAAAATCAACAAAAGGGGTGAGTTTGCATCAAGGAGAAACACACACAACTCTCACAAGGTAGCCTGGCCAGTCATGAAACTGGTTTTCAAAGCCTAGCTGCACTCTTCTAATTGACCTGGTGTCTGGCTGCTCAAAATCGGCCTCCAGGCAATTTGCCTTAACCTCCCACCCGGCCACAACGTCTCCCCCTTACTCTTACAGATATTATGGAGCACACAGCAAGCAGCAATAATGGGAATATTGATTGCACTGAGGTCTAACCTAGTCAGCAAACAGCACCAGCGAGCTTTTAAACGTCCAAAGGCACATTCTACTACCATTCTGCACTTGCTCAGCCTATAGTTGAACTGCTCCTTACGACTGTCCAGGCTACCTGTATATGGCTTCATAAGCCATGGGAGCAAAGGGTAGACTGGGTTTCCAAGGATAACTATTGGCATTTCAACATCCCCAACAGTAATTTTCTGGTCTGGGAAGTAAGTCCTTTCTTGCAACTGTTCAAACAGCCCGGAGTTCATAAAGATGCAAGCGTCACGCACCTTTCCCGGCCATCCCACATTGATGTCGGTGAAAAGTCCCTTGTGTTCCACCAGGGCTTGCAGCAGCATTGAAAAGTACCCCTTGTGGTTTACGTACTGGTTGGCAAGGCGGTCCGGAGCCAAGATAGGGATATGCGTGCCATCTATCGCCCCACCACAGTTAGGGAACCCCATTGCAGCAAAGCCATCCAGTATGATTTGCACATTTCCCAGAGTCACTACCTTTACTAGCAGAAGGTTAGCGATTGCCTTGTCTACTTGGATCACAGCAGCCCCCACAGTAGATTTGCCCACTCCAAACTGATTCCCGACTGACCGGTAGCAGTCAGGCGTTGCAAGCTTCCACAGGGCTATTGCCACTCGCTTCTCAACTGTCAGGGCAGCTCTCATCTTGGTATTCCTGCGCTTCAAGGCAGGGGAAAGCAACTCACAGAATTCCAGGAAAGTGGCCTTACACATGCGAAAGTTTTGCAGCCATTAGGAATCATCCCATACCTGCAAGACTATGCGGTCCCATCAGTCTGTGCTTGTTTTCCAGGTCCAGAATCGGCATTCCACTGTATCAACCTGCCCCACTGCCGCCATGATGTCCCAATTGCCACATCCCGTGCTTTCAGGAACATCTGTATCCATGTCCTCCTCACAATCATCCTCATGCTGCCATCTCTTAGCCAGGTTGTGCACACACTGCAGTATAATGCGCAAGATGTTTACAATGCTCACAACAGCAGCAGTGAGCTGAGTGGTCTCCAGGCTTGCCGTGCTATGGAGTCTGCACGGATAACCCAGGAAAAAAGGCATGAAATGATTGTCTGCCGTTGCTTTCATGCAGGGAAGGAGGGGAGACTGACTACATGTACCCCAAAATCCCCGCGACAATGTTTTTGCCCCATCAGGCATTGGGAGCTTAACCCAGAATTCCAATGGGCAGCGGAGACCATGGGAACTGTAGGATAGCTGCCCACAGTGCACCACTCCGTGAGTCAATGCTAGCCATGGTACTGAGGACGCACTCTGCCGACTTAATGGGCTTAGTGGGAACATACACAATCAACTTCTATAAAATCGACCTAATTTCGTAGTGTAGACATATTCAGATGAATAACTTGCTCTTATTCGAAAGGTAAGTATTTGTTTTTAGTAGATACAGTAAAGTATTTTATATTTTAGACCCCAATCTCAGCAACTTTGTAAACATTAGTGCAAAATAAATTAAACAAATCAGGAAACCACTTTTAAAATTATTTGAAAACACTCTAGTTTTCGCTCATATGATCTGTAGGAAACAGAACATTACAAAGAAAGGTCCTGCTCCAGCACCATTAAAATGAATGCCAAACCTCCCACTGGCTTCAATGGGTGCAGAATTTGGCTCAAACTACTTTTAAATATAATTATCATGGTGACTTACATATGCAAATACCATACATCAATTAAGTACAGACAGACCATTAGGCATTTAATTATGCTGAAAATTACTGCTGCACTCAAGACACAATCACCAGTCCACATCACCCACCCAAAGATATCCAACAGAAGATCCTTGAGGAGCGAATAGTTCATTTGTTCTTGTCCCAACCTCTTGAGAAAGGAAAAATGATCATATGTGCCACTTAGATGTACAATTGCCAGTTTTACCCTTCCAATGCATCTTTTGAAACATTTACCTCTAAAGGTGTCCAATTTCATTTTATTTGCAGTGTAATGGACATCAATCACCACCACCACGGAGGACTAGACTGAGCCTTTAAGCAACCCTGTCTAAGGGATGTGCTTCTCCAGGAGAGCCCTGGGAAGAATCATCATCAGAGAGTCACATTTCCAGCCCTGTTCCCCCTTGTTCAGGGTAAGGGAGGGGTCCATCTGGGATGGGGACTAATTTACTACATTCCTTTACCAGGTGTAACCTACTTCCCCTTAGCTCTGCTGGCTACAAAACTGGAGGAGTGCAGCCAAGTCTCCACTCCCTCCCAGCCCCTCTCCACTTTCTCTTCACCATCTGCTTGAAGTGGGGGTGGGAGGTAGTAGTTCCATGCACATGCTCCCTCCTGTGCCTGGAGCTGTATTGAGGGGAATATTTACAGAGCCATGCAGGGTGTAACAGTATCTTACTCCCCTGCGTAGTTGTGTGCAGCTAGCCTAGGTACCAGTCCAGTCCATAGAATTAAAGTGTACATTCAAAGAAAGGTGACATTACTTCATTCCCAATGAAAAAAGTTAGTGCTATTTTACTATTTACTAATTCACTTCTCCATTTAGCATCAGCATTTAGACTAAAAGGCAGAATAAAATGATACCACTGTGCATGTTCCATCCTAAAATCTCCAAGTGTTTGAAAAAGGTGGGAACTATTACTGTTTGTTAGGCTTCACTGCAACTTCATGCATAAGGACTATTCAGGTGGACTATGGATTTGCAAGATCCAGCCCTTTGAGAAGATACCTTTCCCAAACAGTTTTTCCCCCCCTTTTTCTTTTTTTAAAAAATCCACACACTATGTTGAGTCAAAACTCTACCCTCTTCCTTATATAACCCCCCTTTCCTCCTTGGGTTACTCGGGAGCAGGCAACACTCACCTGTGTGCCTGGACGCCTGATGATGTTGACATTAAAGAAGATCCTGGGTATCCCAGTGGTGATGTTGGATAGGTGGGTATCCTCTATCCACCCCTCTGCTGCAGTCCCTTTACTCCTAAAGGAAGTTAAAATTGGCGGTGCCTCCACCTGGCTGGCTCCTGTACACACTCAGTGGCGTGCCTTGGGAACCTCCAGGAATAAAGCTATTCTAATATTAATAAATAATAATAATAATAATAATAGTGTGTGGCATGGGTCTAACTCAAACATACCAATTATAAATAATATACATCCAAGATACTTAAATTCGAGTTTTCACACCTTTACTTAACAACTTAAAGAAATAGGATATAACAGACTAAAATTAAATGCCACTACTAATTTAAATCCACAGGGGGCAGTTGAATAAAATCAAGTAACAAATATAGGATACAGTGATAAATGAAACTTATGTAACTGGTATTTACACTGCCACCAGTTGCCCCACTCCAGAGTGTACACTCCTCTGGATTTCAGAGTCCTAGACACTTGCTGCGTGGGCGCACTTGAAGATCTGCAGCTGGAGACAGCACTCTATTGGTTCTGTGTATCAGTCCAGCCAAGGCAACAAGCTGCACAACCCCTCTGATAACTGGAGCTGGCCCCACCAAATGTCAGCAGCTCGGGGGCCTGGTTCAATGGGAAGATCACTCTGCCTCTCTTCAGACTCAGTCTCTCTGCTGTGCCCCTTCCCTTGCAAGTATTTTCCCAAACAAGAGTGGGGTTACTCACAGTTCCTTCACGGCAGGCCCACCTCAGTCACCTCTAGGCACTGCAATAGTCTCTACCCTGGCTCCAGTGAAGCCACCAATAGCCTAGGAGACTCCCTGCTCAATCAAAGCCCCTGCAAGCTCTCAGCAGCAGCTTCTGGTTTCCTAGCAGCAGCTCCTAGTATGGGCAGAGCTCAACAGCAGCAATCTCACTCCTCTTCCCAAAACAGAGTCCACTGCCTGCTCTCCCTGTGCTGTCTGGAAGAGCAAGTCTCTTACTCTTTCCCCAAGGCATCATGGGAGTTGTAGTCTCCCAGGCTAGATTGCAGCACACAGTATCTTCCCAACTGGAACACTCCCAATAAAGTTCAGAGGCCCCTCTTGTAAAAGGTGCCTACACTTAACTTTGGCAATAAAGCCGAACCTAACAAAAAAAGAAAGAAAAAATCATTTCCCCAGCTATAGCTGTTACCAGGATTCCTCTCTCAGAACTGATCAGCCCGCACCCTAGTCCTCACTCTCCATCTCTTTAGAATGTCACCACCACCTCTCTGATGCCTAGGTGAGATAATGCGCCCACTGCAATAATGAGTCATCTGAATCCACCTACTCCTTCCTCAGTAGGATCAAACCTACTAACAGGTTAGGGGTGTATTGTAGAAGGCTGGAAATAAATTGCATACGAAATAGTGTATAGGTGTATTGCTGGTGGGTGGATATGCTAATGTCATCAGTGATATATCTACAACCTTGTCTGATCCCAAACACAGTATTAGTAGTAAGCAGCACACTTTTAGATCAGCATATCCTGCAATCAATGACAAATAACAGTTCCTAAGAGCACTTTAAAGTCTGACCTTACTGACTCTGCAGCCAAAACAGTCATTAACTCTCCAGCTCTTGGGCAGAATTTATCCAGATCACTAACTACTTTTTGACAAGCAACTTTGACCTGAGAAAACCCTAAGGGGATTTCAGTTAAAATATTAAGCTTTACTCTTTGGACAACAATGGCATAAAGTAGTACATTTAGTATGCAAATGGAATGAGACAACTGTTAATCTTACTCCTCCAATACACATACAGATTGTTTTCTTGCATATTTGAAACCTATGTAACAGGGCTGTGGTACTTATCCTGTAGGTGAAAGGTTCTGATTTTACTTCTGTTGACACTCTTGTGAATGGACTATAGTTCCAGGAAAAGGGGACTACAGTTTATATAGTTTTGTCATATCGTCACTTCACCTCTTTGCCATAGGCATAGTTTGACTTCTACACTGGGGGCGGGGGGGACGCAGATTGCAGAGAGCACCCATCTGATACTACCCTCTGTTCTTCTTAGCACTGTTCCTGCTTTGATGGCCAGTGCCTGGGGTGGGGGGTAAAGCCATATTTCAGTCTCCCCTTCCTTCTCTGCATCCCCAGAGGAGTTATCAAGGGAGCAATCCCTGCGCACTTTTGACCACGGGGACTGGAATCATACCTGGTGCCTGTTAAAATCTGTGTAAAGGGTCCTCCTTGTGCCCTCCCCATCTATTTGGTAAGGGCCAAATAGATGTTGGTTCTATTAAACTACTTAGGCAACAAAGTTCAGTGTTCAGAAATCAAAGTCATCTTCTGGAATTCTACTGCCCAGGGACACAGCAAGGCTGAAAACCGGAAACCGCCTTTAAAACCTATATTGTTAAAAGCTTCTTGAAGCAAAGCTGTTCTAGGAATGAGGAATATGAATAGATACGCCTCTACTGATTCAATAGCCAGTTAGTTACCAGTGTGTTTGACTTGGCATTTTGCCAATATAGGAAACAAATTACACAGAAGACGCTTTGTAAACACAGGTTAACAGAACTTTAATTTTATCTGCAAGACCTATGACACATACAGTTCATATACTAAATCCTCTTGTAATAGGAGACAGGAGAATGAGTTTAAAAAATAAAAATAAAAAAACCCACTTGCTTTTTATGGAAGCACAAATAGGGTGGGACGACACTGGTAAAAATGCCTGTGCCCCATCTACATTAGCATTTCCACCAGACCTAGGCCAATTTTCTGAAAATCACCAGCACAGACAAGGCCTTTCACTAGCCATACAAGTGACTAATTCTCAAGTGGAGTAAGCAGAGTTGTCAGAAATCTCTTCAGAGCACTAGCCCTTCCTACACTGAGGCTAGGTCTACACTGGGGGGTGGGGTCGACGTAAGATATTCAACTTCAGCTACATGAATAGCGTAGCTGAAGTCAGCATATCTTAGGTCGATTTACCTGGCCGTGAGGACGGTGGCGAGTCAACCGCTGCCGCTCCCCCATCGACTCCGCTTCTGCCTCTCGCCGCGGTGGAGTTCCGGAGTCAATGGCAGAGCGATCAGGGATCGATTTTATTGCGTCTACGCTAGATGCGATAAATCGATCCCCGATAGATCGAGCACTACCCGCCGATCTGGCGGGTAGTGTAGACGTACCCTGAGACTAATAATTCCTGTTTAGAAATGCAAAAGTAAAAATGGCAGAATAGGGAAAACTGGCTTCAGCACTTCTAGTGACAGTTGAAAAACTGTGACGAGTACTTAGAACTGGAGGATAAATTTTATTTCATAACTTCTTCATACTGACAAATTCCATTTAGCTGGAACACCCACCCAGTTAGTACACAGCATAGCATCTTGAAAGCATACAGGATCTGAGTTTCATGTACACCTTGGCAATGTAAATAGCCTAATGTACATAATAATCAGGCCCTTGTAAGCTCCTCTGTCTGGGTTGTGTCCCCTTTCCTCCCAATCATGGACACTAATGGGAAAATGATTTAAATAATACTGGTACCCAGTTTCTACAAGGACTTTTCCCATTGATAGCACTGCTGCAGCTGCACTAATTCCAAACCAAGGTGGGAAAAGTGCTAAAAATTCCCACTGGAAACACACCAGTTAGTATATCTGCCTAAGTTATTTAGAACAGTGGTTCTCACATATGCCAGTAGTCTGAGGAGGTTCTAGCATAAATGTGAAACCTATACATTTGAAAGACAAGGTGGTCCCACCATGTCTTTCAAATGTTAATTTTGAAAGAAATCACTTCAAGTTGAGTGCCTTTATATTCCTCCCTGAGTTCCCCTGTACACCTATGCCTGTTTGCATTGTTTCACAGAAAATAAAGCCACTCTACTAACAACTCTCTCTGTTGGGAATCTCTTTGATGTAATTTCAGCCATGATGACACTAAAATAGAGGAGTAGCCAAATAAAACAAAAAATATTCCACCAACACAAACTGAGCTGGAGAGATTCAAGCTGTAAGAATAGCAGGCTTGATAGGATATATGGTATGAATAATTACGGAGTTTTATAACATATATGAGAAAATAAACTGCACAAATACAGATACAAAATGGGTGGAAGTAACCAACAACAGACTCCACACGGAGTGAGGTTATTTTCATCTGGTCACCTTAAACATTGTTCAGTTATTACATTTTCATTTAATCACTCTCTAGAAGGTGTGGGAACAGAATTGGGAGCTTCTGAGAGAAGATGACATAAAAGTGTTTGAGAACTACTGATTAGGAGCCTGCTACAAGAACTTACAAAAGAGCATTACAGCAGAGAATGCAAAAGATATTTAAGAAGCTTCAGTGAAACTAGACCTTTCCAGCCAGCCAAGGCTTACCAGGGCCGGCTCTGGCTTTTTTGCCGCCCCAAGCAACAACAACGACAACAAAAAACTTGCG
The DNA here is from genome assembly GCF_011386835.1 of Chrysemys picta bellii. Lineage (NCBI taxonomy): Eukaryota > Metazoa > Chordata > Testudines > Emydidae > Chrysemys > Chrysemys picta. Next base: position 86,659,155 of record NC_088792.1, read on the forward strand.
GTGCAGCCGGAGCCAGGGTGCAGGGGGACTCCCTGCGCTGGTGCCCCAGCTAGCAGGGGAAAGAGCGGGGGGAAGAGAGAGAAGGGGGCGGCCAGGGCTTCAGTGGGGCGCTGTCAGCGGCCCCAATCGCCGAGCTGCCTGCCGGAAGGGCTCTGCACCGCGGTCAGCTGGGAGGGAAGGACGCGGGCTGCCCTGCCGGGCTTGCTGCAGGGCGCTCCTCTCCACCACACCGCCGCCACAGCGGAACAAAAAAAAAAAAAAAAAAGAAAAAGCGGCCGTGCCGCCCTAGGATTGTGCCAAATGCTGCCTCGTACAATCTGCCGCCGCAAGCACGAGCTTGCTCGGCTGGTGCCTGGAGCTGGCCCTGAGGCTTACACAGTTCCTATATAAAGGATGATGAATTAATATTGAAAAAAGAAAAAATCTGTATGCAAATCATTTTAATATATAACTAAGGGAGGGGGGGAAAATCAAAGCAGACCCTTGATTATTTTTATTTTGTGCATGCACGAGTTTTACCTGGGTTCCAATAGTGCTACATCTTTCTTTAAACAACACATGAACCTAAAAAAACCAAAAAAACAACGAGGAGTCTGGTGGCACCTTAAAGACTAACAGATTTATTTGGGCATAAGCTTCCCCATGAAAGCTTATGCCCAAATAAATCTGTTTGTCTTTAAGGTGCCACCAGACTCTTCATTGTTTTTGTGGATACAGACTAACATGGCTACCCCTCTGATACATGAGCCTAAGCTTCCCAAGTAGCTATGGTATGCATCAGAGGGGAAAGACAACATGAAACTCATTTGCCCTTCTGAGGCAATGGCACTTTCATTAGCTTCAATAAATCTAACCATCCAGCCAAAAAGTCCGATTTTTTCATAAATTTCTTACATCTTATCATTTAAGCTGCATAGAAGTGTGAATAGACAAAACTACGTGAAAGAATTAATGGAAGATATTGGTATAATGAGACTGAAAACTATACTGTATGTTGCGTCTTTCCTAACTTTAGCCACACTTCCAATAAATACATTAGTTTAAACTGTCATTCTGGTTGTGTATTAGTAAGCTTCTTATATTCTGCTGGCAAAGTAGATTTGGAGCCAATGAGCCATCAACCTATTTCAGTTTTTTTAGCTTGCATTCTTGTTAGACAATTTCCGCTATATCAGCGTCTACTCTCCTACATTATCTTAAACAGTTCTTGTTCTTTGTTGTCATACAGAGCAAAACAACATTATTTTCAATGCCAAAGTCAGATCTGAAAGGTAGCTACTAAAATTTCAATGGTGAAATATAAAGCTCTATATAGTAGAAGCAGGTATACTGAAACCCCTTTTTATATAGATATATAAAAATACATTTCATGTGAAAGCTTTAATAAGTTCCCTTTCAATAAACAAACTTACTATGTAAAAATTATTGATCTCTTGATTTTCACAACTGACATTCAATTTTAGCTAATTTGCCAATCTACAAAAGTTTATAAAGGTTTTTATCAATTTCCTATATAAAACTGTATTGTACATGTAACAAAGGGAAATATATTACTATTACATCAAGATAAAAAAACAACATCCTCATACATATCTTTAACCATTTTTGTAACAAAACTCTATACAATGTTAATAGGTAAACAGTGATTTTTGTCTTCTACAGAAATTCTAGTGTGTTATATCTGACACTTTAAAATCATCATCATGCTGGCAGATCTTGCCAATTATAACTTTTTCAAAAATTAAAACTACATAGAAACAGCCTCAAGAATTGATCTGACTTATAAGTTGCAAAATAAGTTGTATTTAAACAAGGCAAAAGCTCCTTATATGGTGACATTTGGGGATACTCTCTTGTGTAAATATTATCCCTTTGATCATACTAAGTTCCTTCTCCCAACACTACTCCACCAAACAAAATATTTACAGTATTGTAACGTATGTGACAGAATATAACCCGTGTACACACCCTACACAGTATTGTAACAATTTTTGTAAAAGTATACCTTGTAAGGTATCATGTGAAAACTCAATTTGCTGGTCAGTACTGTCCTAGTGTAAAGTACGTACAGCAACATTACATGTGAAGTTATAAGATTCCCTGCATGATGTTATTAACACATTTCAAACCCCAAAGTCCTGCCTAGGCAGAAGTCAGGTCTGTTCTAAACAAAGGAGGGAATGTGTGCTTGCCTTAATTTGCATTTAAGCAGTATACAGAGTAATCAAACAGGGAAGGAAAACAAAGGAAGTTCAAAACACATGGAAAAAGCCAGAAGAGAACATCCTTCCACATAGACTCTTTGTCTCTTGGGTCTCAGATGGAAATGTTTTTCAAGAGGGAGTCAAAACATAAAAAGGAGGGATAAACACCCCAAAGCACCCTCTCCCTGCCCCTGCCCATTGCATTCACTGCACCTGAAGAGACAAAGAAAGCAGCCTTTGGACTCCAGGGAAGGGGTCCTGACCTAAAGAGTCTGGTCAGTGAGACTGCTGAAAGCATGTGGTGAGAAACCTTTGCTTTGAATCTAACGTAGCTTGTTAAGTTAGGCATCAGTAAGCATTTTATCTTTATTTTTCTTGTAACCATGTCTGACTTCTATGCCTCATTACTTGCACTCACTTAAAATCTCTCTTTAATCTCTCTCTAGTTAATAAACTTGTTTATTGTTTTATCTAATCCAGTGAGTTCAAGCTGAAGTGTCTGGGTAACTCCATTTGGGGTAACAAGTTGTGTGCATAATTAGTCCCTTAAAGGAATAAAGGACTCAATAGATTTGTACTGTCTCGGAGAGGGCATAGCAGTAAAGGACATACATTGCTGGGGGGAAATCTGGGATTGGGGGGGTGTTACGGTCACCCTACAGAATAACCAAGACTGGTAAGGACCAAGGTGTGCCTCGCTGGCTGTGTGCTGGGAGTGACTTACATGCTGGAGGCTGTTAGTGAGCAGTCCAGACTCAAGACAACAGCAGCAAAGCAGTGTTTAAGGGCACCTCAGGTTAGAGGGCAGGAGTGACACAGCTACTCAGTCTGGATTGTACTCTGATATGTCACACTGCAAAAACTAGCCACAACAATTTAAACCACAAACCAACCAGTAACTTTGTTAAGTGATCCATTAGTTAACAGAAGATCCAAATTTAATGTCTGGTCACTGAACATTTGTTACAATCAATCTGTGGTAGAGAAATGTGGCTTCATCAGTAGTGCACATAATGAACAGATCCCCGCTCAGGAAACTAGTTGCTCAGGAATTCTTTGTGAAAGCATGCAAACAGAATTGCACCCCCTCCCTCCAAAAAATGGAACGTTCCTAAGCCAACTACATGGTCAGTTGTGTACTGTGGGAACCCATTTTGCCTTTAATTTGTGATATTTCTCACCTTCCGATGCCCCGTTTTCACAAATAAATGACTATTAACCAACAACTTTTATAGACAACCCCAGAAACAAATCCTCGACCACCGCACAACCCCTGAATAGATAGGCTTTGCACAGGGATTCTCCCTGGGGACGAAGGGTCATGGAACCATCTCTTCAGGCTTGGGGGGAACTGGAATCACAGCATGGCCACTGCTGCAGCATCTTTCCCAGCTTTTGTATTCTCACTTCATTAGGATGCAATTGGCCCTGCTCAAGTAACCGCTGGCTACTTCCTCATTTCTCTTCTAGCCTACCCCGCACTATCCCCAGCTCTCCCCCAGCCTTCACTCTGCAGTGGAGTAACCACTACAATCCTTGCATGTAAAGGGTACAGCAGAGTCTCCGTGTGTGCGCCCTCCTCATCCTGCCCTTCCTCCACACAGCAGAACCACACCACCACTGTTTGGAAAAGCTGGGCAGGATCTTGTTTATTGATCAGGACACGCAAATGAACAAGGACAAACATGGGGATGGATTTTAAGCAGCAGGCCACTTTATTAAAACTTCACATTGAAGACACGCACTATCTATCCATCTCCCCATGCTAGGCATTAGGTGCGTTCAGTGTAGGGTTCATAGGGCATTTATCATATAGCCCATACTAAGGATAGCCTCCCTAGTGCCTATGCAAATGTTTCGTCTTCCTCTGCTGAATCCTCTCCTTTTCCTCCTCCAAAGGGGACTGAAGGTACCAAAGAGGGTCCCCTACTCTCCAGATCTCCACTTTTCCATAGACCTAGGGTCCACCAGAGAAATCACATGTCTCTTATTTTCTGGTTGCTGGCTCTTTGGCCTATTATCTGCACTGGACATCTGCCTCAAGTGGCTAAAAATGGTAAAAGATCTGAGAAACCCCAGGCTGGGTTTAATTAAGGCCTGGTCTACACTACGAGTTTAGGTCGACTTTAGCAGGGTTAAATCGAATTAAGCCTGGACACGTCCACATGACGAAGCCCTTTCTTTCGACTTAAAGGGCCCTTTAAACCGGTTTCTTTACTCCACCTCCAAACGAGGGGATTAGTGCTAAAAATCGGCCTTTGCGGGTCGGATTTGGGGTAGTGTGAACGGAATCCGACGTTATTGGCCTCCGGGAGCTATCCCACAGTGCTTCATTGTGACCGCTCTGGACAGCACGCTCAACTCAGATGCACTGACCAGGTAGACAGGAAAAGCCCCGCGAACTTTTGAATTTCATTTCCTGTTTGCCCAGCGTGGAGAGCACAGGTGACCATGCAAAGCTCATCAGCACAGGTAACCATGATGGAGTCCCAGGATCGCAAAAGAGCTCCAGCATGGACAGAACAGGAGGTACGGGATCTGCTCGCCATATGGGGAGACGAATCAGTGCTAGCTGAACTCCGTAGCAGTAAACGAAATGGCAAAATATTAGAAAAAAAGTCTCAAAGGCCATGAAGGACAGATGACATAACAGGGACGCACAGCAGTGCCGCATGAAAATTAAAGAGCTAAGGCAAACCTACCACAAAGCCAGAGAGGCAAACGGTCTGGGGCAGAGCCGCACACATGCCGCTTCTACGCGGAGCTGCATGCCATTCTAGGGGGTGTAGCCACCACTACCCCAACCGTGTGCTTTGACTCCATCAATGGAGAAACACGCAACAGGGAAGCGGGTTCAGGGTACGCGGAAGGTGATGATGATGATGAAGACAATGAAGATAGCTCACAGCAAGGAAGCGGAGAAACCGGTTTCCCCAACAGCCAGGATATGTTTATCACCCTGGACCAGTAACCCCCGAACTCACCCAAGGCATGCTCCCAGACCCTGAGGGCACACAAGGGACCCCTGGTGAGTGTACCTTTGTAAATATTACACATGGTTTAAAAGCAACCGTGTTTAATGATTAATTTGCCCTGGCAATCGCGACCAGTACAGCTACTGGAAAAGTCTGTTAACATGTATGGGGATGGAGCGGAAATCCTCCAGGGACATCTCCAGAAAGCTCTCCTTCGTGTACTCCCAAAGCCTTTGCAAAAGGTTTCTGGGGAGGGCTGCCTTATCCCATCCACCATGGTAGGACACTTTACCACACGAGGCCAGTAGCACGTAGTCTGGAATCATTGCATAACAAAGCATGGCAGTGTATGGTCCCGGTGTATGCTGGCATGCAGACAACATCCATTCCTTATCTCTCTTTGTTATCCTCAGGAGAGTGATATCATTCACGGTCACCTGATTGAAATGGGGTGATTTTATTAAGGGGGCATTCAGAGGTCCCCATTCCTGCTCGGCTGAACAGAAATGTTCCCCGCTGTTAGCCACGCAGTGGGGGGGAGGGGTGAAGGGATCATCCCAGAGAATTGGGTGTGTGTGTGGGGGGAGGGGGTAGTTGGGTTTGTGCTGCATGTTAACCCGGAAACCCCAGCCCCTCCTTTTACATTGCAAATCCATTTTAAATGGCCAACCCAACGGGTCCTTGGTATGGGAAATGAGGGCGCTACTGTTTGAAACCATTCTCACATGTTATGAAGGTTAAAAAAGCCAAAAGACTGTGGCTTACCATGGCTGCCTGCAAGCCGAATTCTGTTGCCTGGCACCGCGTGAGTGATCTCTCACACCAAACCGGCAGGCCCTCAATATAAGAGGAAAAATGTGACCTTGTAACGAAAGCACATGTGCTGTGTAATGTGAACAGCAAAATTTAATGTGAAAGAGTGTACCCACTGTTCTCTAAAATGTGTCTTTTTTTAAACCACCTCTCCCTTCTCCTCCACCAGCTGCAAATGTTTCTCCTTCGCAGAGGCTAGCAAAGATTAGAAGGAGAAAATGGCAGACTCGGGATGATATGTTCACGGAGCTCCAGATGTCCTCCGACGCTGAAAGAGCACAGCAGCCTGCATGGAGGCAGTCAATGTCAGAGTGCAAAAAAGCACAATTTGAACGAGAGGAGAGGTGGCGGGCTGAATCGCGGGCTGAACAGAGCAAGTGGCGGGTTGAAGATGATAGGTGGTGTCAGCTTGCAGACAGAAGGCAAGAGTCGATGCTCCGCCTGCTGGAGCAACAAACTGATATGCTCCAGCGTATGGTTGAGCTGCAGGAAAGGCAGCAGGAGCAGAGACCGCCGCTACAGCCCCTGTGTAACCAACAGCCCTCCTCCCCAAGTCCCATTGCCTCCTCACCCAGACACCCAAGAACACGGTGGGGGGGCCTCCGGCCACCCAGTCACTCCACCCCAGATGATTGCCCGAGCATCGGAAAGCTGGCCTTCAATAAGTGTTAAAGTTTTAAAGTTTTAAACTGCAGTGTGTCCTTTTCCTTCCCTCCTCCCCCAACCATCCCAAGCTATCTTGGCAATTATCCCCCTAGTTGTGTGATGAATTAATAAAGAATGCATGAATGAGAAGTAACGATGACTTTATTGCCTCTGCAAGCGGTGATCGAAGGGGGGAGGGAAGGATGGGGTGGTTGGTTTACAGGGAAGTAGAGTGAACCAGGGGAGGTGGGGGCGGAGGGTTCATCAAGGAGAAACAAACAGAAGTCTCACACCGTAGCTTGGCCTGTCACAAAACTGGTTTTCAAAGCTTCTCTGATGCGCACCACACCCTGCTGTACTCTTCTAACCGCCCTGGTGTCTGGCTGCGCGTAATCAGCGGCCAGGCGACGTGCCTCAACCTCCCACCCCGCCATAAATGTCCCCCCCCTTACTCTCACAGATATTGTGGAGCGCACAGCAAGCAGCAATAACAATGGGGATATTGGTTTCGCTGAGGTCTATCCGAGTCAGTAAGCTGCGCCAGCACGCTTTTAAACGTCCAAATGCACATTCCACCACCATTCGGCACTTGCTCAGCCTATAGTTGAACAGGTCCTGACTACTGTCCAGGCTGCCTGTGTATGGCTTCATGAGCCATGGCATTAAGGGGTAGGCTGGGTCCCCAAGGATCACGATAGGCATTTCAACATCCCCAATGGTTATTTTCTGGTCCGGGAAGGAAGTCCCTTCCTCCAGCTTTCGAAACAGACCAGAGTGCCTGAAGACGCGAGCATCATGTACCTTTCCCGGCCATCCCACGTTGATGTTGGTGAAACGTCCCTTGTGATCCACCAGGGCTTGCAGCAGCATTGAAAAGTACCCCTTGCGGTTTATGTACTCAGTGGCTTGGTGCTCCAGTGCCAAGATAGGGATATGGGTTCCGTCTATCGCCCCACCACAGTTTGGGAATCCCATTGCAGCAAAGCCATCCACTATGACCTGCACGTTTCCCAAAGTCACTACCCTTGATATCACCAGGTCTTTGATTGCCCTGGCAGCTTGGATCACAGCAGCCCCCACAGTAGATTTGCCCACTCCAAATTGATTCCCGACTGACCGGTAACTGTCTGGTGTTGCAAGCTTCCACAGGGCTATCGCCACTCGCTTCTCAACTGTGAGGGCTGCCCTCATCCTGGTATTCTGGTGCTTCAGGGCAGGGGAAAGGAAGTCACAAAGTTCCTTGAAAGTTCCCTTACGCATGCGAAAGTTTCGCAGCCACTGGGAATCGTCCCACACCTGCAGCACGATGCGGTCCCACCAGTCTGTGCTCGTTTCCCGGTCCCACCAGTCTGTGCTCGTTTCCCGGGCCCAGAATGGGCCATGAACCTGCCCCAGTAACACCATGATTTGCACATTGCTGGGGCCCGTACCTTGTGTGAGGGCTATGTCCATGTCAATTTTCTCATCACTCTCGTCGCCGCGCTGCAATCGCCTCCTCGGCTGGTCCTGGTTTTGCTTTGGCATGTCCTGGCTCTACATATACTCCAGGACAATGTGCGTGGTGTTCATAGTGCTCATAATTCCCGTGGTGTTCTGAGTGGGCTCCATGATGCCAGTGCTATGGCGTCTGGCCTGAAAAAAGCCGCGAAACTGACAGAGGGAGGGAGGGGCAACTGACGACATGGCATACAGGTACAGGGTATTAAAATCAACAAAGGTGGGTGTGCATCAGGGAGAAACACAAACCACTGTCACACAGAATGGCCCCCCCAAAGATTGAACTGAAAACCCTGGGTTTAGCAGGCCGTTGATTTCACGGAGGGAGGGGGAAGCAAATGAATACAGAACAAATCTGGTCCATCTATTTTTTATATCTTAAGCTGGCAGCTGACGGTGCAGCATGACTGATAGCCATCGGCATCTTCTGGGTGCTTGGCAGAAGATACTGTACTACGACTGCTAGCCATCACTGTCAAGACGGTTCAATAGGACTGCCGGCAGGACTGAGTCTCCAGGACACAAAGCGTCTCTGCCCAGGTGCCTATGATTGAACTGGAGTACGACGATGACGGATACCAGTCGTAATACACCATCTACTGCCAAAAGGCAATTAGCTGCTGCTGTGTAGCAATGCAGTACCACGTCTGCCGCCACCCAGATGACATATGGTGATAGTGAGCTGAGCGGGCTCCATGCTTGCCGTGGTATGTTGTCTGCACAGGTAACGCAGGTAAAAAGGCGCGAATCGATTGTCTGCCGTTGCTCTGACAGAGCGGGAGGGGCCTGATGGCATGTACCCAGAACCCCCCGCAACACTGTTTTGCATCATCAAGCATTGGGACCTCAACCCAGAATTCCAATGGGTGGTGGAGACTGCGGGAACTGTGGGATAGCTACCCACAGTGCAACGCTCCGGAAGTCGACGCTAGCCTCAGTACTGTGGACGCGGTCCGCCGGCTTCATGCACTTAGAGCATTTTATGTGGGGACACACACAATCGACTGTATAAAACCGATATCTATAAAACTGGCTTCTATAAATTCGACCTAATTTCGTAGTGTAGACATACCCTAAGAGACTATAGAAAGCAAGAGACAAGCAACTTGCATCTGTCTGGCCAATGAACAAAGGGGTTCTCAGTGGGAGGAGGGGTCTATTCCTATATACATTCCCCTTTATCCTAAGCTAACCAGCACCTTGCGGTTCCAATCAAGTTTCTTTTCCATTAGATCAGGGGGTGTCAGTGCACTCAAAACGGCATCTGAAGAAGTGAGGTTTTTACCCACGGAATCTTATGCCCAAATAAATCTGTTAGTCTTTAAGGTGCCACCAGACTCCTTGTTGTTTTTGAAGGATAGTGTGATGATGTATTTCCCCTTCTTCTGACTGTTCCAAAGTAGTAATTATTTCAGAGAACAGCAACAGGAAATAAAACCACAACAATAAAAAGAGGGATTTCTTTTTCAATTTATATAACATACAGCTGGGTTTCATATCTTTCCTAAGCAACTTCCTGCTCTTGTGATTCCAGTGAGATGCTGGGAGATAAACAATGGTATCCATTTGTCATGCTAGCATTAGGGCAAGAGAAATCGTATGCAACAAGTTGAGATAGGTACTTCAGTCTCTCCTCAAGAATAAGCAAGTCATGTTTTCTAGAGAAGCTAAAAGGAAACATGGATCATACAAAAGGAAATGTAGTTGGAAACTATGGGAAAGCTATTACATCTACCAACTCACATTCCTGCTAGTCCATGAGGGAAATTGTCTTTCATACTTAGTTTGCTTTTCTTTGTAATGGGCTCTTTTTGTTTTTTAATGATTTTATGTGACTGAAAGCAGAAGCTGAATATTTGGTCAGACAAAAGTTTTCGGCACAATATACTGTATATTACATTGTGTGAGTGTGTGTGAGAGAGAGAGAAAAGCTTACTTCACCTATTCACTTCTATGAAAAATGTATTCAAAACACTTTTTAAAAAGAAATCAATTATGGTATTTAACCAAATAACTGAATCTGACTATAATTACAAACCAAAATAAATATTCTGTGCTCAATACATCCAGCTTCATAATGTGAAAAATATTTATTATGGATGCTGAAAGGCCAAGTTTCTCCAGTTTGTTCAGTATATATCTTGTTCGTTACCCACACAGGACAATCAAAATGAAAATATATATTAATAAAATCTCTTACCTCAGCCTCTCTTCTTCTTTCTTGCGAAGGCTGAAATCTCGTTGGACCACCTGAAGAACATGCTCTGCTTCATCATCTGTCAAACCAGATAGATCCAGTTTCCTCCCCATTATTTGCTCTATCCTGGATATAAACAATAAAAAAGTACCTGAAATCACAAAAAGCAACAAAGTACCAAGTGAACAACTTGAAAGCATTGTATGGACTTCAATGAATTCATAAAATAAAGGACTATTTCAAATAGGCCCTCAAAAGTTATTTTCAAAAATGGGCAAATATTTCTATCACTTGGTAAGGGGCAACATTGCTACTCTACCTACAAGTAATATGTTACAGTGACGAAGAAGAAATTTAGAAATTCCAAGAGTTCAAAATCAAATCAACTACATGTAGACTTTGGAAACCAATAAAATACAATTTTATTTCCAAGAAAAGCATAGGATTTTTTTTTAAATTCCCATTGCGATCCCGATGGAGGAGTGAGATTCATGCTTCTGGAATGTCTTGCCCTATTGGACTAAATACCTCAAGTTACCTGTTTGGTCTTAATCCATCTAGAAATGTTTTTTCAGAAAACTGCCATTCAATAATATTCCTAACAGAAATTTGACATACCCTGAACAATTCTGCCTCAAAACTACGTGGGAGGGAAAAACTCAGAGTGGAAGATTCACCACAAGCCAATGCACTAAATAATTACTAATTTCATTTTAGCCTTGAAGTTTGGAAAACAAAGTTGAAGTGTCAAACATGAAAATCCATCAGTATATCTATAGAAACAGAGGAACTGAAACAAAGAGTATCTGATTTACAGGATAATGCCAGATAGGGCATCCAGCAGGAGCTAAAACTACAGTGTAAAGCCCAACAAAATAATTGAAAGACTTAGAAAAGTATAGGAGCTGAGAAAACAGCCAAATAATGGGACCGAGAGAACATAAAACAGGAAAATTCAATAAAATATTTGAGGCCTGGATATGAGAATTTTTGCAAATGGATAGCAACAAAAAATCATTATATTTGAAACAGAAATACAAAACAGATTCAATTAAAAACAGGAAGTGTAAACAACAGATTTGCTGGCAAACAAAGAGCAGCAAGGCTGTAAGACTACAACTTCTAGGATCATCAACACAAAATTTTGGACATGTCTCACTCCAAAACAAAAATGCAAAGAAGGAAAGAACAGGATCTCATTCATCTAGGATTATGCCATCAATATACTGAACAGGAGAGGAGAATTAAAAAATTATAATGCATAAACAGCTCCACAATATACAGATATAATTTGCTCTGCAGTCTGCTATCCCAAAAATCACCTATGAAAAGAACAAACTCCTCCTCATCACCAACAGATGTTCAGAGTTTTCTACAAGGAATCAAAAACGATCTCAAAACCTGATGAAATATTTTTACAGCTAAGAAAATATATTGAAATGTATTTACCTAAGGGACTAAACTAGTTTAGAGCTCATTATCTAAACACTTCAATTACCCCTACCAGGATAGTATCAGTATCCCCCAAGTAGTTATGGATTTTTTTTTTCTTTCTGTGAGTGGTTGATGGGACAAAAAGGAAATGTTCAAGCATTCTAAAAGCCCTAAACGTGAAACAGAGAAGCGGCTGTGAAAAAGGCAATTCCTAGAACCTACGCCTACCTGTCTGGGAAATGATGGTCCAACACTTTGTGTTTTTTCATTTTCATTTGTTTTGTTTTATTAAACTGGTAAGTTCAACTATCAATACTGGCTCCTGTGAAAATTTTACCAGTAAGGGAACCCAAAAACCATGCATGCTATTCATAGTTTTATATGGAAGCCACAGTATCCAATCATTGCAGATCCATTTTGTACTCTTAATAATTTCATATAAAAACTTACAAAGAACTCTTTGGAATTCTTATGTGTAAAATTTTCAGCAGCTTTGTATCTATTACAAGTTTAAAATCTCTTCTAAGAATGTGTATAGCCCAAAGATATATCTAAGCAATACTCTAAACAAATAAAATTATGGCGTGGAATTAAGTGACCTTTGTGTTAGAGCAAGCGGTGAAAATGTGAAACATGCTACATTTCATCCTGAAATAATTTTCCAAAATAAGATGGCCCATTTGTTGCCAACAATTCAATTGAAAATGCATTTGTGTTGTTTTTACTGTATTTTATCTGCTCCAATTCTTTAGTTCTTTGAAAGGGAACTGCATATTCCTGGAAAGAGAATGTCATTTATCTTTTTCTACTTGTTTGGCTATTGTTGAACTTTAAAATTCACTAACTAAAATATCTTATTTATTATACTCAAAATATAAATAGATGTAATTAATGGTATGCTAGATGAAATCAAAGACATTGTTAATAAATGTCTGAAATTAGATTACAAATTCTTTGGGTGAAGAACTATTTCTTAATGTGTATCTGTACATTACTAGGCACAATGAGGCTGTGATCTTGATTTGGTCCTTTGTGTGTTACCACGAAGCAAAACCCAAACATTTATAAGTTTAAACAAATGACAGGAAAACTTTTGATGAATGCTTTCAAATCTCAATTCTAAAGCAATAACTGAAATCTATAGTTTTTCCTTGTTGTTCAACGACACGAGGTCTTTTAGGATTTCCCTGATAGAGCAATTGCTAGAAGAAATATTTTAGTAAAGCTGTGCTTGAGGCGGCATTGCTTGGTGGTAGGGAATCAGACCCCAGGGTAGACTGTCAGGATCTAAAAAAAGGCTGTTTCATCTGTCTGGCATTTATTTTTTTGAATTACGTCAATTTTAGAAAGAATATTTCAACAGTAAAAAGTTCTCAGCAAAAAAGTATTACATGCTTTTTTCCTCCAAATTCTATAAGCAGCAGCTTATTTATCTAAGATAGATTGACTACCTTGTTTGCAGACAAGCTCTCTTCCCCACAACTTGTGTGTGTTTGTCTCCACACATTTATTAATTAAAAACAACTAATCATATTACCAATACGGTCTTTAAACAAGATTATTTTAGTGGGGTTTTGTGTGTGTGTGTGTGTGTGTGTGTGTGAGAGAGAGAGAGAGAGAGAGACAGACGAGGAGGAGAAAGAATAAAAATAAGTTATAATTGCAAAGGAGAGGACTTTTGAATTCTGGATTACTGCAGCATACTTTCTGAGCATAAATTTGAACTAAAAAGATATTGAATGAACATTACTCTGCAGCCATTCCATATTTGGCTAGGATCCCAGCAAATATCATAATCATAACCTAAGCACCCTCAGGATTGGTCAGCAATTATTTGAAAGGGAAACCTCCAAGGAACGTCTAGATGTCACAGGGAACAGTGTCTTAGGCATTCTTCCCTTGTGAATCAGCAGTGAACCAATGTCCCAGGATATTGATGGGACTACATGCTGCAGAAAATATTGAGCCAGATCTTCAGGTGTTGTAAATCAGTCTAGCGCCATTGACTTTAATTGAGCTTTGTCATTTACACTAGCTGAGGATTTGGAATACCATCTTTTGAATGAGATAAACAAAGATCCTACTCATTTGTGATCTCATATCACTTTTAGCAAGAATAAAATTGTTATATGTAGTCTCGACTAAATCCTATTACACATACTCCATGCTTAAAAATCTCTGTAGTACGAACTGGAAAGATTTTTTTTCACTTCTTGCCCAAAATTCTTGTATAAGCTTGTTTTGTGATATTCAATAGATGCTGAGTTCCACAGCACAGTTAACTTCATTCCACTGGCAGGTGAAATGATCCTTATATATTCAGTAAAATAACTTTTAGAGCAAGTTATTATTATTACTATGTTATCTTACTCTACATTAATCTACACGTCTGCCACTGTATATAGTAACGGCAGGCATTCAAAACACCAAAAAACAAAAGGTTAGTATTGTATGTTTTGAAGCGTTTGGATAACCTCTTTAAGAAACCAGTGAGAGCTCCTGATACATCTTTCTTCCACATCCTTCACTAATTTCCTTACTGAGTATGAGAGATCAAAAGCATAAAAGAGCAATGAAATCATTTAAACTTTTCTCTAGATGAGAGACTAAAACAAAACGTTTTATGTCAGTAGATGGTAAATATACAGGAAAAAGAGCAAGGAGTATTTCACCTAAACATGCCACTCCTCTGCAGACATGAAAAATAACATGCATCTCCGAGAGTCATTTCAAAAGGTTGTAGTTTTTTCTCCTTAAATAACTTAGAAGATGAATTGAAACACTGCATTGGACAAACCAAAGCACCCTTTATCAGGATTGAAGGATTTTATTTTCATCATCTAACCCTAATTTTATATGAAAAAATTAATACCATATAAAAGAGCCTTCCTAGTAAATCATACTAACACAGAATCCTTCAGGCCAAATTCTGCCAATTGGTATGCAAGTACAACTCCCAGTGAAGTCTGTGGAATTATAAATGTAATCTCAGTGTAAAACTTGACTTTATTGATCAAGTTGTTGGATTCAGTGTGAGGGTGCTGGGTGGTGTTGGTGGCCTGTGATATACAGGAGGTCAGACTAAATCAGGGGTTCTCAAACTGGGGGTCGGGACCCTTCAGGGGGTCACGAGATTATTACATGGGGGGTGGCGAGCTGTCAGCCTCCACCCCAAACCCCGCTTTGCATCCAGCATTTATAATGGTGTTAAATATATAAAAAAGTGTTTTTAATTTATAAGGGGGAGGGGGCCCGCACTCAGAGGCTTGCTATTTGAAAGGTACAAAAGTTTGAGAACCACTGGACTAAATGATCTGGTTGTGTCTTCTGCCCTTAAACTTCATGAGACTAATTTGTCCTCCACAACTATGCTGCTGAAATTTCACTGAAGTCAATGAAGTTGCAGTAGTGTAACTGCAATGAGAATTAGGTCCATAAATTCAGAACAACAAGGGAACATTTTTATATTTACCTCTCCACTACTAACTTTCTAGGCCCTACATAATCTCACCTCATCTCTCCTGTTTTTAATCTTGTACATTTTTATAATGCTGAACTAAGCAAACTGTGTTCAGCTATCACTTAATTGTCTGTATTGTACTTCTCTAGCCTCTGCTACTTAGCAACAAGAGTCATAAGAAAGGTTGATCTACTATGTATTCTATCAGACTTAATCTTCTGATCATATAGGAATGATTGATGTGTTTCCAGTCATGAGCAAGAGACTGGAGAGAGACAAAACAGTAATGGCCATGTATGGATAGACAATTATTTCTTGGACAACAGGCACAGAGAAAAGAGGCCACTGATTGATAGTGTGCAACTCACATATTATAACCTGACCAATAATGGACAGCCAACAGTCATTATGTAAATTGTTCCAGGTCAGGGTACAAATGGCAGCGTGGCCTAATGGTTCGAGCATGCAAATGAGCACTAAATTTTTTAATTATATGACTTACTGTGCGACTATCATCAGCTTGTTGGCAAATTTACATTATACAGTTAAATAACTGTTCTAATCCCACTCTGTCCTAACACGTTCTCAGGTCTCTCTGCTTCATACTAAGTCTATAAAGAGCAACTTACTAAAAGAAAAACAATCCACAAATCAGCACAAACACTTCAGCATGTTCACGATGCCCAAGCATCAGTACAGCTGTGAAGCTGCGGTAAGTCTTCCTTTTTTATCATCTATACTTTTAACGATCTGGGAATAAAAAGCATTTTGAAAGAAAGTGACTTTCTGGAAAACGTATGCAGTGTAGTTGTAGCTGTGTCAGTCCCAGGATATTAGAGAAACAAGGTGAGTGAGGTAATATCTTGTATTGGACCAACTTCTGTCCAAGCTTTTGAGTCACACAGAGTTCTTCTTCTGAGCTGGTCTCTCACCAACAGAGGTTGGTCCAATACAAGATATTACCTTACCTTGTATTAAGTTACATAATTTATATTGACGTAATTTTGTGCAATTGAACACAGTAGGTGAAAATATTTAACACAGTATGCTGCTCCTCTGAATTATTTAATTCAAAAGCCACATCATGATCAATGCATGCAACTATATGTTCAACGTAATATAGTCAAGTGTATAATTTAGCTTCATTTTCCAAACATTTTAATAGAGGTCAACATAATATGAAAATACACTACTTCGCAGTGCAAATACTCTACTTCACAGGCCATAGCTTAATAAAACTTTTTCAATGCAATACATTTTGAATTCACTAGTATGTTATGTCTTATTTCCTAAAAACAGTTTGTCAAACAATGTAAAATTTGGTCCCAAAGTTGACCTCCAGCCACAGACCACTTATGAAGCTGGAGAGACTTTTCCGAAGGACTTTTAGAGGGGAGCCAAAAATTTGGTTTTAATGGAAAGTAAGTTGTTACTACATCAGATATTGCCTTGCCATAACGATATAGTATACTCTATTAGTAACCAGATATAAACAGCAAATTTACTATATTAAATCTGCTAATTCATACTTTTAATAGGAAAACTTGTTAATTTGTAAAATTCAGTAATTTGCAACAAGTAAATAATCAAAAACACAAAAATAGCAAAGATAATATCACAAAACTGCGCTTTCTTCATTTACTATAACACCTATTGAATGATTCTAATCTTGCTTACACCAGTATAAATCACAAGTTAGTGGGTTTATGTCAATGCAAAACTAGCGTAGGTATGGTCAAAATCAAGCCCTTGTAGCTGAGTTGTTGCAATATTCCCCATCCTTGAAGGGGGAGGCAGATTTCCCCCCCTCCCCCTTTTCTAGAAAACACCCTACAATGGCTTTATTAAATGAAACACAAAATTAATGCTATGTTGTTCATCTAGTAATAATTTCATTCTTCAAACATAAAAAGAACACAAATTATTCAAAATTAAAAGCTTGCAATTCAGTACAAAAAAACACAAGAACATCACAGGCCAGCTCTTACTCCTGCTATGGCCAGAGAGATGCTGTGCTCTGGTAATCCCTCACTTTGGGTCCACTGGCAGATGGAGACAAATTAGGGCATTCCTAAAGCAATTCTAATTTGCACTCAGGAGCTGAAATCCTCATCCAGCTCCAGGTGAGTATGAAGATAAAAGAGCAAGTCTGGCTTTACACGGTCTATATTCAGGTCCTGTACTAAATATAACTGGTCTGGATCCAAGAATGGTGACTATTTCTGGGCCTCAGTCTATTAACTGGTTATGCCTCTTTTGTACCTGCAATTAGATACTGATAAATGTTAAACCTAGGTGTGACTAAAGGGAAATAAGCTGGTTATCACAAATTTTGACCAAAACTATCTGTACATGCTAAAAGTATGCACAAAATTATACAGAGCTGGCTGGACAGGAGCACGGATCTTTTAAAAACAGATAAAATTCTGAATTCAAGTTTTCTATAACATTCCAGCCACTGTTTTCCACCATTCTGATGCAATCTCCTTCTCAAAGACTGATTTGGAGTAGAAATCTGGATCTTCAACATTAAATGCTAGAAGGAAGTAGCTCAGGATTATGTTTCAGGTTCTTGCTATCCTGGACTCAACCTATGGACTTCTGTATTTGGGATCTGCCATATTAGCTCAGGTAATGAAAGATTCCAGTTTTTCTGAATCACTGTTTGGATTTGCACTTGTGTGTTCCAGTTCCTCTATCTTATTTAGATAAAGCCAGATTTCCACTGAGCCATTGACAAAAAACAGCAGTGTTACCAGTCTATAATCTATTAAATCCTTTCAAAACCTATTTTAATTACTTTTTAGTTTAGTGCCTCTATGGAAATCCTTGTTCTGCAAGACATGAGCTATGATTTGATCAGAGTCCACTCCATGATGAGTTATGCAAATTTCAACATACTTATGATAGAGGGATACAAATGTAGAGACAAAACTTTCCAGGAGTTTCACCAAGTACCACTGGAATCTGGAGCACCACTTCTCCTTTTTTAGAGTCAATTACACATGAGGCTGATGTTGACTGCAGGAAAATGACTGGACTTCCACAATGTGCTTAAGAATATATTAGTTGTTACTTCTTTATGAGCAATGTTTAGTAATATGTTGAACATCCATATGACAGAAGTTTAGGATGATTGCACCAAATAAGTTTGCTCTTTTTCATTTTATTTTATGAGATTTAAATGGTCAAAGACCAGTTTTCTCTGCGTTTTTGGATGTCATTGTGACAGGTTATACAGTGCATCCTCAGGAGCACAGATGATGGCCAGGTCAGAAAGTACTGGTGCTGCACACCAGGAAGACTATGGTTAATAAGCAGAGACAAGAAGCAGCTAGACTCAATTAGCCTCATAAGAGAAGGGAAAACAGCTGCCAGAGTATGACAACAGAAAGGCTATTGCACAGGTTTTTTGTTTGTTTGTTTTTTAAATATGGAGGTGTTTGTTTGTTGTTCTGTGTTTGGTTCGAGGTGGGGTTTGGGGCTGTTTTGTTTTATAAATAAAGTTTTTATGTTTCTTGGAGGAAAATGGGCTGCAAATGCTGCTGATGTCATTCTAGAAAAAAAGAGGAGTGAAAAACTGTTTGGTATCTTCTCTGGAGCAAAGAGGACTTCTTTTCTTTTGGCCCTGAAAAGGCCTCTATAGAATGAAGGTAAAAGACTGCAGCCCTGACCAAAAGCCCATTGCACCAAATAAGTTTGCTCTTTTTCATTTTTCATTCAGTCAATGGGAAAACTCCTATTTCAATGAAGGTCTGAGTTTGGGATTTCTCCTTGCACAAGAAGGGACTGGGACTTATCTTCTATTATGAAGGCTCTAGACCTCCCTTAAATGGGAACAGATTCAGCAACTGGGACTGTGCCAAACTGTGGAACTCTGTTTTACTCTGGCATCTTCCATAAGGAACATGGTGGTTGTGGGGCAGAAATAGTAGTCTCGGGAGGGCAAGAAGTTTGGGAAGACAATCCAGTCTACTGCTACATTGCAGGGTTTGAATTTGGAACTCCAATAAGCAGGGTGGGCTATAATTCCCCTTCTTTCTGGTTCTAAGGAACCATACAGGAAGACTACTTGGATGACCATTGTGGGCACACTTTCAATGAGGACTGAACACAACAGTAAAAGAGTGCCATTTGCAAGATCAAACTGCTCGGTGTTCTGGCTCTCCCATTTCAATAGACAAAGTTTCATTGAATGTCACATTTCATTTTGAAGAACCCCAAAATAATTTTACAAGGTAATGCTTTATATTGAAGCCTGCCAGGAGACAGTAATGGCTGCAACTAGGGTGACCAGATGTCCCGATTTTATAGGGACAGTCCCGATTTTGGGGTCTTTTTCTTATATAGACTCCTATTACCTCCCACCCCTGTCCCGATTTTTCACACTTGCTGTCTGATCACCCTAGCTACAACAATAAGAATGCCAAACACCAATAATAGCATAATTTAAATGAGTAGCAATAGGCAACGTTTATGAATAAACAAAAGTTAAAGAGATGTCTCATTTCTTTTACCAAATTGCAGTCTACTCCTGTGAGTAAAGATTTGCAAGACCAAGCCCTTTGTTAGCATGATATTCTCACAAACACACGCGCACACATCTTCGCTACAGAAATGATACTGGCCCAGAAATCTAATATATTCCCTTTTCTGGTATAATCTCTGTGAAATCTAAAAACCTATCATTGAAATATTGCAGATATTGGCTTGACCTGTCAAAGGCTAATGTGGTCTTCTCAAAAAGAATGTATTCATCTCTGCTACAGCTTTTAGGTGGGATACTAAACCAGCTTACACAACACATTTTCAGAGTATCAAGTATTTAAGATGCTGCTCATTGATTTGAATTTGGGATAAGAATTGCATCGAAGTATTGTAACAAACTTCTTCAAAGAATACAATCCTTAATTTATTCACCTGAAAGTGAAATTGACTCAAACATGAGAACACAATCACTGATCTTTATCATATCTCTGCCACATATAATGGACCACATTAAGCCACCTGTTATATCTGTATAAACCCTCTGAGAAAATTTGTATGTGTGCATGTGTCTCCTTCCCCACAGAGGGATAAGTGAAGTTAAAGTACACTGCAAATCCAGCTGCATTTGTCTTTTCTACACTGCTCACATTCTATTTTGCTCTTCTGGATCTCAATTTCTTAAATGGTTTGAACAAAGTGGTAGTACACTTCTCCCTCATTCAAATTGCCCAATCGGTCTTCCTCTTCCTAGTATTCAATGAACTCCCTTTGAAACCAAATTCATGAGTATAAGACACTTTGATGAATTAGTATGCAGCCTGAACATAATCACCTTCAGGTTGCTAGCAGTGCAAACGTAAGCTAACAGCCTTTACGTGATTGAGCTACGCTTATCAAAACTCTACAGATATATACCAGGTAAACAAGGGTAGGTTCTATGGGTTCAAATGGAAGATGGAGAAAGTATCTTAAGGGAGGGTTGCGGGACTTATTTAGACTATTCAAGCAAATTAAATCCACACTTTCTCCTTTTCAAAGAAGAAATTCTGCCCCCTGGTTTCAATGGGAGTGTGTGCATTTGTCCAAGGTATGAATTTGACCCTTCACATTTCTGAAACAGCAAGGGAATTCGGTGTGCTCGTTAAAGCAGCTTTAATTGTGCAACCAGCATTTATTCATCAGATCACAATAGACCTTGCAGATCTTGGCAGCAATACACGAGTCATATTTTCACATGGATGAATTGCTTATGAACAATTATGTATTAGGCACACACAGCTTTTCTTCAATATCAGCCACGCACTTAAAAAAAAAAAAAAACTCTTTCAAACATCCTATTTCTTGTACCCATTGTTCCACTTACAAGATCTCAGGATGATGACAATGGAGCCCTGTACAGTAGGCACTCAGCTCCCCCACCCCACCCCCAAAAAGTCACAGAGTTTAATGCCAGAAACGATCACTAGATCATCTAGTCTGACCTCCTGTATATCACAGGCCACCCACTTCACCCAACACCCATATACCAAATCCAACAACCAAAATTAGACCAGAGTATTAAAGCCCACAGAAGACTAGACTATTATGTGCCCCAGGCAGAGAATAGGTGGGACTAAGGTACATCAGTGCCAGAGGCCCCCAAATGTTTGAAAGAGATATACCCTGATAATCCTGGCAAGTGACCTGCTCCCACCCACTACAAATGATGAAAAAACCCTAAGGTCACTGTCAGTCTGAGCTGTGGGAAAATTCCTTCCTAACCCCACATATGGGTGATGAGTTAGACCCTGAGCACAAGAGGAAGAACCAGTCATCCAAGCACCTGAGAGAGAGAATGCTCAATGCCACCTCAGCGCCATGGCTCTCCCTGACCGATGTCCAACCTCCAACTGTGGCTGTCCCTGATGCTTCAGTGGAAGGAGATAAAAAACAAAAACAACAACAAAACAGAAAACTTCCAGAATACTCTGGGGGTGGGAGAATCCCTTCCATACCCCTGCAGGTGGCCAGCTGAAATCCTGAAGCATGAGCTTTTAGGGACATGAGACGCAAACCAGAAATAAGCTTCAGAACTGTTAAGCCCTGTCCCCCACCGTCAAAAGCAACCCCGTACAATCCTACTCAAATTTATCCTGCTTTCCCTTAACACTAAGCAAATTGTTTGTCCTCACAACTCCTATTGGGAGGCTATTCCAGAACCTCATCTCTTTGATAGTTAAAAACTTTCTTCTAATTTCCAGCCTGAATTTGTTCATGACTAGTTTATATCCATTTGTTCTTTTGTCAACACTGTCCTTTACCTTAAATAGCTCTTGGCTCTCCCTAGTATTTACCCCCCAATGTATTTATAGAGCAATCAGTCTTCTTTTTGCCAGACTAAACAAGCTAGTTTTCTCATAAGACAGGCCCTCCATTCCCCGAGCATCCTAACAACTCTTGTCTGCACCTGTTCCAATTTAAATTCCTCTTTCTTGAACATGGGTGACCAGAATTGTCCACAGTCTTAGCAGTCCCTTATACAATGTCATTAATACTTCTCTATCTACTGGAAATGCCTCACCTGACACATTCTAAGACAGGGCCGGCTTTAGGCCGATTCGGCTGAATCGGGCCCCGCGCCAAGAGGGCCCCGCGCTGCAGCTGTCCGCCCCGCCCCCAGCTCACTTCCCCCTCCTCTCCTCCCCTGCACGCCCCGCCCCCTCCCCTGCTTCCCGCGAATCAGAGATTCGCGGGAAGTCTGAGACGAAGCAGGGGCGGGCCGACCGGCAGCACGAGGTAAGCTGGGGTGGGGGCGGGAGAAGGGCTCCGGGGAGGCGCGGCCCGTTCCCTCTGGCCCGGCTTGGCTCCAGCCCGGCCCCGGCCCGGTCCCCGCGGCTCGGATTCCCCCCCCCCCCCGCGCAGCCCCCCCGGCGCGGCTCCCCCCCCCCCGGCCCCGCGGCTCGGCTCCCCCCCCGGCCCCGCGGCGCGGCTCGGCTCCCCCCCCGGCCCCGCGGCTCCCCCGTCCCCCTCGCGGCGGGGCTCGGGTCCCCGTCTCGGCTCGGGTCGTCCCCGTCCCGTCCCCGCGGCTCGGGTCGTCCCCGTCCCGTCCCCGCGGCGCGGCGGGGCTCGGGTCCCCCCGTCCCCCCACGGCACGGCGGGGCTCGGGTCCCCCCGTCCCCCCACGGCACGGCGGGGCTCGGGTCCCCCCGTCCCCCCACGGCACGGCGGGGCTCGGGTCCCCCCGTCCCCCCCCCCCGCGGCGTGGCTCGGGTCCTGGGGGTGGGGCTTGCAGCAAGCCCCGCCCCCAGGAATCGGGCCCCGCTCTTGCTAAAGCCGGCCCTGTTCTAAGATTGCATTTGTCTTTTTCACGGGTGCATCACATTGGTGGTTGATAGTCACCCTGTGATCGACTCACACCCCCAGGTCTCTCGTCTGTCGCTTCCAACTGATAAGCCCCCGCCTGCAGAAGAAATTCTTATTATTATATCCTATGTGCATGCCTTGCACTTTATACTATTGCATTTCATCCCATTTCTGTCACTCCAATCTTCAAGGTCATCCAGATGTTCCTGTCTAATACTTCAATCTTCCTCTGTATGCAAGATGACTCCCAACTTTTTATTATCAGAAAATTTCATTAGCACACTCCTGCTTTTTCTGCCAGGGTAATTAATACAAATATTGACTAAGATTGATCTCAGAACCAATCCTTGAGGAACTCACCTAGTAACCTCCCTCCAATGTGATAATTCACCTTTCAGCAGAACTTGTTGCTTTTTCTCTTTTAGCCAATTCCTTATCCTGCTTACAGTGATCCTCATCTTTCCTAGTTTAACTAATAATTTCCCTTGTGGTACCATGTCAAATGCTTTACTGAAGTTCAAATATATTAGATCTATGGCACTTCCCTTACATTAAAAAAATCAGTTTTCTCAAAGAAATAAATCAGATTAGTCTGGCATGATCTACCTTTGGTAAGCCCATGTTGTGTTACTTCCCCTTTACCTCTATGAATTTAATTATTTTTTTCTTTCACAATTTGTTCTAAAGCCTTGCATACTACTGAAGTCAAAATAACAGGGGAAAAAGTGATCCAGGCAATTGCAGACCTTTCTTAAATACAGGTACATTATCTATTTTCCAGTCCTAAGTACTACCCCTAAATAGACAAAATTTATTTTAAATCCTCACAACCTGATGTGACGGGTTACCTACCCACCCCTCCCCCCATTCCAGGGTGCCACCTGATGTACTGGGATACCACTGAACCCGCCTGTTCCACCAGTCTGGGCTCTCTTACACTGCCCTGCTGAGCCAAATGAGATTGGTTCTGCATGGGAATTGCCCAATACTCAAGTGCATACCTCCTCTGGCGTGTAAACCCAAAATGATATTGTCTTGCGCTGCACAGGGAACTGTACAGCATAAGCTAATTGAAATTCACCTCCTCCCTCAAAGTAGACAAAAATATGCACAGCTTTTTGTCCCCCAGTTAGGAATTCCACAAACTGTTTTAGAGAAAACGAAACACGTTTATTAACTACACAAGATTTTAAGTGATTATAAGGGATAGCAAACAGATCAAAGCAGATTACTGAGCAAATAAAACAAACATGCAAACCAAGCTTAATATACTAAAGAAACTAGTTACAAGTGCTAATTTCTCACCCTAAATGTTGCTTTAGGCAGATTGCAGAGGTTCTTGAAGACAAGCTGCTCTTGCTTGCAACTTAAAACTCTAGGTATTGCTTTCACAGGCCAGACGCCTTTTCCAGACTGGACTTAGTCCTTCTCCCCCCACCTCCCTTTTATCTTTGTTTCTTAGATGTTTCCAGCAGTCATCCTTGGCGGGGATTCAGTGAAAAATGAACCCTGATTAACTCACTTCCCTGCCTTAAATCAAATTACATATGGCAGGAATCCTTTGTTTCCCAGTTTGATCCCCACCCTCTACCGATGGAAAAATACTAGTAGTCCAAGATGGAGTCCAGTACCAGGTAACATGATCACATGACCCTACAGTGTCAAAGCAGCCATGAGTCAACGGCCCTATGAAGCATCCCAGGAAGGTGGGTGGGTGGGAGGGTGTTACCCAGATGCAAACACTTTTGTAATTGATACATAGTCAGATTCTTAAATTTAGATACAAAAATGATACATGCATACAAATAGGATAATCACATTCAACAAATCATAACCAGGGCCGGCTTTAGGCCGATTCACCCGAATCCGCTGAATCGGGCCCCGCGCCTAAGAAGGCACCGCAGCTGTCCACCCCGCCCTCAGCTCACTTCCCCCTCCTCCCCTCCCCTGAACGCTCCGCCCCCTGCTCCTCCCCCTCCCCTGCTTCACGCAAATATCTGATTCGCGGGAAGTCTGAAAACAAGCAGGGGCAGGCGGCAGCAGGTAAACTGGGCGGGGGGGGGTGCGAGGAGGAATCCGGGGAGGCGCGGCCCAGTCCGGCTCCGGCCGAGCACCCCCGGCCCCGGCTCGGCTCGGGCCCTGGGATGCCAGCCCTGGTTCTGGCCGAGCGCGCCAGCCCGGCCCCAACCGAGCCCCCCCACCCCCCCCCCCAGCGCTGGCCGAGCACCCCCGGCCTGAGCGGCTCCGGCCCCGGTTCCGACCGAGTGCACCAGCTCGGCCCCGGCCGAGCACCCCTGGCCGCGGCCCAGGTCGGCTCAGGCCACGGGGCGCCGGCATCGGTTCTGGCCCCGGCCCGGGCACCCCCGGCCCCGGCACCCCTGGCCCGGCTCAGCTCGGGCCCTGGGGTGCCGGCCCCAGCCAAGTGCACCGGCCGAGCAACCCTGGACCTGGCCCCAGCGGCTCCAGCCTGGACCCAAGCCCCTCGACCCCGGCTGGAGCGGGGCCCGATTCCTCGGGGTGGGGCTTGCCGCAAGCCCCACCCCCAGGAATCGGGCCCCGCTCTTGCTAAAGACGGTCCTGATCATAACCTTTCCAATGATATCTCACATGCCTTATCTTGCACAAAACACATCTTAGTTATGCCCTATTCATGTCATAACAATATCTCTATAAAGAATATGGGGCGTAATGTCACACTGGACTCCCAATTTCAGGTGCCAGCTCTTTCAGTATTCTGGGATGGAAATTATCTGGACTCCCTGATTTGAGCACATTAAACTCTAAGTTTTCCTTCTACTTCATGTGTGGTAAAGTCTTCTCTAAGAATAATTTTTCAAAGCAAGCACTTGGTAAAATTCATAAGAACAGCCATACTGGGTTAGACCAAAAGTCCATCTAGCCCAGTATCCTGGCTTCCAACAGTGGCCAATGTCAGGTGCCCCAGAGGGAATGAACAGAACAGGTAATCATCAAGTGATCCATCCCGTCACCCTGTCCCAGCTTCTGGCAAACAGAGTGACGCCATTCCTGCCCAGCCTGGCTAATAGCCATTGATGGACCTATCCTCCATGAATTTATCTAGCTATTTTTTGAACCCTGTTATAGTCTTGGCCTTCACAACATCCTCTGGCAAGAAGTTCCATGGGTTGACTATGCATGGCATGAAGAAATACTTCCTTTTGTTTGTTTTAAACCTGCTGCCTATTAATTTCATTTGGCAACCCCTAGTTCTTGTGTTATGAGGAGTAAATAACACTTCCATTTCTACTTTCTCCACACCAGTCATGATTTTATAGATCTCTATCATATCCCCCCGTAGTCATCTCTTTTCCAAGCTCAAAAGTCCCAGTCTTATTAATCTTACCTCATACGGAACCCGTTCCATACCGCTAATCATTTTTGTTGCCCTTTTCCGAACCTTTTCCAATTCCAATATATCTTTTTTGAGATGGGGCAACCATATCTGCATGCAATATTCAAGATGCGGGCGTACCATGGATTTATATAGAGGCAATGTGATATTTTCTGTCTTATTATCTATCCCTTTCTTAATGATTCCCAACATTCTGTTCGCTTTTTTGACTGCCACTGCACATTGAGTGGATGGTTTCAGAGAACTATCCACGACTCCAAGATCTCTTTCTTGAGTGGTAATAGCTAATTTAGACCCCATCATTTTATATGTATAGTTGGGATTGTTTTCCAATGTGCATTACTTTGCATTTATCAACATTGAATTTCATCTGCCATTTTGTTGCCCAGTCACCCAGTTTTTGAGAGATCCTTTTATAGCCCTATGCAGTCTACCTGGGACTTAACTATTATTCACTTCCTGGGACTTCGCTATTATTTCTAACAGTAGTTTCATTTGTTTGGTAGAGCTGGGCATGGGAAGCCTGGGCAGCAAGGAAACTGAAACCATTATTAGTTATCCCCATTTTGGCATGTTCTAGACTGTAGTCCTGTTCTACCTCCATGCAGTGCAAGTTATGATGGAAATAGCTCATCAGGAACATTAGCTGGTATAAAAAGACAGTTCTAAAAAACGACTTCCTAGGAATGCTAAGCAGGTCTTGTGCACCTGTCCCAGGAAAGAGCTATTTTTTTCAAGCATACCTCAGGGCCTAGTTCTGTGCGCCTTTTAAAAAAAGTTTACATGTGCATACTTGAAGTCTGCATTCGAATTAGCCATCAGATTCCACAAGAAGATTGGCAAATGGCTGCATATTTTGGATGGTGTAAGGGCATGAGACATCAATACACATTCCCGGATACAATTATGTACAATAAAAAAATCCATAAACATGGTATTGGTACCCTTCAAGGGATTGGTAATGGGGGACACAATCTTTCACTTACAGGTTATGTGTCATTACTACGTGATGGGTGACTGTTCAGTGTGCTATAGGAAATGAGTGGGTTGTCTCTTCAGTCCACTAGGAACTGGACTGATATCTACATCACCAAAAAGAAAAAAACAACAACTGTCATTAATTGGCAAGCCTGCTGACAGTCTCAACAGAACCACAAAGATTTGTGAGAATATGGAAACTGAACTATCCTATCACTTGTAGGCAATTCTTCCAGAATAGGGTTAAGACATATTGTCAGGAAAGTAAAGGAGACCTTTATTACCAGTCCCCATATTACAGATGTTCTAGTAGTAAAAGATTCTAGCCTCCAGAACTGTCAAGATGACACCTATCCACACTTTCAAATAAAGGAGGAGGTGATTAAAAGAAAAACAAACCCACATATCTGTCCATGTACGTCTCTAAGCACTGTTTACATCCATGAGAATATTTTTAGTGAGGCACCCACACTAAAATATTTTGCTTTATATTATGTTCTAACTTGGTTACATTAATCTAAAATAAAAACACAAAACAACTCAATACTACTTAATTAGATTCTCCAAGACAAGTTAACCTAAGCCATATGGTATTTTCCCCAGCAGTCACAATATACTGACCTTGATACTAGGAAAATGTGTGCTCTTCGGCTTTAAAAAAAACGGTGCTATGTACTGTACTGGCAAAAAGGACGCAGTGAAAGAGTGCTACACATCTTACAGTACAATCCTGAATGGCCTCAGAGAAGTTAGTCAAAAGTAAAATATTCTATTTATTGTTAATAACTGCAATGACAGTGTTTGAACAATGATCTCACTAAAAAGGCTGCCACGCTAGTCGGACATCTGGCCTGTAATCAAACTAAATAAATCTTAACATTAAAATGTTAATAAATTAAATCACTCAAAAGAGGTGATCTGTTCAACCAGATAATGTTGTTTTTATAAGGTGGGAAAGATAGCAGGATCTAACTGCTTTGCTGTTGTAAATTTCATTTGGAAAATATGTCTCTCCCTTCACACAATGTCTTGGGGAGTATTTCCTCTCTATTTCTATATCTTAGGTCATTATAATACACATATAAACATCATGTAGTTCATATAAAGAAGAAAGACCCAAGAACCAGAGAAAAATAAGAGCTATAAATAATGCATAGCTGTGTAAATGAATGAGGATGGCTTGAGTCTGGTTTTGACCTTTAGGATAAGTGCAAAATAAGTTCAGATCCTTAGAAGAATCCCAACCTCCCTCCCCTTCTTATGCTTTGCCATCATCCCTTCTTTCTCAGTTTCTCCTTCTCTGTCCTAGGGGGTGACATCTCAGCCTACATCCTCCTCTGTCGTCAACCGAATTCGGTGTCATTAGTTATAGGACTCACTTGCAATGGCTATTTTAAAAGGAAAGTTAAAAAGAGCAAATTCCACACTGAACAGGATTGCGACAGGCAAAATAAGCGGAAGAGCCAGATGCAATTGGGAGAATACAGGCAGAGGATTATGTCACACATATCTTCCCCCTCCGCCCCCGCAAAAATCATCCCAGCCCTTCTCCTCGGTCGGGTGTCACATTAGTTAGTGAAACTACTGTACAACAATCCAGCTCCAAATTCGGAACAGGAGGAGCGGCTTCCATGCAAGCCACATTCAGCAGTTTCCAACTGAGCAATTGCATCCAAATACCAATCCCGACACAAGACACATCTCCTCTCCCCCTGCACTACGTACACAGGCAAGCAGGAGGGCTTGCAGGGAGAGAGATGGACAATTGTCAGTACTCACACTCAGAATAACGCAAGATGGAAGCAGGGCAGTAACTTCACTGATCAATTCTCACAGGCGCCAGCAAAAATACACCGACTCCCGCAGCAGCTGATCCTGCTGGGTCAACAAGTCCTTCAGTGCCTTCCCCCTCTGGATGCGCTGTGGAGCAGTGAGGGGGGAAGGCGGCTGTTCCGCTGTTTTTGGTTTAAGAAGCAATCAAACCCAGAACTGTCATGCAATAAAACCCTCCCTTCGCTATTGCTGCTAGGCTTCTCTCCAACGCTGCCCCGGCTACTCCCGTCCCCCGCACGCCGCAGGGAACTCCCGGCTGAGGCCGGTCGGCGTGCCCTCAGCTCCAGCCAGCATCCCAGAAGGGAAGAGCACAGGGCAGCAGGACGCTGCTTGCTCCCGCCCGGGGAAAGGGGCAGCGCTGGGCTCTCCCCTGGTTCCAGCCCCGCTTCCCTCGGGAAGCGCCTACAGGCTGCGATTGCAGTGCAAGGCGCTGCGGCTGCAGCCGGCTCCTGCCATCCCCCTCCGCGCGCCTTGCCCTGCCCGGCCTCTCCTCGCCGCCGAGCCCGACACCTGGCCGAGCCCAGCCAGCCAATCACTGCAGAGCGCCAGCCCCTGCTCGGGAAGGGAGGGGGGAAGCAAAAGAGGAACTAAGCCAGGGCGCGCGCGCGCGCGCGCGGACCTGGCCGCCTCTCCCAAGGGAGGGGGGAGATGAGGAGTATAGCGCGCGCTTGAACCACGCGAGCCTGGGGCTGGCGCGCGCGTGATCTAAGCCGTGGCACATGCACTGCAGCGCGCAAGGGGGGCGGGGGAGAGGATGCAATTGCAGTCATCACACGGAAGGAGGTGCGTGCGTGGTGCACAGGGCGCCCCAGGGGACGGAGCTCACACGTGCTGTCATTTCACACAGCCTTGCCCGCACACACGCACACGCCAGAGGGAGGGGGAACTCGAGTTGCCACACTATTTTAAAGTTGCAGTCAAGATTGTGAACGTCGCTCTCCCGCTGCCACCTCCCCATCTCACCCCACTTCTGCAGAACATAATAGAGGGGGTGGGATGTCAATACTAGAATGCATAGAGGAAGCAAAGGAATCTGATAGATTAGATCAAAACTAAACTGATGAATTCTGGTCAGGTGGCAGTCCAACCTGATCAGAAGGGGAGAGCTGGGAGAGGTGAAAATTGGCATGTATTAGAGACCAAACCCAGGAAACACAAGCACTAGGAAAAGGATAGGACCACCAAATCTACCAAGGTAATTAGGCACCTAAATTCCAGTTTTAAGCAACAGCACTTCTGTTCAACTACCGCCTAACCATGGAGGCAACTACATTTACTCAGCACCTAAGTTTCTGCAGTAAATGTTCCCTAAGCATATACATTTCTGCCTCTAAGCATGCATACAGCTGCCTCCCTCTAGGTATCTGGATACTTGCCTCATAGTTAAGCAAACTGAGGGAAGACAGGCCCAGTAGTGCTGGAACAATTTGTACAGTGAGGATGCTGAGAACCCTGTATATGATGGAAACCACTTCAAGCCAGGGGTGCAGCAGCATCCCCAACACTAGCATCTATGTTCAGGCCCGTTGGGTCTGATCAAATAGGCGTGTTCAGAGGCTTCCTATTGGATAGGGTCCCATTCAAAACCAGCCAAAGGAGAAGGTAGTGCTGCTGCTGCTGCCCACCTAATAACTTCGGCCCAGTGATTACAGCACTTACCTGGGTTTTAGGACCTTCACCTTGAATTCCCGCCTCAGAAAGAAAAAGGATTTGAACGGGGGTCACCCATCTTTAAGTCAAGTGCTCTAACCACTGGACTATGTAATATTCTGATGTGGGATTTCCTCTCTCTCTCTCTGTATGTTGAAGCAGTTCCACTGTGGATAAACACTTAAATGGTCATTGAGTCAGAGAAAGAGCAAGAGAGAATAAGATTGTAGCCTGGTGGTTAGGGTACCCACATGGGAGGTGGGAGACCCAGTCCTCCTTTCTCCAATCACTCTATTTTTCCAGAGTACAACAGCTTCAACTGCAGACACTGAGGGAGCCCTACAGCAGAATTCAGAGTAGCAGCCGTGTTAGTCTGTATCCGCAAAAATAACAGGAGTACTTGTGGCACCTTAGAGACTAACACATTTCTTTGAGCATAAGCTTTCGTGGGCTACAGCCCACTGCGCTCAGTGATTAGTACATGCTCCTGAGGAATGTGGGAGACCCCTGTTCAAATCCCTTCTAGCCATCAAAGAGAGGATACTTCAGTCCTAGTATGCCACACCCCAGCGAAGTGCTCTACTCCCTGGGCTAAAAGTTATAAAGGAGGCAGTGGGGTCTGTGTGGAGTGAGGCAGGCACCTAACCCATTCTCACAAAAAACAACTTAGGCTTCTAAGCTGTTTGACTCCAGGAGAAGGTTCCTTTTTGTGGATCACAAGCAGACACAGGTGCCTCCTTCAGGCACACACCCCTCTCCTCAGCATTTCCCATTGGCTAGATTAGGCAGCTCCCTGAGTAGCATGTTGGCTTCTGTGGCTCCCATTCTTAGCCACTTATCCCTCCCCATTCATTGGATAGGGAGCCTATCATGCTTTGTGGATTGTAGTGTTGTTTCTGTGATTTCCTAGATGCCTAAGAGTTAGGTGTTGCAACATTCCGCATCACAAAGCTTAAGTCCCTTTGTGGATTCAGGACAGAGCCTCTGAGTGCCTCTACAGTAGAAAAAAAAATAGTGCCTGTGTTACAGCAATGGCCAGAAACAGTGCAGCACAGGTGTTTACCACCATCATCTCATGAAAACCTGCACAGAGCAGCTTTTCATTACATGATGCTAAAACCCCTTATATTCTTGTTTCTACCGATGCAGCTGCACCATTGGTGACATTTACTGCAACCCAGTTAATAAGTTTTCTAGTATGGACAAGGTTTAGGTGGAAAAAAGGAACAATTTATGCATTTTTTAAAGCGGGATGAGGATGCAATGTGGAAATCTCAAGTAAAATTGTTTGTCACCACATATCTTGAAAACGATCAAGTGAAAACTCAACAGTACATAGCAGAAGAGACAATATGTTCCCAGGCTTGGGAATTATTGTTTACGTCCCAGGAACAGAGAGTTTAAAGAGAAGTATTTCACTAATTACCCTGGGTTTTAGTTAAAAACAATAAATCCTGCATGAATATAAATCAAACTGTCTCTTCTGTTGGTCCTATTATGCCTTTCAAGAGTGATATGGAAATGGGGGCGGGGTGGGGGTGGGGGAGAAAGCAGAAAGTATCTGCTCTCTTTGCCCTGTTGTGAGGCTTTTCCTTTTCTGGTCAGAGCCACTATACATTTTACATGTTTTCCTTCAAAGTCTCACTTTTTAATATTTTCTGTGGCATTTTGACTAGTCAGATAACACCATGTTCCCATTCTTTGCAGTAGAGTGTCTTACAATAGATCCTGCCTTCAGGATGACATGATGAGACAAAAGTGTGCTCTCTGGAGCTGTAGCATTCATATATATTTAGCTTAACAAGATCTGAATTATGAGAAATGAAATTTTCATTTTCTCTCCGGGTAATTGCCTCTGTATCAAGATCAGATCCTGTATTTGTTATAATGGTGCCTCTTTTCTTTCTGGTGTAGTGATCTACAAATTCAACTTGAATATGTCTGTTACAACCATAAGTTACATAAATAGTACTGAAGAATTCTTTGGAAGTATGTGAGAGGTAGGAGAGAGAAGTTTTCAAAATGTTCCTGGCCTGTTTGAGTGTATTTTTGTTATTTACCTTGACAATGTAGGTTATGGAGTTCTGTGCTGTTTATAAAATGGATATGTAATAAATCATACTATCTAATAGGCTACTATGGCAGTAATTACAAGTGTAAACATTAATTTGGACAGCTGTTGATACTACTATGCCTATAAATATTTAAAGGTTTTAAGATATGTAACACACCTTCCTAAAAATGCAAACAATCTTCATATATGTCATAAGCTTTCGTGGACTACAGCCCACTTCTTCGGATGCATATAGAATGGAACATATATTGAGGAGATATATATACACACATACAGAGAGCATAAACAGGTGGGAGTTGTCTTACCAACTCTGAGAGGCCAATTAATTAAGAGAAAAAAAACTTTTGAAGTGATAATCAAGCTAGCCCAGTACAGACAGTTTGATAAGAAGTGTGAGAATACTTACAAGGGGAGATAGATTCAATGTTTGTAATGGCTCAGCCATTCCCAGTCTTTATTCAAACCGGAGTTGATTGTGTCTAGTTTGCATATCAATTCTAGCTCAGCAGTCTCTCGTTGGAGTCTGTTTTTGAAGTTTTTCTGTTGTAATATAGCTACCCGCAGGTCTGTCACTGAATGACCAGACAGGTTAAAGTGTTCTCCCACTGGTTTTTGAGTATTTTGATTCCTGATGTCAGATTTGTGTCCATTAATTCTTTTGCGTAGAGACTGTCCGGTTTGGCCAATGTACACGGCAGAGGGGCATTGCTGGCACATGATGGCATATATCACATTGGTAGATGTGCAGGTGAACGAGCCCCTGATGGTATGGCTGATGTGATTAGGTCCTATGATGATGTCACTTGAATAGATATGTGGACAGAGTTGGTATCGGGGTTTGTTACAAGGATAGGTTCCTGGGTTAGTGGTTTTGTTCAGTGATGTGTGGTTGCTGGTGAGTATTTGCTTTAGGTTGGGGGGTTGTCTGTAAGCGAGGACAGGTCTGTCTCCCAAGATCTGTGAGAGTAAAGGATCATCTTTCAGGATAGGTTGTAGATCTCTGATGATGTGCTGGAGAGGTTTTAGTTGGGGGCTGAAGGTGACAGCTAGTGGTGTTCTGTTATTTTCTTTGTTGGGCCTGTCTTGTAGGAGGTGACTTCTGGGTACTCGTCTGGCTCTGTCAATCTGTTTTTTCACTTCAGCAGGTGGGTATTGTAGTTTTAAGAATGCTTGATAGAGATCTTGTAGGTGTTTGTCTCTATCCGAGGGATTGGAGCAAATGCGGTTATATCTTAGAGCTTGGCTGTAGACAATGGATCGTGTGGTGTGTCCTGGATGGAAGCTGGAGGCATGTAGGTAAGTGTAGCAGTCAGTAGGTTTCCGGTATAGGGTGGTATTTATGTGACCATCGCTTATTAGCACAGTAGTGTCCAGGAAATGGACTGCTTGTGTGGATTGATCTAGGCTGAGGTTGATGGTGGGATGGAAATTATTGAAATCATGGTGAAATTCCTCAAGGGCTTCTTTTCCATGGGTCCAGATGATGAAGATGTCATCAATGTAGCGCAAGTAGAGTAGGGGCGTTAGGGGACGAGAGCTAAGGAAGCGTTGTTCTAAGTCAGCCATAAAAATGTTGGCATATTGTGGGGCCATGCGGGTACCCATAGCAGTGCCGCTGACTTGAAGGTATATATTGTCCCCAAATGTGAAATAGTTGTGGGTGAGGACAAAATCACAAAGTTCAGCCACCAGGTTAGCTTCAATTGGTGCAGAATAAGTCCCCCTGAATAGACTTTGCTGATGGCTATACGGTGTGGTAGCACAACCCCATAACTGGTAGGTGAGGTATATGATACTACCACAAATTATGCATTAAAAACCACCACCTGGGACAGATGAGGGGTGATGACCCATCTCTCCGAAGAAGATTAGGTGCCACTACCCAATTCCTGTATTCAAGGCCTTAGTATAGATACAGTCTGCAGACTATGTGCCGAGAAAAGGTGGATAGATGTACACGTTCAAAAAAAAGGTGGGGGTGAGGAACCAGATGGTACAGACTACCAAGACTTCCTGCCATTTGGGATGAATGTACTGTTTTATCATAATCAAGTTGTGGCCCGGTCAAGTCATTTCCAACAATCAGTGAGTCATTGCTGTAATCGGACCATGCTCTTTATACCTCCTGTGTCATTGCAGATTGTACTGTATTGGGCTAATTAGTTTTTCAGTAAAGTTATTTTCATATCTGTTTTTCATGCTTGTTTAACTTTATTTTAAAGTAGCTGCAGCTGTTCATTGCAAGGTACATTGGTTTGATTTCAGTTAAAATATTTTGTATTCAATAAATCTTGGCAGATTATCTAGAATAATATTTCATTTGCATTCATATTATATCACAAATGAAATAAAATACATCAAATATTTATGAATGTGTGACAGAGTGCAGGGTGCAAATAGCTGAGTCTGCACTCTGATCACTCTAAATTAGTTCCCCAGTAGGCAGCTGATGGGGGTAATTACTCAATCAGACTGTCTGACTAAGCCAATTATCCCATCAGCCCTTGGCTGATAAGAGGCAGCACAGGAAGGAAGTGCAAGGGGAAAGGAAGGAGAGAAGGAGAAACAGGGCTAGCTGAGTCTAGCTAGACGGAGGCTGTCAGGGTTCCCTCTGAACTCTAGGGTACAGACATGGGGACCCGCATGAAAGACCCCCTAAGCTTATTTCTAGCAGCTTAGGTTAAAAACTCCAAGGCACAAATTCTCCCTTGTACCTTGGATTAGGTAATGCTGCCACCACCAAGTGATTAGACAAAACTCAGGGAAAGGACCACTTGGAGTTCCTACTTTCCCCTAATATTCCCCCAAGCCCTACACCCAGGGGCAACTCCAGGCACCAACGTGGTAGTCAGGCTGCCTTCAGCAGCATGCCTGTGGGAGGTCCGTGGGTCCCGCGGCTTCGGCGGCGGATACGCCGAAGGCACGGGACCGGCGGACCTCCCGCAGGCATGCCGCCGAATCCGTGTTACCAGTGGACCTCCTGCAGCCATGCTGCCGAAGGCTGTTTGACTGCCATGCTTGGGGCGGCAAAATACATAGAGCCACCCCTGTTTACACCCCTTTTCCTGGGGAGGCTTGAGAATAAACAAGATGAGCACAAACCAACCTTGGGTTTTTTTAGACCAATCAGATTAAACAAAAACAAAAGAACTTTATTAGAAAGAAAAAAGTTAAAAGAAGCACCTCTGTAAAATTAGAATGGAAGATAATCTCACAGGCAGTAAGATTCAAAACACAGAGGATTTCCCTCTGGGCAAAACTTTAAAGTTACAAAAAGAAAACCAGTAATACACCTCCCTCTCAGCACAGAGAAAATCACAAGCCAAAATAAAAGTAAGCTAACGCATTCCTCATTAGTACTTACTAATCCTAATGGAGTTGGATTACTTGCTTTCTTGATCTGTCTCCAACAAGCACACAGAACAGACAGACAAAGAACAGACAAAACAAAGTCTTTTCCCCCACCCCAGATTTGAAAGTATCTTGTCCCCTTATTGGTCCTTTTGGTCAGGTGCCAGCTAGGTTACCTGAGCTTCTTAACCCTTTACAGGTAAAAGGATTTTGTGCCTCTGGCCAGGAGGGATTTTATAGTACTGTATACAGGAAGGTTGTTACCCTTCCCTTTATATTTATGACAGAGGCTCAGAACCAGGAGTCTTCTGTTACCCCCAGGACCTGGTGAGAAAGCCAAAAGCTAGCTGAATATTGTAAATAGGCTGTTGCACAAGAACTGTAGTGTAATTGGTGGAGCGTACACAAAATAAAAGCACACGGTGGAGGCATAGCCACGGGAGTCTGTGCAAGAGGACCCATGCCCCATGATGGAGTATTAATATATTCACTTGTATGAGTTAATAAAATAGCTGCCACACTATGACACATACACCATTTCAAAAAGTGCAGTTCTTCTGCAAACATCATCATCTCACAAACAAAAAGAAGTCACTTCTTCAGATAAAAGTTACAAAAAATAATCTTCCACAGCAGAATTTTTCACAGTAACAAATTAGTTAGAAGAAAATAACTCTCAGCACTGGATAAAAATTAAGGCCACTCATTGCTTACATTAGTACAGTAATCAATAACATCTACCGAGCATTTTAATGTGATTGAAAAAATACCTGACGGGATATCAATCTTGAAACTCACACCTCAAGCTAGCAGTCACTGGAAGAGCAATATGTTTTTAAAAAAGATTAGACATTCATATGAATTACAAACAATATTTGCAATTATACTAGTGAGGGCAAAAATGGTATGTCCTCATGGTTCAGCACATATGCTAATAGCTGAATTCAGGAATAAGGGTATGTCTACACTACGGGATTAATCCGAATTTACAGAATTCGATTTTTGGCAACTGATTGTATAAAGTCAAGTGTATGTGGCCACACTAAGCACATTAATTCGGCGGTGTGCATCCATGTACCGAGGCTAGCGTCGACTTCCGGAGCATTGCACTGTGGGTAGCTATCCCATAGTTCCCGCAGTCTCCTTCACCCATTGGAATTCTGGGTTGAGATCCCAATGCCTGATGGGGCAAAAAACATTGTCACAGGTGGTTCTGGGTACATCCTCCCCCTCCCTCCGGGAAAGCAATGGCAGACAACCTTTTTGCGCCTTTTTCCTGGGTGAACAGTGCAGATGCCATACCGCAGCAAGCATGGAGCCCGCTCAGCTCAAGACAGCAGTCATGAACATTGTAAACACCTCGCGCGTTATCGTGCAGTTTATGCTGAACCAGAACCTGCAAAACCAGGCGACGAGGAGTAGGCTATGGCAGCGTGGCGATGAGAACATGGACATGGAATTCTATCAAATTGCGGACCCCAGCGCTTTGGAGATGATGCTGTTAATGGGGCAGGTTATAGCCATGGAACGCCGATTCTGGGCCCGGGAAACAAGCACAGACTGGTGGGACCGCATAGTGTTGCAGGTGTGGGACAATTCCCAGTGGCTGCGAAACTTTCACGTGCGTAAGGGCACTTTCATGGAACTTTGTGACCTGCTTTCCCCTGCCCTGAAGCACCAGAATACCAAGATGAGAGCAGCCCTCACAGTTGAGAAGCGAGTAGCAATAGCCCTGTGGAATCTTGCAATGCCAGACAGCTACCGGTCAGTCAGGAATCAATTTGGAGTGGCCAAATCTACTGTGGGGGCTGCTGTGATGCAAGTAGCCAAAGCAATCACTGAGCTGCTGCTACGAAAAGTAGTGACTCTGGGAAATTTGCAGGTCATAGCGGATGGCTTTGCTGCAATGGGATTCCCTAACTGTGGTGGGGCGATAGATGGAACCCATATCCCTATCTTGGCACCGGAGCACCAGGGCAGCCAGTACATAAACCGCAAGGGGTACTTTTCAATGGTGCTGCAAGCACTGGTGGATCACAAGGGATGTTTCACCAACATCAACGTTGGATGGCCGGGAAGGGTTCATGATGCTCTCGTCTTCAGGAACACTAAGCTGTTTAAATGGCTGCAGCAAGGGATTTACTTCCCAGACCAGAAAATAACCGTTGGGGATGTTGGAATGCCTATAGTTATCCTTGGGGACCCAGCCTATCCCTTAATGCCATGGCTCATGAAGCCATACACAGGCAGCCTGGACAGTAGTCAGGAGCTGTTCAACTACAGGCTGAGCAAGTGCAGAATGGTGGTAGAATGTGCATTTGGACGTTTAAAGGGTCGCTGGCGCACATTACTGACTCGCTCAGACCTCAGCGAAAAGAATATCCCCATTGTTATTGCTTCTTGCTGTGCGCTCCACAATATCTGTGAGAGTAAGGGGGAGACCTTTATGGCGGGATGGGACGCTGAGGCAAAATTGCCTGGCCGCTGATTACGCGCAGCCAGACACCAGGGCAATTAGAAGAGCACACCAAGAAGCACTGCGCACCAGAGAAGCTTTGAAAACCAGTTTCATGACTGGCCAGGCTACGGTGTGAAAGTTCTGTTTGTTGAAAACCCGCCCCCTTGATTGACTCATTCCCTGTAAGCAAGCCACCCTCCCCCTTCGATCACAGCTTGCTTTCAAAGGAAATAAAGTCACTATTATTAAAAATCATGTATTAATTGATTATAAACATAGGGAGAGAACTGACAAGGTAGCCCGGGTGGGGTTTGGGAGGAGGATAGGAGGGAAGGAAAAGGCCACTAAAAAAGTTCAAAGTAATGACAGCCTTTTGCTTGGGCTGTCCACTGGGGTGGAGTGGGAGGGTGCACGGAGCCTCCCCTCCCCCCCACATTCTTACATGTCTGGGTGAGGAGGCTATGGAACATGGTGAGGGAGGAGGGAAGTTATACAGCATCTGCAGCGGCACTCTGTGATCCTGCTGCTGTTCCTGAAGCTCCACCAGATGCCGGAGCATGTCCGTTTGATCACGCAGCAGCCCCAGAGTTGCAGCCTGCCACCTCTCATCTCGAGCGTCCCTCATAGCCTCATGTTCACTGGCATCTTTCCTGTACTTTGATACCGTGTCCTTCCACTCATTCAGATTAGCTCTTTTATTGTGGGTGGATTCCATGATTTCAGAGAACATTTCATCTCGCATCCTTTTTTTTCCCCACCGCCTTATCTGAGATAGCCTTCGGGACGGAGGAGGGAGGCTTGAAAAATTTGCAGCTGCAGGAGGGAGGGAAAAAAGGGAGAGAAGTATTTAAAAAGATACATTTTACAGAACAATGCTTATACTCTTTCACGGTGAACAACACTATTCACATTACATAGCACATGTGATTTCGGTACAAGGTCGCATTTTGCATCTTAATATTGAGTGCCTGCGGCTTTGGTGTTAGAGATCACAGACGCAGGTCCGGGCAACGGAATGCGGCTTGCATGCGGCCATGGTAAGCCATTGTCTTTCGGCTTCTGCAGCTTTTCCTCCTTTCCCACATACCAAGCAAAGCCCGTTGAGTGCTGCGGTTTTCCGGTTAATATGCAATAGCAGAAACCAAACTAACCGCCTCCCCCCCATCCAATTCTCTGGGATGATCGCTTTATCTCTCCCCGCCACTGCGTGGCTGGTATCAGGGAAGATCCCTGCTAGCCAAATGCGAAAAGCTCAGTGCCAATGATGTCCCTCCCCCGCCCCCCGCTTGGCTAACTGCAGGGAAGGATTTCTTTTCAGCCACAGACAAACAGCCCAGTAGGAATGGCCAGCTCTGTCCCCTTAATTAAATCCCCGTATTTCAACCAGGTTACCATGAACGACATCACTCTCCTGAGGATAACACAGCGAGATAAAGAATGGATGTTGCTTGAATGCCAGCAAACACTGGGGCCATACACTGCCAGGCTTTGTCATGCAATGATACCACGCTACTAGCATGGCGTGGTCAAGTGTCCTACCATGGAGGACGGAATAAGGCTGCACTGCCCAGAAACCTTCTGCAAAGGCTTTTGGAGTACCTCCAGGAGAGTTTCATGGAGATGTCCCTGGAGGATTTCTGCTCCATCCCCAGACACATTAACAGACTTTTCCAGTAGCTGTACTGGCCGCGAATGCATCCCAAGTCCTCAGGGCAACTTAATCATTAAAAAACGCTTGCTTTTAAACCATGTTTTATATTTACAAAGGTACACTCACCAGAGGTCCCTTCCATGGCCTCATTGTCTGGGGGTTGGGAGGTTACTTCAGTCAGGCTGAGAAAAAGATCCTGGCTGTTGGGGAGAACAGAGTGCTGTGTGCTCTCTGCAAGCTCGTCGTCATCCTCCTCCTCCTCATCTTCCCCGTCCGCAGAATCCTCAGGCATGGCTGAAATTACCCCCTGCTCGGAATCCACGGTCAGAGGTGGGGTAGTGGTGGTGGCCCTCCCTAGAATTGCATGCAGCTCAGCGTAGAAGCGGCATGTCTTCGGCTCTGACCCGGAGCGACCGTTTGCCTCCTTTGTTTTTTGATAGGCTTGTCTGAGCTCCTTAACTTTCACGCGGCACTGTAGTGAGTCCCTATTGTGGCCTCTCTCCATCATACCCTTGGAGATTTTTTCATGAGTTTTGGCATTTCGTCCTTTGGAACGTAGTTCTGCTAGCACAGAATCCTCTCCCCATATAGTCGTCAGATCCAGTACCTCCCGTACGGTCCATGCTGGTGCTCTTTTTCTGTTCTCGGCCTGCACGGTTACCTGTGCTGATGAGCTCTGCGTGGTCACTTGTGCGGTCACCTGTGCTCTCCACGCTGGGCAAACAGGAAATTAAATTCAAAAGTTCACGGGGCTTTTCCTGTCTACCTGGCCAGTGCATCCGAGTTCAGATTTCTGTCCAGAGCAGTCACAATGGTGCACTGTGGGATAGGTCCCGGAGGTCAATACCGTCGAATTGCGGCCACACTAACCCCAATTTGAAATGGTAATACCGATTTCAGTGCTACTCCCCTCGTCGGGGAGGAGTACAGATATTGATATTAAGAGCCCTTTATATCTAAGTAAAGGGCTTCATTGTGTGGACGGGTGCAGGGTTAATTCGGTTTAACGCTGCTAAATTCGAGATAAACTCGTAGTGTAGACCAGGCTTAAGTTTTCTCCCATGTTACAATGTTGTACCATTTGATGCATTATGGAGGTTTTATGCCTTCCTCTGTAACACCTTGTGTTGGCCACTGCTGGAGATGGAATGCTGGACTAGAGGCTCTTTTGTTCCATTCCGTATAGCAATTTGTGTGTGTTTTACTATGAAAGATTACTCAGTGCAAAGGGATATTAACTCAGACCACACTTGAAGCAGTCCTTTGCAGCTGATGGTGTGTAACTAAGAGAAGGGCTGGAGAAAAAGAGCACACGTGAGAACAATAGGAGCAGACGGGATAAAATCCTGGGAGTTTATATGCATTGGTCCACCCCACCTGTCTCCATTGACTGCCAATTCCTGATTCTTCAGAGAAGTGTTTCCACTTTAATATTAAACTAATATACTGTATATATACACACACATAAAATATTGAATTATTTTAATATAAAACTCAATGAAATTAATTTACGTGATAATGTTGAAACAATGTTTGAGAAAGTAAATGAGAAAGTCAAAAAGTGTTCCAGTGAAATGTTTTAGTTTCAATGAAACTATTTTTTTAAATGGATATCTGTACTGGTTCAAATTTTTCAGTCATCTCTAGTCATGACAAAGGTAGGTTAAAGAAAACAAAACCAAAAGCCACCTGTAGTCTCCAACATTTTAGAGACTATGACAGATTAGTATAAAGGAGCAGGGCCGGCGCTTCCATTTAGGCGACCTAGGCGGTCGCCTAGGGCACCAGAATTTGGGGGGGGCGGCATTTTGCCATCCTTGGCGGCAATTTGGCGGCAGGGGATCCTTCTGCACTCCGGGTCTTTGGCGGCAATTCTGCAGTGGGTCCTTCACTCGCTCCGGGACCCACTGCCGAAGTGCCCCAAGACCGGGAGCGCGGAAGGACCCCCGCCTAGGGCACCAAAAACCCTGGCGCCGCTCCTGTAAAGGAGAAACCCTAGTACGTATGTTGCATGGCACAAATTTATTATAGCAGAGTGCATGATAAAAGTATTGTAAAAATTATATGATGTGTAACAATAACTGGGTGAAGCAGCAAAGTGTCATATTTAAGATGGCATTTTTTGTCATAATGTGACCTTCTTTCAGAGAAAAGGGGGAAAAAAATCAGCCAAATATAAATGGAAATAAGTAGATACATCTCCCTTGGAAATCCTAGGGCCAAATTCAGTAGTGACAAAAAAAGTTGGTATAAAAGTTAGATG
The DNA here is from genome assembly GCF_011386835.1 of Chrysemys picta bellii. Classification (NCBI taxonomy): domain Eukaryota; kingdom Metazoa; phylum Chordata; order Testudines; family Emydidae; genus Chrysemys; species Chrysemys picta. The sequence goes on from NC_088792.1 coordinate 86,701,841, forward strand.
TGGGTAAACTGTAAAGTTGATCATAAAATAAGTGTAAGTGAACTTAAGTGGGAAAGTAATTTGCACCAAACTGCCGTTCATCATTGGATATACAAAATGAGTGCAACTTACACATTGGGGAATAGGGAGAAGCTAACAGGAAAAGTATCTATCAGGAAGGTACACCACCTCCAGTGTTTCTGTAAAATTCAGCTATTGTTGTAACCTACTGAGTTGCATTGACTTATAGTAGGGGCTGAAATGAACACCACAGGATACTAAATCAGTGTTAGTAACCCTTCCTTTACAAATTAACTAAATGTAATAGGTCTGATTTTCCTTTAACTCAGGTCTTAAATTCTCATCAAGTATTTCCTGGACCCTCCCACATGTTTCCTCCCCCATTTGTGGGGCAGGGCTTCCGCCTTGTGGGAGGCACCAGGCTTCTACTCCACAGTTTGAAAATATTTACCGAAGCTCTTCTCTGGACAGCTCTGGCTGAATATAAGCCCTGCTTTCACTTATACTGGTAAAAAGAACAGGAGTACTTGTGGCACCTTTAATAAATTTGTTAGTCTCTAAGGTGCCACAAGTACTCCTGTTCTTTTTGCAGATACAGACTAACACGGCTGCTACTCTGAAACTTATACTGGTGTGAAGCCAGTGTGACTCAGCGGACTACAACGGAGCTGCTCTAGATTTACATACATGTAAGTGAGATGAAAACCAGGCTCCAAAACCTTCAGCCTCAGACCTCAAATAACTCTAGAAAACAACAAGTAGTAAACTTCTAGCAGGTAATAACTAACTTCCCAGAACTCAGTTTCCAGATGCCCCAAACTTCTGTGGAAGGCATATTGCCTCATCCAATCAGAATAATGGAACTTATATATTTAGGTTTGCACAGTCCCTGTTAAAGAAGGACTCATGCAAAGCTCCTTGTTTCTGCCACACAGACCCCTTATGAACACAGATCTTCAGAGTATTGCTAGCTGTGAGCAGAAAATAAAGACAAGGCATAAATAAGTAAATCTTTGTTGTTTGCAATAAGAATGGATCAATTAATAAGTAATCCATAATTGTGTATTTAAAAATATTTCCTATAGTGACATTTACATGAAAATGAAGTGAATAATTAAATAGTATTTTTCAATTCATAGCAACCTTTCCCCCTAGTTTCTCAAAGGACTTAATTAAATTAAGCTTCAAAATACCCATGTGATGTAGGGTGTTGTGATAATTAAAGTGAAACAGTTAAGTAACTCAGGGCTCAAGGGCAAATGATAAATGAGTGCCAGAGCTGGGAATAATTATAGTTATAATTATTAGTAATAAGAATTTAAACACCACCATAATTTGGTATGGCACTTTACAGAGATTTCAAAAGACTTGGTCCCTGCCCCAAAGAGCTTACCATATAAATTAGACAAATATTGAACATGAAAAGAAATAAAGGCAAAGGTTAGGGAAAGGAGGGATTAGGATTAAATAAAGAAAGCAATATGTTTTTATATAGCAGACAAATCATACACAAGACCTGCATGTCTACTTCCACCATAGAATCATAGAACCACAGGGTAAAAAGGGACCACAAGGGTCATCTAGTCTAACCCCCTTCCAAGATGCAGGTGTTTTGTCTAAACCATCCAAGACAGACGGCGATCCAGCCTCCTTTTGAAAAACTCCAGTGAAGGAGCTTCCACAATCTCCCTAGGCAGTCTGTCCCATTGTCCGACTGTTCTTGCAGTTAGGAAGTTTTTCCTGAGATTTAATCTAAATCTAGTATGCTGTAGTTTCAAGTATCAGAGGAGTAGCCGTGTTAGTCTGTATCCCCAAAAACAAGGAGTCCGGTGACACCTTAAAGACTAACAGATTTATTTGGGCATAAGCTTTCATGAGTTAAAAAAAAAAAAATCTCACTTCTTCAGATGCATGGAGTCAAAATTACAGATGCAGGCATAAATACACCTCTACCTCGATATAACGCTGTCCCCGGGTGCCAAAAAAAATCTTACCGCGTTATAGGTGAAACCACGTTATATTGAACTTGCTTTGATCCACCGGAGTGCGCAGCCCTACCCCACTGCTTTACCTTGTTATATCCAAATTCGTGTTATATCGGGTGATGTTATATCGAGGTAGCAGTGTATACTCATAAGAGAAGGCAATCCCTGTAGTTTGAACCCATTGCTTCTTCTCCTGCCTTCTGTGGTAAGAGAGAACAACTTTTCTCCATCTTTAAGGCAGTCTTTCAAGTATTTGAAGACTGCTAACTCCAGTGTTTTCTAGATTCTGACTTTTTATACTTTGGTGCAACACACATTTAGTTTTACCAATAAACCAAGCTGCACACAATGATCTTTTACTTCCATTTCATTTTAAATAGCCTTTACAATGTTATTTTGTATTCCTTATATCTTAATATCTTTTTGTAAGACTCAAAAGGATGCAACTAATTTTGTTAGTTGTTTTCCTGTATCACTCCTGATGGCCTCAGAACACCCCTCTGACCTGGGCGGCCACCTAGGGCGCTACAATTTGGGGGGTGGTGACTGTGGCGGTATTTCGGCGGTGGGACCTTCCGCTGCCTCTGTGGGGGGGGTGGCATTTCGGGGCGGGACCTTCCTCCGCCTAGGGCGACAGAAAAGCTGGTGGCGCTCCTGCCTGTGAGGTAGGGAAGTGCTATTATCCCCATTTTACAGATTAGGAACTTGAAGAGCATAGAGGCTAAGTGTCACATAGGAAGTCTGTGGCAAAACAGGGACTCAAACCCAGATGACCCAAGTCCTAGGCTAGTGCCCTAACTCATTGTATTAGCCTTCCTTCCATCACACTTAGGCCTGCTCTACACTACAGAGTTAGGTCGACATAAGGCAGCTTACGTCAACCTATTTATGTCAGTGTCTACACTACAGCCTTGTCCCGCTGATGTAAGTGTCCCATTACACCAACATACCACCACTTTCACAAGAGGAGTAGGCTTATGTCAGTGTAGTTAGAGCGACGCAATGTCTGTGTAGACACTGTTGTTTTCATTGGCCGTTCGCTCTCTTGTCAATTTCACAGCTCAAGCGAAGCTGTGAAATAGACAAGAAAGTAGGCAGTAGAGCCCAGCTTCCCCTGGCTCCTCTGCAGAGCTGGGCAACTCTCCCCGCTGCTCCCAGCAGGGTGAGAAGCCCTGCATGGCTTCCTCCCCACTCTTGGCCATGAACAGGGAGCAGAGGTGGGGCAGCCCACCAGGAGACCTGGAGCCTGTGGGGCAGGGAGCTGCCAGTGGAGCAGAGAGACTAGGGTCTCAGCTCCATACACTGCCCTTCTTAGGTCAGTGGAAGCACTTCTGTTGAGGACGTGCACCGCTGACAGAAGGAAGGTAGTGTGGACATCTGTAAGTCGACCTAATAGAAGTCGTCTTATGTTTTAGTGTAGACACCCTATGTAACAGTCTAATAGGACAGGAAAAGAAAAATAATTTATCCAATTGAGGAAAGGAGCACTGTTGATCCATGAGACAAACAGGACACAAAGCATTGTGGCCAATTATCACTCTGAATTTTGGGGGGGGGGGAGGAGGAGGAGGAATCACATCAGAAAGGTGAAAGTTTGGGAATTCCAAATGTCCAAAATAATCCTGGCTTAATTAAATATGGGCAGCATGATCTAACATTTTTACTGCTTCTTTATTATGTACTAAAAGTGGTTTCAATTTTTTAAAAAACACTGATCATCTGACTGATTTTTACATTTGAGATATCAGAGCTTCAACTTCTCTTTTTGCTGGAGGACCTTGGTAAAACCTTTGATGAAGCTGAACAGTGATCACGTAAGGTTACACAACCCGAACTGCAGTTATCTTCCTAATTAGAGATTCTATGGAAACAACATGCACAAAGGACAGAGTTTGGACCCTAGCATGTGGAGTAAACAGGGAAGAGCAGTTTCTTCAAATCACCCATGGTGAAGAAGGAGACTGCAAGGAGACCGTTGTGACTCCTTGATCATAGAGATGTAGGGTTGGAAGGGACCTCAAGGGTTCATCTAATCCACCCCCCATGCTTATGCAGGATTAAATATACCTAGAACCTCCTCAACCACTTAGCTGTAGCGTAAATTAGAGCTGCACAGGAATAGCTCTAATTTTGTGCCACTGACATAAGGCCCTTTCAGCAGTGAGGAGTTTGGTGTAGTGAAACTATGTTTGACATGCTGCCTCCCCTCCCTGTCCTACCCATATCCTGCTTCCCCCATAGAACCTCATCCCCCCTTCTGAGCATTTAACTGTCAGCCTCTAACAAACCTCAGTTAATCATGTGCAAATGGTAATTTTCAGAGGTTTAATAACTTGGCCAAATGGGTGGATTATCACAGGGACAACAAAGGGCACCTCTCTGAGCCCAGAGCGATCCATTGCCAAATTTCAAGAACTTGCTCCAAAGCATGGAGGCACTAGAGCTTCGCAATGAAATGGTTGAGAGAACTCAACATGGGAAACACAACATACATTTCCTAACCCTCCTTCTTGAAAATGGCTGGACTGTTTTTACTGCAACTTAAAAAAAATAAAGAATGTAGTCTGAGACAGATTCTGAGCATGTTACATTTCAGCATAAACAGTTATAGTTTGGCAAAATAATAAGCAACTGATAACAGGGTCTTATAATGGAAAGTGTTAGGCAACCTTAACTATAAGTGCCACTGCCAACTCAGTCTAAAATCTGATTAAAGAGAACTGAGCCAAACCTTCATTCAAAAGTTAAATCTAACCCCAATTTTCTTGAGGTTCAAAATCAGCAAAACTTACTCACATATCTGTCGGTGTGTCACTTTTCACAGCCTCTTGTGCCTGTGCAATGGAAGTGAACATACTGAGTTGCAATGAGAAGTGGCTATTCTCAGTATTTCCCATCTAGCTGAAAGTAGGAAGTCATGGCCTAAAAAAACACTCATGAAAATGCACTTTTGATATTTTCATGATAATTCAGAGAAGCTTCAAATCAGCAACTGAATTTTTATTGTGTAATGTAAGGCACTGTCATGTCACAGATGCCAGAGCGGGAAGGGAAAGGGCTACAGCCTCCCACTTTTTGAACAGGAGAATAAGACCACTCCAGAGCTGGGTGATATAACAGCAGAGCCCATTCTCTGCTAGTATGATGGAGGGCGGCCAAACCAAATTTGAGTGACATTGCAACCCCATGCGTGAAGTTGCCACCCTACTGAAATTTAGCCCAGCCACCCCTCAGTCAGGGAGGGGCAGCGAGGCCAAATCTGAGTGAGTGGAATTGCAACCTGGTGCAGGGAGTTGCAATACCACTTGCATTTGGCCTGTTTGGGTTTCCTGGCCTCCATTTTTGAAGTTCTTGCAGCACCCTTGTTACATATCTCTTATCTGAAATGAACAAAGCTTTCAAATTTCACCAAGCATCAGCCTGTCTACACTAGCCAATTTAGGGCTAAATTCTACTGTCAGGAAGATCTGCACATGGATCCCCAATGGTATGATATCTGTGTGCGAGCCAAGCTGTGGAACTCAAATAAAATGTTTTAGTTGCACCTTTCAAAACAAACACGGAACAACATTCTGTTTGCATGAATGCTCCTGGAAAGACAAACACATTGCCTGCACTTCATAAAGCTTAAATAAAGAATGGGTGACACCTTACTTTTGCTGCTGCCCATGGGCACCAGGCTTGGGGTTCAGAGAACTGGGCCTCTTGTGCTAAATACACCTACAAATACATACTTGCATGGGAATATTCATGTAAATGTTTCAGTGAATACATATTTATACAGCCATCTTGAAGCTCCTCATTGGTTTGGAAATTATCCAGTAAGAAGCAGAATCAGTACACTGTGGCTTAGGATATAAACCACAGTGTGAGAAGAGTATTATGAGTAGTCAAAACTCAAAACCACATTAAAGACTAGCATTTTGCAAGTAGGTTGTAATCAGAAATATGTTCACATGAACCATTCATCAAATAATGTAAAACAGCAATGAAATTAATAAAACAATGGTTCTCAAACTTGTGTACTGGTGACCCCTTTCAAATAGCAAGCCTCTGAGTGCAACCCCCTTAGAAATTAACAACACTTTAAAATATATTTAACACCATTATAAATGCTGGATGCAAAGTGTGGAGGTGGAGGCTGACAGCTTGCGATCCCCACCCCGTAATAACCCCCTGAGGGGTCCCAACCTCCCAGTTTGAGAACTTCTGTAATAAAAACTAAAGGTCTGTTCATGTACATTTCAGAAACAGAAAATGGCTAAAATTCGTTGACTAAATTGATCACTGAAAATAGTTCACCCAGCTCTAGTCACAACAGATAATTTCAAAGAGTGTTTCCAAATGGACTCTACCAGGCAATTTTTAAAAGATCTCAAAATAGCCCGTCTGCTGGTGACTCTTCCACTGAGTCAGTTTTACTGTCACCAAAAAGAAAGGTTCCAAAAGGAAGCAGTGGCAGTTGTGGCAATTAGTAGAATGTGGAGATGCCTTTAGCTTTGCTCACATTATTATTGTTTAATATTTATATTACAACAACTCCCAAACACACCAATTAGGATCAGTGCCCTCTTGTGCTGAGGTCAGTACAAACACACACTAGTGACACTGTACCTGTCCCAAAGTGCTTATGCCACAAAATGCCATAATTCCCCTCTCACATTTTGTATAATCAGTTCATTCCACTGTTTTTTCACACATGAAAGAAAACTTCTACCATTCAACTTATCCCAGAAATCTGAAATAGCATGAAATGTATTGGAGCAGGATTATAACTGTCACAAGCTGCCAAAATGATTTTGGGGCTTTATGGAATTCAAATCCTCCACGGATTTTCACAGTTCCACATAATGTTCTTGTGTGCTAATATTTGCATTGGGATCTTTTACATTCACAGATAAATGTGAGAGAAAATAAACATATCCATCTATGTGTCTAAGGCTTGGTCTACACTACCCCCCCTAATTCGAACTAAGGTACGCAACTTCAGCTACGTGAATAACGTAGCTGAAGTTCGAAGTACCTTATTTCGAATTAGTTCAAACTTACCTTGGTCCACACTCGGCAGGCAGGCTCCCCCGTCGACTCCGCGGTACTCCTCTCGGCGAGCTGGAGTACCGCAGTCGACGGCGAGCACTTCCGGGTTCGACTTATCGCGTCCAGACTAGACGCGATAAGTCGAACCCAGAAGTTCGATTTCCAGCCGTCGAACTTGCCGGTAAGTGTAGCCAAGGCCTTAGTGATTCTATATCTAGGGAGATTACAACACACCAGTTATTCCACCTCAATTTTACTTCATTTAATCCCACATCAGGACTGTAGAATAAGATTTATTGTTGTGCGAGTCTAACCACTCTTCAGGACCTAACCATGTCCCATTTTAGCCCCAATCTAGAAAAGGAGCAAATGCAGCATAGAAGATTTTTTTGGGGGGGTAAGAAAGAATTCAGCAAATTTGCGATTTCTAATTTCTACCCCAGTTTTATTATTTACATGAGATTTGCCCAATCAGTCTAAGGCTGGATATCAGTACTTTTGCACATTTAGAAAAAACAATGCTTCTCCCCCCCACCATGAGTAGTTCTTTAACCAACAGGGTGTGTCATCCCAGTTATAAAAGAAAATGTTGAATTTTACTTCCCCATACCAGTTCCAGATGAACATGTAAAAACCATAATTGGGAGATTAAAAAAAAAATCTAACACTCAATTTATTGATAAACTAAAAACTCAAAGACACACATTTTTATATATATTGAAGTGTTTTATTATTCTATGTGCAATCAATTATACTACCCACTTCTGATGCATCTCTGTTATAGTTCTCAGTCATGACTAAAGCTGGGCAAATATTGTAAAAAATATTTGTGAATATCAGGTTGGATAATTTTTTTTAAATTAGTATTTGTATTATAGTAGCATCTAACTATTCCAACAGAAAACAGGGCTCCATTGTGCATACACATAGTAGCCCCTGCCTCAAAGTCCAGAGTCTAAATGGGTAAGGCACACAAAGGATGGAAATAAAGAAGTTTCATTATCCTCATTGTATAGATCTGTGGCACAGGAAAGTTAAGATAATTTCCCAGGTCACACAAAGTCTGTGGCAGAGCCAGGAACTGAACACAGATCTCCAGAGTCCCAGTCCAGTGCTTCAACCATAAAAACATTCTTCTCATGTTATCCTGTTCACAGCCCCTTTATAAACATTCATATGAGTGAATTTTTGTTCAGAAGAATAGAAAGAGGAGAAATTTTGCACCAATAAATATCCTCCTCCATCCCCCGGCAGCAGAACACTGCTGGTTGTGCTGTTTCAGTGCCATCTGCAGCTGCCAATGATGGGGAAAGCATTTGACACTGAGGGTACATCTCTACAACAATTAAACATTGTGGCTGGCTTGGGTCAGCTGACTTGGGTTTAATGGGGCTCAGGCTGCAGGGCTGTAAAATTGCTGTTGAGATGTTCCAGCTCAGCCTCGAGCCCAGGCTTTGGGACCCCGTGCGGGGGGAGGTCTCAGACCCTGAACGTCTACACAGCAATTTTTAGTCCCACAGCCCATACCCTGCGAGCCTGGGTAAGCTGACCTGCACCAGCCACAGGTCTTTTATTCCAGAGTAGACCTATCCTGAGTGTACAATGAGATTAAATGTCTCAAAAAGAAGATCTGTCAGTTAAAATGCACTCCAGCATCAGAATTAGCATAAACTGAAGCATTTCTATCTTAGACCATATGACCCTGTATTAGCTATCTATATTGTGTTTTGCCCATCGATGTTACAATACATTTTATTATAGCTTTTTCTGGCTATTAAATCTTTGGGCAGAAACTTTCCATTCCTAATCAAATAAAAGTGGCTTGATTTCCAAAGGGATGAAGCATCCACAACTCACATTGCAAGTCACTTTTCTTTAGGTGCCAAAATATGGACCCTTAATTTGTGTAACTTTAGGCACGTGCCTCTGAAAATTTGGCTGATGTTATTTACCAGAGGCAAAGAGCCAACAGCAGAACCAGGAAGAGGCCCAGTTCTCTGAACCCCAAGCCTGGTGCCCATGGGCAGCAGCAAAAGTAAGGTGTCACCCATTCTTTATTTAAGCTTTATGAAGTGCAGGCAATGTGTTTGTCTTTCTTTAAGAATTAGAAGGAATTTAACAGTTAAAAAAAATCTGATCATGTACTAATAAGGTTGCAAAGTTAAAAGAAAAAAGGCAGGAAATGCAAATGATAAGGTTCCGATGGCATCAAAATACACATCCTGCATATTGCTATGTGACCTTGGTACTTTTAAAATATTTTATGGTCTATATTCAACAATATTAATAGAAGTAGTTTCAGCTATATAGTTTAGGCCAAATCCTGTTTGTTGTATTCATACAAACAGTTGTATTGCAAGATAAACCTCTTGTGAAGATAAACAAGAGAAAAATAAAACTTCAGACCAATCTAACATTTCTGTAGAAACCTTAGCTTTTGCAGTTCCAGTGACTTATTTTCATTTTTCCTTGCTGCCTTCACATTGCATTAGTATAGTTTCTTGTAATAGTTTAATGTAATTATCACCTACACAAACAAAAAATATCCATAAAAAATACCAACAAAAAAGTACCTGAGCTAGTCTGTGAGCACTAAGCAGAAGTTCCTTGTACATTAAGAATACAGACACTTAGGGTATGTCTACACTACAAAATTAGGTCAATTTTATAGAAGTCAATTTTTAGAAATCGATTTTATACAGTCGATTGTGTATGTCCCCACTAAGCACATTAAGTCGGTGGAGTGTGTCCTCACTACCATGGCTAGCATCAATTCACAGAGCGGTGCACTGTGGGAAGCTATCCCACAGTTCCCGCAGTCTCCGCTGCCCATTGGAATTCTGGGTTAAGCTCCCAGTGCCTGATGGGGCAAAAACATTGTCGTGGGTGATTTGGGGTACATGTCAGTCTCCCCTTCCTCCTTCCCTCCATGAAAGGAACTGCAGACAATCATTTCGTGCTTTTTTCCTGGGTTACCCGTGCCGATGCCATAGCACGGCAAGCATGGAGCCCCTGTTGTGAGCATTGTAAACACCTCACCCATTGTACTGCAGTTTGTGCAGAACCTGGCTAAGAGATGGCAGCACAAGGACGATTGTGAGGAGGACATGGACAACACTGTAGTTACAAATGTGAACTCACCAGAGGTGCCTTCTCTGCCTTCAGGGTCGGGGATCCCGCCTTGGGAGGGTATTGGCTCCAGGGGGATGAAAAGGTCCTGGCTGCCGGGGAGAACGGATTCACCGCTTGCCTGCTGCGCATTCTCCTCCTCTTCCTCGTCCACAAAATCCTCCTCCCTGTTGCACGAGAATTCCCCCTTGCAGGTGTCCACGGACAGTGGTGGGGTAGTGGTAGAGTCCCCCGCTAGAATGCCATGCAGCCAATCATAGAAGCTGCATGTATGGGGCTCTGACCCAGAGCAACCGTTTGCCTCCTTTGTCTTTTGGTAGGCTTGCCTGAGCTCCTTGACTTTCGCGCGGCAAAGCTGTGTCCCCCTGGTGTAGGCTCTGTCCATCATGCCCTGTGCGATTTTGGCATATATATTAGCATTTCTTCTTTTTGTTCAGAGTTCTGCTGGCACAGATTCTTCTCCCCATACAGCAATCAGATCTAGTGTCTCCCATTCGCTCCATGCTGGAGCTCGTTTGCAATTCTGGGGGGACTGCATGGTCACCTGTGCTGCTGAGCCCGCCACGCTGACCAAACAGGAAATGAAATTCAGAAGTTCCCAGGGCTTTTCCTGTGTACCTGGCTAGTGCATCGGAGTTGAAAGTACTGTCCAGAGCGGTCACATTGGAACACTCTGGGATAGCTCCCGGAGGCCAATAATATTGATTTGTGTCCGCATTACCCCAGATTCGACCCAGCAAGGTCGATTTTAGCGCTACTCCCCTTGCCAGGGAGGAGTACAGAAGTCTATTTTAAGAGCCCTTTAGGTCGACGGAACGGGGTTGCTTGTGTAGACACATTCATTATAAAATTGACCTAACACGGCTAAATTTGACCTAACCCTGTAGTGTAGACCAGGGTTTAGATAATCTAGCAGAATTAGAAACACAAAAGGGCATATACTTTACTATGCCTAGACATGTAATTTATGAGAGAATACAGAGTGGCCCTTTCAGTCATCTTTAGTAAGAGCTTCACAGGAAGAGACTGGCAATGAGCACAGACCTGTCATGTGCCCAGTAAGATCCCTGGACAGCAGGCAGCCAATGAAAAAAAAAAAAAAAAAAAAACATGGGCAGGCCTTGTCTCTACTTTATTATAAAGAGGGTTCCCAAGGAATGACAAATGAAGATAATCCCAAAGAGATGGTGGAATCCTGAACCATTGGGACTCCCTTAACTGGGTACAGATTAATTAGTATTAGGGTGCAGCATCCCCACAATGCTGAGAGTGGAACCCACATCTGGGTGCCAGAGGCTAAGCCAGTATGTCTCCAAAGCCCCAGGAGTCCCTCTATCATCAGGAGGCACTTTTCTGATTTTCACATCACTTGATGGAATGGGACCTTCCCAAAGGGATGTGCAGGGAAGACGGAATGGGAAAACTATGGATAAGGAGTAGGATAAAAATAGCTAGGATTGTAGCTAGGGGAGTGAAAAAATAAAGTAGAGAAAGAAACTATTCCAACCTATGTACCCAACTATTCTAGTCAAATACCACCGAGTATCAAGCTTCCCATTCCTGAGCAAGCTCACAGACAACCTAGACAGAGACCTACTAACAAGTTTCTCTCTCCAAAGTGGATATCGTAGACACAGCACAATCTGGATTCAGGTCAGGACATGGGACAAAGCACATTTAGTGGTTTTGATGGATGATGATCTCCTGATGTCAATGGATGAATCCATTCTCATCTCCTGGACCTCTCTTCAGCATTCAGAGCAGTTGACTCTACATGCTGTCCCACCTGAGAGAGGCAGCCAGGGTCGAGAGGCATGTGCTAAAATTGTTTAAATCCTTTCCTGGAAGAAAAGGCTGAAAAGATAGTGGTGGAAAATTGTACCTCCTCCATTAGATCCCCCACTTGTCAAGATTCAATTCTCTCTCTAAACCTTTTCAACATCTGCATGCAGCCATTAAGTGACCTGGTAAGATGACATGAACTGAAGTGCCAGCAATATGCAGACGACACACAGTTCTACTTAACCTTCTCTGTACACAACTGTGTTACCACCTCCAAGATGGCCCAGTGCTTGGATTAGATCAGTTCACAGATGAAGAACAGCTGGCTGACACTGAACCTGAAAAAGCTAGAGGTGATGCTGGTGGGCAGAGGGAAGCACTTTGCAGCTACGGTGCAGTCTCCTTTGGTTGAAGATACACTCTCACTTGTGAAAAGAAAGAGGAGTACTTGTGGTACCTTAGAGACTAACAAATTTATCTGGGCATAAACTTCCATGGGCTTAAACCCACTTCATCAGATGCATGAAGTGGAAAATACAGTAGAAAGTGTGTGTGTGTATTATATATGTAAATAAAAATAAAAATACAATACACACCCACACCCCGAGAACATGAAAAGATGGGGGTTGCCATACCAACTCTAACGAGACAAATCACTTAAGGTGGGCTATTATTAGCAGGAGAAAAAAAAACTTTTTAGTGATAATCAGGATGGCCCATTTCAAACAGTTGACAAGAAGGTGTGAGTAACAGTAGGGGGAAAAATTAGCATGGGGAACTAGTTTTTAGTTTGTGTAATGACCCATCCACTCCCAGTCTTTATTCAAGCCTAATTTAATGGTGTCCAGTTTGCAAATTAATTCCAGTTCTGCAGTTTCTCAATGGAGTCTGTTTTTGAAGTTTTTTTTTGTTGAAGAATTGCGACTTTTAGGTCTGTAATTGAGTGTCCAGGGAGATTGAAGTGTTCTCCGACTGGTTTTTGAATGTTATAATTCTTGACATCTGATTTGTGTCCATTTATTCTTTTGCGTGGAGACTGTCCTGTTTGGCCAATGTACATGGCAGAGGGGCATTGCTAGCATGTTTGAAATGGGCCATCCTGATTATCACAACAAAATTTTTTTCCCCTCCTGCTGATAATAGGCCACCTTAATTGATTTGTCTCGTTAGACTTGGTATGGCAACCCCCATCTTTTCTTGTTCTCTGTATATATATCTTCCTACTGTATTTTCCACTCCATGCATCTGATGAAGTGGGTTTTAGCCCACGAAAGCTTATGCCCAAATAAATTTGTTATGCTCTAAGGTGCCACAAGTACTCCTTGTTCTTTTTGCTGATACAGACTAACACAGCTACCACTCTGAAACCTCTCATGTGAATGCTTCTAGATTTGTCACTGACATTAATCTCTTACCCAGCAGCATCCACAAGTAACATCTGTGGTTGCCTAGGAGATTGCAACCCATCTTGGTGTAAAATGATCTGGCCTGGATTATACATGCCTTTGTCACCTCCTATCTAAATGATAGCAGTGCAGTATATCTGGGAACGAAGCTTTCAGCCCTTAGGAAATTCCATCTAGTACAGAATGCTGCAGTGAATCTCCTCAACAACATAGCCTATTGAGAGCACATGAAAATGTCGACTATAATGATAAAGCTTTTTTTATACAAGAGAGAGATTCTAGGGTCTGGTCTGAGAGCATGGGACTAACTCCCAGAGGAATTAAGGACCATCACAAACCTCACTCCCTTCTGCTCCAAAAACAAGGTGCACTTCTTTGACCTTGCCTTCTCTATTATGCACATAAAAAGTAATAAACCCTTACTAAATCAAAACAGCACACTGCATGCACAATTGTCCCCCTGGGGAAGAGGAGACAAAGAACCACAAATGGCAGATGTTAGTCACATTGCTTAATACACTACTGGAAAGTGCTCAGATACTATGATGGAAATGGTATAGGCACCTATTTAAAACAGAATATATATTTTTAAAAACAATGGAACTAGCAAGTTGTGTCCCAAGCACTCTGACCACTCTGCTTGTAGGACATATCCCGTTTCCCCCCCACACACACACCTGGCATCCATTTTTTGTCTCCTTAGACTGTAACCTCTTCAGGGAAGGGACTGTGTCTTCCTGTGCATTTATCCTGTGTCTAGTATACTTTTAAGTCTGTTATTGAGTGTCCAGGGATATTGAAGTGCTCTCCTACTGGTTTTCTTGGACACTCAATAATAGACTTAAAAGTGCCCATTCTTCAACAAAAAAAACCTTCAGAAACAGACTTCCAGCTCTGCAGTTTCTCATTGAATTAATTTGCAAACTTGACACCATCAAATTAGGCCTGAATAAAGACTGGGAGTGGATGGGTCACTACAAAAAGTAATTTCCCCCTCTGTTGATACTCACACCTTCTTGTCAACTGTTGGGAATGGGCCACATCCACCCTAATTGAATTGGCCTCGTTAGCACTGACCCCCCACTTGAAAAGATGGGAGTTGCCTTACCATGTGCTGTATATTTATACCTGCTTACTGTATTTTTCACTCCATGCATCTGGTGAAGTGGGTTATAGCTTACGAAAGCTTATGACCAAATACATTTGTTAGTCTCTAAGGTGCCACAAGGACTCCTCATTGTTTTTTCTTTAATACAAGTATCAAAAACAATAATTCCCTTAGAAAGAAAAGCAACTCTTTTCTTGTCCCAAATTTCTCCTTCCACAAATTTGTTTATTATTATATTTTGCGATCTGTACTGGCCAAATAAGTCATTCACTATTTAGATTTATTATTCACAGACAAAATGTTAATAGCAGTGAAGATAATTTTTGAGCTAAGTGCTTTTTATTTAAAACAATCTGCTCTCATCTTAACAGCTATGTTTCTGCTCATTTCCTCCCACTCCCGTCCATCTTCTCTCAAGACAATAATTTATTGATATAGGCATTCTGGCATCAGAATGGTTTGTTTGGTATAAGAACCTAATTAGAATGGAATATTTGCTTAAAACTGAATAGTACCTGTAACGGGGTCCACTTACCACTAGAGTGCCTCCTCCTCTTGGCTGCACAGGTCTGATGCCCCTTTCTATCACTTGTTCATGCGCCCTGCTGCCTCTCTCCCTCTCTGCAACTCAGGGTGGTCTCCCTACATGGCTTAACTAGATCACTGTGTGTTTTTCCCTTCTGAGGATTATCAAAATGTCTCAGCAAGGAATACAGTGATAGATTTAACAAACTTTCTTCTAGTCTGATATTTGGAATGTATTTTTTCAATTAGGGTGTGTGAGATCCACTTATCTTACACCTACTTTCTCCCTCTACTGGTCTGATACAGAATGATAAATTACTTTCCACACGGGAGATTTCAAGGCTTTTCTTATTAAAAATTTGACCTTTGTATTTGTAACACAAAAAGGATAACATGATCCCCATGAGTACATTCTTTGCAGTATTTATGCATCACATGCTATCATAATTCATGAACAAATGCCAAAGACAAGTTCACAGCTTTGTTGCTGTGACCATGTTCGCATTATTCCTCCTCAATATACTTCCATTGTACAAGGATTTTAGCTTGATTAGTCACATTATGGCAAGAGACTTAATCATAAATCCATGCTTAATTGTTTGTGGTCGCAGAGTGGTGAATGCAATTATTGTGTGAACTGTTTCTATGCAAAGTGGAGAACACAGCATATAAAGAACAAATCCTGGGTCATCTGCCTTTTCAGAAAATGTAAAAACCATAGAAGTTTTCCTGTTTTCCAAGCCACACCCTACATTTAATTTAGAATATCTCCCTTAATTGCCTATAGCTCAATCTTTAAAATGCTGAGCGCTCTGTCCCCAGTCCAAAAAGTACTTAAGCAGAAGCTTAACCTTAAGCACACGAGTAATCATATTATAGTCAATGTCAATACACACACCTTTAAGTGCTATGTTGGATCAAGGACATTACTTTCAGCACCTTGCAGGGCTAAGTGCATACACAATGTTTCATGTAGAATATAATCCAGAGATTCTTCCACTTGCTGGCCATCATCTCCAACACATAAAAATATTCATTTTTAACATCACTCATGGAAACTATAAGTTTGTACTTCAATATTTGCACCCGGTAAAGCTCACATTGTGAGCCTTATCTGACAACAGAACTATAATGAGAGGATTTCTTTCAACACTAAACTCTTCAGAGTCCTTGGCGGTCTGTTGCTACTCTACAACAGACTCCTGTGGATGGTTACAGCGGTGATATGCAAGCCTGCTGAGCTCCTTTGCTCCTCTTTGAGCACGAATCTGCTAGGTCTAAGCACAAATTTGCATAAGCAGCAGATCCATGGAATTGTGAGAACCGCAGCAACAGTGGAGAGAGTTCATAAGGCTCAGGCACTTTGAAGATGTACTTTTATTTAGAACTTGAATTCATTTTCACACTGGAGACTAGATTTACTTTGCTTTTATCGGTACAAACTTGGTACATTATACAAGAGCCCAATCATTCAGAGCCATTACAATTAATGGCACCCTTTCACTATAGCCAAGGAATCTGCAGCTTTGACATGAAGTAGAAAAAGATGACCAGAAAAAGTTCTTAAAGAATGTAATGACGCATAACTGTCCTGAAAGACAAAATATTCCAGAACTAGAGAAAGTCCAAATGAATGCAAACTCAAGGGGAACAAATGAATGCCACTGCTAGGCTTGATGGCAAGTTGAAATGTTTAGTGAAGATCTGTGTGTTAGAGGGAAGGAGAAAGGAGAAACAACTACTTGATAGTATATGAAAGAATATAAACCTTACTGTCAAAGACTTAAGACAGAAAGAGAAATAAGCTATGCTAGGCTTCAAGGGTGGCTAAGCAAATGCTTAAAGCTAATCTCAGTTTGGACAGGTATCAGGGGGGGGGGAAAATCAAAGAACACGGACATTTTTTAAACTAATAAAAAGAAAGAAGTACTTTGGAGCAACCCCATAGGCAGCAAAATAAAGAATGTAAAAAGAAAGCAGAGCTTATTAACCTGAGTTCATGCTTTTTTATTCTGAGGCCTTCTGGCTTTTAAAAAGAAATAAACACTTATAGGTTCAAGAGGTTTCTAGTCTTCAGGCCAGATTCTAATCTTAGGGTATGTCTACACTACGGGATTAATCCGAATTTATATAATTCGAATTTGGGAAACAGATTGTATAAAGTCGAAATGTATGTGGCCACACTAAGCACATTAATTCGGCGGTGTGCGTCCAAGTACCGGGGCTAGCGTCGATTTCTGCAGCATTGCACTCTGGGTAGCTACCCTAGGCTATCCCATAGTTCCCGCAGTCTCCCGCGCCCATTGGAATTCTGGGTTGAGATCCCAGTGCCTGATGTTTTTTGTCCCATCGTCGCAGGTGGTTCTGGGTACAGCCTCACCTCCTCCCTCCCTCCCTCCCTGCATGAAAGCAACGGACGGCAGACAACCATTTCGCGCCTTTTTTCCTGGGTGAACACTGCAGACTCCATACCACGGCAAGCATGGAGCCCGCTCAGCTCAAGACAGCAGTCATGAACATTGTAAACACCTCGCGTGTTCTCGTGGAGTTTATGCTGAGCCAGGACCAGAAAAACGAGGCGAGGAGGCAGCGGCGGCGGCAGCGCAGTGACAAGCATGATGAGGACATGGACATGGACACGGACACAGAATTCTGTGAAACCACAGGCCCCGGTGCTTTGGAGATCATGTTGTTAATGGGGCAGGTTCTATCCATGGAACGCCGATTCTGGGCAAGGAAAACAAGCACAGACTGGTGGGACCGCATAGTGTTGCAGGTGTGGGATGATTCCCAGTGGCTGCGGAACTTTCGCATGCGTAAGGGCACTTTCATGGAACTTTGTGACTTCCTGTCCCCTGCCCTGAAACGCCAGAATACCAAAATGAGAGCAGCCCTCACAGTTGAGAAGTGCGTGGCGATAGCCCTGTGGAAGCTTGCAACGCCAGACAGCTACCGGGCAGTCGGGAATCAATTTGGAGTGGGCAAATCTACGGTGGGGGCTGCAAGTAGCCAAAGCAATCACTCAGGTGCTGCTACGAAAGTTAGTGACTCCGGGAAATGTGCAGGCCATAGTGGATGGCTTTGCTGCAATGGAATTCCCTAACTGTGGTGGGGCGATAGATGGAACCCATATCCCTATCTTGGCACCGGAGCACCAAGCCACCGAGTACATAAACCACAAGGGGTACTTTTCAATGGTGCTGCAAGCACTTGTGGATCACAAGGGACGTTTCACCAACATCAACGCGGGCTGGGCGGGAAGGGTTCATGACGCTCGCGTCTTCAGGAACCCTACTCTGTTTAAAGGGCTGCAGCAAGGGACTTACTTTCCGGACCAGAAAATAACCGTTGGGGATGTTGAAATGCCAATAGTTATTCTTGGGGACCCAGCCTACCCCTTAATGCCATGGCTCATGAAGCCATACACAGGCAGCCTGGACAGGAGTCAGGAGCTGTTCAACTACAGGCTGAGCAAGTGCAGAATGGTGGTAGAATGTGCATTTGGCCGTTTAAAAGGTCGCTGGCGTTCATTATTGACTCGCTCTGACCTCAGCCAAAGAAATCGCCCCATTGTTATTTCTGCTTGCTGTGTGCTCCACAATCTCTGTGAAAGTAAGGGGGAGACCTTTATGGCGGGGTGGGAGGCTGAGGCAAATCGCCTGGCTGCTGATTACGCGCAGCCAGACACCAGGGCGATTAGAAGAGCACACCAGGAAGCGCTGTGCATCAGAGAGGCTTTGAAAACCAGTTTCATGACTGGCCAGGCTACAGTGTGAAATATCGGTTTGTTTCTCCTTCATGAAAACCTGCCCCCTTTATTGACTCATTTTCTGTAAGGAACCCACCCTCCCCCTTCCCCCAGCTTGCTTTCAAACCAAATAAAGTCACTATCATTTAAAAATCATTTATTCTTTATTAATAGATTAGAAAAAGAGGGAGGGAACCCGGGTGGTATTTGGGAGGAGGACCGGTAGGAAGGAAAAGGCCACTAAAAAAAGGTTAAAAAAATGACAGCCTTTTGCTTGGGCTGTCCACTGGGGTGGAATGGGAAGGTGTACGGAGCCTCCCCCCCCCGCGTTCTTACACGTCTGGGTGAGGAGGATATGGAACATGGGGAGGGGGTGGGGGGTACAGGGGCTGTAGCGGCAGTCTGTTTTCCTGCAGCCGTTCTTGAAGCTCCACCAGACGCCGGAGCATGTCTGTTTGCTCACGCAGCAGCCCCAGCGTTGCATCCTGCTTCCTCTGATCTTCCTGCCGCCACCTCTCATCTCGAGCGTCTCTCCTCTCCTCACGTTGGTCCCTCATGTCCTCACGTTGGTCCCTCCTGTCCTCACGTTCACTGGCTTCTTTCCTATACTTTGCAACCGTTTCCTTCCACTCATTCAGATGAGCTCTGTCACTGCGGCTGGATTCCATAATTTCTGAAAACATCTCGTCTCGTGTCTTCTTTTTACGATGCCTTATCTGTGATAGCCTTCGGGATGGAGGCTTGAGGAATTTGCAGCTGCTGTAGGGAGGGGAAAGAAGAGAGAATTGTTTAAAAAGATACATTTTGCAGAACAATGCTTATACTCTTTCACGGTGACCAACACTATTCACATTACATAGCACATGTGATTTCTGTGCAAGGTCGCATTTTGCCTCTTAATACTGAGTGCCTGTGGCTTTGCTGCTAGAGATCACAGGTCCGGGCAACAGAATTCGGCTTGCATGCGGCCATGGTAAGCCATTGTCTTACGGCTTCTGCGCCCTCCTTTCCCACATACCAAGCAAAGCCCGTAGAGTGCTGCGGTTTTTCTGTTAACATTCAGCAGCAGCAGAAAACAAACTAACCACCCCCCCCTCCCGCCACGAATTCTCTGGGATGATCGCTGTACCCCTCCCCCCACCGCGTGGCTGGTATCAGGGAAGATCCCTGCAGGAACCAAACTAACTCCCCCCACCCCCCGCAGCCCTCCTCCCGCCATAAATTCTCTGGGATGATCACGGTATCCCTCCTCCCACCGCGTGGCTGGTAGCCAAACGCGAAAAGCTCAGGGCCAATTTCCCATCTGCGCTTGGCTAACTGCAGGGAAGGATTTATTTTCAGCCACAGGCAAACAGCCCAGTAGGAACGGCCACTTCGGTCCCCTTAATTAAAGTTCCCATATTTCAACCAGGTTACCATGAGTGATATCACTCTCCTGAGGATTACACAACAAGATAAAGAACGGATGTTGCTTGAATGCCAGCAAACACCGGGACCATACGCTGCCAGGCTTTGTCAGGCAATGATACCAGATTACTTGCTGCAAGCATGGCGTGGTCAAGTGTCCTACCATGGAGGACGGAATAAGGATGCACTGCCCAGAAACCTTGTGGCAAGGCTTTTGGAGTACCTCCAGGAGAGCTTCATGGAGATGTCCCTGGAGGATTTCCGCTCCATCCCCAGACACGTTAACAGACTTTTCCAGTAGCTGAACTGACCGCGAATGCATCCCAAGTCCTCAGGGCAAAGTAATCATTAAAAACCGTTTGCTTTTAAAACAAGTTTTATATTTTAAAAGGTAAACTCACCTGAGGTCCCTTCCATGGGGTCAGGGTCTTGGATACTGGCTTGGGAGGGTTGGGAGGGTACTTCAGTCAGGCTGAGAAAAAGATCCTGGCTGTTGGGGAGAACGGAGTGCTGTGTGCTCTCTGCAAGCTCATCCTCCTCCTCCTCCTCCTCTCCCCCATCGGCAGAATCCTCAGGTGTAGCTGATGAGACTATCCCCGACCCGGAATCCACGATCACAGGTGGGGTAGTGGTGGCGGCCCCCCCTAGAATTGCATGCAGCTCGGCGTAGAAGCGGCATGTCCGCGGCTCTGACCCAGAGCGACCATTTGCCTCCTTTGTTTTTTGATAGGCTTGTCTGAGCTCCTTGACTTCCACGTGGCACTGATCTGAGTCCCTATTGTGGCCTCTCTCCATCATGCTCTTGGAGATTTTTTCAAAAGTTTTGGCATTTCATCTTTTAGAACGAAGTTCTGCTAGCACTGAATCCTCTCCCCATACAGCGATCAGATCCAGTACCTCCCTCATGGTCCATGCTGGTGCTCTTTTTCGATTATCGGCCTGCATGGTTACCTGTGCTGATGAGCTATCTGTGGTCACCTGTGCTCTCCACGCTGGGCAAACAGGAAATGAAATTCAAATGTTCGCGGGGCTTTTCCTGTCTACCTGGCCAGTGCATCCGAGTTCGGATTGCTGTCCAGAGCGGTCACAATGGTGTATTGTGGGATAGCTCCCGGAGGCCAATACCATCGACTTGCGGCCACACTATCCCTAATTCGAAATGTTAAAATAGATTTTGGCGCTACTCCGCTCGTCGGGGTGGAGTACAGAAATCGATTTAAAGGGCCCTTTATTTCGAAATAAATGGCGTCGTTGTGTGGACGGTTGCAGGGTAAATTCGAATTAAAGCTGATAAATCCGAATTAAAGTCGTAGTGTAGACCAGGCCTTGGTTACATCAGCATAAATCTTGAGTAAATCCATGGAGTTTAAGGGATTTATGCCAGTAGTACGGAGATCAGAATCTAGCCCTTCATTTTTGGGGTTCATACCAGCCATCATATATTCTATATATAGTATATTTGGTTTTGGAACAGGTGGTTTGAAGAGATGTGCTTTTCCTGAAGTGGACCAGGTCTGAACAGTATCTTAAGAAAGAAAGAAATAGTGGACAGAGTGCATATTTTTATCATTCTGGTCAAACGATGGGTGAATGCAGAGTCTGGAATTACATATATAGTAGGCACTAATTACATAGTGCCTTTTCAATGCTCTTTGGATTCATATTTTCAACTTCACTGTAAAAAGGGCACACCAGACCTCTCTGAACAATTTTAAAATCTAAAAGCCTAACCCAAAAAAACCCACCAATTGTTATGGCATTAATCAAAAGACACTAAACAGCCTGGGTGAAATCCACAAAATCAATGGGAGTCTTGAGATTGATGAATGGCAAAACCTCCATCAATTTCTATGGGGCCAGCATTTCACCCCTTATCTACACACAGAGAGATACACTTAGCTATGTCAAAAATAAATATATAAATACAACTGAAAGCATTTAAAAAAAATCTAAATTTATTTTTCACTATTTATTATAAGCGATATTATGAATCGCCCGGATAGGTTGCTCAGGATATAAGAGGCGCTTTTAGACTTCTGCTTTCCTCCGCCATGTGTGGTCTCCCCACATCACCAGTCTCTGCAGGTTGGGATGGGGTAGGCGAAGAGAAGCAGTCTGTGCAGAGACATTATGACAGACAATCAGAAAGGGAAGTAATCTGCTATGAGGCATGCACCAGTAACAGATTACTTTACCACGAAGCAAGGGAGGAAGCCATGTGTTATACTGGAAGGTGTTAATGGTGGTAATCAAGTGGGTCTTTGATCTATAGATGATCACAGACCTCATTAAAGCTGATGGATGTGCTAGAGAATCCTTCCATAGGGGCTTAATTATTTAGCCCCTTTTACATAGTGATAGCCGGAAATAGAAGCCACTGCAGAAGGCACTGACTGGGCTGCATGGCAAGGACTAAACAAGAACTCCATGAAAATATC
The DNA here is from genome assembly GCF_011386835.1 of Chrysemys picta bellii. NCBI lineage: Eukaryota > Metazoa > Chordata > Testudines > Emydidae > Chrysemys > Chrysemys picta. The sequence goes on from NC_088792.1 coordinate 86,724,406, forward strand.
AGTCGCAGGGAAACTTCTCTTGTTCTCCCTGCCTCCCAGGAAATCACCTGCTATTGTTTGTTTCTACTGTGTTTAGGGAAACAGCACTTTATTGCTTCTTTACAAAGAATGTATAAAGAAATATCTCCTGAGCCCCAGTCCTGTGCACTATCCACTAAACCAAACTGTCTCCCAAGGGCTTATGAGGCAACAATCTTTTCTCTCTTCTGAACTTCCTGCCTACATTTGTCCTGCATTTGCATTGGAGCTGGTTGGGGAGTTTTTGGCAGCATGTTTGTCTGTCAGAAAATGCCTATTCATTACAAGTAAAACATTTTATAGAAGTGTGTCCATTTTGACAAATTTTCATTTTTTTTTTTGGGGGGGGGGGGGGGGGGGGAGGAAATCCAACATGAAGCCTTTTAGTTCCTCTGAAATGTTCCAGATTGACATTTTTGGAATGGAACATTTCAGTTTCTCATTGTGAAATGCCTTTTATTCAATATTATACAAAATTAAAACATGGTAGCATATCAAAATTGGAATGAACGATTGTTAGGCTCCTTCTGAGAGCTGTTCACTTTTATGTTGCCGCAGGCTGACCCATTCTGAGATGTTGTTTCAATAAAAGATGGGCCACTCTGGCCATCGAGAATCTTATGAACCTGAAACATGATAAAAATACACAATTTGACTGCCACTTATTCATTTCTCTTAATCCAAAAATAGGATTTTAATTGCCAGTTTACATCATATTTGCCATTCTAACTGTCAAAATAACCCCTAACCTTATGCCAATTCTAGTTTTGATTCTTGTTTTTCAGCTAACACTGGTTAAATGCTCATTTATTGCTATATAAATATCAATTCTGAATCACCACTGTTACCTAAATTTTATGATGGTGGAATTTGATGTAGATTTCAATGAACTTGCACTGGTGTAAAACTGGAGTGACAAAGTGGTGAACCAAGCACATTGTGCATCTCTGCATATTAATGTGAAATGGTTCTGTGTTTAGATAAGACACCCACATGGCCAGATCCCCAGCAATTGTATATCACTGATTTACAGGAGGTAAGAACATAAGCACGGCCATACTGGGTCAGACCAAAGGTCCATCTAGCCCGTTATCCTGTCTTCCATCAGAGGTCAATGCCAGGTGCCCCAGAGGGAATGAACAGAACAGGTAATCATCAAGTGATCCATCCCATCACACATTCCAAACAGAGGCTAGGGACACTATCCCTGCCCATCCTGGCTAATAGGCATCGATGGATCTATCCTCCATGAATTTATCTAGTTCTTTTTTGAACCATGTTATAGTCTTGGCCTTCACAACATCCTCTGGCAATGAGTTCCACAGGTTGACTGTGCATTGTGTGAAAAAAATACTTCCTTTTGTTTGTTTTAAACCTGCTGCCTATTAATTTCATTTGGTGACCCCTAGTTTTTGTGTTATGAGAAGGAGTAAATAACATTTCCTTGTTTACTTTCTTCACACCAGTAATGATTTTATAGACCTCTATCATATCCCCCCTTAGTCATCTCTTTTCCAAGCTGCAAAGTCCCAGTCTTATTAATCTCTCCTCATACGGCAGCCGTTCCATACCCCTAATCATTTTTGTTGCCCTTTTCTGAACCTTTTCCAATTTCAATATATCTTTTTTGAGATGTGGCAACCACATCTGCACACAGTATTCAAGAGGAAGATTTGGCCCAGAGTATTAAATCCTTATACTCTTTTCTCATAAGCCAATCCTTCCAGCCTCTTCTTCATTTTTTGTTGCTCTTCTCTGAATTTCCTCCAATCTGTATTGTGTTAGTCAAATGTCAGAAAGCAATGCCATCCATAGTTGGACAGTTAAATAAAAACATCCAATTTTATAACATGGCTTAAACTGCTTCCTATTAAAAAAAAAAAAAAAAAAAAAAAAGACAGTGCATCTATCATCTCCGCTGTCTGCTTACTTCTTGAATTCCCTCTAAAAATTATTCTAGTAAGAAGAAAAATGTACAAGCTCTAAAGACAGCAAGGGCAAAGTCCTCTGTGAGGATTTAAAAATAGGTATGCTATAAAGGGTATAGGTAGGTACACAGATTTTTTTTTTTTTTTTAAAACCTCCCCAGCACTGCTTGCAACCCTTATAAATATTCTGGTAGCATCACAGTAAAATTTACGGCATGTGTTTAAATAGGCTGGCTAAACAGAACGCTACACGCCTGTCAAAATGCAAGGATTTCATGTTTTTGGATCATTATCCAATCCATTTTTCCAATGTTTCTTCTTAACCATGTAACTTTTGCCTTAATTGCTTACATTATTTTTTGACATATTTGCATAGGAATGATTAACATACCATCAGTTACTACACATCAATTTGACATATGACGGATTAAGTTCTGCTACTACTGTAGGGTGGTGTGAGTGAGCATTCAGCACTCTTTAAATGCATTGATTTTTTCCCCCTGGATCATTCTTCTAACCCTCTTGGGGACTATTATAATATCCAGAGCTCTGATATTTTTATTGTCTCATTCCTAAAAATAACAAACAGTGCACAGCAACATAAGCCCATTCCAACAAAGCCCAGCCATGCAATTAACAAAGAATTTATGCATTATGTGTTGTTTTCTAAAAGCAGTTTTGCTCAGCAGAATTTTAATGCATAATTTTTCCACTGGCTTATATTGGATAGCATGATCAGTGTCACAAAGACATTTGCTTTTAAGTGCAAGTTTGTTCCTATTCTGTCTAGAGGTGGCCGAAAAGAAATTATATATACACTCATCTCTGTTTACATAGAAAAGGGCACACACAATTATATGGAGATGATACCCGTTTAATTAAGTTTTTATCAAGGGTAAGTATAAGGCTGTACAAGCAAATTAAATTTATTGGGTTTAAGAGAAGGAAGAATGTGGTGACAGAAATTTAATAAAAACTTAAAAAAAAAACCAAAACCCTGCATCAGCATTTTACCTAGACATTTGGTTTGCAATTAAAGAACACAAATGGAAATTTCAGCAATAAATTTAAAACCATGATAACAGAATAGACAGCCACCAGCTAGGCAGCGTTTGAATAGTTCTCAACTGATGTGCACTGAACATTAGAAATAGGCTTAAGAAAACAAGGTTAAAATCTTAAATAAAACAAGCAAACAAGCCTCCCCCCCAAAAAAAACCACACCTGCAAACCACTGAATTCTGTAAATATTAGTGCTTATTACTGATTTGCACTTTAAAATATATTTGGAATTCAGCAGAGTGGCATTAAGTAGTATATATTAAGGACTTAAAAATATAAGAGCTAGAATAATTAAGAACTCCATCCAGCACATGCACTGTGGAGACCCCAGATACATTTTCCAAGGTTTAAATGCTTTGCAGTGACTTTCGGAGTACAGAAATTGGCCTGACTGGATACTACATTCCGAAGTGGTAGTGATTTATTTGTTGGTTTTGTTTTAACGGTTTCAAGTTTGTGCATATAAACCTTACATTTTTTTTATTTTAAGCCTGGGACATATTGTTTAGTAAGCTCAGATAATCATTCACATTAGACTGCAGATAAATGAGGAGGACTGAGTGTCTGAAGTCATAAAGTAATCAATGTAACCCTTCTGCCAGGTATTGTCAGCAGCAAAAAGGGCCAGGTTCAATTATCTTGGGGTTCATTCTGAAAGCTTAACAAAAAACACCAGCTCGAGCCCCCACCCAGAAACCTGGGAAAACGACACACTTCCCTGGGAGCCCTTCACTAGGGTGATCAGATGTCCTGATTTTATCAGGACTATTCCAATATTAGGGGCTTTGTCTTCTCTAGAACCCTATTATCCCCCACTCCCCGTCCCGATTTTTCACCCTTGCTATCTAGTATTCCTACCCTTCACAGGCAATACTTCCCCTATGCAAGCACCAAGTCCATTGTACAAACAAAGAAAATTGTATTGGGGAGTGAGGGGAAAGCCAGTAATAATTAATCTGTATAGCTCTATTAAGTAAAACTCCCATGTCATAGAGTATCTCAGCAACAGTCTTAAACTCAGACATTCACTCAGTTATTAGCACCCAACAAGGCAACGCATTCCTACAATAGCCACTCCCGTCCTCCACTGCACCCCCACTCAGAGTTTGTAATGCAAGGTTTGTGGAGTCCAGAGTTCAGGCAAGTCCATCCTTACCCTCCTAAGAGAAGTGCTCCCTGGTCTGGTCCCAGGGCTCTACCATGTAACCCAGCTGTAGTGATTACAGCTTTTACTGATTGTTTGGGGGGGGGGTGAGGGGGTGCTCATTGGAATTCTTCAGTTATGCTGCTGCAGCTTTGGCAAAAACCAACACCATCATCCACCTTGAAACCACCTCCCATTCACAAGAGTTTCCACATACAGAACTCAGAGCAGAGGCTTTGCAGGGATTCACCCACTCCAAAAGCTAGAGTCCCCCTCCATATTGCTACAGCTTGTGCCCAGGCTCAGCTAACCAACTGTGCCAGCCTACAGTTTGGTTAAGTTGACCCCTCACCCCAGCGACATGTTTTGCAGTTCACTTGTCATTTCAGTATACAACAGAGGTAATAACCCCCCCAGACTTAACCCCCTCCCCCCCAATTGTCTCAACAGAAATGCAAATGAGACTTGGCCTATACAATCATTTCTCTTGCTCACCAGTAGATGCTGGCAGAGAGCTCACTTCCTTATGAAATTTATGTCCATCTTGAGTTCTCAAGCAGGCTGCTTTTCTCCCTGTTCATCAACAAGTCTGACTAGCAAGCTCCCTACACTCTAGGGCTTCAAACCACAGAGCTTACACATCAATACAATTTCTGTGTTCAAATATTGTGTGAATTTTATATTATTTTAAGAGGTTAGTGTAACTGAATTCTGGCTAGAACCTCTCTGGGTTGCATTTTGATCCTAACTCTTCAACAACATCTTGTAAAAGAAGTTACAGCCTCTAAGAGTGCAATATAAGGGCCTGATTCCAATCTCATACTGGTACAGTCAGGTGTAGCTCCATGGAAGCCAATGGAATTACACTGGCTTAAGTGAGATGAGAATCTGTCCCTTTATAAGCAAAACAATCCCAGAGGAAAAAAAAAAAAAACACCACATGAAAGCTACTCACTGGCCTCATGACAGCATGAATTTTATACAGAGGTGCTGGGGAGTGACAGTTTTAGCAGATGAGAGAAAGAATGATTCATAGTATTGATTTGTTTTTGTTATTAGCCCTCAGACAGATGATATTACTGTACAGATCTGTGGTATAGGTTTACTAGAAATGGGTCCAAACCTAAACCTCAGAGCTGAAATCTGGAGTGAAGATAAGGGATAAAATCCTGTTCTCGTTGAAGTCAATGGCAATGGTGAAATGGGTTAGTTTACCTTTAGAGACTTCAGTTTGAATATTGCCCTAGAACACAAGTGAGACTAAGAATTAGCTTGGTAGCCTCATTCCAGTCTTTTTTTGTTTACAAAATAAAATATTGGACATCATTCTTTGCTCAAGAGTAGCCAAGACTGACAAAGTTGTGTACAAAAATCTTGCCCCGGGTCTGGCTCAAGCCAGCACTATTTGTATGTTTTATATAAGCATTATAAAAAGAAAACCTTTTCCATCAACACTTCCTAGACAATGTGCTTTAAGCAGCACATTTTACCTAGATACATTTGCCTCCTGCGCTGCTATTTGCTATGATAAATTTCTTGCAGTTGCACAATGGCATTTTAATAATCAAAGGTTATTGAACATACTTTTCTTGAAATGTGTGCCCATAAATCTCAAATTTAATCTGTTTTGTAATTCATTTGTGCTGCAAGAGCATGCTTCCCTTTTATCTTTCTTTGCAATCACACCTTTATAAATCTTCCTTTGCCCTCTTCATTCCATCTGAGAAGCTTAGCCTCCCCCCGGTTTATTTTTTCTGCAGGAGCACTAGTCTGCTGCTGCTGGTCCATTTATGACTGATGCTTTCTAGGTAGGGACTCTCTCACAATGAGATTTACAGTACCTCACAGAAGTAACAAACAGTTCATAGGAATATTCTTCATCTTTCTCCTTTTCACAGTCCTCAAAATTCTCCCAACCTTCTCCAAAACAGAGAATCTTGTTTGAGCAGGTGGCATTGTGTGGTGTGGCATTCCTCTGTCCTACTGACCTTTTCTACTACACTTGCTATAGTGTGTAGTCTATGGTCATTGAACTCTCTCAAGTCCAGGCTAGATGCCTCTATCCTAGAAAAGGGGATATCCCTCTGTCTCGTTGTCAGTTATTTGCAGTTCCTTAATACGTAGAGCAGCCAGTTAATTGTCAACATCTAGAATTCTCAACTCAGACACTCCAAGGGTGCAAGCGTCATATCTGTGTAGGCAGGCACATGTTTATCATAGCATATCATTTTTAATTTCCTGGAGCAACATTTCTAATGGCATATTGGCAAGGTTCCCAGTATGAGACTTGAGCATATTATTACCTGGCTACAAGGTTACACAGAAGTATTATATGATCAATGTGTATCAAACCAGCTGTCAGTCTTAAATTACCGAGCCTAAACTGAGCAAGGAGACACAAGGTGGGGGAGGTAATATCTTTTATTGGACCAACTTCTGTTGGTGAGAGAGACAAGCTTTCAAGCTTACCTAAAAAGGAGCTTGGTGTAGCTCGAAAGCTTCTCTCTTTCACCAACAGAAGCTGGTCCAATAAAAGATATTACCTCCCCCACCTTGTCTCCCTAACATCCTGGCACCGACATGGCTACAACTACAACAAAGGATCATATAATCCCACATACACATTGTGTAGCAAAGAATTAGAAACCTTCCTCCAATGGCCTGAAACCAGGCACAATGGGGAGAAGACCCAAAGTTTCATCCTCTTCCCTCGTTCTTTGTGAAACATGGAAGCTACTTTGCTAAAGGACCATGAAATAGGGCCTCTGGGATGAGTGGGACCTGGCCAGACTGGGCATGGCTAGGGAAAGATGCTCTATATGCAATCCACAGGCAATTTTATCTGGGCATAAATGCTGAACCCCTGTCAGTACACACATCTGCAGAGTTCTACTCGGCCCTCTCTTTGCTGCTCAGGTGGGAGCTAGATGGAAGAGGCAAAGGGGGAGACGTGCTGCCAGGAGGAGGGAGCAGCTGGTGAATAGCACTCTCCATAGGATAGCCTGAGAGCAGCGGCACCGGAGGCAGCAAACAGGGCGGCTAACAGGGGAGTTTGAGAGGGAGTTCTCATTGGAGGAGAAGGTACCTGTATTTGCGTCTGTCCTTGTTGTTCTTGTGTGTTCCTGTGTGTTTGTAGGGGCCTGCAGGGGCTGGGGGCTGGGAAGGACGCCGAGCCCTGAGTAGGGGGCGGGGCTTGGCTGATTAGGGGGCCCATAAAAGCGGCCTCCCAGCCAGGCAGCGGCACAGCTGCGAGCAGCGGCACCGGAGGCAGCAAAGAGGGCGGCTAACAGGGGAGTTTGAGAGGGAGTTTGCAGGGGGAGGCAGGAGGGCGCGGTGTGGTGTGTGCTCTGAGGCCACAGGTGCAGTGGGCAGAGATTACAGCAGCCATGAGCCAAGCAGCAGCAGCAGCAGACAGAATGCAGATGGCCGCATGTGGAAGCTGTGGTATGTATATGGTCCTAGCAGGGGAGCCGGAACACAGGTATGTGTGTATGAAGTGTCGCCTGATAGTGTTACTGGAGGAAAAGATTAAGGGGCTGGAGATGCAGATAGATACCCTGGTGGAGTTCAGGCAGGGGTTTGAGCAGCTGATGGAGGACAGGCAAGGGGGCACTGCAGAAGTATGCCCTATGGTGGAGGTAGAGGCAGAGGTAGAGGACGGTGAGAGGGGAATGGAAGGGAGAGAACATGGGAGGTGGAAGCATGTGACTGTGAGAAGCAGGCCAAGGAAAAGAAGGGCCAGTGAGGGGGGAATAGAACTCAGGAATAGGTTCGAGTGTTTGGATAGCGAGGTGGAGGGGCAGCAGGTGGCAACTGAAGGTGGAAGGGTGAGGAAGAAGAGAAGAGCTGCTAGTCCAAGAGAGAGGGGGGAGGAGTTGATGGAGACAGCACCAATTCTGGGCCCCGTGAGGATTCAGGAAGGCATAAGGGAAGATAGGAATAGGCACAGGTCAGGACTAGAGGGATCGGTGACTAGATTACTAGATCGCACTGTTGCCAGGCGACGGCAGGTGTATGTAATTGGAGACTCTTTACTGAGGAGATTGGATAGGCCTGTGACCAGGGCGGACCCGGAGAACAGAAGGGTGTGCTGTCTACCGGGTGCAAGGATACGCGATGTGGACCTGCGATTGAAAAGGATCCTACAAGGAGCAGGTAAGAACCCCCTGATAATCCTTCATGTAGGAACGAATGATACGGCTAGGTTCTCGTTAGAGAGGATCAAGGGAGATTATGCCAGGCTGGGGAAGACGCTCAAGGAGATAGAGGCTCAGATTATCTTTAGTGGGATTCTGCCCGTTCCGAGGGAAGGGCAGCAAAGGGCTGATAGGATTGTGAGAATAAATAGTTGGCTAAGGGAGTGGTGCTATAAGGAGGGCTTTGGGATGTATGGCCACTGGGAGGCTTTCGGGGACAGACACCTGTTCTCGCGGGATGGGCTTCACCTGAGTAGGGAAGGAAATAGACTTCTGGGAGGGAGGCTGGCTCATCTTATCAAAAGAGCTTTAAACTAGCAAGTTTGGGGAGACGGTTGGGAGATGCACAGTTAATCTCCACGCCAGATTCCAGTATGGAGAAGGTGAGTAAAATGAGAGGAGAGATAGCTGGGGAGATGAGATTGGACATAGGAAGGACAGGAGGGACGGACACTAGGAGGCCCGCAACATATAGTGCTACTAATGGGAGACGGGCTAAACGACATACATTAGGGTGTCTATACACCAATGCCAGAAGCCTAGGTAATAAAATGGAGGAATTGGAGCTCCTGGTCCAAGAGCTGAAACCAGATATCGTAGGAATAACGGAAACGTGGTGGAATGGCAGTCACGACTGGAACACAGGTATTGAGGGGTATGCGCTGTTTAGGAAAGACCGGAACAGAGGTAAAGGTGGGGGGGTGGCATTGTATGTCAATAGTGAAATAAACTGTAAAGAAATAATAGTGGATGGATTAGACAACTCAGAGTCCGTCTGGGCAATTCTCACAATGGGTAATAGGACTTCTAGAGCCTCTCCGGGGATAGTGCTTGGAGTGTGCTATAGACCGCCAGGATCGACCCAGGATATGGATAAGGAACTATTTAATGTGCTTAGAGAAGTAATTACTAATAGAAACTGTGTTATTATGGGGGACTTTAACTTCCCGGAAATAGATTGGGGAACAAACGCTAGTAGCAATAATAGGGCTCAGATGTTCCTAGATGTGCTTGATGATCAATTCCTCCATCAAGTGGTAGCTGAACCGACAAGAGGGGAGGCCATTTTAGATTTGATTCTGGTAAGTAGTGAGGACCTCGTTGAGGAAGTGGTAGTAGGGGACAATTTGGGCTCCAGTGATCATGAGCTAATTCGGTTTAAAATACAGGGAAGGAGTAACAGAATTAAGTCAAAGACTAGGGTTTATAATTTTAAAAAGGCCAATTTTAACAAATTAAGGGGACTGGTAAGGGAAGTGGATTGGGCAAACGTATTAATGGATTTAAAGGCGGAAGAAGCCTGGGATCACTTTAAGTTAAAGATGCATGAGCTGTCGGAGGCCTGTATTCCCAAAAAGGGAAAAAGATTACCAAGCAAGAGATTTAGACCGAGCTGGATGAGCGACCGACTCAAAGGGGCGATTAGGAAAAAACAGAAAGCGTACAAAGAGTGGAAGAGGGGAGGGATCAGTAAGGAAATGTACCAAAGTGAGGTCAGAGAATGTAGAGATAGAGTGAGAAAGGCCAAAGGCCGTGTAGAATTGGACCTAGCGAGGGGAATTAAAAGCAATAGTAAGAGGTTTTACAGCCACATAAACAGGAAGAAAGCAAAGAAAGAAGAAGTGGGACCGCTGAAGACTATTGCCGGAGAGGAGATTAAAGACAATCTAGGCATGGCGCAATATCTCAATGAATATTTTGCGTCGGTGTTTAATGAGGCCAATGAAGGGATTAGGGATACTAGCACCATTACAGAGGGGCGTTCGGGATGGGGGATTACTGTATCCGAGGTAGAAACAAAACTTGAACGCCTTAATGGGGCTAAGTCGGGAGGACCGGACGATCTTCATCCGAGAATATTGAAGGAATTGGCACGGGAAATAGCGGGCCCGTTAGCGATAATATTTAATGAATCTGTAAACTCGGGGGTGGTCCCGTTAGACTGGAGAATAGCTAATGTGGTGCCTATTTTCAAAAAAGGGAAAAAAAGTGATCCGGGTAACTACAGGCCTGTTAGTTTAACATCTGTAGTGTGCAAGGTGTTAGAGAAAATTTTGAAGGAGAAATTAGTTGAGGACCTGGAGGGTAGTGGCAATTGCGATAATTTACAACATGGTTTTACGAAGGGCAGATCGTGCCAAACGAATCTGATCTCCTTCTTTGAGAAAGTAACGGATTTATTAGATAAGGGAAATGCGGTGGACCTAATATACCTGGATTTCAGTAAAGCGTTTGATACTGTACCCCATGAGGAATTATTGGTTAAACTGAAAAACATGGGGATCGATTTGAAAATCCAGAGATGGATAAGGAATTGGTTAATGGGGAGAATGCAGCGGGTCGTATTGAAGGGTGAACTGTCAGGTTGGAAGGAGGTTACCAGTGGAGTTCCCCAAGGTTCGGTTTTGGGACCCATTTTATTTAATCTATTTATAACTGACCTCGGAACCGATTGCAGGAGTAGGCTGGTAAAGTTTGCGGATGATACGAAGGTGGGAGGCGTTGTAAATTCGGAAGAGGAAAGGGATGTCCTGCAGGGAGACTTGAATGAGCTTGTGAATTGGAGTGTCAGAAATAGGATGAAATTTAATAGTGAAAAGTGTAAGGTGATGCATTTGGGGATGACCAATAACAATTTTAGTTACAAGATGGGGACGCATTGGTTAGAAGTAACGGAAGAGGAGAAGGACCTAGGGGTCCTTGTAGACCGCAGGATGACTATGAGTCGACAGTGTGACGTGGCGGTGAAAAAAGCCAATGCTGTCTTGGGATGCATTAGGCGAGGTATATCTAGTAGGGATAAGGAGGTCCTGCTTCCGTTGTACAAGGCGCTGGTGAGACCTCATTTGGAGTACTGTGTGCAGTTCTGGTCTCCCATGTTTAAAAAAGATGAACTTAAATTGGAACAGGTGCAGAGAAGGGCCACTAGGATGATCAGAGGAATGGAAAACCTGTCGTATGAAAGGAGACTAGAGGAGCTTGGGTTGTTTAGTCTGACAAAGAGAAGGCTGAGGGGGGATATGATTGCTATCTTTAAATATATTAGAGGGATTAATACAAGGGAGGGAGATGAATTATTCCAGCTTAGTACTAACGTGGACACGAGAACGAATGGATATAAACTGGCCGTGGGGAAGTTCAGGCTTGAAATTAGACGAAGGTTTCTGACCGTTAGAGGGGTGAAATATTGGAACGGCCTTCCGAGGGAAACGGTGGGGGCGAGGGATTTGTCTGGCTTTAAGATTAAGTTAGATAAGTTTATGGAGGGAATGGTTTAATGGTAAAACATAGTTGTCAAGGAAAACCAAGCAATGGTAGGTAAATAGCATAATGGCTAAAAGGGGTCAGAATGGAGACTCTTGCCTATATGCTCGGGGTCTTACTGATCGCCATATTTGGGGTCGGGAAGGAATTTTCCTCCAGGGCAGATTGGCTGAGCCGCTGGAGGTTTTTCGCCTTCCTCCGCAGCATGGGGCAGGGATCTCTAGCAGGAGGGTCTCTGCCGATTGAGGTCACTAATAACAGGATTGGGGACTTCAGCAGCAGAGTCCAGGGAAGGGGCGGGGACGGTTTTATGGCCTGCAGCGTGCAGGGGGTCAGACCAGATGATCATAATGGTCCCTTCTGACCTTAAAGTCTATGAGTCTATGAGTCTATGAGATCAATGGACTGATCTTGCTGATTTGGGGTCATCTGTGCATCTGAGAGGATACTTCATGAACTCCCAGTGTATATGCACAGAGTTTTTTCACTTAATTTTGCTTCTCCCAAGGTTTCTCTCTCTTTTTTTTTTTTTTTAAATTTTTTAAATGGGAGAAGATGATATAGCCCAAGATATTTAATTTTTTTAAACAAGTCAGTCAATGTCAGGGTCATGAAAGATGCTGTATCATCATCAACCTTGGTAGTCCTTTGCTGTGGAACAAATATACAGCACCGGCAGCTGCAGTGAAAGCTTCCTCATGCTGCATCAACACTACCCCTCAGATTTGACCTGGAGGGGAAAGCTCGTGTGTTGATGGGATAGTTCAGCTTCAGTGTCCATTCAGCTTTGATTTCTCTAACACTAAATTTAAAGGTAAGGCGGATAGTTTATTCTTCACTTATACCAGTGAACCTTAACCATTCTTTTCTTTGCTATGCATTATATGTCTAGATCAAGTGGTACCTGTGCTTTGGAGCTGAAATGCTAGCGTTCTGTCTGGTGGAACAACCATGGGAGGGGTCAAAATCAGTAGGCCTCAGACTCTTTCCCCACTGACAACCTGTGGTGAGGGGTCATCATTACACATTACTTCTATTACAGTAGTTCCTACAGGCCCCAACTGAACTCAAGATCTGAATGTGCTAAGTACTGTACACACCATAAGAGACTGAGCTTACATTCTAACAAGACAGAGTGGGAGAAAGCAGGTATTATCCCCATATTAACAGTCTGGTTTAAGCCAATGAGAGGCAGAGAATTCAAAGCTAAGGCTGAATGATGAGGGGAAGAATGGTCTTGTTGCTAAGGAATTGGGCTGGTACTCAAGAGGCATAAATTCAAGTCCTGATTATACCCAGGGTCACACAAGCTGCAGTATAATCAGGACTTGAACTCATGCCTCTTGAGCGTTAGCTTTGAATTCTCTACCTCTCACTAGCTTAAACCAGACTGTTAATATTAAAGATTTAAACTGGGCTGCAGCAAAGGTTAGAACTGAATTTGTGGAATAATAGTTTTGTTTGTAAAAGCAAAGAAAAAAAATCAATCTTATTGTACTGGGTTTCACTACTCACCGCTGGCATGCTTCCTTATGGCTCATCTGGGTATTAGCTTGCCACTGGTCATACACCCCTTCCTGCAGTCGCTCAGTCCATTGCCTCAATCTCACCCTCCAGGATAGCCTTGTTCTTTGGGACTTGGCTGTTCCCGCTTCATGACTTGGCCCTCCAGCCAGGTCACTATAGTCCTCCCATTCTGGGGTCTGTCAAAGTCTCTCAGGACAAGCTGATCCTCTGCTGTTCCAGGCAGTCCTCCATTCTTTATGTACAGGCTATACCACTTGCCCAGTGCCTGGTAGGTGAATCAGGACCCACCCTCTACCCTGGGTTCCAGCCCAGGGACCCAATGCTGCACAACTATGGCATACTTACTCCCAGACCTAGTTGCTACTTCCCTAGGCTCTATCCTACCCCCTCCTTCTAACCTCTGGCATATCACCCATCTGAACTTCCTCCACACTCTCTGTAGCTACTTCCTCCTTTAACTTCTTGCAATCTCTAACACACCTCCCTCCTATAAGGGAGTGACTGTTGACTATTTCCCCTTGGAGCCCCCTTCTGTTCTTAGCTTTACAGAAACTCTGTCTGTTCCTGCCCAGCTGAGTTTCATTCTTAATTAAGCATTACGGATCCCCGGCTCCCCTCCAGGTGCAGCCTATGCAGTTAATTGGCCCAGCTAGCCTACCTTCACCCCTTCAGGACTGGTGTGGGGTGAAAACCCATCACACTTTTTATAAAAGGTCAAACCTAACCAGAGCTGGATCCAAACCCAAACCTGAAACCCCTTCAAGTACTCTGAACTTTGTGGAAGTTCAGATTCAATTCTGGATAACCTGTGAGTACATTCAAATTCATATCAGACTGTGGAACCCATCTCTGGTTCAACATGTGTTGGAATGTTTTTGTTGCCCTGTTTTAAGGACACCCTGCATGTGACACAAGGATGAGGAGTCAAGGTAAATGAACTATTAAGAACCAGAAACAGCCTCCTGTGAAGGTGTTATCACATGGGGCCAGTGTACTGTATTGAAATGAAGTGGCAGAAGCAGATACTTCTATTAACTTTTAATGAAGTATTGACCTATTTGCAGCTGTAACAGCAGCATAAATCCTAGAGGGGTTATAGTCCCCAGGGCTTCCTTTGCACTGTCCCCTCTTCTACTACTTTTTCCAGAGAGTTTTAAAAAACCCACATTCCCAACAAAACATGTGAGCTGGTTCCTTTCCCAGCCTGCTCTAAAAGAGAGCCTGCGCATGGGCAGAGACATAAAAACTCATCCCTTTCCTGGAGCTTGTCTTTGTCACCAAAAAAATTAACAATATTCTAACAAACTTCAGCACAAGCCTTCTTCCCCACCATGGCTGCTCCTACATCAGGAACACCTAGGTAGAGTGCTCCAGGTAAATGTGGCCATTTTTTTGGAACCAGGTTTACAAATTCTGCATGTTTTGTTGATTAAGGATTTGAACCAGCAAATAAGCATGTGCATAGACTTCTAGAGCACACTATCTCTAAAGGCCCACAGAGGCTGCCCACAAAGCCTGCCCATGGGAAATGGCGGTGTGCTGGGAAAGCAGGAAAACAAGCTTTTGAAAATGGACTTCCTGCTCCTTGGAAGTTCTGCTTGTCTGGATTCATCTCAGCCAGATCACAAAGCTCAGAGGAGCTGGTGCAGGTTGAATTAACTCTCTTGTGCATTTTACATTACTAAGAAAGACCTGTAGCAGGAACAAATATTTGAAATAACTATTACCTGGGATAAAGACCGGAAGAAACTTCCCATTCTTCATCAATGGCGTTCTGGGTTGCTCTTCCAAAATCAGCTGGGAAGCCGCAGTCGAAGTAGGAGCGTGGGAGTCACGAGACCTGAGTTCTATTTCTGGCTTAACAAAATCACCACTTCTCTATGTTAAATTCACTCAACTGCAAAATAGGATTAATAAATAAAGCTAGCCAAAAATATATTTTATTAAGAAAAAATTCAAAGAAAAGAAACTTTTTTTTTTTTTTGCTAAACGTCTATGGAATTAACCGCCCCCCCGCTCCCCCCAAAAGTTTGGAAACCATCTCAAAATGTTGTTAAAACCAGAAATTTCTTTGAAAAAGTTTTGAGTTTATAAAGACATTTTTCTTGCCAATTTTTTTCTGCATGCTCTAGTAATATAATGATTATATACCTTGTATGTATTTGAAATTCTTGCATGAAAGGTCTCAATGTAACATGTTGCTATTACAGAAGGCTTCCCTGATCAGCAGTTATTTGTAGAGAGATTCCATTTTCTCCCCAAATGCTGTTTTTCAGCGGAACTGTAGGACCAGCTGGGCAGCATGGTCCCTATCTTTATTGTCCCGTGCTGTGAAATAGAGCAGTCAGCCAGAGGATTACGCACTCATGGCTGCGGGGACCCTTTAAAATTCTTTGCTTACCGATATACTACAGAGAAACTAAGGACCAGTATATATACCCAAAGTGGGCTAAAAAATTCGGAACCTTCCTGAGTGAATCCAAAATTAGAATTTTGTAATTTTGCTTTCCTCATGAGATGGAGCCAGGTACCACTGGATTAATAATGTGTGTTTTTTCTTTCATGGAGGCACATAAAGGTATGTACTAGATTACATGGGAACTAATATATATGGAAGGGAATTTCATTAAAAGCGAACCTTTTACGTTTGCTAAATGTTCCATCTGCTTCCAGTTAATTTTTGGATTTCCATAGTATTTATTGTGAATCATAATGTGAATTAGGTACGTGTGCCTCACTGAAAGAATTTGCTCTTCCTTTTATTTCCAGGAGATATTGGTTTGGCTAAGGATAAAAGCAGATAATTCTCCTTTTATCAAAATTGCAGTGTTCTGAGAAATGCAAATGCAAGCAGTTTTACTTCTGGGTGATCTGTGAGGAAAGGCTACTGCTAAGGCTGGATTCTCAGTCACGGAAATCACTGAACTGAACTTGTTTTTCTGTGGCATCTTTAAAATAAGCAGAGGCCTGAGGTTTGGATGCTAAAAATTTACACAAATTGTGCTTCAAGGGGATAGGCAAACCAGGCAATTACATATGTAAATTAGTGCTACAGTTTAAGATGTCAAGCCTGATTTCCCACTCTGGCACTTTGAGTGCAGAAGGTGGGGGCCAACAAGGATTCTAAAAATTAATACTGGCCACTCCAGGCTTGTATTAAACTCCCAAGGTCACAGCTTCTCTCTGACCTTGGACGGGTAGATGCTGTCACCACCCAAGTGCAAAAAAACCTCTTTGGACCCAGGAAGCACTTGGGAATTCCTCCCTGTGGGGTACCCTCAAGCCCTTCCCTCCCCCCCCCCCCCACACACACACCCAGGGGAAGAGCTGAGAAAGAAAAAGGAAATTAGCTGTTGCCACCAGCTAATTAAACAACATATGCACAAATCTCTTAGGACACAAAAACCCAATCCTGTTCTTAAAAGAGGTAAATTTTATTAAAAACAAAAAGAAAGAAAATACATTTGGAACATAAGCTATTGCTAGATTTAAAAAGAGCAAATATAATAATTAAGCATCAAGAATGGTTTTTTTGAGGTCCAGCTTAATGGTTACAAGCAAAACAAAAGCATTTGGGGGTTAGCACAGAGGAGTCCACAAGCCTTACAGAAATAAGAGAGAGAAACCTAATTGCATCTTTCTAGATGTTTCTAGATCTACTTACATATCTGGGGTTTTAAATTGAGTAGTTTCTAGGTATCTGGTGATTTTTCATACCTGATTCACAGCTTTTTACAGCATACCTCCAGCCCTGTCTCTGCTCTGTCTCCTCTCCCCGGAGAACAGACAGACAAAGGGAAAGTCCCCCCCCCCCCATTTTAAAAAGTTCTAGCTCTCCCATTGGCTCTTTTGGTCAGGTGCCCACTCCCTTCCGTTTACCTATGGGCTTTTTTAATCCTTTACAGGTAAAGCAAGTAGAGAACAGCTACTAACAGGGATTTTGTAGCTAACTAGCTGGCTGGGTGTCCATAAAAAGGAGCTACTCCTCCTCCATTTATCACAGCAGGTGTCAAAATCACACTGACATATTTAAAATGTCTTGGGAGAGAAGGTGCAGTTTGAGGAACACAAAAAAACAGCTTTGAATTAACTTTATTAACAACAGACATGAAGAACAACACATAGGACATCCTAATAACTTGCTACGGTGGTGTCAACATCTATCGGTATCAGTAATTGAGTTTCCCCTAATCCTTAGTTTCATCCATCAAAAATCACTAAACTCACTTTTTTAAACTGTAGCACTAAATAACATAACCAAGAGATGTACAATGATTTAGTATCATATCTGTGTAATTTTAATGCTGCCTTTACAAGTACACCTCTACCCCGATAAAACGCGACCCGATATAACACGCATTCGGATATAATGCGGTAAAGCAGTGTACTCTGGCGGGGCGGGGCTATGCACTCTGGCGGATCAAAGCAAGTTCGATATAACGCAGTTTCACCTATAACGCGATAAGATTTTTTGGCTCCCGAGGACAGCGTTCTATCGGGGTAGAGGTGTATAATCAAAATTTAGCTCACGAATAATCTTTCCAGATCGGCTGGTAAATGTATCGTAGTTGGGCAGGATGTCTGAAAATGTCCCAGATGTTTTATTCCTGATTCCTCATGTGCAAGTTGTTCACCCTAATTAACTGTAATAACTATAGTCAGCTCAGCAATGATATCAATTAGTTCTTGTTCCTCTTCCCTGTGCAAGAGAGATTGGGTAGAAGTCATTACATTTCTCTTGTTGTGTTGTCAGTTGTAATAAAAGGAGTTTCCATAACAGGCTGGCTGGATTTAAGTGATTCAGCTCTCTATCCTTTCCTAAGATCCTCACATAAAGTGTATGTGCTAAAAAAGGATCATCCCTGGTTTCTCTCTTGAGCATAGCAAAGATTAGTGATAAAAATCAATATTTGAGACATAGGGTAAAATTTTCAAAAGTCCTTAAGCCACTTAGGAGCCTAAGTCTCATTTTCAAGTACAATTGAAGACCAAATTTTCAAAGTTTTTTGGGTGTCTAAAGATGCAGTAGACTCCTAGTGGGATTTTCAAAAGCACCTAATGAGGTTAGGTGCCTAACTCCCAATGAAATAAATGGGAGTTAGGCAGGAACCTAGGTGCTTTTGAAAATTCCACTAGATACCTATTTAGGCACCTGAAAAACCCTTGAAAATCTGACCCTTAGACACCAAAGTCCCACTGACTTTCAATGAGACTTAGGCTCCTAAAACATGTAGGCATTTTTGGAAAAAATGACATATACCTAATATATCTACCACATCTGTTCTGAATAGGTTTCTGAGTAGCAGCCGTGTTAGTCTGTATCCGCAAAAAGAACAGGAGTACTTGTGGCACCTTAGAGACCAACAAATTTATTTGAGCATAACTATCTATCAAGTGACATCATCATAAGACCTAATCACATCAGCCATGCCATCAGGGGTTCGTTCACCTGCACATCTACCAATGTGATATATGCCATCATGTGCCAGCAATTCCCCTCTGCCATTTACATTGGCCAAACCGGACAGTCTCTACGCAAAAGAATAAATGGACACAAATCTGACATCAGGAATCATAACATTCAAAAACCAGTAGGAGAACACTTTAACCTCTCTGGTCACTCAGTAACAGACCTGAGGGTGGCAAGTTTGCAACAGAAAAGCTTCAAAAACAGACTCCAACGAGAAACTGCTGAACTTCAATTGATATGCAAACTAGATACAATCAACTTAGGCTTGAATAGAGACTGGGAATGGCTGACAAACATTGAATCTATCTTCCCATGTAAGTATTCTCACACTTCTTATCAAATTGTCTGTACTAGGCTATCTTGATTATCACTTCAAAAGTTTTTTTCTCTTACTTAATTGGCCTCTCAGAGTTGGTAAGACAACTCCCACCTTTGCATGCTCTCTGTATGTGTATATATATCTCCTCAATATATGTTCCATTCTATACATCCAAAGAAGTGGGCTGTAGCCCACGAAAGTTTATGCTCAAATAAATTTGTTAATCTCTAAGGTGCCACAAGTACTCCTGTTCTGAATACTAATTCTCCTGTAGTGGTAGTTAGGGCAGTCCATCGGCATTTGCATAGTTTGTTGTGTTCTTAGATTCAATTTCATGTGGGTAACCTCCAAGGAACAGAGCTCAGCATCACAAACAAACAGCAGCCACAATGAGAATACTTTTACTAGGGCTTGATATAGATATCAGAGGCTGATGATCCGTGGTTAAAGTAAAACACTTCACAAATACTTGGGAAATTACTTAAATTCCCCCTCCTCCAAACCAAGTTGAAGCCCTCTTTATTTAGCTGTGCATAATTCTTTTCTTCTGGCATTAGTGAAAGAGATGTAAAATGTGACTGATTTTTCACAGTCATCAGGCAGAACATATGACATCTTCTAAGGGTCAAGGCATCACAAGCACAATGCAGGGAACATGCCAGATTGGAATGCATGAGCACTTAATCTTAAATTCAAAGGCTTCTGCAAAGGGATGAGGAATGGCTTCAGATTAGGGAGCAGACAGGGATGGAAAAAAGAGTAAGGAAAAGGAACCACATTTTAATGATCAAATCATTAGCTAAAGGTGTAAAGAGAGGAGATGTTAATCCCTTGAAAACAGCTGAATGGATTAGGCAAAGTATTGGAGATATATTAAGAGTTAAAAAGAATGCAGGGTGGAGATTTCTTAGTAGAATGTACACATACCGAACAGTTTAAAAACTAGTTTTAGAGAAAATTAGAGCAATTTGTCAGCTACCTAAATTTATGACAGAAGCAAGACAGATAAATTTATGGGGTTTCCCTAGGCAAGGCTGAGGATGAAATTAATAGGGGGTACAGGCGAGGACCAAGTGTGGTTTGTTAAGTGACTGATTAGCAGGAGAGGGGGAAGAACAAAAACCAACCACAGCCGTCCGAGTAACTTTTAAAGGTACAGCGCTATCCAATAGGGTTAATATAGGATATCAATTCTTCTGGGTTAGACCTCATATCCCAGCCAGTTTGAGATGTTATAAATGTCAAAGGTTTGGTCACGTGGTGGCTGATAGAAAGAGGAAAAAATGAGGGGTGGTAAATGTGGAGGAGAACACTCATATGAGGACTGTATGGAAGGAACTGAACTAAAATGCAGCAATTGTGGAGATAAGCACAGTGCAACATACAAAGGGGTTGTGGGAGCGGAATGAGCTGAAGAGATACAGAAAATTAAAATGATCCATAAAATATCCCAGGCAGAAGCTACCAGAAGATATTTTACAGTGGAATGTTGAGAAGGAGGAAAATGCCAGTGAAGGAAAAGAGCTACTAGTACAACAAACAACAACATTCAGTTCAGGATAGGAAAAATAACATGAGGGGATGAGATGAAGCTGTACTGCTTGTAGGCAAAGAGAAACTTAGAGCATTTATAACAGAAATGATTAATTGCACTTTACAGACAGGGAAGAAGACTGAAAGAATAGAAAAATAGAAGAAAAGTATTTGCATATAGGCAATATCAAAAGACCGCATTCAAGCGACTTTAAATGAAGGTTATAATGTAATTTAAACCACATGGTTCTAACTTTTTTTGCTGGAACACACAATTTAACACCACATGGTCAGGAATTAAAGAAAACTGTTTTAAATGGAAAACAAACCTGACATGTGTACAAGGAACATGATTTGTAAAAGAAAGCCTATGTTTATACTTTCAGGATATGACGTATTCAGATGTGACAGAGACAAAGGAGGAGGAGGAGGAAGGGTCTGTATATTTTTAAAGGAAGGTCTTAGTTACATAAGCATAGACGTACAGAACTTACGTTTTGAGTACAATGATGTTGAGATTCCTCTGCATACTCCTGAGGGAATTCTGTGCCAAAAATTCTCTGTGCAATATTATAAAATTCTGCAAACATCTGCAAATTTTATTTGTCAATAAATAAATGTGGACGCTCCAGCATGGCAGTGGGACCCGGCCACTGGCTACACGGAGGTGGGAGCAGGGCTGCCCAGAGGGGGGGCAAGTGGGGCAATTTGCTCCAGGCCCCAGGACCCACAGGGACCCCCCATGAGAATGTCAGAGGTTCCCCCCCACCTCCGCCTTCCCCCATCTCCTGGCGCCTCAGCGCGTCGCATCCAGGAATGGCCCTGGACACTGCTGCAGCAGCATGGCTCGGGCGGGGCCTGAGGTCCTCCCACTCAGAGCCGCATGGTCAGGGGGCGGGGCTGCGAGCTCCCGTGGGCTGAGCGGCAGGAGCTCCTGGACGCGGCTCGCTGAGGCTCTGGGAGAGGGGGGAGGTGGGGGTAAGCGGCATGGTAAGCCCCTCTGAGCCAGGCACCCCCTGACCCCATCCCCCCACAGCCCTGACCCCAGCTCTGAGCCCAGCCCCTCTGAACCAGGCACCCCCCGACCCAGAGCCCAGCTCCCCACCCAGCCCTGGGCAACAGTAGCGCCACCCCCTGGCAGCGACAGCCAATTATGCAATTGCAAATGTATACATACAATTAAAGCATTTAATGTTTTTAAATAATGTATTTAGTGTATTTTCAAATTATTAAAAATTAATTTTTGAATGTATTTCACTGGTTAGTTTTTACATTTCCAAATACATGTTACTAGAGTATTGCAACTTTTTTTATGGAAAGGGCCCCCGAAATTGCTTTGCCCCAGGTCCCCTGAATCCTCTGGTGGCCCTGTGTGGGAGATCACCCTGCAGCCTCCTGCCCCCCAGGACATGGACTCAGCAGTGAGACTGCACCCAACCCTGACACTGTGCAAGGGCCGGGTCTGCCCCAGAAACACCCCAGGGCTCTGCCCCAGGTGCACTAGGTGTGGGCAGGCAGGCTCAGCCTGGCAGGATCCAGGAGTGGAGAGACTTAATGGCGGGGGGATCCAGGTGTTGGATGAGATGGTTCTGTGGGGGGCAATCGGTGTGGGCGGCTCAGTGGCGGGGGGGGGGGGATCCTGGATGCACAGGGGCTCATTGGGGGGGGGGGGGGGGTTCCAGGTGCAGGAGCACTTTGCATGGGGGTCCAAGTGAAGGTGGTTGAGGCTCAGCAGGGTGGTCTGCCTGTGGGGGGATATGGCTGGGGGTGGGGGGTTGGGCACTATGGAGTGGGTGCCTGGGGGAAGTGGGGCTTGATACAGTGGCGGTCCGGGTACAGCTGGTTGGGGATCAGTGAGGTGGGGGTCTGGGTGGCTCATTAGGGTGGTGTCTAGGTGCAGGTGGGTGGGGCTAGTCGGAGTGGGGGTTCAATGGGCCTGTTTAACGGGGGAGCCCCAGCTGCTGCTGCCACCAAGGGGATGCTGCATGCCGGGCTCCTGCTCTCTTCCCCCCCCCCCCCCCGCATTCCCCATCCCCTTCTCTTCCTCTATCCCCTCCCCACTGACACATCTCCTCGCCCAATCCTGTCCCCCTTACTTCCACCCTGCTTCTTCCCCACTTTCCCCATTTTCCCCGCCAGGCACTCACATTGTACAGAAAACTGCCCAGCACACATAGAAGGGGAAGTTGACTGGCACTAGGACCCAGGAAGTGGTGTCCAGCTGCAGAGTCAGGAACCCAAACTGCACCTTCCATCACCCTGGCAGCTCTGCACCTGCAGAAATGGGGGCACGAGGGCAGTTGCGCATGCCCCCCCACCTCTGTTGGGGTAGCATTGCCCCCCCCACATTGATTTACCACTGCTCCGGGTGCTGGAAACCAGGCACCCCCAGTGTTGGGGAGGGGCACGTGCCATGACCGCTCTTGCAGCTTCCCTTTCCCTCATTTTCTGAGGGGAAGCAAAAAAATCTGCAGAGCAACATAATTTCTGTGCCTGTGCAGTGGCGCTAAATTACCCCAGGAGTATCTGGGTGGTCCGGGGGAATCAGAGCACTTTTATATGAATCTAATGTTTACAACCCATGTAAAAACTAGACAATCTAGAATTGGAAGAGTTAGTTAAGGGGGCCAAAAGCCCATATACTATTTGTGAAGCCCTTAATAGCCATAAGCAGTTATGGGGAAGCAGGAACAATGATTATAATGGCAAATATCCGGAACAGTTCAATGATATGCACCACCTGGTATTGCTCAATACCGCAGCATCTACTATGTTTAATTTGATGGATGGAACCTTTTCATGCTTAGATCTGGGAACTGCAATGAGTAAGACGGCAAGTAAATGCAGCTGGGAAGTCTATAAAGAAGCTGGAAAGGGAGCAATCACTTCCCTATGCTAATTACATATCAAGATGGGGTGCTCCACTCACTGCTAGGGTGGTGCCTCCTCCTGGTCATTCTGAGGAATAGCTCATGAGGTCAACAGCTCTTCCTGTGGTTGCACGCTGTCACTGTCTCTCTGCTCGTGTGTGGCCCCCTCTCACTCCACAAGCTGCTGCTACTGCTGCCTCTCCCTGACTCAGCCCTCTGGCCAGGTGATTGGCACTAGAAAAGGTTCAGAGAAGGGCAACTAAAATGAATAGGAGTTTGGAGAGGGTCCCATATGAGGAGAGATTAAAGAGGCTAGGACTTTTCAGCTTGGAAAAGAAGAGACTAAGGGGGGATATGATAGGGGTATATAAAATCATGAGTGATGTGGAGAAAGTGGATAAGGAAAAGTTATTTACTTATTCCCATAATACAAGAACTAGGGGCCACCAAATTAAATTAATGGGCAGCAGGTTTAAAACAAATAAAAAGAAGTTCTTCTTCATACAGCGCACCGTCAATCTGTAGAACTCCTTGCCTGAGGAGGTTGTGAAGGCTAGGACTATCACAGGGTTTAAAAGAGAACTAGATAAATTCATGGTGGTTAAGTCCATTAATGGCTATTAGCCAGGACAGGTAAGGAATGGTGTCCCTGGCCTCTGTTTGTCAGAGGGTGGAGATGGATGGCAGGAGAGAGATCACTTGATCATTACCTGTAAGGTTCACTCCCTCTGGGGCACCTGGCATTGGCCACTGTCGGTAGATAGGATACTGGGCTAGATGGACCTTCGGTCTGACCCAGTACGGCCGTTCTTATGTTATGACTGTATCTCCCCTTCCAAGGTACCAAACTCTTCCTTCTATAGTCCTAGGCAGTCTTCCCATTCACTGCCTTGTAGTGCCACTCCCTCAGTAGCTGGCAGGGGAACCCAGGCCCATCCTCTATTCTGGGTTCCCGCTCAGTGACTCTCTAGCCAGCAGTCAAGGGCCTGCTCCTTTCTATACCTTACTGCCTTTCCCTGAGCCCTGCCCTACCTTCCTGGCTTCCCCCCACCTCTGGGTTTGCCAGCCCAAATACACCTCCCTTCTTCCAGGGAGGGACAGCAGATTTTCCCAGCACTCACTTTCTGCTGCCACTTTCCTGCCTTTATAGTCCCAGCCCAGCTCATTTCTCCTCAGCTGGGCTTCCTCATTCAATCAGGCTATTGCTTAGCCATCTGCTTCCTCTCTGCTGTGGTCTGTTGGGTTAATTAGCCCCCTTCTCAGTCCCCATTAAGCCTTTCAGGGCAAGTGTGGGGTGAACACCCCATCATAAGAGGCCAAGATAATGTTAAAAATACTGAAGGAATTCCTACCTGGACCCTTAGAAAAGCAAATTGGGGACTAAAAGTAAGTGTGCTAAGGATCTCAGTACCACTAAGTAATAATATAGAGGAATTTCATGATACTATGATAAGGGAGTTGTAGCAGCAGCCAACCTAGCTATATGTAAGACATCGAATTGCCACAAACTCAAAAATACAGTTCCCTGATGGAATGAAGATTGTAAAGCAACAGTTAAAGGAAGACTTAAGCAAAAAGTACAATGAATAACAAGGACTTAATGAACTATAAAAGATATAAAAGCAGTGGCACAAAGAATTATTAAAAAGGCAAAGAAAGAGTTGGAGAAAGTACCGTGGGAATATGAACAAAGATTCCACGGTTTCAGAGATAAACAAATTTAAACTTGTTCTTGTAGTAAATGATAAATTTAAAGTTCTAAATTAGGAAAAGCACACATTTTAGCAAAATAATTTCAGAAAGTTAATAATGATATAAATCAAAGTAAACACTTTTTTTGGGGGGGGGAGAATGTTTGCTGAAGAAAGCGAAGTTCTTATGTAGCTAGGTAGAATATAAAAACGACATCATTAAAATTTCAGCATATAGGAACTCAAAAAAGCTAAAAATACAGCCTCAGATATAGATATACACTTAAGCACCTACCAAAAGGGTATTGAATTATATAAACATATATTGTACCAACAATTGTATTGAATTATATAAAAATAGGGTTACCATATTTCAGCAAGCAAAAAAGAGGATGGGAGGAGCCCCGCCCTAGCCCCGCCCCTGCCCCTCCCACTTCCCGCCCCCCCAGAACCCCCAACCCTCTCCCCGTTCCTTGTCCCCTGACTGCCCCCTCCTGGGACCCCTGCCCCTAACTGCCCCCCAGGACTCCACTCCCTATCTAAGCCTCCCTGCCTCTTGTCCCCTGACTGCCCCAACCCTTATCCACACCCCCACCCCCAGACAGACCCCTGGGACTCCCACGCCCCATCCAACCACTCCCCACCCCCTGACAGCCCCCCCCGAACTCCCAACCCATCTAAACCCCTCTGCTCCCTGTCCCCTGACTGCTCCGATCCCTCTCCGCACTCCTGCCCCCTGACAGCCCCCCCCCAGAACTCCCAACCCATCTAAACCTCTCTGCTCCCTGTCCCCTGACTGCTCCGATCCCTCTCCCCACTCCTGCCCCCTGACAGCCCCCCCCCAGAACTCCCAGCTCCCCACCCCCCTGCTCCTTGTCCCCTGACTGCCCCCTCCTGGGACCCCTGCTCCTAACTGCCCTCCAGAACCCCACCCCTAAGCCTCCCTGTTCCTTGTCCCCTAACTGCCCCCTCCTAAGACCCCCCCCAACTGCCCCCCAGGACCCTACCCCCTACCTGTACCCTGACTGCCCAAAACTTTCTCCACCCCCCCCAAAAGCCCCCCCCCGTTTCTTGACTGCCCCCTCCAGAACCTTCCTGCCCCCGGTCCCCCTTACCCTGCTGCTCAGAACAGGGTGTTGGGCTCTGTGCGAGCCGAGCCGGACACGTGGCTGCGCTCCCCAGCACAACAAAACCCGGTCCCTGGCCCTGCACAACAAAACCCGGTCCCTGGCCCTGCACAGTGCTGCCGGACCGGGTTGCAGGAGAGGCCAACTCAGAATGCAGGGCGGCTCCGGCTCCTCTACAGCTGCTCAGGAGTCCAGCCCGGGATTTTTCTGCAGCCCTCCCAGCCGCTCGCTCTGCCGGGGGAGGGGGAAATCCCGGACATTGTGAGTGCTTTACAAATTCCCCCCGGACGCTATTTTTAGCGCGAAAAGGAGGACATGTCCAGGTAAATCCGGACGAATGGTAACCCTAATAAAAATATATGGGGAAAGGAATAGTACTGCCAGAACAGAAGCAAGCAGTGGTTATACCGATAGGGAAAGCAGGCAAATTACACACAAAAGCTGATGCATATAGATCTATTGCACTCGCATCATGTGTGGACAAAATTATGAAAAGAATGATAAATGAGAGATTAGTAGCATACCTGGGGAAAAAAATGAAATTATAAACTGGTTTCAGGAAAGGAAGATGCACAGTTGATCGTATTGTAACATTAGAAAAAGAAATACAAAACAACTCCACGAACAGAGTTTATGATAGCTGTCTTTTTGGACATTGAAAAAGAGTATGACATGCTATGGAGGAAAGGCTTGCTGAATAAACTAGCCACAACTAGAATAAGAGGAAGAATGTACGGTTGAATAAGGCTTTGTCTATACGAGCGCTTTTGTTGGTAAAACTTTTGTCCGTCAGGGGAGTGAAAAAACACACCCTGACCGACAAAGGTTTCACCGACAAAAATGCTGATATGGAGAGCGCTATGTCATCTCTCCCACCCACATAGCTACCGTCACTCGTTAGGGGTGGTTTAATTATGCTGGCGGGAGAGCTCTCTGTGCTGCTGTAAGGTCTGTAGTGTAGAAAGCCTTTAGAGATGTCTTAAGGGATAGAACCAAACAAGTCTAGGTGGGGGCAGCTTTGTCAAATATTTACAAACTTACTAATGGCACTTCACAGGGGAGTGTTATCAGCCCAACCCTGTTTAACTGAATGATTAATGACCTCTCAGAGAGTATACCGGCAGGAATAGGTATTACTCTATTTGCAGATGACTGTGTTATATGGGTCAAACATAGGAGACTTAAGATAGCTGCGGAGAGAAACAACAAGGCACTCAGGGATTTCAGAATACAGAGATATTCAGGGATTTAAGTTGTCACTTGCTAAAACAAAGTGAATGATCTTCACAACAAGGAAGATTGGAACCTCTCTCTATATATACTGAAAGAATACAGGTAGTTCAAAATTGTACAGTCTTAGGAGTTGTTTAATTAACTAGGAAGGATCACACAGATAATATAAAGACTAAATGCAGGGGTGAAAGTAACTTAAGTCTTACCAGTACGGGGGCCTGGTTCTGGGACCCTGGAAGGGGCAGGGCCTCAGGCAGAAGGGGCAGGGTGGAGGGGCTCAGCAGCCCCCACCCAGCCCTTCAGCAGGGCCGGGCCCACGCCGCCCGGGGCTCCGGTGGTGATTTAAAGGGCCCGGGGCTCCGGCCGTTGCTGCGGTAGTGGCGGCAGTGGCTGGGAGCCCCGGGGCCTTTTAAATCGCCAGGCCCTGGGGGCAGCTGCCTTTTTGCCCTCCCCCAGTGGCCCTGAGGGGGGCAAAAGGGGCAGCATTTTAAGGACCCTACTGGTAGGGCCACCAACCCGAGGGGGGAGGGGGGAGAGGAAGAGACCAAAAGGGGCAGTGACTTTAAACTACTGCCATAGCAGCGCTTTAACATTGGCTGTGTATGGGCCCGTACCAGCGGCCACTTCTTATTGGGATGCTGTACCAGCCCAGTTTCACTTCTGGCTAAATGTAA
The DNA here is from genome assembly GCF_011386835.1 of Chrysemys picta bellii. Classification (NCBI taxonomy): domain Eukaryota; kingdom Metazoa; phylum Chordata; order Testudines; family Emydidae; genus Chrysemys; species Chrysemys picta. The sequence goes on from NC_088792.1 coordinate 86,752,462, forward strand.
AGATAGGATGAATCTGCTTAAAAATATTTCTGGGAATAACTGGGGTATAGATAAGAACACACTGTTGGTGCTGTATAGGGCATTAATAAGACCAGTTACAGATTATGGATGACAAACCTTTAATTCAGCTTCTAAATCAACACTAAAAAAAACAGAGCCGATCCAAACCCAAGCTCTGTGAATCAGGTGAGTATTATGACTCCGTTGTGTGTGCTGCAAGTAGCAACTGGAGAAATGCCTATAAATTTAAGGATTAAATTGTTAGATTTAACTTTTGGGGCTATGGTTAATGGAAACAATGAAGATAAGAGCACTTAACGAATATATGAGGACTGTTGGGAATTAAGTAGAGAAGAACTAACTGGGGGCCACAAACTCCCTCATGCTAACAGGGTCAAAAGGTGGGTAAAAGACTTTGGTGAAAGGGAAGGTCTGGAAGAAATTAAAATCTTAGTAATTGGAAATCAAACTATAGCTGGACAGTTGTCTCTCCAGTTGTGGATTTTGAATTATATGATAAAACAAAAGGAAGAGAAGGACCATCAAATATGATTACTAGATTTGAGAGTTTATAATGGCAAATGGGATCAGCATTGCCAGGGCCGGCTCCAGGCACCAGGCGAGAAAGCACATGCCTGGGGCAGCACATTGTAAGGGGCGGCATTCTGGCCAATTTTGGGGTGGCCAGCCCAGCCCTGCAGGGGCACGAACTAGCGATCCCCGCCGCTCACTGTGCCGCTGCGCTCCCCGAGACGTGCCACTCCCCGCCGCCTGCACCAGCCTCCGCCTCCCGCGCTGCTCTGAGTCCGGCCCGGCTGAGCCGCCTTTAAAGGAGTTGAGCCAGCACCTCCTGCAGCCCCCAGGGGCTCCGCCGGGAGAGGCACCCCAAGGCCAGAGGGCTGCCCACGGGCGGAGGGAGCGGGTGGGTGCTGCCCTTCACCCCCCTGCAAGCCGCCTTGACCACCTTCCACGCACTCCCTGCGGCTGCCTTTTTTTCTTTTTTTTTTGCCTAGGGCGGCAAAAAAGCTAGAGCCGGCCCTGAGCATTGCCAAATCTATACTGGCGGCTCTAAAGATGACAACACAGGTAGAGTGGAAATATCTTTTGTATCCCTGAATTTGAAATTAAGAGCTCTGTCAGACTACCCAATTTTGTGGCCATTACGATGGCTGAATTGATGGGCTTACTGTTGGCACTGACCTAGATAAGGGATGTACACCCAACTATGACTGCCATCCCATCTTTACCGGGTATAATGGTGATTACAGAGGGAGCCTCAAAAACTAGGAATGACTTCATATATTGTTCTTAACTACAGAGATAGTACAATTAGATATACATATAATAATAATGTGGATTCAGGTGCCTATTGGGATACCGGGCAATAAAACAGCAGATAAAGCAGCAAAAAATGCCTTAATAATGAGGAGGTTGTGTGATGTTATTGACATGAACTGGGACCGTATAGATCATTGTTGCAACCAAGGTCCTGTAGTGGCACCAATTCTTATATAAAGGGGGTCAAATAAGGTGTCTAAGACCAGGTTATGGTTGGCTGGTTATGATTATGCTATCTATATGCATATATCATTTTTGTATTTAAAGTTATAAGTATTGGCTCTATACTGTCTGTATTTCAAAATTATGCTGTGTTTCTGGGTGACACCCCAGACAAGTTGGTGTCAGCTCTGCCTAGCCTGCTTGATGGCCCATTAAGGACCATCAGCTATACAATTGACCCATTGAGAGAAGGCAGATATGCCTTGAGACTCAGCAAAGTATGCAGGGACTTGCCCATGTGACTCCAAACTCCATTTTGCTGTAATTTTCCACAGTAAGAACAAAGAGGTATTCTTACACCTGGAAAAGACTATAAAAGGCTGATGCCTCATCTCCATCTGGTCTTCAATCCTGCTTCATACCTCTGGAGGGACTTTGCTATGAATGGAAGCTCTACACAAAGGACTGATGACCCATCCCAGCTGTGGATGTACTCCAGAGACTTGATTTTAAACCTGCAGTTTATTCTATCACTGCTACAAGCCTGAACCAAGAACTTTGCCATTACTGTATGTAATTGATTCCATTTAACCAATTCTAACTCTCATCTATATCTTTTTCCTTTTATGAATAAACCTTTAGATTTTAGATTCTAAAGGATTGGTAACAGCGTGATTTGTGGTTAAGATCTAATTTGTATATTGACCTGGGTCTGGGGCTTGGTCCTTCGGGATCGGGAGAACCTTTTTTTTCCTTTTACTGGGGTATTGGTTTTCATAACCATTTGTCCCCATAACGAGTGGCACTGGTGGTGATACTGGGAAACTGGAGTGTCTAAGGGAATTGCTTGTGTGACTTGTGGTTAGCCAGTGGGGTGAGACCAAAGTTCTCTTTGTCTGGCTGGTTTGGTTTGCCTTAGAGGTGGAAAAACCTCAGCCTTGGGCTATAACTGTCCTGTTTGAGCAATTTGTCCTGAATTGGCACTCTCAGTTGGGTCCCACCAGAACCAGCATCGTTACAGATTGATCTAAAGATCATTCTGAATAAGCAGGACTTCAAAAGTTTGGTTAAGAGGGAAATGGCAAGAACTATAGACCACAGAGAGAGAGAAAAAAAGGACAAAGATTCTATGAAATATGTTCTAAATTTGAGGATAATGTTATACTTAATGGGCAAGATGGAAGAAGTGAAGTAGCTATATTTAGAGTACTACCAGGTCACTGTGACCTGAATGATAATTTATATTTACTAAACAAGCACAAACATGAGTTGTGTGACACATGCAAAATCCAAGAAACAGTTGAATGTCTGCTGTGGCAATGCAGAGAGAATTACACAGAATGAATCTTTATGAAGAACTGAGATGTCTCAGGATGAAAGAATATAGTCTGAAAAGATTAGTAAGAGTACCGGAAAATGGGGGTAGCATAAAAAAAAAAAGTATTACTTTGGTTTTTTTAAGGATACAGGATGGGGGGAGAGGATATAGATTTTTGCTTTTGCAGTGGGTGGCAGTCATAGCCTCACAGGCGGAGGCCGCTGTGCCATGAAACGACAGAAAAAGAAAAAGGGAGGAGTACGTTGGCTAGGTACAAAGAGGAGTTCTAGGGGAGCGAAGGCCCTGGGATCCTGCCTTGTACTACAGACTGTGGCAAGAAGCTGAGAGGGATGAAGTAGCCATGGGGAGAAGAGGAAGCTCCAGGGGTAATCCCAGAGGTAGTCTAGAAGAAAGAGGAGAGAAGTAGGAAAGAGCCTAGGGAAACAGCAACAAGGTCAGAGCTTGAGCAGACTGTGGTTACCAAGCATAGAATCTCTGCGCAGGCACCTGGAGGAGCGGGCAGGCCTGGTTTCCCCTACTGGCCTCAGGGAAAGAGTGCAGGAGTAGTGAAGGCAGCATCCAGTCAGTTGGTCCAGCAAGATGTCGATACCCCAGAGGAGAAGAGTATAGCAACCACTCCAAGTCCAGAGAGAAACAGACATCACAGAATAGGCAACCAAAGAAGGGGTTGTCAGACCCCCCCCGAGATACTCCCATTGAAGTCAATAGCAGAATGCCCATTAAATTTAATGGGAGCAAGTTTGGGTCATGTAAGACAGTTCATATTTCATGGATCCAAATTTTTCTTAGGGACCAAGTCAAGGTTTATGTTGTCATGGTTACAGGGCTAGCTGCATCTCTGACCAAGTGATCCCCCCACAGGTTTCAGGTTTTGAGCCTTTACCTGCCTGGGATGGAATCCTGTGATTCTCTCACTCTTAGGCTGGGTCCTAGGCTACAGTATCCTGTGTATCAACCATGCTTCCCTGGCACAACTGACTGGAGTTGGGTACCTCTGGTTCTTCCCTTTGGGGGGGCCTGTGACCAGTGGATTACAGTGACCCAAAACAATCTTCTTAAACCAAAGGATTGTTTAATCTTAACAGTAGGAACATAGAATAACATAGAAGAAAAGGATTTTTAAAAAAACAAAAGGTCTATACACACCCCTATCTTACCTAAAGTTTGCCATCCCTTAGCAGAGAACATGGGCAGGTATAACTTCCCAGATACCCCAACCACTGGAGTATGGGTTCACATTAACAATCCCCCTCCATCCTGCAAGGATGGCCTTTAAACCTAGCCAACAGTCTTTTGTCTCCAGTTCCCATGCTTGGATTCACTGTGTTTACAAGCTGGGAACCCCCATCACATACCTTGATTTACTAGTTCAATGAGCACAACAGGAGGTCAGAGGTGGGATAACAAAGCAAATGGCTCCTGTATCATCTCTTAGGGGTTAGCTGATGGGATGCTATCTAAAGCCATTGTATTCTTTTCAGTTCTTGAATTAACCCAGTGTTTTCACATAGTAAATGCCTTATAATTATAACACAAACATAGCATTCATAAATTATTACAGGCAGCTCAAAACCCATCACGTTTATCACTCTTTATCTAGTATCTCACTTGGGAATACCTGGGGAAATTTAGGTCCAGGTGTGACAGAACGTTCCTTGTGTCCACAGCCTACACACTATTGTAATAATCTTTGTACAATGTATACCTTATGAGATGTCATTTAAAAATTCATACTTTGCTGAACAATAATATCATGGTGAAATGCACATAGCAGCGTTATATGTGAAGTTATAAACAGAAGCTGAAATCATGGGCAAAAATATGTTTTCCAGAGAAGTCTGGGGAATGACCAAACCAGTTCCCCAGAGACAAAGGACAAGCTGATGCTTCAGCCAGGCGTAAACAAGGCTGATGAACCATTACTTGCTAATTGGCAATTCTTCCTCTGGAAAGGGGGCAGAGGAAAAAAAAATCTACATCTTTGCAAAGAAACAGCAAGGAGTTCCCTTCCACACAGACTGCCTGTGGCCTTGCTCCCAGCTGGAAATGCTTCTCAAAGGAGGACAAGACTACAAAAAGAAAGGGCAAACACCCCAAGGAACCCCCTCCTCTCTCTCTCTTCCTGCCCCCCATTGATTCACTGCACCAGAAGGAGCAAAGGAAGTAGCCATTCAACTGGGAAAGCGGTCTGGACCTAAGAAGTTTGGTCAGACTGCAGAGACCATGTGGTAAGAAAAACTTTGCTTTTAATTTAACATAGTTTGTTGTTAGGCACCAGTTGCATTTTATCTTTTTCTTATAACCTTTTCTGACTTTTATGCCTCATTACTTGTACTCATTTAAAATCTCTCTCTGTAGTAGTTTTATCATTTTAACCAGTGTGTTTGAATTCAAGCATTTGGGAACCTCCAGTTGGGGTAGCAAGATATGTGCATATCATTTCTATTAATAAAATGATGGACTTTATATAAGCTTGTGTTGTCCAGGAGAGGACAGTACAGGACATATGTTTCTGGGAGAAAATCTAGGACTGGGGTTGTGTTGGGGTCACCCTGCTGGATAACCCAGGCTGGTGAGAGCCAAGGTGTGGCTGGATGCAGCACACACACACACACACACAGAGCTGGGAGTGACTTGCATGCTGGAGGCTGTTTGTGAGCAGTCCAGGCTGGAGACTACAGCAGCTAAGCAGCGTAAAGGGCACCTCAGGTTAGAGGGCAGAGGTGACACAGCTACTCATTAGTCTGGATTGTATCCCAGGTATGTCACACCGGGCTCTCAAACTAAGTGCATACAAAGACATTTGAAGTCCGTGGGAAAGGCTCCCATTGACTTCAGTGGGCCTGGATCAGGCCCCAAGTCCAGTTTGATCAAAACAGAGTCTGAGTCCAAACATCTTCAGGTTCATCCAGCCCTATTTTGTTTCCCCTAGTGGTCACCTCTTGTTATATTTCACTGACGTTAGGAGAAACTTTTTTGGATCATCTTCTACAGCTATCATAACATCACCTACTCTTCTGATCTATTGGTTTCATTTCTGAGCTAGATCTGACACACATCTCATCCCCCAAATCATCCTGTACAATGAGGATGAAGTGACTCCAGAGAGAGCATCTGGCTAACACAGGCCCATCCTTCACTATATAGTCTATCCACATTGTTTTCACTATTCCAAAAAAATTATGTGACAGCACTGAGAGTACTGTAATGTATGTACTGTGCCTCCAGCCAGTGACCGACCTAATTGTGAGAGGAGACAGTAGAAATCCATGGCAAATCTAGAAGACCTTCTCACCTAGTCCTTGCCTGAGGCTCCCATTTTCTCGACAGATTTAATCTAAGCATGAACAATCCCAGTTAAATTAGAGGTGCTCACTCAGGCACTTGTGTTGGAATCCCAGGAGAAATGAGAGGAAGACGGCAGTGATAACATTTGGGTGACCAGAGGAGAGTTGTCTGCACCAAACAGATACAGGCGAATTCAAATTCTGAGAGAAACGCTGATCAAAAGTATTATTTTTGTTTGTTTGTTTTAAATACTATAATAAAAGCATTGTTTTCCCATCTCTTTTGAAGTGGGTGGTTGTTGTCATTTCAAATCTCTCTTGTTTCTGTAGGAACTCTCTGGTAAAAATGGGTCTGGGATGCTAATGGTTGCATTTGTATTCACTCTGCAAGCTGCACTAAAATTTTCACCTTGCATGAATATTCAGTCCATAAAAATTCAGCTAACATTTTTTCACTAGCAAAACCAATAATCACAATTTATTTACGAAGGACACTGTTGGCAGTGGGTTTTTGAGCAAATTGCTAATTATATATATAGATATATTTTTTAAATGAACTGGCAAGGTCCAATAACTATAAATAAAGCTTGAGAACAACCTCTTAGAGCATTTGACCTATTTTGATCTTTCACCAAGACTGGTACAGGTGGAGAAGAGGAAAAAAGACAGTGAAATATACCAGGAGGTGGAAGCTAGGAGAAACATTAAAGACTTCACCTTCCACAGGGAAAAACTACTTTACAAGAGTGTTACAACTTGTGCTTTAAATATCATGAAAGCATGGAAAGTTGCAGCTCAGGATCAACCCCCCAGAAAACTGGCATCAAATCAGAGAGGAATGCATGCTGCTGCCTAGTGGGGAACAGATAATGGGCTAGGTTTACCTCTCTCGGCTACAGGGGAAAGGCCTCTTATATTTCTATTTGGTGGCTACTGCACCTCCCTGTGGCTGACAGGGGTAAACCTAGCCGACTAGGCAGCAGCATGCATTCCTCTCTGATTTGATGCCACTATTTGGTGGACCATAGGCTGTGTTTCCATTCCTGCCCTCCCTCCACTGGGGGAAGGCCTCTTATATTTCTATTTGGTGGCTACACAAAAGCTTGGCCAACAGCGATGTAATGAGTCAGCAAATCCTTTGGCTATGCCTCTCTCAACCAGCACTGCCTAATTTTTAGGCTATGCTAGCAGCCTTCAGATTCTAGCCCCAACCCTCCCTTTTACCAACAACTCCCTGCTTCTAGGAGGTCCTGCAATGAAGCTGCCATAAACCGTAAGAGAATTTAATCCATATTCATTGTAATCCTTAATAGGGAAAGCAAACCATAATTCTGTGATAAAAACACGCAGATTTCATGCTTCAAGACACAGCCTGTGAAGAGAGGAAGGAAGTTCTTTCCATGTACAGGTGCATTATGGAATGTTTCAATATTCTCTGAAGTGTCAGGTACTTGTGGCTATTGCATGAAGTAAAGTATCATAGTAAGTGCACTAAGGACCAGATACAGTGTGATCTTCCTAACCTACCCTTTTAGCACTGGTGGGTTTGGTGCATCCATTCCAGTTAATAACTCAAATGTCGAAAGTATCTATTTCTTATGCATGGGAAGATGATAAATGCAAGCCTTCAACTATGTGGGAAGAAATAAGCAATGTTTTCTTCTCACAGTCTGAATCTCTTGCATCAGTAAGAAAGATTCCAGGGATGAAACAAAAGAATCTGGTAGAAACGAATTGTCTATACTCCTCTCTAACTACTCAACTAAGTAGAATTCCGAAGTAAGTTTCCAATATTATACCTTATCCAGATTAAAAACTAATACAGCTCTGCTAATAAACTTTTTACTTCGAAGAACAATGTTACCAGTAAATTACCAGCAAATCACTGTGATTAGAGGACATTTTCTTACTGGCCAACTGACTTTTTTAAAAAAAATGAAAAGCCATTCTCAAAGCTAGCCCAGTTTGTGTGCTTACTCCAACACCAATGGAGAATTCTAAAGGGAGAGATGAAGAGTGAGCAGCAAGACAAGACATGTTCCTTAACTGCCAAGTGCGGCGCGATCCTCTCTGAAGCAACTTTGAGGCCATTGGCAGTTGGTGGAAGTTAAAATAGCCTTCAGATTGCTGTAATGTATACTAGGAACAGCACTAGGATGCAGAGATTCCCAGGACAGAAGGGACTATTGTGATCATCTGTCTGACCTCCTGTAGCACAGGCCACAGAACTTCCCCAAAATAATTCTTAGAGCAGATCTTTTAGTAAAACATCCAATCTTGATTTCAAAATTGCCAGTGATGGAGAATCCACCACTATCTTTGGTAAATTGTTCCAAGGGGTAATTACTCTCACTGTCAAAAATGTATGCCTTATTCCCAATCTGAATTTGTCTGGCGTCAATTTCCAGCCATTGGATTGTTATACCTTCCTCTACTCAACTGAAGAGCCCATTATTAAATTTGTTCCCCATGTAGATATTTATAGACTAATCAAGTCACCCCTTAACCTCCTCTTTGAGCTCGACAATCTATTTAGCTTAGCACTGGCATGGAGTACCCTCACCATTAGGGCACCTCCTCTTAGCTGCTCTGCAGATTAGCTCCTGTCGCTTGTTCATGTGCCCTGACACGTCACTCACTCTCTCTCTGACTCAGAGTGGCCTTTCTTCATGGTGTGGCCCTCCGGCCAGATCATTTTCCCCCTTCCACGGTTATTTAGGCCACCTAATTCCCCTCAGGTTGGGCCTATCTACCTAACTGGCCTCTTCTCAGCCTCATTAACCTAGGCCAGGGTGGGTATGAACATCTCATCACAATCACTATAAGGGCTGTTTTCTAAACCTTTAATCATTCTTGTGGCTCTTCTCTGAACCCTCTCCAATTTATCAACATCTTTCTTGAATTGTGGACAACAGAACTGGGCTCAGTATTCCAGCAGCAGTTGCACCAGTGCCAAATACAGAGGTAAAATAACCTCTCTACTCCTACTCAAGATGTCCCCTTTTATGCATCCTAGGATTGCATTAGCTCTTCTGGCCACAGCATCACATTGAGAGCTCATGTTCAGCTGATTATCCTGGGAAGCCGTGACTCTGAAAAAGATTTGAGGGCTGTTGTGCAATAACTACAATTAGTTTGTTAGCTCCTTTTGGTTCTACAACAGCTTCAGCTTTTGAACTTTTCACTGTTGGTTTAGGGCTCAATTCTGTCATCCTTACATTGAGTAATGCCTTACTCCATGACTAGCCTCACTGATTTCCACTTACTTGGAGTAAGATGCTACTCTGTCAGATCAAGGGTGATGGATTCTGCCCCTTATTTACAGTGAAGAAGAAAAATGAGACAAGCCATTTACAATGCACACTTCACTTCTCTACAGAGGAAAAAGGACAGTAAGCTATCTAAACTCCTACCTGCCACAGGGAGCTACAACAGTGGTACCCTCAACTCATCTAACAACATTGTCAATCTTTCCAACCACACACTTAGCCCAGCAGAAGAGTCTGTCCTATCTCGGAGACTCTCTTTCTGTCCCACCATCCCCACGAACACGATACAGTTCTGCGGTGATCTGGAAGCCTACTTTCGTCATCTCTGACTCAAGGAATATTTTCAATGCACCACTGAACAGTGCACTGACCCACAGGAACCCTCCTACCAACATTACAAGAAGAAGAACTCTGTGTGGACTCCTCCTGACGGTCGAAATGACAGACTGGACCTCTACATAGAGTGCTTCCGCAGACGTGCACAGGCTGAAATTGTGGACAAACAACATCACTTGTCCCATAACCTCAGCGTACAGAACGCAATGCCATCCACAGCCTCAGAAACAACTCTGACATTATCATCAAAGCGGCTGACAAAGGAGGTTCTGTAGTCATAATGAACAGGTCGGATTATGAACTGGAGGCTGCCAGGCAACTCTCCAAGACCACATTCTACAGGCCACTATCCTCTGATCCCACTGAGGAATACCAAAAGAAACTACACCATCAAGAAATTCCCAGCTACAGTACGGGAACAAATCTACATGGACACACCCCCAGAACCCCAACCAGGGCTATTCTATATGCTACCCAAGATCCATAAACCCGGAAACCCTGGACATCCCATCATTTCAGGCATTGGCACTCTTACAGCAGGATTATCTGGCTATTTGGACTCTCTCCTCAGACCCTACGCTACCAGCACTCCCAGCTAGCTTCGAGACACCACCGACTTCCTGAGGAAACTACAATGCATTGGTGTTCTTCCTGAAAACACCATCCTGGTTACACCAATATTCCACATGAGGATGGACTACAAGCTGTCAGGAACAGTATCCCTGATGAGGCCACAGCACGCCTGGTGGCTGAGCTTTGTGACTTTGTCCTCACCCACAACCACTTCAGATTTGGGGACACCTTATACCTTCAAGTCAGTGGCACTGCTATGGGTACCCGCATGGCCCCACAATATGCCAACATTTTTATGGCTGACTTAGAACAACGCTTCCTCAGCTCTCGTCCCCTCTACTTGCGCTACATTGATGACATCTTCATCATATGGACCCACGGAAAGGAGGCCCTTGAAGAATTCCACCTGGACTTCAACAATTTCCACCCTACCATCAACCTCAGCCTGGACCAGTCCACACAAGAGATCCACTTCCTGGACACTACAGTGCAAATAAGTGATGGTCACATAAACACCACCCTATACCGGAAACCTACTGACCGCTATACGTACCTACATGCCTCCAGCTTCCATCCAAGACACATCACACGATCCATTGTCTACAGCCAAGCCCTAAGATACAACCGAATTTGCTCCAACCCCTCAGACAGAGACAAACACCTACAAGATCTTTAACAAGCATTCGTAAAACTACAATACCCACCTGAGGAAGTGAGGAAACAGATTGACAGAGCAAGACGGGTACCCAGAAATCACCTACTACAGGACAGGCCCAACAAGGACAATAACAGAACACCACTGGCCATCACATACAGCCCCCAGCTAAAACCTCTCCAGCGCATTATCCACGATCTACAACCTATCCTGGAAAATGATCCTTCACTCTCACAGACCTTGGGAGGCAGGCCAGTCCTCGCTTACAGACACACCCCCCCCCCCAACCTGAAGCAAATATTCACCAGCAACTACACACCACACCACAGAAACACCAACCCAGGGACCAATCCCTGTAGCAAACCTCGTTGCCTACTCTGTCCCCATATCTACTCTGGAGACACCATCAGAGGACCCAACCACATCAGCCACACCATCAAGGGCTCATTCACCTGCACATCCACTAATATTATATATGCCATCATGTGCCAGCAATGCCCCTCTGCCATGTACATTGGCCAAACCGGACAATCCCTCCGCAAAAGAATAAATGGACACAAATGGGACATCAGAAATGGTAACATACATAAGCCAGTAAGTGAACACTTCAATCTCCCTGGTCATTCTATTACAGATTTAAAAGTCACTATCATTGAACAAAAACACTTCAGAAACAGACTTCAAAGAGAAACAGCAGAACTAAAATTAATTTGCAAATTTAACACCATTAATCTGGGCTTGAATAGGGACTGGGAGTGGCTGGCTCATTACAGAAGCAGCTTTTCCTCTCCTGGAATTGACACCTACTCATCTATTATTGGGAGTTGACTACATACACCCTGATTGAATTGGCTCTGTCAACACTGGTTCTCCACTTGCGAAGTAACTCCCTGCTCTCCATGTGTCAGTATATAATGCCTGTATCTGTAACTTTCACTCTATGCATCCGAAGAAGTGAGGTTTTTACCCACGAAAGCTTGTGCCCAAATAAATCTTAGTCTTTAAGGTGCCACCAGCCTCCTTGTTGTTAGTGAAGAAGAACCACCAGTGAGTGTTGGTGCTGTTCCATTAGGCAGTACCAGCATTTTGCAACATACAAACTACTTCAAGAAGTGTAAATGTGGCACCGTGGGCCATTGGTGTTCCAACTGTTCATTAATATTTATATAATCAAGGTAGTCTGATAAACATCAAAGGTTTCATACTTCAGGTTTTGATTTTATATCTATTATGGTAGTAGTTATAAACATGAACGTTTGCACCTCTCACATAATGATTAGATACCCCAACAGGACTGAGGCCCCAATTTGATAGGCACTACACAAACACATAGCAGCAGACATATCTGACCTTAAGCAGGGTTTGAACCTATTGTACAGCTCCAAAGTGAAAATCTGCATCATCAAAGCTTCTGCAATGGCTTTTTGTCATGATATCTTAACACATACAGGCTTCCAAGCTGCCCAGGAAGGAAATTGCTTGCAAACTTTCTAATTCTTGAACATCTGAGTTTGCAACAACAGTAATTTTGAAGTGTGACTTCTTGGGCATGAGATGGTTTGATCATGTTCACAATATAGCAAGGACTTGTTTGAACAGGGGTTGTGGGGGATGCTTATTAATTTCAGATGCCTGTCATGGGCATTATTCACACCAAAGGAAACCTTGTGATATTGCTTTGTGAGTATGTGTCACTGTGTGTGAGACCCTTGCCTGAATTCATAACCTCTATTAATAAAAAAAAAAAAAAGCAAGTCAATTCAGTGCTCACCAAAGGTGCCACACTGACAACAATGGAAAATTACAAACCTGTTTTCTTGCAGAAGAAGCTTCCTCTCTCTGCCCTGATAATATATTTCAACATGGGTCTGGGAGGCAGCATGTCAAGGATGGGAGAGAAGGGGAGTTCAGTCTTGATTGCCCATTTAAATCACTGGCCTCTCTGCTGAGACAGCCATGAAATTAAGACTTCCTCCAGTCCTTGCCAACTAATTTCAGGAGCTGGTTTCCAGATTCAAAGCTGTTGATGACTTCCTCTTGGCTTCATAATACATTTCTGACATCACCCATGCCAATGAAGGGATGTCACGAAAATACATGAACATCCATGCTCTCAATAAAGTTCAATTAGTCATATATGGATGAAGAACCTTTGGGAATTTCCAAACTTAACTTCTCACAGCTTGAAAGAGTACTAATTGCTTAGTTCACTTTTAATTTAATTAGATGGCTCTTAAAAGAAATAACTGTCTCCATAAACCTGCCCCATTTAAGAGCCCTGATCCATAGGTCTGGCTGAATATTGCTTGGTGCATGACTCAATGGGTGTAAAAGGAGATGGCACAGCCCCACCGTTGTCCTCTCCCAATCCTGGAGTAGTCTGGCTCTCTCAAGGCATTGTGAGCAGGACCGGCTCCAGGCACCAGCGAAGGAAGCAGGTGCCTGGGGCGGCCAATAGAAAAGGGCGGCAGTCCATCCATTGTTGGGGAGCACGTCCGAGTCTGCAGCGGCAATTTGGTGGTGGGTCCTTCCAGGGCCGGCTCCAGGCACCAGCTTGCCAAGCAGTTGCTTGGGGCGGCCACTCCAGAGAGGGGCGGCAGGTCCAGCTATTCGGCAGCAATTCAGCGGACGGTCCCTCACTCCCGCTTGGAGCGAAGGACCTTCCACCGAATTGCCACCGCAGATCGCGATCACGGCTTTTTTTTTTTTTTTGGCTGCTTGGGGCGGCCAAAACCCTGGAGCCGGCCCTGGGTTCTTCACTCCCTCTCTTCCTCTTCGGCGGCACTTCGGCAGCAGCTCAATCAGGTTTTTCTTTTTTGTTTTTTCTTTGCCGCTTGGGGCGGCAAAAAAGCTGGAGTCGGCCCTGATTGTGAGGGTTGCTGCTGGCTGCAGAACTCAGGAAAGATATTTCAATCCAGGGTCTGCACCAAATTCAGAGGTGAATCTCAGGGATGCTAAACAAATATAATACACATCTTCTTCCAGCCCCCTCAGCATAGAAGATATACCAACCTGTACCATAGAAGATGTACCAACCTGATTTACCCTTGTGTGAGAGTAGAATCAAAGCCTGATTCAGGCTTTGATTCTATTCTCACACAAGGGTAAATCAGGAGAGACTTCAATGAAGACAGTGGTGTTATCTTGCTGTAAAAACCAGCGCAAACTCAGAATCTTTGCCAACTTCCTTAGAAAGGAAGGTAGCAGATTTCAGAGCAGCATAAATCTGCAAAAATTTACATAAATATATCTAAACATACTGAACGGGGGAGGGAGAGGGACAGGGAGATAGAGCAAGGTTGACCCACTGTTTTACTTTCTCCTCTTATCTTCCCCATCAACATTTCATTCTTCATTTCCCCCAGCATCAGCATTTCATTCTAAAACACATGCTCCATCCACCATCACAATTTCATTCTCAATCCTCCTCCCTCCACCTTCCCACCCTAAAGATACTAGATTCAGACTAACACGGCTACCCCTCTGATTCTAAATACACACACACTTTCCAAATCCGAGAGGGGAACTAGTGCAAGGAAGTTCTGCCATGTAACAAGATAAAGCCCATTTAAAGTGCACACATACCACACACTTATTTGAAAATATATTTTAATAGGGAATGGATTAAATGAATAATGACCCCTATCTCCCCTTTCTAAAATCATCTTCATTATTTTTTAGGTTTCTGTAATGTTAATATATATCAGTGGTTCCCAAACTGGGGTTCGCAGAACGTTACAGGGGGTTTGCCAGAAAAATTTCACTAATGTCGGACAGAGGACGCCGGGTATTGGAGACAGCAGGTGGGACCCGGTTGCAGGGCAGACACCCCGAGCCCCAGGGAGAGCGGGGCCAGGCAGTTGGGGCTGGCAGCCTGAGCCCTGCCCCCGTCAGTGGGGAGCTGGCAGCCCAAACCCCAGCGCTCCCCACGCAGGGCTGGCAGCCTGAGCCCCAAGGAGAGCGGGGCCCGGCAGTTGGGGCTGGCAGCCCAAGCCCTGCCCCCGTCAGTGGGGGAACCAGCAGCCCGAACCACAGCCCGAGTCCCAGGAAGAGCGGGGCCGGGCAGTTGGGGCATCCTTCACACTGAGGAAATTGAAACTTAAATCCCTGAAAATATTCATTTTTAGGAGCGGGTTCATGAGATTTCACAATTTAGTGAAAGGGGTTCGTGGGCTGTTAAAGTTTGGGAACCACTGATATATATTCATATCCCAGTGACATAAATATATATATAGATCATTTACTATTTTCAAGCATAATCTGCTTTTTAGACACTTCCTACCAAGACCTTTATCTTGTGACAAGCTGACATATATCCAATTTTTTTTCAAAAAGCCTTGATTATCTGATGAACTTTTATAAGCTATTTTCTGCAACCCAGGATGCTCTGCTAGGTTTGTCATTTTGTGAGTAATAAATGTTTTAAGATCCACAAGGATGAAGCCTAAATATGATTTTCTTTGCATTTTATCCAAGTGTTTCACATATCACAGCAACACACCAGTAAATACTGTGATCAAAGCACTAGAGTAAGACATCAGCAATGTAACACGATAGACTACATAACTAAAAGCCTACGAGCAGCTTTTAAATTCTGTAACAAATCCATTACATATAGCCAGAGCAATGCATATGCCATTAGATATGCCTTTGTTATGCACTACGACGTGCATGCCATGTGATGTTATCTTAGCCCTACTATTACATATCAAATTTGGAAACATTGATAAGGTAGCTTGAAATACCATGTATTTTTTCAGCATCAACCAACAAATAGAGCCAGATTGCCCCCTGCTTCTTTCTCAGAGGCCGATGGGATGGGGAATGAGAGAAAGAAGGGCACAAGGAGCTGCCCTCATACACAGCTAACAGCCAAGAACAAGCAAATACCTGTGTTCTGGGTGGTGCAGGAACTTCTCCCTGGAGGCACAAAGCAGCTGGGGTAGTGACAGGAAGGAAACAGGGCCATGGTCCTACCCTTTTTCTTCACCTGCCTGCAAAGCTGCTCTGGTGTGTTGCAGGGAGCAGGTTGCACCATCCAAGGGATTGCTTGTTTCTATTATGCGGAGAAGAGGTACAAGGACTCATTTTCCTCGTGCATCTTAAGGCGCAATTCTTCTCCAGCTCCTCCTGCCTGAGTATCTGCCCCCCCAACGCAGGGCTTTTTAAATAGTACCATTTAACCCAAAGATGAAACATCATTGTAATGAAATGAGTTGGCAGTGAAAGAGCCCCAGTGAAAATGTTCCTAGTGATGTGTGTGCACTGAAAGTTCCGTTCCCTGCAGCAGGGCAATATGAAGGATTTTTAACCATCCATCGAATGGTTTGGAACTATATTGTACCACATACTGGACTGTAAGAGTACATTTCCAAAATGATACCCTCTGTAAAGGGACATATGAAAATGTGCAGAAGAAACTAGTCCAACTCAAGTCTGTGACAACCAGGAACCCACTGGTAATTCCGGCCACTCCAAATTGTTCTAGGGTTAAGAGTCAGCCTCAGCCAAAGCATCTTCCTAACAATGAAGAATTCAGCATTCCCTGTGTGCAAAGTCCAGCCTCCCAGATCTATCTACCAATGTGGGGAAAGTGGAAGACTATTAGGAAGAGACTGATGTCTCCAAGCTTCTTCCCTCTTGGCTGTAAAATGTTCTCTTTTCTTTAGAAGGCCTGCCACATACTTTCTGATCCTTGTCCCCTGGTACAGTACTTCCCATTTCCTTGCAGTTCCATCTGCTTTAGACGAATACTATCTTCATTTGAAGGGTTTTGCAAATAAATTACAACTGTGCTGGGATGAATCAATGACAGGGATCTCAGCTGCTGAAAACCCCCCTCTTTGGAGCTACTGTCCCCATGAGCCCTGAAAGCCACTGAGAGAGAAAGTTAGCCTCTTCATGAGGGTCCCTCCTTCCATGTATTAAACTTCAAGCTAGTCCAGTCTGTTTGCCATGTATTTATTTTTGGTAAGCTCTGCTGACTGCGCAACATCAAAGGCAGACACTGTGTTTTCCAGGTCAACCACTCAAATTTTCCATCTCTTGAAGTTTGTTCAAGATATCTCCTACTTTACACTTCATTGGCATCAAAGGCTCTTGGGCTATACTCAGTCTTTTGTGAAGTCAAGAATATGACCCTGATTCTCTTCAACTTGCACCACTTACCCTACAAATCTATTGATTTCAATTGAGTTACTTCCAGCGTCAGTTGGTGCAAGAAGAAAAACAGACTCAATGCCATTGATTCCTTTAGCTTTCCAATAACAGACTCTCTCACATGAGCAAGAAGGGGGATTGACTGGATCTGGCATCGCCATTTGTGTCTATGATCTACATAACTTAAAAAGAGATCTCTCTACTTCAGCTAGGGCTTGCCCCCCCACATTTTATAGACTGAAGCAGTGGTACAGCTCCTGTCTACCACCCTGCCAGCTGCCTTTGTTGTGCTCTTTTCCTTTCCCCACTCTCCCGTTAATGTGACAGTGTTGCTTAGCATGCAATCTGTTTAGTCTGGATTAGTACTTGAACAGGTCATTGAGAAGCAAGACCTCTGGCCTCATTGCCAGCTCTGCCACTAATTGGCTGCCTGACCTTGAGAAAGTCACTTCCTCTTACTTGCTTTATTCCTCCATGAAATGACGGATACCTGAAGAAGAGTTCTGTGTAGCTTGAAAGCTTCTCTCTTTCACCAACAGAGGTTGGTCTAATAAAAGATATTACCTCACCCACCTTGTCTCTATAATGCCACAGGTCTATTTTACAGGGATGTTATAAGGTTTAATTTAATTAATGTTTGTAAAAGATTTTAAAATCCTCATCTGAAAGGCCCTACGGGTGTATAAGGCATTATGGGTAGGATTTTCAAAAACAGAGGAACTGCAACATAGCACAGAGCTCAGTTGCTTCAATCCTGATTTGCCCAAGTCTTGAGCCTCTACAACTCCCAGAGAAGTCAATGGGAGCTGTGGATACTCTGCAATGCTGAAAAATCTGGCTCTTAAAATCTATTCCAAGGAGTTACAGCTGCCCTGCCTTTCTCGGGATCAGGCCCTTGATGGCTGCACACAATGCTGAGCACCAAACTGTGCTCTCTTAAAAATAAAATCCAGTAAAGCTCATTGACCCTGACAGAAAAACAATATTGCCAAACTTAAGGATTCAAAAATCATGAGTCAGCTCCTTGCCCCGTCATTATTAGATGGCTTAAAAACAAAATTTTTAAAATAACATGCTGGATTCTTGTTATTTGCCTTCTGGTTTCTGAGCCTTTAAGGTATGTATTTTGAAGCTTTAATTTCCAACAGTGGGGACTCAAACCTTTTTTTTTCTAAATGAAATCTGAGATTCTCACATATTCATATGACTCCGGAAGTGGAACTATAAGAAAAACACCTGATATCACAAGAGTTGGCAACACTATACATAAAACCACCGCTATTCCGCAGTGTGGAGCTTCTGGGAGGAAGGGGGAGGGGGAGGAGGCACACTCAGGGGAAGGTTTGGAAGAGGCAGCGCAGGGGCGGGAAGTGGGGGCTTAGGGAAATAGGTGGGAAGAGGCGAGGTGGGGGCTTGGAGGAAAAGAGGAGTGGGGGCAGGCCTGGGCCAGGCCTGGAGCAGAGGGGGGGGAATTGAGCCCCCCTCCCAGGTAGAGAGGAAGTCAGCTCCTATGCAAACATCTGCATATAATCCTGATATTTCTATGGGATAATGCTACAATTCCATCAACAAAACTCATCACATTCAACACCTATTGGTTTGTGTGTGTGTGTAGATCACATCAAATGCCCGACAAGACCTCAGACTCCTACACCTCTGACTTGGAACCAATATAGAAGTATGGATGACACATCTCACATGCACACTGCCCCCTATTCCCAGTTGCACTAAGTTTTCTTTACATAGCTCTGGCAGAGTAAAGGAGTCTCACAATGGGCAGAAGCAGACCTGAGAATAACTCCTGGGCAGAGGACCTCCTTCGCTGGTGTAGAGCTGATGCAAGGTGTGAAATCCTGGCCTCACTGAAGTCAATGGCAAAACTCCCAGTGACTTCAATGGAGCCAGGATTTCACCGAAGAACTCTGCACCAGTCCTGCTGGCAGATTGAGGATGTGGCAGTGTGCCCTGCCCTCTGGTCATATTCCTTTTTCTGGGGACGAAGAAGCAGAGCATAAATTAGGAAAGCCCTGAGGCTACTGTCACTTATGCAAGGAGTCAGATAAGCCTCTGTACTGCCCCACAATACAGGAAGCACAAAGGTATTTCAAAAGCACCTTTGCCTCCTCTGCCATCCCTGCTTCAAATGCACAAAGAGGAGAATAGAATCAAACCCGCTAACATACAGATCCCTGAAACTTTGCTTATACAATTATTGCTTTAATAAGGAACATCATCTTGGAGCTCTTTTGTCCCTAAGGTACAACATGGTAAATCAACACAAGCTTTTAAATCAAAAATAAGGAAGTTCCTCCACACTTCTCTTGACTGCTCTAATTAAATATGTTGACAAGGCTACTGCATTACTAGCAACACTTACTGCTAAACAAGCTATTTTCTTTGCACAATCTAGTTTATGGATTTTGTATGTTATAACTGTGTATGACATATTAAGTTACATCAGATCACTGTTTTATTTTAACTGTAGCCACAGGGCTAACTCAAAACCTTCTGTATTAAAAATCATAACATCGACCCTAAATTAAATTGTAATAGAGGGAATAAAATGTGAACCTCTCTTAAAAATGCTTGCAATAAACACGGGGTTTTTTTTAAAATATTTCTTCCAAAGAAATAGCAACATGTCTTGTATATTCCCTCCACCCAACACACATGATTTTTCAACCTTGCCAAAGAATTTAAGATCTCTTCTGCTCACTGAACAAAGATCCAAGAAAGTTTTGCACCTCTCAGAGAGAAGCTTCCCACCTCCCCTAAGGAGAAAGATTTTTAACAGGATTCTTTTGAAATACAAAGTGCGGCACCAAGTAATTCTATCCTTAAAAAATACACACCTAACTACACTGCACCTCATAGTCCTCCAGCCCCCCATATCCAGATTTGTAACTGCCTTCAGCTATGCCTGCAGCACCACTCCCAGCCTACTTGCCCACACAATTCCCTGGACTTGGAAGAGAGTTCTTGGAGAGCGCATTGTCTGCTCTTCAGCTTTGTGGGGAATCTGCAGTGTTAACTAAGGTAGGCACCTCATGGGGTGGTGGGTTCTATGGCTTGTAGCCGGCAAGGAAATCCCAAAGTAGGGTGACCAGACAGCAAGTGTGAAAAATTGGGACGGGGTGGGGAGGGTAATAGGAGCCTATATAAGAAAAAGACCCAAAAATCGGGACTGTCCCTATAAAATCGGGACATCTGGTCACCCTATCCCAAAGTAGTGGTGACAGAAACTGGAGCAGATCCCCTGGGGCTGGGGATCCAGTGTAGAGACAAAGCTCTGTGTGTGGATGACCCTTTTGCCTCCATTAGATCCATGGGGTTTGGGGCCAAATCCCAGACAGAATGAGCACGGGTGTGTAAACAACACACCACTGCAATGGAAGAAATTTTACAAAGGGACATCACAGAGGTTCTTCCCTGGAACCCTGACCTCTTCTTTGTATGGGAGCATAGGGAGGAAATCTGGGCCTGTGTTTTTTAATTACACAAATATACCCTGGACAAAAACATTCCAAATGTCAGTGCCTCAGGACAGGGTACCCATGTAGGACAAGCTGTTTGAGGTCAGATCTCTCCTTCTCCCAAAGGCAGTCTCGCTTTTGTGCACTCACCCCACTATATTTTATGAGCTGAATTGAGAACATCTTGGTTCCTCTGCAGAGTTTGGGATTTGGTTTTAAATGTTTATTAAAAAACAAAAACACCCAGAGCAGTCAGAGCTAGGATTATTACTACGGTCTGTGTTTGGAAATGCTGGAGTGTTTGTGTTCCCACAGGTATACGTGTATGCATTGAAAAATAAATACCAGAAGTGATTTAGCTGAAAGTGTCTATATAAACGTATCTTATGTAAACACCTTCTCAGAATAGCCACACAAAAGCAAAATCTGGAGCCAAAATGCCTTGTTATTAACACTGGCAAGCTAGCTGTGCAAAAGGGAGCTAAGAGCTGCATATGAACACTTCCATAGAACTTTCAAGTTACCGTTAAACAACATAGCCACAGTGCGTGGGGGAGGGGAAAGAGGAGCAGGCAAAGAGCTTAGGGCTTTCCTTATTTATTTTTATTGCCTCCAACTTTGCAGATTCATTTTCATTCTTCCTTGGGGAACTACATTTTTTAATCTTGCTTGCAGCGTGCTGCAGCATTAGAGTCATTCTTTTAAGCTAGGCAATAACTTCTTTCCTGCCTATTTTCCCCTCCCCTCCCCCCATCATCCTGGGAGGGGTCAAGTTTCTTTTGATGCTTTTAAACTGTATTTGGACACAGCACCTCCAAATCTGGGGTTGCTTGGTGACCAGCAGTATGGTCAGTATTTTTTTTTACTTACAAGCTTGAGCTGTGCTGTACTCTCTGACAGATAACAAAAAAAAAAAAATGACCTTTTTGCTGCTTTCTCTGGGTCTTTCAGATTTTCCATTCATTTCAAGCTGTGGTAAAGGTTGCAGGCCTTGAGACGTAAGGACCAAATTCTGCCCCCGTGAATGGCATCTCTCAGATGCATATGGAGGGTGGGTAACAACCCTTTCTATCTAAGTGCTAGATTTCTCCTTCACATCTGGCCTTGCGTAAGTGTGCCATAAGTTTCACTGCTCTAAGGAGCAGATCAGGGAACCAGAGCCGTAACTAAGCATTTTAGAATTCGGGATGAGCAATCATATTTGCGCCTCCAGGCAACATGTGGGGGGTGATCACAAGGGGGTTGCATGCCCCCCCCCTTGATTTCTGCCTCCCATTTAGCGACACCCCCTGGAGCTGGGTTCTGCCCACGCAGCCTGGCTGCCATGAGATGCTCCCTGCAGTACTCATCTCCCTTGGGTACCTGCCTCTCAGCAGCCCGGTCATACCCCACTTGCTGTCCAGGGACCTGCCATTGCAGCCAGGTCAGAGCAGAACTGCCCCTTGCTCTCCTTGGCTGCCCTGCCCCAGCCCCATGGCTTCCGGGCTCGCGGTCACACAGCCTGGTGCCCAGCCCAGGCACTGCAGGCAGGCGGCTGCTGACTTGCTCCCACCAGCTCCGGAAACCAAGGCAGTGAGAATGGAGCAGCCACTAGGGTTATCATATTTCAAGATCCCAAATAGAGGACACTACTGGGGTGGAGGGGGAGGAGGAGCTGGAAGGGGCTTTTGTGGAGTGCTGGGAGATGTGTGTCTGTGTACTGGGAGGGATATTTGGGGGTGCTGGAGGGAGTATTTGGATGGGACTGGAGGGGATACCTGCAACAGGGACATCTACTGGAGGCGGCCTGCCAGTGCTGGGTGGGGATGGGTGGCTTAACGGGAGAGCCCCAACTGCTGCTGCCATCGAGGGGATGCTGCATGCAGGGCTCCTGCTCCCCCCCCCTTCCCCATCCCCTTCTCTTCCCCATCCTATCCCTCTTCCCCTCTGTCCCCTGCCTCTATATCCCTCCCCCCACTCCCACATCTCCTTCCCGCTGCCCTATCCCATCCCCTTTCCTTGCCCACTGCCTCTTCCCCTCACCTTATCCCCCTTCCCCTATGTCCCACCCTCACAGGCACTCACCCTTGTACAGAAAACAGGATGCTGGCTATGCAAGGCGCCCAGCACACGCAGAAGGGGAAGACGATCAGCACTAGGACCCAGGAGGCAGCATCCAGCTGCAGAGGCAAGGTTGGCAGGAACAGCAGCTCCATACTTCCTCTGCTCCCAACCCCAAACTACACCCATGGACTCTGTCCGATGCTGCTAGGCCCAATCCTGCCGGGGGGAAGGGGGAAGGCAGAGGGCAGACGCCACTAGGCCCAATCCTGCGCTGTGCCATTTTTTGTGCCCCTGCCAGCTCTGCGCCCTGGGCGGCTGCCCCTCTCGCACGCCCCGCCCTAGTTACGGCTCTGCAGGGAAGAAATCGTGCCTCAGAGTGGCACAATCCTTCCCTGTTCTCCCTTAGTCTTCAGGGAAATAATCTGCTACTGGCTCTTACTAACAGTAGGTTACTACCTCCACCCCCATGCTAGCCAGGATGTGGGAATTGGGGCAGAACAGAGGCTCCATCTGTTCCACATCCCTTCCTGCCCACCTGCAACGTGGGAGGGGGAAGTTCTGGA
This sequence comes from Chrysemys picta bellii, assembly GCF_011386835.1. Taxonomy (NCBI): domain Eukaryota; kingdom Metazoa; phylum Chordata; order Testudines; family Emydidae; genus Chrysemys; species Chrysemys picta. The sequence continues at coordinate 86,775,659 of NC_088792.1, forward strand.
TATGCAGTACCTGTTCTCCCCTCACACCTGCACTGGAGATGTGGGGAGCTGTGCTAGGTAGTGAGTGGCAGGGGAGTCTCGCTTTCCCGTATGCCCCTGCAGCTGCATAGAGCCAGGTCACAACCAGGCCCTACATCTATGTAAAAGTTTAGTCCGATTTCCTTTAAAACCCAAATATGGTTTTTTTTCTTATGTGACCTGGGGGTAAGTCTTCATTTTCTTTCTTGGCATTTCCCTATTTGGGATTTGCGACTTTTAGAGCATTCTTCCAAAATTCATTATTGTACACTAGGCTGTCGTGCAGATGGGTTGCTCTGGAATCCACTGATCTCTGTCCACGTACCGAGTCTTTGGTTTCCCCTTTGGTCGTCTTCAGTCCACAGTCATTGCCAGAGCCATCCAACTGCTATGGTGCTGCGGCCTCATATGCCATACCAATATAGCCTAGCCTCTCTCAACTTATCTTCAATTGGAGGAAATACATTATGCCCCTTACAACCTTGTTTCGTTTCCAACCACAGAGTGTCCAACCAATTGCCCATCTCAACATTTCCATTTACTGGAATTTCTCTACTATAGCCCCATTTAGTTTTGACTATGGTAGTCACTCCATCATACATATCTTAGGTCAGACTAATCATTTCCTCCTGGCACACCTCTCCATCACAAATGTCACCAAACCAGTACTCTTGGAACATGACCGTACACCTTCTCCAGGTCCGTGAACACCACACCCAGTCGTCATCTCTTTTCTCTGAACTTCTCCATGAGGATTCATAGCACAAATATGGCATCAGTTGTGCTCCTTCCAGGCATGAATCTATATTAACCTTTCCAAACTTCAACTGTTCCACATAGAAACTTAAATAATCTTCTCCCAGATTTTCATATCATGTGACATTAGCTTAACTGGGCAATAATTAGCACACAGTGTAACATCTCCTTTATGTTTAAAAACAGGCACCTCCAGGGCTGGCGCAACCCATTAGGCGACCTAGGTGGTCGCCTAGGGCACTAACATTTGGGGGGCGGCGACCGCGGCAGCTGGATATTCAGTTGCCCCAGTCGTCGTCGGTATTTCGGGGGTGGGACCTTCCGCCGCCTCTGTCGGGGGCAGCATTTCGGGGGCGGGACCTTCCGCCGCCTAGGGCGGCAAAAAAGCTGGCGGCACTCCTGGGCACCACAAAGCTTTTACACCACTCCTCCAGCGTTTTATGTCTCAAGAATATAATTGAGCAAACTTGTAAGATACTTGATGCCTTCCTTTCCCAGTGATTTTATTACATCCACCGATACTTCATCTGGCCCAGATGCTCTCTCCTTTTAAATTTTCCCCAGTGCTTCTGTAACCTCTTCCTCCTGTATGAAATCTATCATGCCCTGGTTCGGGTTACACATTCTTAATTCCGCCCTTGGATTCTCCTTGTTCATCACTCTTCCAAAAGAATCACTCCAAACTCTGTTGATTCACCATTCGTTTGCAATATATCATATTCATTTCTAATATAAGCAAACCTATTCATGCCCCTCATCATTCTCTCTCTTGCCTTGGTAAGCCTATAGATGGTCTTCTCTCCCTCCTAGTCAGTTATATAGCTAATCGCAGGCCATACTTTTAGCTGTCGCAACACTTCATTTGGCTTCCTTTTTTGCCTCCATGTATGTCATCTTCCTAATGAATATTTTAATTAGTTAAGGCAAGATTTTCAAGGGTGACACTTGATTTTGAGTCCCTCAGTTTTTAGGTACCAAATTCAGGCAACTTAAATTCAGGCCCATTTTTCAGAAAGTGCTCCGTATCTATCCTCTGAAAGTCAGGCTCCTTTCAAGGCCTCATGTAAGAGGATAGGTGCTTCCATGCATATTGACTTCCTGACAGCTCTACCAAGAAGGGTACTAGCTATGTTAGTGATTACTCGAGGTGGATGCCGGTCCATTGGGAACAATAACTTACTTCACACAGGTCACACAGTAGTGAAATGTATTCAGTGAAATGTAGTGAATTGGACAGTGACATGTGTGTCCGCTATTTACTGTTATTTAAAAGTCCTCTGTGATTTTTCAGACAAGCGTTTCACTCTTACAGCTTCTTCCTATTCTATCTGAATAGCAATTTGTTTAGATCATTAGGAAAAAAAATCTTGTAGGCTCTGATATACTACTTGAAAGCAAAGCTAAAAATGTATTCAGTGATTTAAATTGCAGTTTTGTTATAGATCATTAACGTACAATGTAGCATACCTAGAGAACTGTATTAGAGTAAACATCCATGGGCTTGTGGCTGGATGAGAATAAACTGCATGTGGTTTTGTATGACTGCCAGAATCTGGGATTGGATGGCAGGGGATGGATCATGCAACTGCCCTGTTCTGCTCATTCCCTCTGAAGCATCTAGCACTTGCCACTGTTGGAAGACAGGATACTGGGCTAGATGGACCATGGGACTCTGACCCAGTATGGCCATTCATATGTATGGAAATCAGCTATTTGGTATGGAGAAATACTAATTTGCCTTTAAATGAACTGATTGTATGGCTGTAGCTAGAATTTTCAATGTAGTTTTGTTTTATAAACTATTCATAATCATTAGCACTTCTGATAATTATTTATTTCACTCAAAGTAGAAGTGTGGATTCACTCATATTTACTAGGGCTTTATTTTACCGTCATCTGAGATGGGAAGTCAGGATCTGGCACTTGTAAAACTCCCACTGAAATTAAGAAGAGATGTTTCTATCCATTCCAAAGGAACATAAGAAAGAATTCATAGCCAGTAGCAGGCATTCATCCCCTCCATATACACACAAAAATACCTCAGTCTCATTAAAAAAAAAAAAAAAAAATAACTCAGGGAATCTTGTAATTACTTCAGTTGCTGAAGGTCACACACACACTGCCCTCATTCCTTCCTTGTCAGCTGGCTTCTCCAGGCCTTACACCATGCATCATTTATCTGCTCCATCTTCCCTCCCTCTATTTCTCTTATCTTCTCCTGCCTTCTTTACATTTCATAAGTGTCACTATTCATAATTCAGCCTCTTACTGACTTTTCCTTACACTGACAACTGTAATGAAGCCAGTAGCTGCCCAGACTGAGTTTTGTGTGTGAATATGTGTAGCAATATTCTGGATGCTGCGCTGGCGTTTTAGTGAAGAAACCTACAGAAAGGTTCCCAGGAGCTAGAAACCAATTGAGTGCTGCAGAGATGTGGTAGTAAAAATAACTCTTGTGGGTGTGCAGAGGATTGCAGCAATGACAGGGCCAAGCACAATGTCTCCAAAGGATCATTGTGTTGCTGCAGCCAAAGAAATCTGAGCTGTTCCAACAGCTGAGAAAAAGGCTAATACTTTTCTGAAATAAAGAGAAACAAGATGCAATTCTCCTTAAAAAAAAAAAGATATAAACAGACTGTAAAGTTTGGTGGCCATCTAAAGCCTGTGGGGCTTTACTTGATCATTATGATGCATTCATCAGCTCAATAAATCCTGCTAATGACTCAGAAATCAATATATGGTAATATTTATTATACCTTCATTTTCACCTAAAGAACTGAAGATTAGGTGCTCTCTACTGCAGGCAACAGACGATTAATTTAGGAGAAATCTTCAAAAAGATCAGTTAGGAGAGCAAAAAGGCAGAAATTCATACATATTGTGCCTGTAGAAATTTATTCAATGGAGACTTACAATAAACATAGTCCATTCCTTTCCATAGCACTCTTCAGTTCCATAAGAGCCACAGATGCAGTATCCAAAGCATTGTTTTACAAATGCAGAACTGAAGGGCAGAGCTGAAGAGATTTGCCCAAAATCACAAAGTGGCAGAGCTAGTGCCCATGGAACTAGTCTAAAAACTTTCATGAAAAAAGTTTAAATTGTTGCCATTTCACAGGGTTCAACAAATTTCTATTTTTTCCCCAATTTTTTTCATAAATACTTTTTCAATAAAAATGTTGACTTTCCCCCTTTCTCCTCCTCTCCCTCCCCCCCCACCCTTATTTTTGCCATCATCATTGTGCTACAATGATGTTCAGGGGGTTTATAGTCACTTTCATTTTTCATATTTTTTTTCCATTTTCTTTTTGCTATTCTAACTTTTCAAAGTTTCTTCAGCTTTGGAAAGTTACTGAGTGCTAGAGTTAGTCTAATTTTTCTTTTTGCCAGTTCCATAGTAAGGAAGTTTACAAAGCTCACAGAGTGGTGAAAGGAAAAACGTGAAAGTGAAAAAAAACAAACCAAACCTAGATACTATTCATTCTATTGCATTCAGTGATAGAAAGGTTGTATTTTTTTCTTTTTTCCTTTATTTTCTGTTTCAAGGAAAAAAATCAGAAAATTAAATATATATTTGGGAATGTTTTAAGTTTGAAAAATGGCCTCTTTTTTTATTTCAAAAGTACTGAGGTCTGAGTCCTAATTCACTGCTACATGCACTGAACTACACTGCTCAGCATAATGGCTGGAGTTCAGGGTGACAGTGGGAAACCATTGCTCTGTGAACCGATAAAGCAATCTGACACAAAATATAATCTATGGCACTATAATGAAAAAGAAGAAAGCCTGAAGCAAAAGGTAGGGAATATAGTGCCCCATCAAGGTCCCTTTCTCAACCCGAGTGGCAGTCATTTTCACTGTAGCCAGGCATTAATTCCTCAACCTTTTACAGACAATGTGAGAAGGAAGAAAGAGATGGAATACAAGATGTTTGAGGTATTCACATTCAAAATGTTACCCTTTTCTCTATTCCTCTACTCTTCCGGCCAACTTCCAGTCCTTGCCTTTACTGCTATCCCCACAAATATCCTCTCACTGGCCGTGTGATGAGGGCTTGGAGGCCTTTCAAAAAGTAAACTCTTTATCATCCCTGCTGCAAAGCCACTCTGCTGTCCCTGGGACTCTTTAGCACTGCTACTTCTATTACCACAGCAGCACTCAAAGGAGTCACTCAATACCAGCTGGGCATGGAATAAATTGGGATCTTGCAAAAGGGAGAATAGACCTTATTTGCTACAAGGTCCATGAGACAAGCATCCAATATGTCCAGAGAGCCCCTATGGTCCTGTCCTCCTAAGTGCAGAGTGCTCTCAAATAACATTGACTCCGATGTGAGCTAAGGGTGCTCAGTATACAGAAGATGCAGCATGGTGCTAGTTTTTGTACCACTGCACTTATGTGTTCACGAAGAGAGTGTCCTGAGGCTGCAGGCACACACAGAACCTCCTTTGTATCAGTGAGGAGGATTCTGGAACTATCTAAGTCTTTAAAACCAGAAGGAAATATTTGCTAGAGAATTCCTGCTGCAATTCAGAGTGATGCAAAGTGAGGAGGATAACAGGGATCAAGAGACAATATAGTCATCATTTTTAAACTAAAGAGGGAAGGGAGGAGAGAGGAAGGAGCTTCTGAAGAGAGAAAGAGAGGGATGCCTGGACCTTTTGGATTATAAAACACAATGCAATTAGCTAAACTAGGTTCATATGACCCTACTTAGACAATTGCTAGTGGCCACCAGTGAATGGCTTTTGTCACTAGGATGGGTAATTGTACTATATTAATTTTAGAAACATGATTCTGTTTTAGCTAAGCAGATTACATTTGGCCACCAAAGGGCATATAAACAGAAATATGAACAATGAAGATGTACGAGAAAAGATTTATGCCACAACATCATGTTCCATCAGAGATGGCTGCATCCTTCATGAGTAGCAAAGCCACAACTGAGTTACACAAGTCACCTCAAATGAATGCCAGGGAAAACATTATATGAGAGCAGCATATATTCTGTACGTCTGCTTTGTTGTTGTGTGGAGTTTTTTTTTTTTTTTTTTTTTTTTAAATACAGTGATGGGTGATTAATGGAAGATCATTGTTTGGCTTCTGGATTTGTGTAAGAGTGTGTGTGTGTGTGGGGGGGTGTGCATTGAGAATACTGGCTCTGAATGGCAAACTATTGTACGACACTGGGACTGCACTTTTAAAAGAGAGTGGTCTGTATTTTGTCCACTTTAATTTAATATGGTCATTATCAGTTTGGAGGGTAGAATGGAAAATATGCTAATCAAATTTGTGGGTGATACAAGGCTGGGAGGGAGGTGAGAGGATCGGATTAATATCTGAGATAAACCAGATACAATGGGGAAAATAAGCTGGAATCAATGCAGTCAGATGAATCACAGACAAAGTAAAATAGTTCCCATAGGAATTCAAACACAGAAGGGGATAAGAATGTCTAAGCAGTGGTACCCAAGAGAAAGATCTGGGGGTTATAGTAGACGCTAAACTAATTAAATAATCTTACATGTATAGCATAGAATCCTGAGATTTTTTTTTTAATTTGCCTAAAAACAACATTAAGATTCCAAAGTGAGGCACACCAGAGTATGGGGACACCAAAGTTAAAGCTGCCTGGACAACATAAAGACAATACACAAAGGGGAAGAGTTAACTACAATCACATATGTTTGCCACAACACCCCTGGAAGACGTCAATAGGCACTGGATAATGCCCCAGCTTGCAGGCTGGATGGTGCTCAGTGAATGAAGCCGTTGTTCAATATTTATTTTATATCCACATTGTTCAACCGTGGTCCTCAGCCTCGCTCAGAGTTCAGCTTTTATGAATAATAAGGAAAAGGACCTCTGCCTCTTACTCTCCAGCCATGCTTCTCATTCACCATTCTACCTGCCTCACTGAGCAGCCTTAATATTTTTTTAACTTCATTTTTAAGTAAAGAAAAATGCTAAAGGAATAGCACGTGGAACTCACTGGTGGTGAGCAGAACTCTGTCCTTCACAAATATGAGCACTCAATGAGGCAACAGAGTTGTGCCTCATTGAATGAGCTTTTTTAAGCAATGAATTAGATCGAAGCCTTATCTCATGCAATGCTTATATCAGTGGATTGTGCGTGTGTGTGAGCATAATCCCCATATCCATTCTCAGATAATTGGTAGACTGTTAAAAACCTGTTTATTGTACCAAAAACACCAGTGCACATGCGTGAAATGTGCTTTAAAAAAAAAAAAAAACAATTTTTAACTCAACCTAATCAAAAATGGATTTTCACCCAAACATCAAGGGGCACATCTGTGACCCAATGTGACTCCTTGCCACGTTTCAAGATTCTACCAAATCTCCTGTTAGAGCAAAAAAATTATAATGGTAGAAAAATTGATTTTTCCCTTTATTCTTGAAAATGGCTGAATTGTGGTCTCAGACCAAAATAAATAAATAAAAAAATCCATTCCCAGGCTCAGAACAATCATACAAATTTTCATCCCAAAAGGTAAAAAGTTCAACAAAGCTATAAGCAACTGAAAAGGTGCTTTTAGAATGAACATTTGTGAAAACTTAGCTATTGATGCTCTACCCACATTACAGGAATCTCACAGAAACTTCTTCTCCCACCACTGGGATGCAACTAGCTGTGGGTTAAAACATAGCTGATTAACATTGCACTAGCCACTCAGACTCCCAGACTTTAAGGTCAGAAGGGACCATCTTGATCATCTAATTTGACCTCCTGCACATTGTAGGACACAGAATCTCACTCACCCACTCCTGTTATAGACCCCTAACCTCTGGCTGAGCTACTGAAGTCCTCAAATCATGATTTCAAGACTTCAAGTTACAGAGGAGTCACCATTTACAGTAGTTTAAACCTGCAAGTGACCTGTGCCCCATGCTGCAGAGGAAAGTAAAAAATCCCAGGGTCTCTGCCAATCTGACCCAGGGGAAAAATTCCTTCCCGATCCCAAATATGGTGATCAGTTAGACCCTGAGCATGTGGGCAACACCCACCAGCCAGACAGCTGGGAAAGAATTCTCTAACTCAGAGCCCTCCCCATCCAGTGTCCCATCACCGACCATTGGAGATATTTGCTGCTAGTAGTTGCAGATTGGCTACATTCCTTTGGAGGCCGTCTCTTCACACCATCCGCTCCATAAATATATCAAGCTCAGTCTTGAAGCCGGTTAGGTTCTCCTGCCACATTGCGGCCCCCCACCCACACCCAGTTCTCTTTGGAAGGCTGTTCCAGAACTTGGCTCCTCTGATGGTTAGAAACCTTCATCTAGAGTAAAGCCTAAACTTGTTGATGGCCAGTTTATATCCATTTGTTCTTGTGTCCGCTTAACTTAAATAACTCCTTTCTCTCCCTGGTATTTATCCATTTGATGTATTTATAGAGAACAATCATATCTGTCCTTGGCCTTCTTTTGATTATGCTAAGCAAGCCAAGTTCTATGAGTCTCCTCTCATAAGGTAGGTTTTCCATTCCTCTGATCATCCTAGTAGCCCTTCGCACGTGTTCCAGTTTGAATTAATCTTTCTTAAACATGAGAGACCAGAATTTCACACAGTATTCCAGATGCGGTCTCACCAGTACAGTGTATAATGGTACTAACACTTCCTTGTGTCTACTGGAAATACTTCGCCTGATGCATCTTAGGACTGCACTAGCCTTTTTCACAGCTGCATCACAATGGTGGCTCCTAGTCATCCTGTGATCAACCAACACACCCAGGTTTTTCTCCTTCGTCACTTCCAATTGATAAGTCCCCAGCTTATAGCAAAAATTCTTGTTGTTAATCTCTAAGTCAGTGATTCCCAAACTTCAACAACCTGTGAACCCCTTTTACTAAAATGTCAGGTCTTGCGAACCCCCTCCTAAAAATGAATATTTCCAGGGATTTTCTCCTTTACCGGTGTATAAATTATAAAAGCAGTGATCTTGGAAATATAAAATTTGTTGTTGTATAGCTATTGACTACTGAGGATTGGCGTGGAAGAGGAAAACACATCCAAATGAAACTATAGGCAGGCAGGTAGAGGATAATTGCCTAAACTGGAATTTGGCCAGGTGATACTGCAACTAGCATTCCTACTGTTGTTCAAAGTGCCACTGTAGTAACCACAATTGTTCAGGATGACTTCACTTTTATGTCTCATGAGAAAGGTGACAATTCTGTCAGCTCGTATTTAGTGCAGTAGAACTCTGGGTTTTTCTTGATGGTTTACCATTAAGTACTAACTAGGTGCAATCCCTTTCAGCGGCATGTGGAGTATATACATAACACCTCCCATATATTAGTATAACTAGTAGCGTAAACAGCGAAGCACTGCTTAGGCGAGTAAAAACATGCCTAAACACTGGCTACACTGCTGTTTTTAGTGTGTCGTGTCCCACAGCTGCCTCCCTGTTGCTTACTCCTGGGGGAATTCTGCACCAAAACAAAAATTCTTCAACAAAAAATTAAAAATTCCACGCACAGTATTTTAAAATTCTGCAAAATTCTGCATATTTTGTCAAAACACCACAATATAATCACATCAGTTTCAATTATTTTTGGTCATTTATTTCAAAATATCTGTCAGCAAGTATGTCTGTAACAATACAGACAACAAAAAAGATTCAGGAAATGTTTTTTGACAAAGATTCCTTACTAGGCATATTAATACAGAACTCTGAGTAATAATTCATTTAAACTACAATACAGAACCGTATTTCCCGCATCCTTCAGAAGCAGCACAAAGGCTTGGGGGAGTCAGAGAGCTGAGGGAGAGGGAAGTAAATTGGTGGGAACGAGCCTGGGTGTGAACTTGGAGGGTTGTTGGGTGGGAAAAGTATGGAATAGGTTTTTGGGGGGGAAAGGGCAGGGAGGGATTGTTAGGTAGATTCCCCCATGCAGACCCTGGCTGACCTCTAGCCTCTCCCATTCAGTCAGGCACATCTGCCCCATTCCCATGTGTTCCTGCACCCCCATGTGTCCTTGCACCCCCTGTCCATATGTCCCTCTGCCCCCACTCAGTCACCCATTCCCCCCCATCCCCATGTGGCCCTGTACCTCCTCCCCATCCCCATGTGGCTCTGTACCCCTCCCCATATATCTGTGCCCCCACTCAGCCACCCCCTGTTCCTATGTGGCTTTGTACCCCCTCCCCCTGTGCCTGTGCCCCCACTCACCCACCCTCTGTCCCTAGGTAGCTTTGCACCCCTTCCCCCATCACCATGTGGCCCTGCACCTCCCTCCCCCCCCGCTGTGGCCCTGTGCCTCCAATCCCATTCCACCCTGCCCCAGTCTGTCTCCCCATAACCTCTGTCTCCTGATCTGGCCTGACAAGTGCTGTGAAGAAGGCAGGCTCTTTCTCTTCCCTAGCTGGCTGGGAGCTGCTGCTGTGTTCTATCGCCACAGCGCCCTCTTGTGGACAAAAGGTGGAACTGCACCAACATTGCAGCAGAAGCTTTTTTCTGCACAAAAAAATTAAAAATATGTGCAGCTCATGAATTATGCACAGATGCAGTAGCACAGAATTCCCCCAGGAGTATGTTGCTAGAGTCTTTCCCCACCACAGTGAAAGATTCAGGCACTGGGGAAAGGCACTGACACCTTTTCACTGATGTGTTGCTACGCACAAAGTGTGGACATAGCCTACTTTTCACTGTGGTGGCTAGCTACATATACCTACATGACACTTCAAATTGGTATGCAGGGTGGATGTAGTATGAATTAGAGATCTGAGAAGATTGCAGCCAAAGATTGTACAGCTATCAACCAAATAAGAGTCAATGTAATTATGTTGCAAAAGAGCTATATTACTAGAGGATAGGCCTAAAATTAATGAGGCAAGAATCAACTCTATTCAGGACTGTATAGATCTCAAATGGACAAATGTATTCACTTTGGGGAGCCATATTTTATGAAACAGCCATGAAGTTCAGAGAGAGCATGAGCACGCACATGAACAGAAGAAGCAGAGAACAACAAAATGATAAAAAGTTTAGAAAATTGCAAAATTCTCCTCATTTCCACATGGCAAGTCTTGCCGCTAGCATACAGTCATTTATCACATGGAAAGAGAATCATCACAGTTAAAAGCCTCAGTGTATCTCTGAGAGGAGAATTTTATCCCCTAATCTCTTAGGAAAGGTTAAGTGAAATGGCTGTCTTTACCATGGAGAAAAAAGTCTGAAAGAAGATATGTGATGACATCCCATTACATACTTATAGATAGTTATGAAGAAGACTGATCAATTTTCATTAGTCAAAGAAGAAAGAAAATAATAATGGGCTTAAGCTGCCTGAGAGAAAAATGTGAGCTGTATTAGGAAAAATTTACAACTAAAAAAGAGCAGTTAGACAATGGAACAGACTGCCCCTGAGAAGCTGTGGAATAATCTTCACTGGAAATATTCAGCAATAGACTAGCAGATCATACACTTTGTTGCTTAAGTAGGCCAAACTGTACACCCAGCCAGGCCCCTCACCTCCCACTCCTCTATCCAAGTAGAGCTGTGCAAATAACTGATTTTTTGATTCACTGGCCAATCCAAATTAAAAAAAAATCATTTTGGGTTAAAAAAAAAAAAAAAACCAAACATTTCATTTAGTCTTCTGGGGGAAGGGGATAGTTTGAAGATTAAAAAAAATAAAATTGAAGCAAATTTCAAAACAAATTTGTTTCAAAGTGAAAAATCAAAACATTTAATTTTGAAAATGTCAAAACAAAATGTTTTGATATTTTTTTAAAAATCAACTGAAAGAATTTGGCAAATTCAACAGAATTCACAAAATTTTTTGGTTGATCAGACTCTGTATTTTTGGTGAAAAAATGGTTCTTCTGAAAAATTATGCCCAGCTCTACTCCTGAGTGTTTGTTTGGTCCACTGAGTTGATCGTAAGGCTTAGTTTTGCTTGGCCAACGAAGGGTCTACTTTGTGGTCTAGATCAGTGGTTCTCAACCTTTCCAGATTACTGTACCCCTTTCTGGAGTCTGATTTGTCTTTCATGCCCCAAGTTTTACCCCACTTAAAAACTACTTGAAAAATTGCTTACTTTCTCATTTTTGCCATATAATTATAAAATAAATGGATTGGAATTTAAATATTGTACTTGCATTTCAGTGTGATACTTGAGCCTGCTTTTCACTTGTGATCCTTGTCATTCTGGGAGGCAGTGAAGCAACAGCAACAATTAAGTTTTTCTCCACATTGAGTCTATTTCTACTCTTTGTCTTGATGGCAGTCATTGCAGAAAATGAGACGTCACAAAGATACGTTGACCCACAGGTAACAGAACATCCAAAGCATGGTTCCCAAGTGTGCTCTGTATTAAACACCAGAACTGGGTTAGTGTGGAGTCATTAAACTTCATTTGCAGACCACTGTCTGAGGATAGCTCAAGAAGATTCTCTTGAGACTGTCAGAGGTTACTACTGCTAACATCAGAATGGGTTTCTTACTCAGCCGAGTTGAGCTGAGTTGTGCTGCATGTTGGGGAAATGTGACTAGAACTCAGATATCAAGTGGGCCAAATAATTTACATATGAAGCTTCAAGTGCTTTTGTAGAAATTGTTGAAGCTTTTTTCATTTTAAGCTCGCAGGTATCAAACTCAGAAAGCTTTCTTAGAAAAAAATTATACTGGCTTACGTGCATGCACAGTATGTTTTGTCTTCAAATGTCATTGCAAATGTGCCAGCTTCATATTGTTATTTGATGGAGTTTCTCTGCAAAGGAAGCACAAAGCTTGAGGTGGATCACTATTTATAGATGTGAATTGCAAAGCAATATATTCCTCACAGAACTGACTGTGGGGTTTTGTTTTTGTTTTTTCCAATTTCTTGCAAGTTTCATCGTTGCAACTACCACCGCTTCTATTGCCTCATTTAAAAAAAAAAATCCATTTTTACATTGCAACCATATACACACCATGACAACTTCAACATCATTAATGTGCTTTTATACATCAGTAAATAACATAAAATTCTGATTAATACAGTGCATATATGCACTTTATGTTACTGTATAATATATAGAGCAGTACAAACAAGTCATTGTCTGTATGAAATCTTAGTTTGTACGGACTCTGCTAGTACATTTAATGTAGTCTCTTGTAAAACTAGGCAATAACTAGATGAGTTGATATACCCCCTGGAAGACTTCTGCATACCCCCATCGGTATGCGTATCCCTGGTTGAGAACCACTAGTTTAGATGAAATTACTATAAAGTGGGTGCACAACTTGTTGATTGACCATACTCAAAGAGTAGTTATCAATGGTTTTCTTCAAACAGGGAGGGAGTACCTAAGGGCTCCTGCAGGGGTCAGTCCTAAGTCTGGTACTATTCAATATTTTCATTAATGACTTGGATAACGGAGTGGAGAGTATGCTTAAAAATTTGCATTTGACACCAAGCTGGGAGGGATTGAAAGCACATTGGCGGACAGGATTAGAATTCAAAATGACCTTGCTAAATTGGACAATTGGTGTGAAATCAACAAGATGAAATTCAGTAAAGACAAGTGCAAAGTACTACACTTCAGAAAAAAAAATCAAATGTACTACTACAAAACAAAGAATAACTGGCTAGGCAGTAGTACTGTTGAAAAGGATCTGGGGTTATAGTGGATCACAAATCGAATATGTGCCAACAAACTGAAGCAGTTGCAAGAAAGGTCAATATCATTCTGGGGTGTCTTAACAGGTATGTCGTATGTAAAACACAGGAAGTAATTGTCCTGCTGCACTCAGCACAGTGAGACCTCAGCTGGAGTATAGTGCCCAGTTCTGGGTGCCATACTTCTAGAAAGATGTGGACAAACGGAAGAGAGTCCAGAGGAGAGCAACAAAAGTGGTAAAAGGTTTAGAAAACCTGATCTATGAGGAAAAAGTAAAAACAAACTGTGCATGTTTTGTCTTGAGGAAAGATGATGGAGGGGGGACAAATATGTTAAAGGGCTGTTATAAAGAGGACAGGCATCAATTGTTCTCCATGACCACTGAAGATAGGACAAGTAGAAATCTGCTTAATCTGCAACAAGGAAGATTTAGGTTAGATCAGTGGTTCCCAAACTTTAACAACCTGTGAACCCTTCTCACTAAAATGTCAAGTCTCACGAACCCCCTCCTAAAAATGAATATTTCCAGGGATTTTCTCCTTTACCTGAGTATAAATTATAAAAGCAGTGATCTTGGAAATATAAAATTTGTTATGACATGCTTATTACACACTATTATTAATTATTAATCATTACAGTATTTTTATTACATTATGAAAAAGGCAACACTCTTCCAAGATCTCACTTTTGTAGCTTGTATCACTTTGAGTAAGCTTGTTATAAGCCAAGACACCTATGTTTTATCAAGGAGTATCAGATGTGAAACAGCGTGAAGGTATTTAAGAAGCAAACTCAAAGAGTTCCTCCTACACAAGCATTCAAGTCTTGAGCAGTCCAGGCAAACAAACAACGCATGTTACAACAAAGCTTAAACTTGTTCTTCATAATAACTTTAAAAACAATACTAGCTGCCCATTTAATTTTAAAAACAGCAAAAAATATCCACCTCCCTTTCCATTTCTTATAAGGAGTCTTGAAGTTTAAATCTCCTCACCGCGATAGATATGCTCAGGGCCGGCTCCAGGCACCAGCACAGCAAGCAGGTGCTTGGGGCGGCCAACTGAAAGGGGTGGCACGTCCGGCTCTTCGGCGGCGGGTCCCTCAGTCCCTCTCAGAGGGAAGGACCTGCCGCCAAATTCCCACCAAAGACTGAAGCGGCGCGGTGGAGCTGCCGCCGAAGTGCCGCCAATCGCGGTTGTTTTTTTTTCCTGCTGCTTGGAGCATCAAAAACCCTGGAGCCAGCCCTGGATATGCTTTCTTTCATCTGCTTAGTTCTTGGAAGTCCAGGGGCTCCGGGCTGCTGTCCGTGTGCTGCCCAGTGTCCCTAGGGACAGCTCTGTCCGCCATTAGGGAATTTCCCCCCCCCCCCCCAGAACTCTCTGTAACATTTTGCGAACCCCCAGAGGGTCATGAACCCCAGTTTGGGAACCACTGGGTTAGATATTAGGAAAATCTTTCTAAGTATAGAGATAGGTAAGCACTGGAATCATCTGCCAATGGAAGTTGTGGAATCCCCTTAAAAACCTCCGGTGATGAACAGGTTCGACAAATATCCAGCAGGGACTGTCTAGTTTTACTTGGTCCCACCTCAACGCAGGGGGCTGGACTAGATGATCTCAAGGTCCCTTCCATCCCTACCTTTCTGTAATTCTATGAGCTATCAGAGGTGGTTTAGAAATAAATACATGAACTGTGCCATGAAGCAAAGCGAGCAGCATGACCCACTAGAAGGGTGAAGGCCTGTTACAAAATAAAAACTTCATGTAGCAGGGTTGGTAACTCTCGAAATACAATATACAGCGGGTACCCAGTGATGAGACACTGAGACTAGTACAAATGCTTAAACAGACATGTTCAGAAGTAACACGTTTGGCTGATTTATAACAATGCTTTGCTGGATTCCTATCTGTGGGTTTTACTTCAGCTCCCAGTGAAAAGTCTCTGTAAATTAGAAGGCTGGCAGTAAGCAATCACTGGAGAATTGGATATGCCTTTAGGTAACTGTTTTGAGTTTCAGATTATTAAAGGCTAGTTTCCTTACTCATTTTCATATAGTTTGGGGCTAGTTGATGAAAGTCCATACCAAAAATAGAATTCTGTCATTTTATTAATCTGTGTGTTTAACTAATGAGTACTCTCCTGGAGAATGCAAAGAAGTTTTGCAATCTGTTGCTGTATTATCTATACACCAGGGGTAACTTCAGCAATGGTGGGTTTTGGGGTTTTTTTATTTTTAGTTTTTTTTGGTCATCTCTTATGGTCTTTCACACTACATCTTTTCACCCCTGCAGACATGTTTAATTTGAAAGGCGTGGCTATAAACAATGCCACACAATCTAATGTATTTCATGTCCTTTCAGATATATTAAGACCAGTAGTCGGTTGACTACACAAATCTATTTCCATTTTTATGATATAAACACATACAAGAAGATGGACATAAGATTATTCACAAACAGATTACGAGAATGTTAATAAATGTAGTAGATTCTCCAAGTGCATCATTCTCTTTAGTCATTATTATGTAGTCATTAATCTCTCTCTACTTTGAGTGATTTATATAAGGAAATGGAGAAACAAGTACATTATTTTTAAAGAAATTGACTCCATGGCTGTATTTATCAGTACTCCTTTTCTTGCTGTAACATTTGTGAACTTAAAGACAGTAACCAGTGTTGCCAACTCGTGATATTGTCATGAGTCTCACGATAATTATGGTTTTCCTTAAAGCCCCAGTTCCTGGAGTCAAGTGGATATGTAATGTTTTCAGCCTTCAATCTTAAAGAACAAGTACCTTTCCAACCCTCAGGGCGGTAGAGAAAGCTTCAAAGTGTGACCCCAGGGCACCGATAAAGTTCAAAAAGTAGAAGGCAAATAACAAGAACACCAAAGCTATTATTTTTATGCATTATTTTAATACCAATCTCACGATTTTTAGTGAGCCTGACTCATGATTTTTGAACATTTGGGGTTGGCAAAACTGCAGTATACGCCCTATGCAATGTACCAACAAAGTGGCCAGCATGCATCACTTATCAATGAGTGATTTCTGAGTGGACCAGAGATTAAAATAGATCCAAGAACGTTACCTACATAAGACCCTAATTCTGGTCAAATCACCAGAAAAATAAAAATAAAAATTCTCCACATTGCTAGGCAAGACAATATCACCATCACTGTCTGCACCCAAGAGCTCCTGGATCCTGCCAAATTCTAAATTTTGCTTATAGAAAACTTTACTTGTAGCCAATCCTACAGTAAACTATTTAAGGATTTATTAACTAAGAAAAGAAATGAGAGTTATTATTAGTAGTGTGACAAAGTTACTCCTCTATCTTGGTGGGTCCTGCGCTTATTGGTGGATTTTCTTGCCTCAGAGACTCACCATGTGGGTTGGGGAACAGCCCAGAGACCTTCCCCGCTGGAAGAACCCACAGTCCAGGTCAATTGGGAGGTTTGGGGGGAACCCAGGCCCACCCTCTACTCTGGGTTCCAGCCCAGGGCCCTGTGGACTGCAGCTGTCTATAGTGCCTCCTGTAACAGCTGCATGACAGCTACAACTCCCTGGGCTACTTCCCCATGGCCTCCTCCAAACACCTTCCTTAGTCTCACCACAGGACCTTCCTCCTGGTGTCTGATAACGCTTGTGCTGCTCAGTCCTCCAGCAGCACACCCTCTCTGCTCCTTGCACCTCCTGCTCCTCACACTCACACCACAAACTGAAGTGAGCTCCTTTTAAAACCCAGGTGGCCTGACTAGCCTCCCTTAATTGATTCTAGCAGCTTCTTCTTAATGGGCTCCAGGTGTCCTAATTAGCCTGCCTGCCTTAACTGGTTCTAGCAGGTTCCTGATTACTCTAGTGCAGCCTCTGCTCTGGTCACTCAGGGAACAGAAAACTACTCATCCAGTGACCAGTATATTTGCCCTCTACCAGACTCCTGTACCCCACTGGTCTGGGTCTGTCACAGTAGGTAAAAGCAGGCATGCATCTATACACAAGTGACTTACAATCTATGGTTCTAATAGGTGACCGTTGTAGTCTGGACTTTCTGAATGTCTTTTACGGCTAACCCAGATTGACCCTGGGGAATCTCTGCTTCTGATGCATAGCTCCTGCCTGTGATGGTACCTCCCATAAGGCTTTATGGAAATATGCATATGAATGTGTGTATATATATATATATATATATATATATATATAAAAAAAACATAACTAGAATGTGTTTTATACTACACATGCCATGTAACCTATCTCTGTAAAGGTTATGATCTATTGAATCTATTTGTATGCATGTATCATTTTTGTATTCAAATATTGGCTGCATACTTCTTTGATTCTAAGTAGGCTGTAGTGAAGTAGTTGGTCAACTTCCTGAGAAAAGACTATTCTCAGTAAGTGCCCAATCCGGAAACACTTAAGCCAACAATGAACTTGGAGACACCAATCCACATCTGGGCTTTCCCAGGAATGTGGCTTGGCTGGTAAGGAACTCAGTCATGCATGGACATGTGACTTGCTCTGGTGACTCCAAAACTCCATCTTAGAGCTGGATTTTGCATAGGAGAGGGGAGGGGGTCTCCACCCACAAAAAGAAAATCTATTTAAGCCCGTGGGAGACCCTCCATTTTGTCTTCAGCTGGCTAAAGAGAGAGCCTCTCCACCCCCCAGGATACTTGGAAGAAACTGGAACAAAGGGCAGTGACTGCAAGGGGTGTGAATGATTGCTGGACCCAGGCTAAAAGGAGATTAGTCTGTAAAAGGGAGCATTCTGGAACTGGTGAGGATCTTATCTGTATTCAGTTTGATTAGACACAGATTTGTGCGTTTTATTTTATTTTGCTTGGTGACTTACTTTGTTCTGTCTGTTACTACTTGGAACCACTTAAATCCTACTTTCTGTATTTAATAAAAATCACTTTTTACTTATTAACTCAGAGTATGTGTTAATACCTGGGGGAGCAAACAACTGTGCATATCTCTCTATCGGTGTTATAGAGGGCAAACAATTTATGAGTTTACCCTGTATAAGCTTTATGCAGAGTAAAACGGATTTATTTGGGTTTAGACCCCATTGGGAGTTGGGCATCTGAGTGTTAAAGACAGGAACACTTCTGTTAGCTGCTTTCAGGTAAACCTGCAGCTTTGGGGCAAGAAATTCAGACCCTGGGTCTTTGTTGGAGCAGACAGGAGTGTCTGGCTCAGCAAGACAGGGTTCTGGGGTCCCAAGCTGGCAGGGGTAGAAGTGGTCTTGGCACATCAGGTGGCAGCTCCCAAGGGGGGTTCTGTGATCTAACCCATCACACTGCCCTAGGAAAGTCCAAACAGCAAGAAAGAGAGAAAAGGCTGACAAGAACATTTTTCATTTTCTTCTTCCAGAATTCTAGCTGATGGGTCGGGCCCTTTTGCACATTGTCCCTCATACCATGAAGAGGCTATTAACAAAGTCTTTGTACTGTGATGTTCCAAAATGGCCCATTTCGTTTTGATAGCCCTTCTTCATGGGCAGGAGATGATCCCGCCTGACTGGGTTCTCAATTTCAGAGCAAACATTTTTTAGTTATAAAGCAAAAACTTAAATATTACCTTACAGCATGTGATAAAGGTATTATAAGTGGGATTAATGCAGGCAGCAATTTACTAGCATTTCATAAAGTCTAATCACTAAACTCCATTATGAGTTCAATACCTAGCTTACCCATAGTAATACACGGTGAAACAGACTGGTTTCCAGCAATGAATTTGTCAATGCTCGGCTGAGGCCTAAAGCCTTGGCAAGAGCTGGCACCTGTTTTGTTAGTGTCATAGTGAGAAATTATTTTATTTCACAGAGATGTTCACCATTTCCAGGAGGGGCTCATAGGCCACCAAGAACAAGCTGCTGAGCTCTGAACTAGAAACACAACACAATGCATTTCCAATTAAGAATTCAGCCCATTAGTACAAGCAGGAAGTCATGGAAGCATCGATTATAATCAGGGCATTAACTTGCGCCTGTCTCCTACCCTTGCTGGCTGGGAAGAGAGAGCAGAAAACACCTAGGATGAGGATAATGCATAAAAGGACTTGCTTCCTGTGTAACAATCTGCAACATGAAGGGCATCTGCTCTCAGATTGTTAAATTACTCACCCTCACTCACTCCACAGGGGAGTAATTGTGCCTCTAAAGAGATGTCTGTGAGACAATGCTTCCAGCTGCTCGCCCTGGGATGGCAGACCTACGCATTGCCCCTTACTCAGGGCTATGCCATCTAGCCAAGGGTTGGACAGACTTAGGGCTTATCTACACGGGGAGTTAAAACAAATAGCTAAAGCTGTGACGTTAATGCACATAAGTGAAAGTGCTTTCTTTCAACCCCTGCGTGGATGCTCTCATTCCAAAGTAAAACGTGTCCTAATTTTCTGTAGCATAATCTTCCTCCACACAGAGAACTATAGTCGCTTTACTTTGGAATGAGAGCATCCACACAGGGGGTTAATGTGCTTTAATTTATGTGCATTAGCTTCACAGATCAAGTTAATTCATCTTAACTTCTGAGTGTCCCTGTATAGATGAGACCTTGGTTTGCTTTAAATCTGCTCACCGCCAAATCACCCAGTTTCAAATCTACCAATAAGAGAACCACTTAAAACAAAAAACAACCACCAAAAAACTTCTCTAACCACAGAGCTATAAAGTATTACTAGTGCTGCAGTTGGCAGTTTCCTTACCTATTCATTTAAGATAAATCTACTTAGGTTCACTACTACGTGTCGCCTTCAGTGTAAGCAGATGAATCAGTGGTGATGAATATTTATTGTAGAACTACTCATTATTCAACCAAGACTGCATGTACCTCCCTAACATAATATGTGTAATTGTAGCTTGTCATCTACTGTAGCGTAAAAGATTAAAAAACCCAACCCTTTTTAATGGGATGTAAATGTAAATATTCATTTATCATCTACAAGGGTAATAATAACAACTACTGACCTGTAACCACAAACTCACTGTTTTACAAAGCAAAATGAAAATATGAGTCTGCCAAATACAACAAGCAAGCTACAAATATATGCAAATTGTTGTGAGTAAGGAAGTCTGCTGGAAAGGGATGAATTAAGGGTGGTGGTGGGGGAAGAGAGAACCACACATTTGTTCATGTTTCACTGAATTGTCTGACTGGGTTTCTTAACCCCTTGTCACTGTTTTAATTGTATTTAAAATATTCTGCTCGGGACCATGAGACTGCACATTTTAAAAAATGGTTTGAGAGACAAGTAGAAAAATCCAGTAGAAGGTAAATCACATATTAATCCATGAATAAAAACATGAATAACTTTTTTAAAAAACTATTTATCAGGATTATGTAGCTATAACTATTTTCTGAGTGACGTACCTTTACATTGCTAAGGAAACTGCCCATCTGCCTGTTGTGAAGCCCTCCATCTAGAAAGCGGTTTCATTTTAAGATGGCTGCTGGTGCAACATAAGTCACACACATTGTGCTCTTTCACAGAGATAACACATTTGTTCTTTCTTGATTTCCTTCACTATAAATAATTCATTCGGAATGAAAGTATAACTGGAGTTGTGGGTGTTCAGCACTTCTTCAGATCAGACCCTAACTTAGGGTTACCATATCTCATAAATAAAAAAAGAGGACCCTCCACGGGCCCTGGCCCCGCCCATTTCCCCACCCTAACTCCGCCCCCTCCTCCCTTCCACTCCCAGCCAGGGGGAAAGGGCTGCCCCAGAGCTACCGGCTTCAGGGTTTGCTGGGCAGCCCCCAGACCCTGCGCCCCCAGCCGGCGCTTCCCCAGCGCAGCTGGAGCCCGGGAGGGGAAGCACCCAGCCGGGGGCGCAGGGTCTGGAGGCTGCCCAGCAAACCGTAAAGCCAGTAGCGCTCGGGCTTTGGGCAGCCCCTATGCCTCCGGACCCTGCGCCCCCAGCCGGGCACTTCCCCTCCCGGGCTCCGGTGGCGCGGGGTCCGGAGGCACAGGGGCTGCCCGAAGCCGGTAGCGCTCGGGCAGCCCGGCTCTTAAACAGAGCCGAAGAGGAGCAGAGCCTCCAGCTGCGGCGGCTCTGCGTAACTTACACTGTGTCAGTTACACAGAGCCGAAGAGGAGCAGAGCCTCCAGCCCCGGCGGCTCTGCTCCTCCCCGACTCTTCGGCTCTGTTTAAGAGCCGGGCTGCCCAAGCGCTACAGGCTTCGGGCAGCCCCCGTGCCTCCAGACCCTGAGCCCCCAGCCGGGCACTTCCCCTCCCGGGCTCCAGCGGCGCAGGATCTGGAGGCATGGGGCTGCCCAAAGCCGGTAGCGCTCGGGCAGCCCGACTCTTAAACAGAGCCGAAGAGTCGGGGAGGAGCAGAGCCGTCATTTTCCCAGACATGTTCGGCTTTTTGACAATTCCCCCCGGACGGGGGTTTGACTGCCGAAAAGCCGGACATGTCCGGGAAAAAGAGGACGTATGGTAACCCTACCTAACTATCTCATTTTGGGCACCCAATCTCTTATACTATTGGGCCTGCGTAGAGGTGGGTGAACAACAGATTTTCCATTTGCTGGCAATTTCAAAACAAAAATTTCAACCGAAAAGAAAATGTTTCAAAATGTTTGGTAAATCAAAAAGTAAAAATGTGTATTTTGAGTCTAACAAAAACATTTATTTTGACAAAATCAACAACATTGCATTTAAAATTTATAACATTTTAAACATTTATTATTTTTTAATAAAAAGAAAAGTTGAAATGACAAATCAAAATGTTCCATTTAGGAAACATCAAAAACAAACCATTTCATTTTTTCCCATTTTATTTTAAGGTGTTTTTTTCCAGCCGAAACCATTAGGCAAAATCAACATGAATTTGTGAAAGGTTTTGGTATCACCAAATCTGAAATTTTTTGCTTCACTCTAGTCCTGGACACAATAGGCAGGGATCTCATTCCACTACAATTCCATACTAAAAAATTATTCTCCCAGAGAACACACCATGTGTCAGTTGCTTTGATTAGGTTGAGTTCAAAATGGGGTCTGAGATGTGAGAGTGACAACATTTTGTTCTTCTCACTGTCTCCCTCTACTCCCATAATTTATTTTTTCAGATGTCAGCTTTTTCCTCCTTGCCCTTTGGAAGGACTCCTGAATACTAATGATATAATTCTCAGCCTAGCCCAGTCAGTTACTTTCACATTATTAATTCAGACTCCAGATATCCAATGTAACGAGGTTGGGCCATTTGCAGGATTCTGACAGATTAACCACCATGTATTTAAATAATAAACAGGCACAGTACAATCAGGCAACTGCCCCTGGCAGGAATATTTTTATTCTATTCATCCATAATCTCTAGATTTGAATGCAAAACAGTCATGCATTTTAGGTTCTAACCTTTGTGAGAAAAATTATAATAGGAAGAGAAACATTCCCAGATGGAAAGAAACACTAACTTTTCTAAAACTTTCTGTGTCAGATAAGAATGAACCAATTGGCACCTATGACATTTAAATTTCATTTCTACATATTCATAGATTCATAGATTCTAGGACTGGAAGGGACCTCGAGAGGTCATCGAGTCCAGTCCCCTGCCCGCATGGCAGGACAAATACTGTCTAGACCATCCCTGATAGACATTTATCTAACCTACTCTTAAATATCTCCAGAGATGGTGATTCCACAACCTCCCTAGGCAATTTATTCCAGTGTTTAACCACCCTGACAGGAACTTTTTCCTAATGTCCAACCTAAACCTCCCTTGCTGCAGTTTAAGCCCATTGCTTCTCGTTCTATCCTTAGAGGCTAAGGTGAACAACTTTTCTCCCTCCTCCTTATGACACCCTTTTAGATACCTGAAAACTGCTATCATGTCCCCTCTCAGTCTTCTCTTTTCCAAACTAAACAAACCCAATTCTTTCAGCCTTCCTTCATAGGTCATGTTCTCAAGACCTTTAATCATTCTTGTTGCTCTTCTCTGGACCCCCTCCAATTTCTCCACATCATTCTTGAAATGCAGTGACCAGAACTGGACACAATACTCCAGCTGAGGCCTAACCAGTGCAGAGTAGAACGGAAGAATGACTTCTCGTGTCTTGCTCACAACACACCTGTTAATACATCCCAGAATCATGTTTGCTTTTTTTGCAACAGCATCACACTGTTGACTCATATTTAGCTTGTGGTCCACTATAACCCCTAGATCCCTTTCTGCTGTACTCCTTCCTAGACGGTCTCTTCCCATTCTGTATGTGTGAAACTGATTTTTCCTTCTTAAGTGGAGCACTTTGCATTTGTCGTTGTTAAACCTCATCCTGTTTACCTCATACCATTTCTCCAATTTGTCCAGATCATTTTGAATTATGACCCTGTCCTCCAAAGCAGTTGCAATCCCTCCCAGTTTGGTATCATCCGCAAACTTAATAAGCGTACTTTCTATGCCAATATCTAAGTCGTTAATGAAGATATTGAACAGAGCCGGTCCCAAAACAGACCCCCACTTGTTATGCCTTTCCAGCAGGATTGGGAACCATTAATAACAACTCCCTGAGTATGGTTATCCAGCCAGTTATGCACCCACCTTATAGTAGCCCCATCTAAATTGTATTTGCCTAGTTTATCGATAAGAATATCATGCGAGACCATGTCAAATGCTTTACTAAAGTCTAGATATACATAACTTAATGGAATGGACATAATTAATTAAGTGTCTGGACTGAATGAAACAGCTTGGGGGGGGGAGAGAAAATTTCCCCCCTAAAAGTCTGTGAATGGCTTCTAATTTTATCAGAAAGTTTCTCAATTATTTTATGCAGCTTGTGTGTTTTAACCCTCACACTGAACTGTTTCTTCGACTAAAATTGGAGCTGGAAACATGTCACAAAGATTGTTTAATTATGGTTGCTCCAAATTTGCTAGTGACAAGTATGGCGCGCGCTCTCTCTCTCTCTCTCTCAAAAAAGTTACAAACAGTACTATGTGACCTGGGGGGGGATTTCAGAGTGTTCTCAGTCTCTCTCTTTTGAACTATGTTCCTATAGATTTAACTTTGTACCTTTGGAACTGCAGCTCTTATTAATAACTCCATCAACGTTCAATTTACTAAACGCCAAGATAAAAGATAAGCTACAAGTATTAAGTGAATTGATCTGCCTTTCACACAAATCATCAAGAATTATTTTGTCAGTCACATTTGGACATAATGTAAAAGTCTGAAGTATATTCACAGCACTTATTTAGCTTCTATTCCTATAACACTTCAAGCTAACATTATTCTTTACTTTCTTAAATACTATTTTCTCTCATGTGTTTGCACTTAGATATTTACAGACAAACTTTTAAATGAAGATATCCTATCTCCTAGAACTGGAAGGAACCTTGAAAGGTCATTGAGTCCAGCCCCCTGCCTTCACTAGCAGGACCAAGTACTGATTTTGCCCCAGATCCCTAAGTGGCCCCATCAAGGATTGAACTCACAACCCTGAGTTTAGCAGGCCAATGCTCTCACATATGAGCTATTTTCTTCCCTTAGAAGTAGCATATTTATTTAATAACAAAGCCCAAAAACTGAGCGGCAAACCTCGAAGTGTGTCACTGAAGAAGAAATATTGCTTCCTCTATTATCACCTCTGTAGCGAGCCTTATTCCATGCAATCATCACAGTAGTAATAGCACAACATATCCAACCAGTGATTATAGTACTCTGTACATTACCTCTAACTGAAATAAGGAGCAAAGGTTTCTTTGGTTAGAAAAACCTGTGATTTAGTTTAAAATGTGATTTTGGTTAAATCCAAAGCAGCATCCATAGAGATCAGCTGCAGAAGAGGTGTTTGTGGATTGAGCCCCATTAGGGTCAGGCTAAGGCTTGGGTCTGAGGCAGGATCAATGCAAGGCTTTGGGTTCCGTGCTACTGAAATCTCACAAACCATGCTTGTAATTTTTAGTTATGTCCAAACCAGAACTAGAAAACATAGGCCCCTTCTGGTTTCGCATCCAACCGACAACCGAAACCAACTGGGCAGTCTTGGTACCTTTCAAATACAGTAGAACCTCTGAGTTACAAACACCAGAGTTATGAACTGACTGGGCAACCACACACCTCATTTGGAATTGGAAACACGTAATCAGGCAGCAGAGACAAAAAAGGCAAATACTGTACAGCACAGTACAGTACTGTGTTAAATGTAAACTACTAAAAAAAATAAAGGGAAAGTTTAAAAACATTTGACAAGGCAAGTAAACTGTTTGTGCTTTTTTCATAGAAATTAAGATGGTTAAAAGCAGCATTTTTCTTCTTTATAGTAAAGTTTCAAATCTGTATTAAGTCAATGTTCACTTGTAAACTTTTGAAAGGACAACCATCACATTTTGTTCAGCATTACGAGTTAGGAACAACCTCCCAAGGTGTTTGTATCTTTGAGGTTCTACTGTATGAAACCTCAACTATTTGAAGGGATTTGAATTAAAGGTTGAGGCTTTGGCTTCTCTGTAGTTAAAATTGAACTGCAAAGCTAAGGTGAAAATTGAGTTAAGACAAAAATGTGTTGGATGCTTGCACTAACTAAGCTGTCACGGAGTAAGATATATCCACCATAGACAATATGGAGATGAAGAATGGTCTTGCAGCAGTTAAGGTACTGGAGATCTCAGTTCAGCTCCTGGCCCTGTTGTAAGCTTCCTGTGTAACACTCTGCAAATAATGTATTCTGTATCTCAGTTCCCCATCTTTAAAATGGGGATAACAACACTTTCTTCCCACACCTTTATCTTTCTTATCTATTTAGATTATAAACTCCTCATGCTACAAGCTCTTTAGGTGTACAGCCCCTAGCACAATGTGACTGTAACATCAGTGAGGAGTACTAAGTTTATACAAACAATAATAGTAAATATAATAAAATAATTAAAAAAATAAATTTTCTTTTGAGAACAATGGTATCACCATCTGTGAATTGCTTGGTTACATTCTGGGATAGTTTCAGCAAACCAGGAAGTATCAGCCATCTTGATATGGTCAGTCCTATGACCACTATGTACTCTGGAGTGCCTTTAGTAAAGCAAAAAGGTACTGACTAGCAGACATTCAGCACATTTTTCTGGGCTTCATTGGATTTCCATTTTAATTTTGCATTTCACCTTTAAAGCGGTTTATATATGCCATGTGATTAGAACTGTAGGGCAGCTCTTTCCCCAGTGATATTAGCGGTATTTTGTTAATGCCAGCTGTGCAGTCCTGCCTCTCTATATAATGTTGTTCTCTTGTTTGCTCATAACAAGATTAAAAAACAGGAATTAATAGTAATTTGACGTGGTATGAAAATGCTTAGAAGAAAATAGCATTTTACTTTAACTCAGTACCAACACGACATTTCTAGATGAACAGAATGTGAATATTAGGGGAACTTGTATCTGAGAACATGAATATTGAGCAGGCAATTTGTTTCCAATATGACAGCTGTCTGCCAAAAAGATTAATAGACATCTGATGCTTAACACTGGAAACACATCAATTGTCAGCACATCACAACATTCCTAAGATAGTCTGTTCCTGATAGTTCTTTAGGATAAATACTACCATTCAGATAATTTCTGGATGATCATCTAATTACCTGTCTCAATCCACTGATTAATCAGTGTATCCAATTGTTATTCGGGCTCACTAAAAATAAAAGTCTCACTAGTAGTATAACCAAAACACATAAAAAACAGTCTTTAGAATGGAGGATTTTTTTTTTAAATGAACTCTGCCTATTCCAGGCATTTGTAAACCACCAGTCACAGTAGTATATCTAGGTGGTGATGTGGGATGAATTTCCAAACAACTGATAAATGCAAATAGATATTATATACAAATAATTACTGTATGTCTTATACTTACCTATGCCTTTCATCCTGAAAGGATCCCAAAGAATTTACAAACTCTGACTGAAATACTGTTTATAAAAAGGCATCACTTTATCCATCACTGAAATGCAACCATTTCAGACATCAAATGTGGCAATCGTTTTAACAGCAACAATGCTCAAGAGTGTAAGACAGGAAGTGAAGAAATCCTATAGTCAATTGAAACTTCAGGGAGATTTAAGGCAGACAGGATGTAATTAACAGAATGGGACATCAAAGTTAACTCCTCTACACGTGGGAGGAATAATTGTCATCCGATATTACAACAACTGGCCAAGAGCTCAGTTTTAAATTCAATCTAATTTAAAAGATGCATCTTTCATCATCGGTGACTCCTAACCTATGTTGAGTCACAGCTAGGGTGACCAGATCACTGACAGGAAATATTGGGATGCAGGGGGGGGAGGTGGGGAGATATCAGGACGCACGGGGGGGAGCGGAGCAAAAAAAAAAAGTTAAAAAAAAAAAGCTGTTTTGCAGGTGCCGGCTGCGCCGTGGCCGCTGCCCCTCCCACCCCCCACAGGGCCCTGGGCACATGCGGCACGTCCCACCGCCCCGTGGGGAAGGAGCCGCTGGAGCGAGAGGTGCGGGGCTCCGGACCCCGGCAGCGGTGGGGGAGAGCGGCTCAGGGCCACGCAAGTGGGCACATAAAGTTTATCGGCTGAGGGGAGGACCCCGGCCAGCTCCTCGCCCTGCCCTGTAGGGGGGTAGTGTCCCCGCCCCGCGCCAGCATGTCCCGCCGGCCGCCGCAGGCCAGGTAAGGAACCGAGTCCTTCCCTCCCCCCGGCTCCTCTGCTGAGCGGCATTCCTCCTCCCTCCCAGGTTTGCAGCTGGAATGCTGGCGCAAGCCTGGAGGGCGGGGGTGGTGGCCGGCTTCCAGTTCCTGAGGCTAGTGAGTATGGGCACCAGGCGGGCAAGGGGGCTGCTCCCCCAGGAGGGTGACGGGGGGGCTCAGCTGAGGAGCCAGGATGAGGGGGGAGGGGGCGACTCGGCTCCTTACTTGTGGCGGCCGGCGCAACATGCTGGCGCAGGGCGGGGAGCCGGCCGGGGTCCTGTCCAAGCCGATAAACTTTACATGGCCACTCGTGCGGCCCCGAACCGCTCTCCCCTGCCGCTGCTGGGGTCCGGAGCCCCCCCTCTACCTCCTGGGGGAGCAGCCCCCTGGCCAGCCCCCCTTGCCCGCCCAGTGCCCCTACTCACCAGCTCCAGGAACTGGAAGCCGGCCACCCCCCCCTCCCTCCAGGCTTGCCCTGCCATTATAGCAGCAAGCCTGGGAGGGAGGAGGAATGCCACATGCATGGGGAAGAGGCGGGGATTTGGGGAGGGAGCCAATGGGGGGGTGGAGGGGGCGGAGTCGGGGGGGCAAGAGCCCTTCCGGGAGGGTAAAATTGCTTGTTTGTCCAGTGTCCCAACCGCACATCGGTCGGGACACGGGACAAACAAGCAAATATTGGGACAGTCCCGATAAAATCGGGACGTCTGGTCACCCTAGTCACAGCCTGAGCTCATCTCACAACAGTGTTCCTGAAGCTTGTCCCATTCCTTATGAAGTGCAGCCACACTGGTTTGGCTGAGTCCAGGGAAATAGGGAGAAGAACAGGATTTGCCCCAAAGTGCCTCAAAAGGAAACAGATTGCTCACAATCGAAGATCATTCAACAACTGGTACCCAAGGACTATAACATAGCATGCCTGTGTAGCTGGTACCTGAACACGTCACTCATTGTCAGAGCCACAGCTAGTCAGATACAGGCAAGTTAAAAAACAGGCAGTTATAGATTTAATTTCTGAGGTTACCGGAAGGCAACCACAAGAGCTGACTCTACTACTAGAGATAGCCAGGGCCGGCTTCAGGCACCAGCCAAGCAAGCTCGTGCTTGGGGCGGCAGATTCTAAGGGGCAGCATTCCGCCCAATCCTAGGGTGGCACGGCCGCTTTTGTTTGTTTTGTTTTGTTTGCCGATCCGGCCGCCCTGTAGGGGGCAGCGGCATGGAAGAAGGGAGCGCCCTGCTGGGAGCGGGCTGTGCGCTCCGTCTGCCCCAGCCAGTGCCAGGTCTGCAGCAAGCCCAGCAGGGCAGCCTGCATCCTTCCCTCCCCGCTGACCAGAGCGGCGTGGAGCCTTCCCAGCAGGCGGCGCGGCGGTCGGGGCTGTGTGGCGCGCGCCCCGCTGAAGCCTTGGCCGCCCTCCTTCTTTCTCTCCCCCCGCTAGCTGGGGCACATCTGCAGCACAGGGAGTCCCTCTGCACCCTGGTTCCAGCCGTGCTGCAGGTTTTTGTTTTGTTTTTTCCTGCTTTGCCGCTCCGACCGCGCCGCAGGTTGTTTTTTGTTTGTTTGTTTGTTTTTGATTGGGGCGGCAAAAAAGCCAGAGCCGGCCCTGGAGATAGTACAGCTGAAGAGGTGGTCAGTTTGGAAGAGCACAAGGAATGACCAAGTCAGTATAAATAAAGAAGGATCTACTGAATTATTACTACTTTAATAGATCAAGATATGGACAACATAGCCCTTTACATATGTAACAGTAGATATATCAGTCTAATCACATGCTACAATCAAGGTTATGTTTTCTATATAACACTTTTGTTTGAGTGTTGTATGTCTCCTAAGATTCAACTCCAGCATGTTGTTTCCGACATGAAAAAAACGTCATGTACTAAAGATGGCATGATACTAGTCACACAACATGCAAAGTTAAGTAACCTCAAACTCTATTCTCATAATGCCCATGACATGGTCAGCATAGCTTTCTCCCACACCTGAGCAGATATGTAGATGATGACCTAAACTATGGGTTTGTCTACATACACAGTGACGCTGGTTTAACGTGGTGTTATTTTAAAGTGCTATGGTTAAACTGGTGCAAAATACTGCAGACAGTCTTATTTCATTTTAAACCAGACATATTTCTGTTTAGGTTAAGTGGAATAGGAACAAACTTAAACTAACCTAAATAATAAACTAAATAATCCAATCTTTAACAAAAATAAAGATATCCACACCGCCATTTGCACTGGTTTAGTTATACTGATAGAAGTTTGTGAGTAGACCAGATCTAATGTTGAGTCTCTTTCCAAGATAGCACTGGTTTAACTTTAAAATCATACCTGTAGCACGTTAATCAAATTTAGTTGAATTGGTGCAATTGTGTGTGTGGACACTTTTAAATAGATTTAAACGTATCTTATATCAGTTTAGCTTGCCTCTGTAAATTTGCAGGGAGACGCTAAATTAAGAGAGCCAGCTTTAAACTGATATAAATGTGTCCACACGGGGATTTGCAAAGGTTTAACTAAATCAATTGTGTGTAGACAAGCCCACAAGTCAACAGACTCCTAAGGTCTCTCAGACACGGCGACACACACACAGGAGGGTAGAGCTTGCAATGAATGACAGACACTGCTACAGATGTCTTTCAGACTGAAATGAGGAAAACAACAGTTTCTTGCTGAAGTCTGTCCTTTATTATTACAGACACTTGCAGATTCAGTATCAGTAATATACCTACATAAGAACGGCCATACTGGGTCAGACCAAAGGTCCATCTAGCCCAGTATCCTGTCTTCCAACAGTGGCCAATGCCAGGTGCTCCAGAGGGAATGAACAGGTGACCATCAAGTGATCCATTCCCTGTTGCTCATGCCCAACTTCTGGCAACAGAGGCTACGGACACTATCCCTGCCCATTCTGGCTAATAGCCAGGGCCGTCCTTAGGCATACCCACCATAGGCGGTTGTGTAGGGCACCCAAAAATTTGGGGCACCAATGGGCTGCAGGGCCCCAGCCTGTTCCACTTGTGCTGTGCTTGGACTCCGCTGTCCCTAGCCGTAGGCAGGCTGGCCGGGGTTGCTTGTGTGCAGTTTGTATCCAGCGTCTTCCTTGCTGCGCATGTGCAGAGTGAATCAGGACAACCAATCAGCACTGCTCACTCTCTTCAGCCTGCCCGCTGACCTTCTCTCCACCCCCTGGGAGATCAACAAGATAGGAGCTGGTGTGGGGCTGTGGGTGCCGGGAGGAAGCCATGCATGCTGGAGAGCAGAATCTCCTCTCAAAGCTGAGTGCGTGGGGGGCCGCCTGGCAGGAGCTTTCATCATCCCCCCATACAGATCAACACACAGGCTATCAGGGCATGTGCCCAGAGGCCCCCCCCCCCCAGCCAATATGGGACCCTCAGAAAAATGGGCACCCAAGCAGACAGCCCAAGCCACGGGGTGGAAGAAGCCCTGAGCTCTCCTGGGTGCCCTGGCAGAAGCCACACTGCGGGGGGTAGATGAGGGAAGCCCCGAACCCCGGCAGGCGGGCGGCGGAGGGAAGGGTGGCGCCAGGCAGGAGGGAATTGGGCGTCTGCGGGGAAGGGTGGTGGCTGTGCCCCTTGACACACAGGTCAGCTGTGCTAGCTGGGGACCACCTTCAGTGGAGCCACCACCTTCCTCTCCCCTGTCCCTCAATATCACCCCTCAGGTATCTTGTGTAGAGCTCCATAAATCCTAAGGACAGCCCTGCTAATAGCCATTAATAGACCTATCCTCCATGAATGTATCTAGTTCTTTTTTGAACCCCGTTGTAGTTTTGGCCTTCACAACAACCTCTGGCAAAGAGTTCCACAGGTTGACTGTGGTGTGTGAAAAAATACTTACTTTTGTTTGTTTTAAACCTGCTGCCTATTAATTTCATTTGGTGACCCCTAGTTCTTGTGTTATGAGAAGGAGTAAATAACACTTCCTTATTTACTTTCTTCACACCAGTCACGATTTTATATACCTCTAACATATCTCCCCTGAGGCCTGGTCTACACTATGAGTTTAGTTCGAATTTAGCAGCATTAAATCGAATTAACCCTGCACCCGTCCACACAACAAAGCCATTTATATCGACAAAAAGGGATCTTAAAATCGATTTCTGTACTCCTCCCCGACGAGGGGAGTAGGGCCGAAATCGACATTGCCATTTCGAATTAGGGTTAGTGTGGCCACAATTCGACGCTATTGGCCTCCGGGAGCTATCCCACAGTGCACCATTGTGACCGCTCTGGACAGCAATCTGAACTCGGATGCACTGGCCAGGAAGACAGGAAAAGTCCCGCGAACTTTTGAATTTCATTTCCTGTTTGCCCAGCGTGGAGAGCACAGTGACCACGCAGAGCTCATCAGCACAGGTAACTGTGCAGTCCGAGACTCGAAAAAGAGCACCAGCATGGACCGTACGGGAGGTACTGGATCTGATGGCTATATGGGGAGAGGATTCCGTGCTAGCAGAACTACATTCCAAAAGACGAAATGCCAAAACATTACCTTTGTAAATATAAAACATGGTTTAAAAGCAAGCGTTTTTTAATGATTAATTTGTCCTGAGGACTTGGGATGCATTTGCGACCAGTACAGCTACTGGAAAAGTCTGTTAACGTGTCTGGGGATGGAGTGGAAATCCTCCAAGGACATCTCCATGAAGCACTCCTGGAGGTACTCCAAAAGCCTTTGCAGAAGGTTTCTGGGCAGTGCAGCCTTATTCCATCCTCCATGGTAGGACACTTGACCATGCCATGCTAGTAGTAAGGAATCTGGTATCATTGCATGATAAAGCCTGGCAGCATATGGGTCCCGGTGTTTGCTGGCTTTCAAGCAACATCCGTTCTTTGTCTCGCTGTGTGATCCTCAGGAGAGTGATATCGTTCATGGTAACCTAGTTGAAATACGGGAATTTAATTAAGGGGACAGAGGTGGCTGTTTGCCTGTAGCTGAAAAGAAATCCTTCCCTGCAGTTAGCCAAGCGGTGCGTGGGGGGCATTGGTGCTGAGCTTTTTACGTTTGGCTAGCAGGGATCTTCCCTGATACCAGTCACGCGGTGGGGGGAGGGGTAAAGCGATCATCCCACAGAATTGGATTGGAGGGGGGGGTAGTTTGGTTTCTGCATGGATCTTCCCTGATACCAGCCACACGGTGAGGGGAGGGGTAAAGCGATCATCCCAGAGAATTGGATGGGTGGTGGGGGGGTTTAGTTTGGTTTCTGCTGCTGCATGTTAACAGGAAAACCGCAGCACTCAACGGGCTTTGCTTGGTATGGGAAAGGAGGGTGCTGATTTAATGAAGGTTGCAGAAGGCGAAAGACAATGGCTTACCATGGCTGCATGCAAGCGGAATTCTGTTGCCCGGCCCTGCATCTGTGATCTCTAACACCAAAGCCACAGGCACTCAATATAAGATGCAAAATGCGACCTTGTACCGAAATCACATGTGCTATGTAATGTGAATTGTGGTGTTCACCGTGAAAGAGTATAAGCATTGTTCTGTAAAATGTATCTTTTTAAATACTTCTCTCCCTTTTTTCCCCTCCCTCCCACAGCTGCAAATTTTTCAAGCCTCCCTCCTCCGTCCCAAAGGCTATCTCAGATAAGGCGGCGAAAAAACACACGCGATACGAAATGTTCTCGGAAATCATGCAATCGATCCGCGATGAAAGAGCTCATCTGAATGAGTGGAAGGACACGGTATCAAGTACAGGAAAGATGCCAGTGAACGTGAGGACAGGAGGGACCAACGTAAAGAGAGGAGGGACGCTCGAGATGAGAGGTGGCGGCAGCAAGATCAGAAGTGGCGGCAGGAAGATCAGAGGAGGCAGGATGCAATGCTGGGGCTACTGCGGTATCAAATGGACATGCTCCGGTGTCTGGTGGAGCTTCAGGAATGGCAGCAGGATCACAGAGTGCCACTGCAGCCCCTGTATAACCGCCCTCCTCCCTCACCATGTTCCATAGCCTCCTCACCCAGATGTGTAAGAACGCGGGGGGGCGGGGGAAGAGGCTCCGTGCACCCGCCCACTCCACCCCAGTGGACAGCCCAAGCAAAAGGCTGTCATTATTTTGAACTTTTGAAGTGGCCTTTTCCTTCCCTCCTATCCTCCTCCCAAACTCCACCCGGGCTACCTTGTCAGTTCTCTCCCTATGTTTATAATCAATTAATAAAAAATACATTATTTTTAAATGATAGTGACTTTATTTCCTTTGAAAGCAAGCTGTGATCGAAGGGGGGAGGGTGGTTTGCTTACAGGGAATGAGCCAATCAAGGGGGCGGGTTTTCATCAAGGAGTAACAGAACTTTCACACCGTAGCCTGGCCAGTCATGAAACTGGTTTCCAAAGCTTCTCTGATGCGCAGCGCTTCCTGGTGTGCTCTTCTAATCGCCCTGGTGTCTGGCTACACGTAGTCAGAGGCCAGGCGATTTGCCTCAGCCTCCCAGTTTCGCTGAGGTCTGAGCGAGTCAGTAACATGTGCCAGCAACCCTTTAAACATCCAAATGCACATTCTACCACCATTCTGCACTTGCTCAGCCTATAGTTGAACAGCTCCTGACTACTGTCCAGGCTGCCTGTGTATGGCTTCATGAGCCATGGCATTAAGGGGTAGGCTGGGTCCCCAAGGATAATTATAGGCATTTCAACATCCCCAATGGTTATTTTCTGGTCTGGGAAGTAAATCCCTTGCTGCAGCCATTTAAACAGCTTAGTGTTCCTGAAGACGCGAGTGTCATGAACCCTTCCCGGCCATCCAACGTTGATGTTGGTGAAACATCCCTTGTGATCCACCAGTGCTCGCAGCACCACTGAAAAGTACCCTTTTCGGTTTATGTACTCGGTGACTTGGTGCTCCGGTGACAAGATAGAGATATGGGTTCTGTCTATCGCCCCACCACAGTTAGGGAATCCCATTGCAGCAAACCCATCCACTATGACCTGCACGTTTCCCAGAGTCACTACCTTTGGTGGCAGCAGCTCAGTGATTGCTTTGGCTACTTGCATCACAGCAGCTCTCACAGTAGATTTGCCCACTCCAAATTGATTCCCGACTGACCGGTAGCTGTCTGGAGTTGCAAGCTTCCACAGGGCTATCGCCACTCGCTTCTCAACTGTGAAGGCTGCTCTCATCTTGGTATTCTGGCGCTTCAGGGCAGGGGAAAGCAAGTCACAAAGTTCCATGAAAGTGCCCTTACGCATGCGAAAGTTTCACAGCCACTGGGAATCGTCCCACACCTGCAACACTATGCGCTCCCACCAGTCTGTGCTTGTTTCCTGGGCCCAGAATCGGCGTTCCATGGCTATAACCTGCCCCATTAACAGCATGATCTCCAAAGTGCCGGGGCCCGCAGTTTGAGAGAATTTTGTGTCCATGTCCACATCACTCTCGTCGCCACACTACTGTAGCCAACTCCTCCTCACCTGGTTTTTCAGGTCCTGATTCAGCATAAACTGCACGATAACGCGCAAGGTATTTACAATGTTCATGACTGCTGTCTTGAGCTGAGCGGGCTCTATGCTTGCCGTGGTATGGCGTCTGCACTGTTCACCCAGGAAAAAAGGCACAAAACAGTTGTCTGCCATTGGTTTCCCAGAGGGAGGGGGAGAATGTACCCAGAACCACCGGCGACAATGTTTTTTGCCCCATCAGGCATTGGGATCTCAACCCAGAATTCCAATGGGCGGAGGAAACTGCAGGAACTATGGGATAGCTATCCACAGTGTAACGCTCCGGAAGTTGACGCTAGCCTCGGTACATGGATGCACACCACCAAATTAATGTGCTTAGTGTGGCCGCATACACTTGACTTTATACAATCGGTTGCCAAAAATCCAATTCTGTAAATTCAGAGTAATCCCATAGTGTAGACATACCCTTAGCCATCTCTTTTCCAAGTTGAAAAGTCCCAGTCTTATCCATCTCTCCTCATACTGAAGCCATTCTGTACCCCCATCATTTTTGTTTCCCTTTTCTGAACCTTTTCAAATAAATCTTTTTTGAGATGGGGCAACCACATCTGCATGCACTATTCAAGATGTGGGCGTACCATGGATTTATATAAAGGCAATATATATTTTCTGTCTTATCATCTATCCCTTTCTTCATGATTCCCAACATTCTGTTCACTTTTTTGACTGCCACTGCACACTGAGTGGATGTTTTCCCAGAACTATGACTCCAGAACTATGTTTTCCAAGAACCACAATGACTCCAAGATCTCTCTCTTGAGTGGTAACAGCTAATTTAGACCCCATCATTTTATATGTATAATTGGGATTATGTTTTCCAATGTGCATTACTTTGCATTTATCAACATTGAATTTCATCTGCCATTTTGTTGCCCAGTTTTGAGAGATCTTTGTGTAGCTCTTTGCAGTCTGCCTGGGACTTAACTATCTTGAGTAGTTATGTATCATTTGCAAATTTTGCCACCTCACTGTTTACACTCCCTTTTCCAGATCATTTATGAATATGTTGAGTAGGACTGGTCCCAGTACAGACCCGTGGGGGACACCACTATTTACCTCTCTCCATTTTGAAAACCTAGAATACAGATAATTGCTAGAGGCAGATTTTCTACCAGTGTGACACAACACCACACACAATTAGGGCTTCTGCTCCATCAGGTGCACCATTCTTAGTCCGTGTCTGGAACTAAAGAACTAACATCTGATAACACTAAGGGCTGGTCTACACTGGACCTAAGCGCTGTCCACACTGGTGCTATGCTGACAGGAGAGAGTATCTCCCTCTGACACCAGCTCACGTGCCGCCTTTGGCATGCATGCTACAGGTTGCCTACCCCTGGATTAGACCCATTAGACTCACTTTCTAGCTCTGGGTACTCAGAGTCCACAGATTAAAAAAAATAATGATTTCAGAATTTGAGTTAAATAGACAAGTTTTTCACAGTCAGATCACATGATAACTATCTACTATTCCTGGTGCACTTTTCCCAATTTGGCATCATTCACTGATTCTTCAATGAAGGGATTGTGATGCTCGAGTTCATTTCACCTGCCTTCCTTGAGAAATATTCACATAACTGTTAAATAAAGATCCTGAACATGTGTGTAATGACCTTTGATTTAAAAGAATTAGGTAGCATGTCATTTTCAGTTATGAAATCAGAGAAGTGTTCAAGCATCTGAAAAGAAATCATATTTTCAGTACTAGAAGCAGTGGAAAAGTGTACAAATAAATGCCTGATTCTTATTTTAGCAAAATATCCGTGTCTCTTCCTTGCATGAATAAGCTTAATGAATTTAATCATTCAAATACCATGTATCTAAGAAATAGGCCAGGAGAGCAAGCCATCTGGCATCTGAAAAATATTGTGACAAATCTGACACTCATTCCAGATATTTATGAATTGCTTCCTCCAACTCAAACAAACAGATTAAAGGCCACCTGCAAAGGAAAAAGGCATTTCCTCTACAGTACAGTAGATGCTTGTTCACTGCACCTACCTTATCAAATAGCAAGAACAGTCTAGCATTAAAGAGTCTATCTGCAATGAAGTCTACAACTCAGGTCCCCTGTCTGTTGGAGTCAAGAACCACTATGTTGTACTAACACCAGGAAATCAGGAGCAGACCCCACTGGCTGGGGAGGAACAGCCACCTGTCCCCAAGGCTGGGAGGCTCAGGGCCACTGCACCCAAGTGGAGGTGGTGCAGGGTGCTAGTGGTCAGGGACTCTTTGCAGGGAGCGGGGAGGAGGTATCCACCTGCTGACCTGACATGATGTCCAGGGAAGTGTGTTGCCTGCCTGGAGCCTGCATTTGAGACATTATAGAAAAGTTGCCAAGGCTCATCTGTCCCTCAGACAACTACCCCATGCTGGTCATCCACGTGGCCCTAATGATACTGCTAGATATGACCCTGAACAGATCAGCAGGGACTACAGGGCACTGGGAGTAATAGTGAAGAGGTTGGGGACACAGGTTGTGTTCTTGTCTATCATCCCAGTTGAAGACAAGGGCCCAGACGGGGGGACACATCCTAGAGATGAATGCATGGCTGTGCAGATGATGTCAATGGAAGGACTTCGGTTTCCTCATGCATGGGATGCTGTTCTGAGAAAGAAGGGGAAGAGTAACTTTGTGCACTGACTCACCAGTCTACTGGGGAGGCTTTAAACTACAGTCAAAGGAGAAAAGTGACAAAAAGCTACAGATAAGAATAAAAAATGGTGATTCTAACAGAGGGCTAGATGCTGGGGGGAAGGGAAACATGGAAATTACAACAGGGGCATAGGCAGGGCCGGCTCCAGGCACCAGCCGAGCAAGCTCGTGCTTGGGGAGGCAGATTCCAAGGGGCGGCATTCTATCTAATCCCTTTTTTTTTTTTTTTTTGGGCTTCACCGCTTTGGCAGGTTTTTTTGGGGGGGGGGGGGGGTTTGCTGCTCCCGCTGCCCTGTAAGGGGCTGAGGACAGAAGCACCCTGCAGCAAGCCCGGCAGGGCAGCCCGCGTCCTTCCCTGCCTGCTCACCGGAGCGGCGCGGAACCCTCCCAGCAGGCGGCGCAGCGGAAGGGGCCGCGTGGCAAGCACCCCGCTTAAGGAAGCCCTGGCCGCCCCCCTTCTCTCTCTCCCCCCCAGCTAGCCGGGGTGCGCACTCCGCTGCCCAGGGTCTGCAGGGCCAGGAGTCCCCCTGCACCCACACTCCCACCGCCCCGCAGGTATTTTTTTTTTTTTCTTTCCTTTGCCGCTCCAGCTGGCTGGCCAGTTTGTTTCCCACCCCTTTGCCGCTCCGGCCGGGGGCAGGTTTGTTTCCTGCCCCCCCCCCCTTCGCCGCTCCGGCCGGCCGGTTTGTTCTCTCCCCCCGCCTCCTTTTGCCGCTCCGGCCGGCTGGTTTGTTCTCCCACCCTCTGCCACTCTGGCCGGGGGCAGGTTTGTTTTCCTCCTCCCCTCCCCCCCTTTGCTGCTCCGGCCGGCCAGGTGTTTTTTGCTTGGGGCGGCAAAAAAGCCAGAGCCGGCCCTGGGCACAGGAGTAGCAAGAGGAAAATCAGTGAGGGGAAGCTGCTCAACATCTTAGATGTCTATCTATGCACAAATGCAAGGAGTATGGGGAATAAACAGGAAGAACTGGAAGTATTAGTACATAAGCTAAATTATGACTTAATTGGCATCACAGACTGACTTGGTAGGATGAATCTCATGACTGAAATATTGGTAGAGAGGGGTATGACACTGCACCCCATATTCTTCATAGTGATATTATGATATAATTATGGCATAATTATGATGCATTTTGCACAAGACGGGGCATATAAGATGTCATTGGAAAAGCTATGATTTGCTGAATATGATTATCTTATTTGTATGTGTGAGTCATTTTTGTATCTGAAGTTATAAATATTGACCATGGATCTGTATTTCAAATGGGCTTACTCTGGAAAAACACCCACAGCCAGCCTTTTAGGTCCAACAATAAAGAAGCCAGACAGGGCTGATGGCCCATCAGCAAAGACAGTGGCCTGTGGAATAGCTTAACCTTCCTGTGGACGTTTTGGCCACTAAGCAATGCCTACTATGACACTGCAAGGCCATGTGATCAGGCCACATGACTCTGGACTCCATTTCGGGGTGTCTGTATTTTCCCCACACACTGGTCTGGGAACTGGTTTTGGAACAAAGGGTTACAGCCATATGCTAAAGCTATATAAGGCAGGGAGTGACATCATTAGTTGTTCTTCACTCCCCACACAAGACGACTCCTGGAAACACCTGAGGAACAGAGACTGAACTGGGAGAAGTGCTGGACCCCGGCTAAAGGGATTTCTAGGCTGTGTATGAAAACCTGGGGATCCCAAGCTGCAAAGCAAATGCAGCTTGTCCCTTAATAATCTGCAAGCCTGCTTGTGCCATCTCTCAGGGTGAGAAACTGCTAATTCATATCCAATCTATCTAGCATGTTAAGATTAATTTGAGTTTTTGTTTATTTGCTAGGTGATCTGCTTTGATCTGTTTGCTATCCCTTATAATCACTTAAAATCTATCTTTTGTAGTTAATAAACTTGTTTTATGTTTTAATTTAAACCCAGTGTGCCTTTAAGTGAAGTGTCTAGGGAAAAATCTCAGTTTGGTTTAACAGAGGCTTGTGGCATTTCCTCTCCACATTGGGGGGGAGGGAGGTGCGCAAATGGGATAATAAATTTATACTGGTTGGCATTTGGACCAGAGCAGAATGGTACAGCTCTGGGGTCCTAGGCTGGGAAGCTGGTAATTATTTTGGCTGTAGCCTCTCTATTGTTGGTTTATGCAGTGGCTATTCAAAAAGCCTGGATGTAACTGCAGCTGGGTGCATCCCTACCTGTGTGAATACTGGAGGAAGTGTAGGACTGGGAGCAGGTCTGTAGCTTGTCACAGCAGCACAGTGTGAGAGGGAGCCCAGGCTGGTGGATCAGAGGGCTCAGTAGAACCCCAGTTCCAGGTGGCACCCCTGGTGGAACCCATCACAAGGGGTATAGCTTGTTTAGAAAGGATAAGCAGGGAAAAAGGGAGTGCATGTTGCACTATACACCAAGAATATATACACTTGTTCTGAGGTCCAGAAGGTGGTGAGAGGCAGACCAATTGAAAGACTCTAGGTAAAAATAAAAGAGGGAAAAACAAGGGTGATGTCATGATAGGGGTCTACTTTAGACCACCAAATCAGGAAGAGGAGGTGGATGAGAAATTTCTAGAACAAATAACAGAAATGACCAAAACACAAGTCCTGGTAGTAATGGGGAACTTTAACTACCCAGACATCTGTTGGAAAAGTAATATGGCAAAATATGAAATGTCCAATAAGTTCCTGGAATATATTGGGGACAAATTATGGTTTCAAAAAGTGGAGGAAGAAACCAGGGGGACAGCCATTGTAGACTTGATTCTGACCAACAGGGAAGAATTAGTTGTGAATATGAAGGTTGAAGACAATTTGAGTAAAATTTGGGATAGATTTCATGATTGTAAATAAAGGAAGGAGTGAAAGCAGTAGAATAAGGAAAATGGAAAAAAAAAGACTTCAGAAATTTCAGAAAACTTTTAGGTAAGGTCCCATGGGAGAAAAATCTAAGGGATAGAGGAGTTCAGGAACACTCTCATTTTCTCCAAGAGATAATATTAGACACACAACTGTAAACTATCCTGATGGGAAGGAAAGATAGGAAGATTAGTAAGAGGCCAATCTAGCTCCATCAGACCTGACAATCAAAAAGGAATGCTACAAAAATTGGAAACTTCAACAAACTACTAGGGGAAGCATAAAAGAATAGTACAAGCATATAGGGACAAAATAAAAGAGGCTAAAGGACAATATGAGTTATACCTAGCAAGAGACACAAAAGCAATAAAAAGATATTCTTTAAATACATTAGGAGCAAGAGAAAAATGAAGGAAAGTGTAGTGGGAAGGTACGATAATAATGGATGACAACAAGAATGCTGAGGTGTTTAATGCCGATTTTGCTTCAGTCTTCACTAAAAAGATTAATGGTGACCAGATAGTTAATATGGGGGCAGGAACACAAAACAAATAGGGGAAGAACATGTTAAAGAATAGTTATATCATTTAGATATATTCAAGTTGGCAAGGTCTGATTAAATTCATTCTAGGGAGAACTCATGGAGAATGGGTGAGGTCCCAGAGAACTGGAGAATGGCAAACATAGTACCTACCTTTAAAAAGGGGAACACAGCGAACATCGGAATTATAGACCAATCAGCTTAGCTTCTATACCTGGGAAGATACTGGAACAAATTATTAAACAATAAACTTGTAAGCATCCAGAGAATGCCACCATCTATCTGTCTTGTTTACATTTAACTCTAGACCACATTCATATGTAATCTCTAACAACTTCATCAGACCTTCTTCTGAATCAGCCAATAGCACTGTTAGTTGCATAGCAAATGTAATTCATCCAATTTACATTCCTCTTAATTCCTTCTTGTTTCTTCAATTAAATTAATCAAACACTTGCTATAAATGTTAAATAAAGTCAAGAACATAAGAACGGCCATACTTGGTCAGACCAAAAGTCCATCTAGCCCAGTATCCTCTCTTCTGACAGTGGCCAATGCCAGGTGCCCCAGAGGGAATGAACAGAACAGGTAATCATCAAATGATCCA
Organism: Chrysemys picta bellii; assembly: GCF_011386835.1. Taxonomy (NCBI): domain Eukaryota; kingdom Metazoa; phylum Chordata; order Testudines; family Emydidae; genus Chrysemys; species Chrysemys picta. The sequence continues at coordinate 86,817,831 of NC_088792.1, forward strand.
TCCTTTGTCGCCCATTCCCAGCTTCTGGCAAACAGAGGCTAGGGACACCATCCCTGCACATCCTGGCATTGATGGACCTATCCTCCATGAATTCATCTAGTTCTTTTTTTAACCCTGTTATAGTCTTGGCCTTCACATCCTCTGGCAAGGAGTTCCACAGGTTGACTGTGCGTTGTGTGAAAAAATACTTTCTTTTGTTTGTTTTAAACCTGCTGCCTATTAATTTCATGTGGTGGCCCCTAGTTCTTCTCTTATGAGAAGGAGTAAATAACACTTCCTTATTAACTTTCTCCACACCAGTCATGATTTTATAGACCTCTATCATATCCTCCCCTTAGTCGTCTCTTTTCCAAGTTGAAAAGTCAGAGTCTTCTTAATCTCTCCTCATACTGAAGCCATTCCATACCCCTAATCATTTTTGTTTCCCTTTTCTGAACCTTTTCCAAGTCCACTATATCTTTTTTTTGAGATGGGGCGACCATATCTGCAGGCTGTATTCAAGATGTGGGCATACCATGGATTTATAGAGAGGGAATGTGATATTTTCTGTCTTATTGTCTATTCCTTTCTTAATAATTCGCGACATTCTGTTCGCTCTTTTGACTGCCGCTGCACACTGAGTGGATGTTTTCAGAAAACTAGCCACAAGGACTTCAAGATCTCTTTCTTGAGTGGTAACTGCTAATTTAGACCCCATCATTTTATATGTACAGTTGGGATTATGTTTTCCAATTTGCATTACTTTGCATTTATCAACATTGAATTTCATCTGCCATTTTGTTGCCCAGTCACCCAGTTTTAAGAGATCTTTTTGTAGCTCTTCATAGTCTGCCTGGGACTTTACTATCTTGAGTAATTTTGTATTATCTGCAAATTTTGCCACTTCACTGTTTACCCCTTTTTGCAGATCATTTATGAATATGTTGAATAGGACTGGTCCCGGTACAGACCCATGGGGGACACCACTATTTACCGCTCTCTTCATTCGGAAAACTGACGATTTATTCCTACCTTTTGTTTCCTATATTTTAACCAGTTACCAATCCATGAGAGAACCTTCCCTCTTATCTAGGGTGACAAGATGTCCCGATTTTATAGGGCTTTTTCTTATATAGGCTCCTATTAGCCTCCACCCCCTGTCCCGATTAAGAGCCTTTGGTGAGGGACCTTGTCAAATGCTTTCTGAAAATCTAAATATACTATGTCCACTGGATCCCCCTTATCCACATGCTTGTTGACCCCCTCAAAGAATTCTAGTCGATTTGTGAGACATGATTTTCCTTTACAAAAACCATGTTGATTATTCCCCAACAAATTATGTTCATCTATGTGTCTGACAATTTTGTTCTTTACTATAGTTTCAACCAGTTTGCCTGGTACTGAAGACAGGCTTACCAGCCTGTAATTGCCAGGATCACCTCTGGAGCCCTTTTTAAAAATTGGCATCACATTAGCTATCCTCCATTCGTTTGGGACAGAAGCTGATTTAAATGTTATACAATCTTATCTGATTCTTTTCTTGATCTCTATTACATGTTCATTTTCACCTTCCATTATAAACCCCTTCTGATTCCAGTATAAATGTTTAATTACTCAGAGTTCGTATCCATCAGTCCCTACATATGTTAATATATGGAGAAATTTGTAGAGGTAAATTCTGTCAAATGCTTTTTGGAAGTCAATGAAACACAACTATACCATTTTCTCCATGTCAAATTGATCTTTCTAAAAGGAGTTTCATGTTCAGAATGAAATTTATCATTCCCTTTTGACCTTTGAAACCATATTGTTGGTTGTGTATTTCCTTATCAATCTTCCCTTGTATTTGCTCTTGAACAACTTGCAAAAGCATCAGAGTCTACGTCTACAGGAATAAATGACTAACAGCACAGCTGCAGCTGGCCTGGGCGAACTGACTCAGGCTGGCAGGGCTCAGGCTGAGACACTAACAATCGCTGTGTAGACATTTGGGCTTGGGCTGGACTCCTCCCAGGGTCCCAAAGCTCAGGCTTCAGCCCAAGCCTGAATGTCTACACAGTCATTTTTTATCCCTGGAGCCCAAGCCCCACCAGCCAGCAGCTGACCCAGGACAACCATAGGTTGTTTATCCCTGTGTAGACATAGCCTTAGAAGCATGCAACATTAAGCTGATTGTAAAAACAACAAAACAATCCATAGCATTCTTCTTTTGGGGGATTTGCATACACAGTGAGGTTGTAAAATCTTCTGGCAATTCTCCTGTCTCAAACATAGATTCAAGGACTGGAAAGGACCTTGAGAGGTCATCGAGTCCAGTCCCCTGCCCTCATGGCAGGACCAAATACTGTCTAGACCATCCCTGATAGACAGTTATCTAACCTACTCTTAAATATCTCCAGAGATGGAGATTCCACAACCTCCCTAGGCAAAGATAATAGCTAGAGGCTCAGATACCTCCTCTATTAGCTCCTTGAGTATTCTAGGATGCATTTCATCAGGCCCTGGTGACCTGCAGGCATCTAACTTTTCTAAGTGATTTTTAACTTGTTCTTTTTTTATTTTATCTTCCAAACCTACCCCCTTCCCATTAGCATTCACTTAGTTAGGCATTCCTTCAGACTTCTCGGTGAAGAATGAAGCAAAGAAGTCATTAAGCATCTCTGCCATTTCCAAGTTTCCTGTTACTGTTTCTCCCTCCTCACTGAGCAGTGGGCCTACCCTGTCCTTGGCCTTTCTCTTGCTTCTAATGTATTGATAAAAAGTCTTCTTGTTTCCCTTTATTCCTGTAGCTAGTTTGAGCTCATTTTGTGCCTTTGCCTTTCTATTCTTGCCCCTGCATTCCTGTGTTGTTTGTCTATATTCATCCTTTGTAATCTGTCCTAGTTTCCATTTTTTATGTGACTCCTTTTTATTTTTTAGATCATGCAAGATCTCGTGGTTAAGCCAAGGTGGTCTTTTGCCACATTTTCTATTTTTCCTACCCAGCGGAATAGCTTGCTTTTGGGCCCTTAATAGTGTCCCTTTGAAAAACTGCCAACTCTCCTCAGTTGTTTTTCCCCTCAGTATTGATTCCCATGGGACCTTACCTATCAGCTCTCTGAGCTTACCAAAATCCATATTCCTGAAATCTATTGTCTCTATTTTGCTGTACTCCCTTCTACCCTTCCTTAGAATTGTGAACTCTATGATTTCATGATTACTTTCACCCAAGCTGCCTTCTACTTTCACATTCTCAACGAGTTCCTCCCTATTTGTTAAAATCAAGTCTAGAACAGCTTCCCCTTTAGTAGCTTTTTCAGCCTTCTGAAATAAAAAGTTGTCTGCAATGCAGTCCAAGAACTTATTGGATAGTCTGTGCCCCGCTGTGTTATTTCCCCAACATATATCTGGATAGTTGAAGTCCCCCATCACCACCAAATCCGGGGCTTTGAATGATTTTGTTAGTTGTTTAAAAAAAGCCTCATCAATCTCTTCCACTTGGTTAGGTGGCCTGTAGTAGACTCCTAGCATGACATCACTCTGGTTTTTTGCCCCTTTTAGCCTAACCCAGAGACTCTCAACACTTCCGTCTCCTATGTCCATCTCCACCTCAGTCCAAGTGTGTACATTTTTAATATATAAGGCAACATCTCCTCCCTTTTTCCCCTGTCTATCCTTCCTGAGCAAGCTGTACCCATCCACACCGACATTGCAATCATGTATATTATCCCACCAAGTTTCGGTTATGCCAACAATGTCATAGTTGTATTTATTTATTAGCACTTCCAGTTCTTCCTGCTTATTACCCATACCTCTCGTATTTGTATATAGGCATCTAAGATACTGATTTGATCTTGCCTCCCAGTTTTGCCCTGACCCTCCTTTTTCTCTGCCATTATAGCCCACACTCCCTCCTATTTCCAACCCATCTCCCAGGTCTCCATGTTCCCCACTTACCTGTGGGCTTTGCTCACCTGTTCCTGTCAAACCTAGTTTAAAGCCCTCTTCACTAGGTTAGCCAGTCTGTGTCCAAATAGGGTCTTTCCCCTCCTTGAAAGGTGAACGCCATCTCTGCCTAGCAGTCCTTCCTGGAATAGCATCCCATGGTCGAGGAAGCCAAAGCCCTCCTGGCGATACCATCTTCGCAGCCAGGCATTCACCGCCATGATGCACCTGTCTCTGCCCTGGCACCTACCTTTGACAGGAAGAATCGAAGAGAATACCACCTGCGCTCCAAACTCCTTCACCCATACTCCCAGAGCCCTATAGTCACTCTTGATCTGCTCAGTGTCACACCTCGCAGTATCATTTGTGCCCACATGGATGAGTAGCATGGGGTAGTAGAGGGCTGGATAATCCTCGACAATGCCTCCGTAACGTCTCGGATATGGGCCTCCGGCAGGCAGCATACCTCCCAAGATGAAACGTCAGGGCAACAGATGGGCGCCTCTGTCCCCCTCAGCAGAGAGTCTCCGACCACCACTACCCTACGTTTCCTATTCGCAGTGGTGGCAGCAGACCTCCTAGACTTAGGGGTACGAGGCTTCTCCTCCTCTACTGTAGGGGGTGATTCCTTCTCTCCTGTATCAAGAAGAGCACAACTGTTACCTATTACCATGGCGGGAGGGTTCGGAGCAGGGATGGTGCGCTGCCTGCTGCCAGAAGTAACCAGCTGCCAGTGTCCACCCTGAGCCATCTCCTCCTCCACCAGTGGTTTGTCAGCAGTCCTGTGTACTGGGACAGCTACCTCAGCTGTCTCCACATGGACACTGTCCAGGAATTGCTCATGGATTCGGATGCTCCTCAACCTAGCCACCTCCTCCTGTAGCTCCCCCACCTGCTGCCTGAGAGATTTCACCAGCAGGCACCTTTCACATTGGATGGTCCCCCCAGCCTGGATGTCAGTAAGTGGGAATTGCAAATCACAGTCTCTGCAAAACCACACCAGGATCTGGGTAGAAGCATCCATGCTCAGGGTCTCTGTCTGGCTACAGGCACAGATGGAGGAGACAGAAGCAGTGCTGGCACAGGTGTTGCGGGTCTTCCTAACCATCATAGGCCTCCCTCTGTCAAACTCCCTCTCAAACTCCCCTGTCTGCATATTCTTCATTGCCTCTGACAGGCCTGTGGCAGCTACATTAACAAAGGTGAATATACATTTTATAAGATGCATAAAACTGAATGTTTCAGAGCATAAACAAGGGGTAGGCAACCTATGGCACGCGTGCCGAAGGCGGTACGCAAGCTTATTTTCAGTGGTACTCACACTGCCCGGGTCCTGGCCACTCGTCCCGGGGGCTCTGCATTTTAATTTAATTTTAAATGAAGCTTCTTAAACATTTTAAAAACCTATTTACTTTACATACAACAATAGTTTAGTTATATATTATAGACTTATAAAAAGAGACCGTCTAAAAATCTTAAAATGTATTACTGGCACGCGAAACCTTAAATTAGAATGAATAAATGAAGACTCGGCACACCACTTCTGAAAGGTTGCCGACCCCTGGCATAAACCAAACACTAACAGACTGGGTTGGGAACAAGCATCTCCTATCAGCAGGCTATTCCATGTGTGTCCAGCATGGGGTTTCTTGCACCTTCTTCAGAAGCATCTAGTGCTGGCTGCCACTGAAGACAGAACGCTGGATTAGAATGGATCACAGGTCTGAAACTGGGATGGCAACTCTGTGTTCACAACTCCACTTTTTTTCCTCCTGGCACGGCTCTAACAGCCTCCGTGTGAACTGAAGTTACAGTATTGCCAATTTAGGTGATCACGTGCCAGTTTAAAAAATTTATTCACAAGTTGTATGGCATAAAAGGGGTTTACAGATTAAAAAGTCTCCATTAATAGAACCTTTAGATTCATGCAGGGAAATCCTGAACCCTCTGAAGTCAACGGCAAAACTCTCATTGACTTCAGTGGAGGCTAGATTTCACCCAAGATTCCAGCTAGCTATGCACCTAGTGACATGTCTGAATTGGTCCACCTGGACACAAACACTGATACTGAAAAAAACTCCTTAATTAGTTGCTTACAAATATCTGCTGCCAATTCATAAATTCTTCCTGCAATGGGATAATTAGAAAATACAACTGTTTTAATTTCCTTTGCTGCAGCGGAACAAAAGAGTTATTTCTGTCTGTTGCACAAGGCCTAATTAAATTGTATGCTACTGTGCGAGGACTTCCCTATCTTTGTTGCTCAGAGAATGACTAAGAAAGAGGCTTTCAGGGCTTTTAATGAAATATTTGTTGGGTTTCACATTGTAATTTGTTCTGATATTTTTAAATACAAAGTTGACATTCAGAAATACAATCTTTAAAATGTTAATGGAGAAGTTTGAGGGCATGTTTTCCTAATGGCTGAGTATATGAATTGGCCCCTTCCATCTCAACTTGCTGTTCAGAAACGACTCTTTTTAGCATAGAAGTGTTCTGTCTTGGTCAGCAGGGAGTATGGAGGGCTCAGGAACAAAGCAGTTGAGAAGAACATTTTTAAAAGAAAATGGGCAGTACTAACAGTTAGGATCAACCTTGGATTTCACACAACCGAGATTTTCACGTGCTGCTTCATATTGCCTTCTGGAAGAAAAAAAAATTACATCAACTGAGTAGCTTCTCTACCTTTCAAACATCTGAAAGATGAACTGGTTTTCTGACCCAACAGGTTTTCAGCAAAAATGCTTAAGACAGACCCAGGGAAAGGCTTTATATTAAAAGGTTAAGTTACAAATAAGGGCATTTTAAAAAAAAATCAACCCACTTTGGAGCCAAAAAAAGAACCCAAAGGATTGAACCTTGTACATGTCCTATCAAAGGCAGAGGTAGATATAATACAGCAAGACTCTGATATCTGAGGGTTCTCATTTTTATACCCAGTCTAAACTTTTATAGCATGCTAAGCCAATGAAGTATTAGGTATATGAATTTGATTTTGAGAAACAGTGCCATGGGCCAGTCAATCCTCCATTTTAAACAAGCAAAATTGAGGGGGCTGAAATAGTTTCAGAGAATGGTGATGGGTTACAGTCTTATAAAACATAACAGTCATAAATCAATAAATAAATGAGGGACCTGATTAGAAATGACATAATTAAAAAGAAAATCAACAAATGGCCTTCACTGATATATTTTAAGTGTGACCAAAGTGTAGTAAGATTTAAAAAAAAAAAATTGAGGTTAGGATATCCCTTGTCATCATTTGTTACACAAATACTTACATCAGGAAACTGCTCTGAGCACAGATTCCCATAGCCAGAAAGGAGACAAAGAATGAATAAAATCCAGTGATGAGCTGCAAAAATCTTAACACCCGGTTCCCTCCTCACCCCACGAGGGGGTTGTGGCCCGCCCCCACCCCCCAGGACTCCTGCCTCATCCAACCCCCTGCGTTCCTTGACGCCAGTTCTAAAAGGGCTTCTAAATTTAACAACCGGTTCCTGCGAACCGGCTCCAGCTCACCACTGGGGATAACCCTCAGGAAAACACATTTCAAAGGGTGACTGAACCAAAAAGATGCCCCCCCCCAGACCCCTGCTCCATCCGCCCCCCGCATTCCTTGACACACACACCCCAGACCCCTGCCCCATCAACCCCCCTTCCCTGTCCCCTGACTGCCCCCCGCTACCCCATCCAACCCCTCCTCTCATTCCTGATGGCCCCCCGGGACCCCTGCCCCATCCAACCACCTATCTCCTGACTGCCCCTGGAACCCCTGCCCCTGCCTGCCTCCCATCGCCCCATCCAACCCCTGCTCCTTCCTGACTGCCCCCCCGGACCCTTGCCCCCATTCAATCCCCCTGTTCCCTGCCCTCTGACCACCCCGACCCCTATCCACCACCCCCACCCACCACCCCGAACTCCCCTGTCTTCTATCCAAACCCCTCTCCCCCGCTCCCTGCCCCCTTACTGCGCTGCCTGGAAGTGGCTGGTGGCGCTACAGCCGTGCCGCTCAGCTGGAGCCAGGCCAGCTGCCACCACCACGCACCCTGTGGAGCACTGGTGGCTGGCAGCGCTACAGCTGCGCCGGTCGGCTAGAGCACCAGGTCAGGCCGAGCTCGCAGCCAGCCGCCCAGAGCATGCGCCGGTGGTGGGGTGAGCTGAAGCTGTGGGGAAGGGGGAACAGCCGGGGACTAGCCTCCCTGGCCAGGAGCTCAGGGGCCGGGCAGAAGGGTCTCGTGGGCCACCGTAGTGGGTGCCCACCCCACCCTGCCCCTAAGAGCCAGAGGGACCTGCCGGGGGGCAAGGTGGGGAGTCCCGGCGGTGCTTACCTGGGGAGGCTCCCGGGAAGCATCCGGCAGGTACCTCTGGCTCCTAGGGGCGGGGTAGCGTAGCTGGGGGGGGGGGGAAGCACGGGGTTACCTGCCGCAGCGTGGGCGGCCCTCCTCGCACTCCCCCGCCCCAGCTCACCTCTGCTCCATTTCCGCCTCCCTAGGCCTGAGCACGAAGCCGCTGCTTGCTTCTTAGCCCTCCCAGGCTTCCCGCGTGAACAGCTGATTCGCGGGAAGCTGGGGGGGGGAGGAGAAGCAGGGCGGAGTGTTCAGGGGAGGAAGAGGAGGAGGCGGAGCGGAGGTGAGCTGGGGCCGGGGGCAGGGAGCTGCTGGAGCTCACGGAGTTGGCGCCTAAGGCGCCACTTTAAATTTAAAAGCCCTTTTAGAACCAGTTGGACAACTGGTTCTAAAAGGGCTTCTAAATTTAACAACCGGTTCCTGCGAACCAGTGCGAACCGACTCCAGCTCACCACTGATGAAATCCATGAAAGACTGTGTGTTACCAGTCTGGGCACTGCTCAGATACTGTGGTAATGGGTGCCAATAAAAAATCCTGAACTAGAAAAGTAGGTAACTAGGGATGTTCTGAATTTTCTTCTTGTAATTTAAGCAGGGAGAAGAGCTATTATAAAGTTAAAAAGCCAGTGTGATCAAGTAGATAAGACACTAGACAGGACATATGTCTCTAATCCCAGCTCTACTGTAGGACACCTATTGTGTGACCATGAGCAAGTCATTTCCCCACTCTGGTTCCCCTCCCACCCTTTGTCTGGTCTGTTTAGACAGCAAACTCATTATGGAAAGGACGTACCAATGCAGTGGTACGTGCCCCACTCTTGGTTTGAACCTCTAGGCACTGCCACAAACCATAACATGTGAAAACAAGAAGAGTCCTTGTGGCACCTTAGAGACTAACAAATTTATTTGGGCATAAGCTTTTGTGGGCTAAAACCCACTTCATCAGATGCATGGAGTGAAAAATACAGTAGGTAGGTATAAATATATTACAGCACATGAAAAGATGGGAGTTGCCTTGCCAAGTTGGGGGTCAGTGCTAACAAGGCCAATTCAAACAGGGTGGATGTAGCCTATTCCCAACAGTTGACAAGAAGGGGTGAGTATCAACAGAGGGAAAATTACTTTTTGTAGTGACCCAGCCACTCCCAGTCTTTATTCAGGCCTAATTTGATGGTGTCAAGTTTGCAAATTAATTCCAGTTCTCAGGTTCTTGTTGAAGTCTGTTTTTGAAGTTTTTTTTGTTGAAGAATGGCCACTTTTAAGTCTGTTATTGAGTGTCCAGGGAGACTGAAGTGCTCTCCTACTCGTTTTTGAATGTTACAGTTCTTGATGTCTGATTTGTGTCCATTTATTCTTTTGCGTAGAGACTGTCCAGTTTGGCCAGTGTACATGGCAGAGGGGCATTGCTGGTACATGATGGCATATTCACCTGCACATCTACCAATGTGATAGGAGTCCCTGATGGTGTGGCTGATGTGGTTAGATCCTCTGATGATGTCCCTTGAATAGATATGCAGACAGAGTTGGCAATGGGGTTTGTTGCAGGGATTAGTTACTGGGTTAGTGTTTTCGTTGTGTGGTGTGTAGTTGCTGTTGAGTAACAGAGGGTCCTGTGGCACCTTTAAGACTAACAGAAGTATTGGGAGCATAAGCTTTCGTGGGTAAGAACCTCACTTCTTCAGATGCATCTGAAGAAGTGAGGTTCTTACCCACGAAAGCTTATGCTCCCAATACTTCTGTTAGTCTTAAAGGTGCCACAGGACCCTCTGTTGCTTTTTACAGATTCAGACTAACACGGCTACCCCTCTGATACTTGCTGTTGAGTATTTGCTTCAGGTGGGGGGGGGGCTGTCTGTAAGCAAGGACTGGCCTGTCTCCCAGTGTCTGTGAGAGTGAGGGATCGTCCTTCAGGATAGGTTGTAGACGCTTGATGATGCGCTGGAGAGGTTTTAGTCGGGGGCTGTAGGTGATGGCTAGTGGCTTTGTGTTACTCTCTTTGTTGGGCCTGTCCTGTAATAGGTGACTTCTGGATACCCTTCTGGCTCTGTCAATCTGTTTCTTCACTTCCCCAGGTGGGTACTGTAGTTTTAAGAACGCTTGACAGAGATCCTTTAGGTATTTGTCTATGTCTGAGAGATTGGAACAAATGCGGTTGCATCTTAGGGCTTGACTGTAGACAATGGATCCATGTGTGATGTGGCCTGGATGAAAGCTGGAGGCATGTAGGTAAGTATAGCGGTCAATAGGTTTCCGGTATAGGATAGTGTTTATGTGACCAGGCTTATTTGCACTGTAGTGTCCAGGAAGTGGATCTCTTGTGTGGACTGGTCCAGACTGGGGTTGATGGTGGGGTGGAAATTGTTGAAATCCTGGTGGAATTCCTCAAGGGCCTCCTTCCCACGGGTCCAGATGATGAAGATGTCATCAGTGTAGTGCAAGTAAAGTGGGGCACTAGGGGACGAGAGCTGAGAAAGCGTTGTTCTAAGTCAGCCATAAAAATGTTGGCATACTGTGGGGCCATGCAGGTACCAATAGCAGTGCCGCTGATTTGAAGGTATAAATTGTCTCCAAATCTGAAATAGTTGTGGGTGAGGACAAAGTCACAAAGTTCAGCCACCAGATTTGCCGTGACATTATCGGGGATACTGTTCCTGACGGCTTGTAGTCCATCTTTGCGTGGAATGTTGGTGTAGAGGGCTTCTACATCCATGGCTAGGATGGTGTTTTCTGGAAGATCACCAATGGATTGTAGTTTCCTCAGGAAGTCAGTGGTGTGTCGAAGATAGCTGGGCGTGCTGGTACTGTAGGGCCTGAGGAGAGAGTCCACATAGCCATTTGCTGATATAGACTAACATGGCTACCCCTCTGAAACCCATAACGTGAGAAGCCTTACTCTTGGCTTATCTTCTGCATTGGATCTAGACATGGGATAATGCACCACAATGAACAAGATGTGTGTTGAGTGGGACTGATGCAACAGAGCATGTTATTTGTATTCTGGTAGCACCTACAATGTGCTAAGCGCGGTTCACATGTAGAGGAAGACAGCTCCTGCCCAGAAGAGTTCTTAATATAAGAAGCTTGCAATAGTCACAGGATCTCTTAATGCTTTTCAGCTTCCTGTGGAATTTACCAAGCTCTATATCCTTCAGCAACGCTGGGAACACAGATCCCTTAAAGTTCCCTTAAAGAATAGTGATCATTTCTGTGTAAGAGCAAATGACTCACTCCAAGAATATGTTTTGCTCTGTAGACCCAACTAAAAGCTAATCAAGGGAGTCTCATGAAAATTGTCCATTTCACTACAGTATGTCAAGGACTTCTGATTGCAGAGTAAATGAATGAATAACAGGCCATTTGGCTTGAACTATCTACTGAATTGTCATTCATCAATAGCAGATTTAGTTTATTACTCTGACATTTGCCAGTGACTCAAGAGCTCTGATAACATGGTCTGCGCTATCAGAATCCAATTATACTAGAAGTTTGTCCACTTAGTAGATGTACGTAAAAAGACAAATTTAGCTCATATTTCCAAGTTGAGAAACCTTGTAAAACAGATCAGCCAAACAGTGAAGTTATTCTTTTCTGGTTAAAGACCATAGCTGTGGATGGTCACCCCAATTAAAGAGAGAATTCCTTTTTATCTGATTCCATTTTTTCCCAACAAAGATTCATACCAGAGCTTTTGTATTAGGATTGTATAATTTGAACACACCTTGAAAAGAATATCCTTGCCATGATTAGGTTGTAATGAATCTATAGCTGCAAACAACAAAACCCAGTCGCCAACTAAACTGCACACATACAGAATGGGGGATAAAATCCAAAACCTTCTGCTAAAAAGGAAAAACAAAAAGAAAAACCCAAACACAACCAGAGGCCTCTGCTATTTTAGCTAAAGGAGATTTTCCATTACGTATATCCTCTTTGTAGAACAGCTAGTAGAGGGAAACATCGCTTGAGTAGGCCTGACATTCCACCCAGTAGTGGGCAGTAATTAGGTGTGTGTATAAAAAAAAATGAAATGAGAGAACATTAGAGTGAACACTGAATCCATCATGCAAAAAAACCTGAACTTTTGTTTGGGGTTTTCAAAAATGGTCCAGTGCTGTGAAAACCCCATGAAACAGTTCCAGTTTTATTTTATTTCTGTAAAAAAAAAAAAAAGACAGTTCTGGAGTGAAAAATCCCGCCCCTCCACACCTTTTTTTTTTTTCCACAAAGTTGATTTTTTTTTTTAATTTCAACATGCAAATGTTTTGGGTTGAAAATCAAATTGCAATAAAAACACACAAAGGTTCTAATTCGGCGTGTTTTCTCAAAGAGACATGGCCTCCTATAATAAATTGATTTACCAGAGAATCATAATCTGGTGAACAGTCATGGGGGATGAACAATGATATCACCGTCAATGGGCATACTTACCCTGTAGCCCCCCCTGCTGGCTAGCATGGCTCTACTGAGGCCTGTCTAAGTTTCCTCTGAACTCAGGTTCGCTTACAAAGTCCAGATAGGCCAGATAATAAATTGTACCCTGGAAGGGGAATGTTTTGAGTAAGTCCTGAATGGAGTTTTCAAAACAAACAAACAAACAAACAACCTCAGACTTACGAAGTCTTCTTCCCAGTTTCAGCTGGGATCAGCCCCTGCTCCCTGAGGGTCTGTCCTCTCTTTAGAAGTTCCTTTTTTTCACCCCAGTCCCAAGCGGAACACAACCTTTCCTACCTGGGGGGGTCTGTCTTCCTGCTCACTCAGCCCCTCTTGCCTGGAGTTGGGCCTTTTCCCTGGCCTTCCCCACTGGTGCTTCTCCCCGTGGTAACTCAGGACCCTGCAGGAGCCTTCTTACTCCCTGCAGTCGCCAACAATCTGCAGCTGTCTTCCCTTCCCGCTTCCCTTTATAAGGCCCTATTGGGCAGCAGGTAATCAGTCCAGGTGCACTAGACCCCTATTCTCTCAAAGGGGTCAGTCACCTGGTGACAGATTCCTATTGTCATCTTTCGAACTTCGTGCCTGATTCTTCAACACTTCATTACACTGGATCAGAATGAGGAGCACTTAACTTACAGGTTTTAAATGAGGAAATCCGTAATCAGTGGGACTACTTTTGTAAGTGATCACCAGCGTGGTGGCGTCACTAAGGCACAGAAAACTTGTATTTTACAATGACATTATTCCTTTATTCAAGCGTTATGTAAAACAGTAAGCAGAGCTGGCTGAAGTCTGTAGTTCCCTGATCTTTGCCTGCAGTCTGGTGCCCTGCTTTCCAATATAGGGATGCCAGACATCCTATTTTTGACTGGAACGCCCGGTCAAAAAGGGACCCTGGCGGCTCTGGTCAGCACTGGGCCGTTAAAAGTCTGGTCGGTGGCACAGCGGGGGGCCCGGAGCTAAGGCATGCTCCCTGCCTGCTCTAGCTCTGTGAGGTTCCCGGAAGCAGCCACCAGGTCCCTGCAGCCCCTAGATGCATGGATGGCCAGGGAGGCTCCGCGTGCAACCCCCGGCCCAAGGGCTGGCTCCACAGCTCCCATTGGCTAGGAACTGCAACCAATGGGAGCTGCGGTGGCGGTGCCTGCAGGCACGAGGGCAGTGCGTGAAGCCTCGCTGGTTGCCCATGTATCTAGGGGCTGTAGGGACCTGGCAGCTGCTTCCTGGGAGCTTCAGTAAGTGCCCCATATCCTAAACCCCCTCCCACATCCAAACTCCCTCCTGGAGCCCGCACCCCTCCCCCCCCCCCAACACCTCCTACCCCAGCCCCCTCCCCTGCACCCAAACTCCTCATTCCCAGTCCCACCCCAGAGCTCACACCTCACCCCCGCACACACGCCCCAATCCCCTGCCCCAGCCTGGAGTCCCCTCCTGCACCCCAAACCTCTCATTCCCGGCCCCACCCCAGAGCCTGCATCCCCAACCAGAGTCCTCACCCCCCCTCACCCCAGCGTGGAGCCCTCTCCCGCACCCTGAACCCCTCACTGGCCCTACTCGGAGCCCGCCCCCGCAGCCCACGTCCCATATCCCATACCCCCCCCCCCCCCCCGCACACCAACCCTCTTCCCTAGCCTGGACCCCTCTCCCCCACCCCAAACTCCTCATCCCAAGCCCCACGCCAGAAACCTGCACCCCCAACCAGAGCCCTCACCCCCCCCACACACACACATCCCAACCACCTGCCCCAGCCTGGTGAAATTGAGTGAGGATGGGGGAGAGCGAGAGATGGAGGGAGGGGGAATGGAGCGAGCAGGGGTGTGGCCTCAGGGAAGGTGCGGGGAAGGGTGTTCAGTTTTGTGCCATTAGAAAGTTGGCAACCCTATTCCAATATGAAGGATGACCTTAGATCTCTGTAGACACACCAACATTCTTCTGCAACAATGACAGCTACTCCACACAACCAGGGTGAGTAAGAACTCCACAACTGTGCCCACTGAGTTGTACTTACTTATACAAACAAACAGTCCTATTGAAGTCAATGAGACTACTCGCTTATGAGTAGGGACTCCAGAATAGGGCCATTAAACAATAAATGTGAATTTACTCAATTCAGTGAATCAAAAAGAAGTTTCTCCTACCTGTCCTCCCTGCACCCCGGGGACCTCCATTTTCTTTTTCAACAATGCCCTTTTCCCTTTTTGAAAGGGGATTTCCTCTCAAGAGGTTCCTGGCCGCCTATGCAGAGGAGACTGCATTTTTTGCTGGATTTAGCATAGAAAAAACAAACTAGAGCATCCATCCTTCACATCCCTCCTAGACAAATTCATCAAATCAACAATGGCAATCCCAGTGGAAAGTAATGCACAGTGCCAAAGTCTAAGAGCCTGAACTAGGCATTTTGCAAAGCCACTGAGCTTGGTGAGGGGGAGTTGGGGGGGTAGGGGGGCTAGAGCCCAATTTATGATCACTAGCCTCAACAAATGAACTGCAATAGGATCAATTCCAGTTAAGCTCAGAGGGCACACTTGGCTGACCATTCATTCCTCTCAACACATGATCTTACCATAATCATCATCAACAATGATCACAGAATCAAGGAGAACTAAACACAGCTTTCCCTTAATTTTGGACCCAAAGATAGTAGGACAATTAGAGTGTTTCAGTATTCATGCCATACACCAATCTTTTATCTTCTATATCCGTGAGCATAGAACTTTAACATCGTGCTCAGCTTGGTGTGCTCTCTCACCCCATTCAGGAAGGACTTGTTTCTGCCACCCTTAAGCTGACTGAATAGTACTGTTTATACTCGTTCATTAGCGTGTTCGTTTATAAGCTGACCCCCCAAAATGGATAGGTAAAAATAGCAAAAAACTGTATGACCCTTTCATAAGCCGACTCTATATTTCAGGGGTTGGAAAACTTTGGCTCCCGGCCTGTCAGGGTAAGCTGCTGGAGGGTTGGGATGTTTTGTTTACCTGGAGCATTCACAGGCATGGAGCCCCTCAGCTCCCAGTGGCCGCGGTTTGCCGTTCCCAGCCAACGGGAACTGCAGGAAGTGGCGCCACTTGCTGCAGCTCCCGTTGGCTGGGAACGGCAAACCGTGGCCACTGGGAGCTGAGGGGCTCCATGCCTGTGAACGCTCCAGGTAAACAAAACGACAATGTATTAGATATTCAATTCAATGATTCCATAGAGTTTAAAATCAGCAAATTTTGGTGTAGACCCATTTATAAGCCGACCCCCGCTCTTTGATGCGTCACTTTTTTTACCAAAAATATTCGGCTTGTGAACGAGTATATACAGTACCTTCCTACACAAGAGGTCGAGTTGCAATCAGCCAGAGTAAGGGTGGTAGAATCAGGCCCCAAGTGTGCACACTGCTAACGAACGTAATGGCATGAAACAGAACGTCAGACACACTTTAAGTATACTATGGGCATTATCTTGTTTCTAGTGAAGTCAGTGGCAAAGCTCTCATGGAATCACTGGGAGCAAGTCCATGCCCTGTGTATTTGCAGAAAATTTCTTTAAAAAATTACTGCATTTGGAGGGGACTTATTCCCTCAAAGATTCATCAGACACCTGTGTAGGATAAGTATAAAATTAAAGAATTAAAGTTAGCTTAACTCTGGTTAAGGAAATATATATGTGTCGTAAAGAAAGGCCAGCAAGTAGAAGGAAGGCCTTGAAATAATGAGCGATAAGGCCAGAAGGAACAAAGTAGGAAGGATGCCTGGTTCAAAGAATAACTAATGAAATAAGGCAAAATTTCTAACGTGAAGGCCTCTGACTGATTGGGGTGACTGCAGATGGTTTTCAATAAAACAAACAGAATCTCTCTTAAGAGGAGCCAACATGGACCTTCCCACCCCACATTCCAGTGTTATCTCCTATGGGAAGCCAGGTGCAATGAAGGGGAGGAGAAAAGGCCTTGGGAAGAAAGGAGGTTGTAAATCTTATCAGGAGTAAGACTGAAAATAAGGGTGAACTATCTCAAATTGTTTTTGAGCTAAAGTCAGTAACTGGCAGTGACATCACTTGTTTCTTAAAGGGTATAAAAAGTGAACTCTTAAAGCATTCATTGCTAATACCTGCCTGACCATGTTGGACCTGACCAATATGGGTCTAAGCACTCCTGGGTTTAGCCCATTTGTAGGTATCTTGATCAAATGCTTAAATGTTTTGTTACTGTTTGGATGTATTTAGGCTTTTTAGGCATGTTTAGATCAATTGTGTAAATACTATTTGGCCTTTGGATTTAAGAAAGGAAAGGAATTTATGTTTACATTAGTGTTTGGTTGTTTTCCATATCAGTATTAATAATTTCAGTTATTCAGGAAAAAAAGGATTTGAGGCCACTGATTTCCCCTGCCTCCCCTCCAGGGAGCTATTTCTTTCTCCTCCTCTCTGATAGACCTTGTGGAAACCAGGAGAAAAGTTATCAAAACATTTCCCTATTTTTCATTAGAAAAAAAGATGTGGATGGAAATTTTCTGACTAGCTCTGCTTAACATTTCAGTCTGCAAAATTAATGAAAGCCACAAGAGGATAAAATGGTAAACAACAACATTCATGTCTCAGCATAATTTCCTTTACTAGTGTCTAAGAGACTTTTATTTCCCATCTTTCATCACATACCAGTCTAAGTATTTCTAAGTTGTTTATGTCCACACTAATGCAAATGCTGCACAGTTACTCAGCGAGTTACAGTACTGGCTTTTCACATCTAGACCAAATTCTGCTCACAGATATAGGTGCACAACACTGATTGAAATCAGCTAGAGTTGCAGTTGTGAGCAGCCTTTGGCTCTTCTGACGTGTCACTTAGTTTGATGTTTTTATGCTAAAGTCTAGAATACATTTGCCCCCATTAAAAATTCACCATTTTTTCACCATTGGCAGCCTATGTCCAAGTGACACACTGGACTTGAGTAGCAGGGTTAGAATTTTCTTGGTCAGAATTTAGACACATTGACAGATCTATGCATATTATCCTTTTCTCTAGTGCTTACATCTCAGCTGTCTATCATTTAAATGTTGTATAACAGGGATAGGCAACCTATGGCACACGTGCCAAAGGCGGCACGCGAGCTGATTTTCAGAGGCACTCACACTGCCCGGGTACTGGCCATCGGTCCGGAGGGCTCTGCATTTTAATTTAATTTAAGCTTCTTAAACAAATGCTGTGCTGAGAGCACTTTTTCATCCCCTCTTTATTGTAACATGAGAGTGTTATTTTCCAATGGATCAAAAGTGTATTTTCATGGGTAACAAAAGCATTCAAAGGGACTGATGCAAGATTGCTCTGGGAGACAGCCAAGTCAGTGACCAGAGATAATGTAATTTCATTAGTTGTGGTTAAGAAACATATAGTGTTGGCACAGCATAGGGACTTTCAGATCTACTTAGAAAATTTCAACAAAGCTCTTAAAGTACTCTGAAGAAAATTGTCATCAAGGGGGGCAGGAGATTCCATTATGTTAGCAAATACCCAAAGGAAATCTATCCAGTGAAATGAAAACAATTTGTTCTTCGTACCAAATAGAAGTGTTTCCAAGTTTACACAGGGTATAAGATACAGGTTTGCTGCGGATTCTGTAAAGATTTTGTAAAGATGATCACTAGATTTTTTAAATGAGCCCCTCAGTTAATTCTCCTTTTTAAGATTTCTATTTTAAAGCATTAAAGTTTGAGTCGCAGATAAGAACGTAGGACTTGTGATATAGGAAGAGCCCAGTGATTCATAGTCTGGCATCCATCCTCTGTTGGGAACAGGAAGTTCCAGAAAAGCAGTCACCCACTGCATTTCCTCATCATGAAACCTGATCATCTTTCTCCAATCATACTGCACAGTGTGCCTAGGTCTGCAATTTTTGACATCTCAAGAGAAAACTGAATTTCTTTGAAAAAAATGGGATGAGTTGGTGATTTGGAATCTCTCCATTAAAGAAGATTCTGTTAGACAACATTTATTAGGAGAAAATAAAAATTCACTTTTGACCTAACTGTTCTTTAAAGGTGAGGACAATTCCACTCTGATTGCAGGGAGGTAGGGGGAATGGTTGGAGTATTATACTGCATGTAGTCAAATCCGATCACAACTACTCCTGTTTTATAAAACAATACTTTCAGACTGAGGATTCCAGATAGATTTTCACAGATGGTGTTGTGATAGCACCTAGAGGGCCCAGTCAGGAACCAGGGCTCCATTGTGCTAGGCATTGTATCTACAAATAACAAAGACAGTCCCTGCCCCAAAGAGCTTACAGTCTTCAAATAAATATAAGGGGGGGTGCTTCTTGAAGGCTGTGCTCAACAAATAAAAGAAAAATGCTTCTAACAGCCAGCATCATCCCCTCAGCCTCATTCAGGTCTAGCTAACCCAAACCATTCAAATACTGAGAGCAAATGACCAGGGCCGGCTCCAGGGTTTTGGCTGCCCCAAGCAGCCCAAAAAAAAAAAAAAAAAAGCCGCGATCGTGATCGCGATCTGCAGCGGCAATTCGGCGGAAGGTCCTTCATTTGGAGCGGGAGTGAGGGACCATCCGCCGAATAGCTGGACCTGCTGCCCCTCTCCGGAGTGGCCGCCCCAAGCACCTGCTTGCCAAGCTGGTGCCTGGAGCCGGCCCTGCAAGTGACAACAGCTGATGTGTCCTTTACTCCCTGCTCCAGGAACCATTCTTCCCAACTGAGCCCAACTACATCGTCCTTTGTATATTTTCTGCTCTGGGAATGTTAACCCTTTTCTTGCCAATCATGAGGTGGCTTCCATTCACTCCATCACAGGAACCCAGAAGTACAGTGAATTTTCCTGAAGTCCTTGCATGTATTTCAAAGGATAAAACCACTCTGTTTAGGAGCCAGTTCTGCTGTGATAATGATTGCTGTGTTGCATAGTTTAGTATTTGATAGACCTATCACCATCTGTTCCAACTTTAAACAAAATCGGAGATGAGAAAATTGGCAGCTGCATCATTAAAGAAGCAATATGTGGAGGAATTATGTGAGCGTGTCCATGCAATACATGCTTGTGATGTGATTTCCAGGCCAAGCTTCTCATGGCACTTTGTTAGTGCCGTTTCACAGAGTTTGTCATTGCTATGTTCTGTATACAGCACAGCATGGATCCATCATATTTTCTGATGTTTTAGTGAAAAATAAGTGGGGCAAAGGAGAGAGAAAAGATCTCTGCTGATACAGTGAACTCCCTGCAATAACGATTTCTTCATGACAAATAGGAATTCGCAACAAGATCTTTTCATGGTACTGGTGACATGGTAAAGTTAAATGTGCAGTGGAGAACATTTGTATTTTCTTGGGCTGAAGAATGGATTGAATTGGGGCTGGGTTTTGCTCAATAAAGCTCTGCTATTTCAAACAGGGCATATGCCTGCCAGCAAAACTGCATGCAGAGGCTGTGACACCTCTCTAATGGAGGGCAGCCCAGTAAACAGTAAATTAAACTTGCAGTAAAGTCACAGGCAAGACTAGAATCCTTATCTGCTTCTTTTCTAGGTGTTCTGCCAGTGAGTTAAAGTAGCAATTCTACTATCTCCAGCATCCCTAATGCAGAAACTCTGGTCATGCAGCTAGCTATTGCATGGATGAGAAATTTACTTGTGCATGACAAGTTGAAATGATGTCTTAGAATATGTTTTAGTGAAAGATTTCGAACACAGTAAAAATACCCCAAATATACACACACAATATGTATGATTATATAAATGTCAAAGAAGTACCGTCAGGAAGGATAAGATTCTGACCGGATTCTGCACAGACGCTGGTTTTACACCTAGCTCCAATGACATCAGCGGAGCTACTGACACCAGTTTAAATCAAAAGTAACCTATGTGAAAGTTAACGGAGTTAGAGCCAGGTAAAACTAGCGTAAGTGAGAACAGAACCAGGCCCCACCGTATTCTGTAACGCCACGTATTCTGTATGGACCAGACATTAGCTAAAATGAGCTCAGAATCAGGCCTAGGTCTCAACCTTAGGAACCATGACTGTAAGGTATTTATTGAAACAGCTATTGTATCCTGGAAATTCGTTCTTCTAAAGATCTCATTCATGGAATACACTGGTCTCTTAACAAGATATTGTGAACAGGATGAGTGTCTACCCCATCCTCATCCTGACCCAGATTCTCAGCTGGTGTAAATTGGCATAACTCCACTGGCATCAACAGAGTGACATCAGTTTTCACCAGCTAAGAATATGGCCCTTTGTGTCCAAATATACTCACTTCCTGGAGTATGGGAGTTCTTTAGTAACGCAAACAACGACAGCTGAATCTCTGAACTTAGCCATTCCAAGCGTTTCCCTATAGGATCTTTTCTTTCCTAGCTCCTTAGTTCCATCTCCTTTTCCACCTCCCTTGGATCTCATTTGGAGTTAACGAGCCACACTGCCATAGTGAGTCAAGAGGTCCTCAGCAGATTCTATCACCTGCTGACAGAGCAGGTCAACAGAAGAGCCCTGACACCATGGTATGTATGTATGTATGTAGAGATTATAGAAGCTGTGTGATTATTTGTTGATACCGCTAGCCCACATTAAGGACCTAGCCAAAGACTGATCTGGGTAGTACTTGATCTGCAAGGAGGCCGCATCTTTTGGATTTGCCATGATGATGACGATGACAATGATGATGACTATTTATTGAGAGCCATCAGTGTGCTCAGTCCAATGCAAACCTAGAGGAAGATATGGTTTCTCTCCCTCTCAGGAAGGTCAAAATCAGATGCAGACAACACAATTCAGACACATACAAAACCCAGGCTGAAGGTACAGACTCAAATTGGTGTAGATTTAAAAAAAAAAATTTAGGAAGATTATAGAAAAACTCCACAATGTTCATCTTTCTGAGGGAAGTCCAGGAGAACTGTGTGTATATAAACCACCATCTGGCTTCATTTTTTGGAGGAGAACATAGAGGGGCTCAAAGAGTTTGGAAATAACAGAGAAACTATTTCAATTGAAATATAAGAGAAGTCCAGATCTGAAGACGAGCTCTGTGTAGCTCGAAAACGTCTCTCTCTTGCCAACAGAAGTTGGTCCAATATAAGATATTACCTCACCCACCTTGTCTCTCTAAGAGAACTCATGTCAGAAACCTTGTAGGTTGAGTCCATGTATTAGATACCTACAAATGAGGAAAACATAAGTTAAGCTAATGTAGCAACTAGGAAGAGTGGTAAGAAGAACAGAGGCATAAAGCCTTTTCACACAGTCACCCACAAATTCAATGAGTATTATTTCTTTGAGTTGACAGAACAGACTGAGAACTAGCTGGTACAACAGCCAGAAACTGACTAGTGAGTACTAAAAGGGAAAGTGTGGGTGGGGGGAGAGAGAGAAGTACTTACTAATTAAACTCCAATGACTAGCCTAGCCCAACAAATCTGTGACCCAGATAAAGAGAACAGGATTGACCCTGGATGACAGGCTCTGAAGTATGACCAAACAGATGATGAATATCCTTGAAAACACGGGCTTACTCTTACAATTTATAGCCTATGTGGGAAGAAACAACGTGAATAAAGAGAAATCTGTTAAGATCAAGGATGTTTTCAGGGACCTGGAAAGAGAAACAAAGATTAGGATGCTCATGTAATCTCATATATCCTTTTCTGTGCCTAGCATTCTTCCCTCTTAAAGAAGGTCAGATTGAGCCTATGAATTCTGACTGGAAGGGGTGCAAAGAGGCTCTGGCTTTGTGTGCTGGGAATCAGTGGGGTTCTGCTAGAGTCTCTCCTCCCACCTCTGAAATCCAGACCAAGATATTGCAGACAGTTAGTAATTTGCGAAGCTCTGTCCTCCGTGCTGTGGAATGCCTAAGGGAGTTCCAGCAGAGCAGCGGTTGTGTGAAGAGTCCCTGGCAGCATATGGCTTTTGCAAGAAGTCATGGGGAGCTAGATGTGTGTGCGTAAGACAGCAGTGCAGCAGCAAGGAATCTCAGTTCAGATCCCAGGAAATGTGCTGCTTTAGGCACCTGAACTGCTAACTATTTCTGCTTCAATGGGACAAGACTGGTCTGCACAATGGAAGAGCAAAGAGTCTAGTTCTCTATATTAGGGTCACCAGATAGCAAGTGTGAAAAATCGGGACAGGGGGTGAGGGGTAATAGGAGCCTATATAAGAAAAAAACCCCAAAATCGGGACTGTCCCTATAAAATTGGGACATCTGGTCACCCTACTCTACATAGAATAGCTCTAGCAAGGAGAATGAGGGCTCTGAGTTTAAAAAAAAAAAAAAAGATACACAATACTGGAAATCAACCAACACATTTTGGGGGGAGGGATAGCTCAGTGGTTTGAGCATTGGCCTGCTAAACCCAGGGTTGTGAGTTCAATCCTTGAGGGGGCCACTTAGGGATCTGGGGCAAAATCAGTACTTGGTCCTGCTAGTGAAGGCAGGGGGCTGGACTCGATGACCTTTCAAGGTCCCTTCCAGTTCTAGGAGATGGGATATCTCCATTTAAAAAATATATATATATATGACAATGTGAAAACACTCCTGAAATTATGAGTCTGGAGTAGATGGTACCAGTGTGATGGTCTGAAAATTAATTCATCAGACTTTCAAATGCACAGGAGAGGGGGGGAAAGATTTTTATCCTAACTCAAATACATGCTTACACGGTAAAGCTGAAGATGGAGTTATTCTGAAAGAGAAGATGAAGAATGGGAGGAACATTTAATGTACAAAACCAAGGAGTGTGGAAACGAAGCAAAGAGAACAAGACATGATAGTAATGATGGAGTTTACAACCAAGTGGGCATAACTGAAAGCTAGTGGGATGATTCCACGTGTGTGAATGAATATACAACTCTACCCCAATATAACGCTGTCCTCGGGAACCAAAAAAAAATCTTACTGCATTATAGGTGAAACCACGTTATATCGAACTTGCTTTGATCCACCGGAGTGTGCAGCCCCACCCCCCCTCAGCGCTGCTTTACAGCGTTCTATCCGAATTCATGTTATATCGGGTCGCGTTATATCGGGGTAGAGGTGTACCTGCATGCTATTTATATAGGAGAGGTAGAAATACTTCAATGCGTTTGAAATCTGTATGTACAGAACAACCACTTCAGATGACATGAATCCTAGGACAATACAGGGATTAGCAAAGGAACTTAATGTACACAAGCAGCAGTGAGGATTTCAGAAGTGCCACACTGCGAGGAGATGAAATGATGTGCTTGTTTGTTGCAAAAGCCAGAGCTCTCACTTCTCAGTGAGCACGCTGAAGTAGTTTTAAAAGGAGCCTTGATTAGAAGAGGGAAGTTGTCAACAGACCCAGCAGTAGTTTGAGAGTGGGCTAAGCACAATCCGGGATGGGCTGGGAGACATGTGGACCTGAAAATAGATATTACTTTTCTAAAGATCAGCAGGAACATAGAATATGTTTTGTCTATTTCCCTTTTTAATCTCTGGAAATATATAATTTCATAACATAGGGTCAGGACACATTCGCCCACATTGTTGTGTTTCTATAATTACTACCTCTCAAGTACTCAAGGTAAGAACTGCTCTTCAGGACACAGAATGATGTCCTTTTAATTTTTAGTGTGCTGGATTTGTAATACAAGAGGAGGATGTCACTTTAATCTGAATATAATTTGCCAGCCATTGGAACATGGGAAAGCAGGGCTGCAAACAATCAGCACAAGAAGATGAAATATTGTAAGAGAAACTGAGTGAGCACGTTGCTCAAAGAGCAAATGTGAAGTCCCCAAGGTAACCTGTACTCAACTCTTAGCTGGATGACTCATCCTGCTTTGCACACTTTACCTCTGTTCACCCCAATGAGTGGGCAGCTTCATTAAGTGACAGATTATTCCTTTCTGTTGCCTTAAATTAAGGCTAAAAATCTCTCTTTCACACACAGACACACACACCCCTACCTAGTTTCAGGAAGTACAAGGTTTCCATCACCCCTATATCTTTTTTGGGGTACACAAATATATTTGTAAAAACTGCAGATGGTACCAAGATGCAAGATTCAGATCCAGATTTGAAGTTCTCCAGAATTTGGGGATGTTTAGAACTGCTAATCTGGTTCCCACATTCATTCTGCGATTAATGTAATACTATGCCTAACAAAAACTATTGTGCAGAAGCAGCAATTTGGAATGAAATGGTTAACCCAAATTTTCACATGAACACGCAGTTAATATAAAATGCCCTTTTTATCCTTTTGGAAAGTGAACTCTGTGCATTAAATGTCTATTTTAAAAAAATCTATATATATTATATATAAAAAAGGCCAAGACGACACAGGGCAAGATTTTCAAAAAGTGACTAATAATTTTGGGTGCTCAACCTCCCCCTGAAAATTAGGCCCCTTTAAGGTTTGTTGCCCCTTTCCAACCCAAGAGTGAGTCAAATTTCTAGGCTTTGGGGATGTTCCAGTTGGAAGTAGAAATTGATGGAATCTGGCATTTTCTTTGATTCAAGCTTGTTTATTTACAAGGAATGTACAAAGTCCTGCTTCTCCAAACACATGAGAAACCAAGAACAAAAGAAGCAGTTTCTTAGTTTATACCGCCTACCCTCTTTAGCTAGCACTAGACCCAAAAAAACTCTCTAGTTTTTTCTCGGGTCACACTGTGCTCACAGGCTAATGCTTGGCTTTCTTGCTTTTTGCCTCTCCCTCTCTTCTCAGTTTCTGTATGTTCTACCTTCTCTCACACAGACGCACAAAACTCAGAAAAAGCCTTATACATGCTCAGTCCAAAACTCCTGGATGGGTTCTCAACCATTTTATCTTAGGTAGGGGCTTGTGATAAATTTTTCTTTACAGTTATGTTAGCTGAAGGGTGAGTTCAAATCCATCAATCTCAGCAAGGTTTTAACTCAACCCATTTCAAGGTTTCACCGAGCTCATAACATGTTTCTCGAGATGGGAACCTAAAAATCACTAAGGCCTTGGCTACACTTACCCGCTAGTTCGACGGCTGGAAATCGAACTTCTGGGTTCGACTTATCGCGTCTAGTCTGGACGCGATAAGTCGAACCCGGAAGTGCTCGCCGTCGACTGCGGTACTCCAGCTCGGCGAGAGGAGTACCGCGGAGTCGACGGGGGAGCCTGCCTGCCGAGTGTGGACCAAGGTAAGTTCGAACTAAGGTACTTCGACTTCAGCTACGTTATTCACGTAGCTGAAGTTGCGTACCTTAGTTCGAATTAGGGGGGTAGTGTAGACCAAGCCGTAGCTGAAGTTGCGTACCTTAGTTCGAATTAGGGGGGTAGTGTAGACCAAGCCTAAGTCTCTAAGGTGCCACAAGTACTCCTGTTCTTCTTTTTGCGGATACAGACTAACACGGCTGCTACTCTGAAACCTATAAAAATCACTGAAAATCTTTCATAGAAATTTAGGGCTGGAAGGGACCTGGAAAGATCATCTACTCCTTCCCCCCATGCTGAGGCAAGACCAAGTAAACTTAGACCAGTGCTGACTGGTATTTGTACAACCTGTTCTTAAAAACTTCCAATGACAGATTCCAGAATCTCCCTTGGAAGCCTATTCCAGTGCTTAACTACCTTATAGTAAGAAAGTTTTTCCTAATATCTAATTTACATCTCCTTTGCTGCAGATTAAGCCCATTACTACCTGTCCCGCCTTCATCGGACATGGAAAACAATCGATCACCATCCTCTTTATAACTGTATTTAACATATTTGAAGATAGTTCTCAGGCTTCTTTTCTCAAGACTGAACATGCCCAGTTTTTTTAACCTTTCCTCATAGGCCAGGTTTTCTAAACCTGTTACCCATTTTTGTTTCTCTCTTCTGAACACTCTGCAATTTGTCCACATCTTTCCTAAAATGTGGTGTCCAGAATTGGACACAGTACTCCAGCTGAGGCTTCATTAGTGCTGAGTAGAGCAGGACAATTACCACCAGTGTCTTGTATTCAACACTTCTGCTAATAGACCCCAAATGATATTAGCCTTTTTTGCAACTTCATCACTATTGTTGGCTCATTCTCAATTTGTGATCCGCTATAACCCCAAAATCCTTTACAGCAGTACTACCACTTAGCCAGTTTTTCCCCCATTTTGTAGTTGTGCATTTGATTTTTCCTTCCTAAGTGTACTACTTTGCACTTGTCTTTATTGGATTTCATTTTGTTGATTTCAGACCAAATCTCCAGTTTACCAAGGTCATTTTGAATTCTCATCCTGTCTTCCAAAGTGCATGCAGCTTGGTGTGAGCCACACATTTTATAAGCATACTTTCCATTCCACTACCCAAGGGCTGGGGAAAAGCTGACAGATATGGAGAAGCACGTGGTTTGGACAGAGACATACCATAGGGGAATATCTATTAATAGAGATTCTCTATGTCCTAATAAAGAGGAGAGGATAGAAGTTGATAAAGTACAGGTAGTAGATGAAGAAAAACAGTCAAATGAAAAAGAGTCCTACTATTCAGTTACATCACATAATGACAGACAGCTACAAAGTGTCAAATTTTATAAATTCTGTATACAAATGCTAGAAGTCTGAATGCTAAGATGGATGAACTTGAGAGCCTGATATTAAATGAGGGTTCTGATATAATAGGTGTTGTCCCACAAACTTATACAGGATCGTTTTAGGGGTCAAGACAAAGATGCCACATTTATTATGATAACAATTTGATTTATGACCAATAACTAATATTTTAATCCTTATACACACACATTATACCTAATACCTACACACACACACACACACATTCACACACACATACACACTCCGTCTTGTTGTTACCAATTAGTTGCTCCCCTTAACTTCACTGGCCAGGTGAGTTAGATGGGGGAGGGGGTGGAGCTGCTTTCTTTTGAGTGTTGTCCCAATGCTGCAAAGAGGGTGTTTCCGAAAGAAGGTGCTTGCCTCTAACCCCTGAGGCCATCGGTATGTCTGCTTGTCTTTAATGAGCCCACTTGACACGTTTTATTGTCCTTGGGTCTGGCTCCCAGTCCCTCTCCAACAGTTGAGGCTGTCTGGAGGTGCTGCCTTCCATGCCTTGCTCATCCACACCTCATTCATTCAACAGGGCAATTGATTAAGAGTGGGGGGGGGGGAGCTCTTGTTCTACTGCTAGCAAAAAGAAATTTTTCTTCTATCTTATTTTATCCTTAGGGGCTATAATATTATACCAAGGGCAATGCAAAGTTTCTAAATGAGGCTTTGATACAAAGTCCCATGAAAGCAGAGGTCACACGTGGGTAGACCCACCACAAGGTTATATGAAGAGGCACAATGTAAAGTCATATGAAAATTATCAGAGATTTATCTACACAGGTACCACAGAAACTCAGTGGAACGATGATAATCAATGGCTCATGGTACGACCAGGGTACAAAATATATAGGAATGACAGTAGGTCATGCTGGTGTGGGAATGGCACTGTATGTGAAAGAAAGCATAGAGTCAAATGAACTAGCAATCTTAAATGAATCAAACAGTACCATAGAATCTCTATGGATAGAAATTCCATGCTTGAATAATAAACATATAGCAACAGGCATATATTTCCGACCACCTGACCAGAGTGGTGATGGTGACAGGATGCAGAGATAAAGTTTCTTGACACCATTAATGACTACTTCTTGGAGCAGATAGTCCTGGAACCCATAAGGGGAGAGGCAATTCTTGATTTAATCTTAAGTGGAGCTCAGGATCTGGTCCAAGAGGTGAATATAGCTGAACCACTCAATAATAGCATCAATAATATAATTAAATTTAACATCCTTGGGGGAGGGGGAATAGCAAAGAAGCCCACCACAGTAGCATTTAACTTCAGAAAGGGGAACTACACAAAAATGAGGAAGCTAGTTAAATGGAAATTAAAAGGTACAGTCACAAAAGTGAAATGCCTGCAAGCTGCATGGAAACTTTATAAAAACACCGTAACAAAGGCTCAGATTAAATGTATATGCAAATTAGAAAACATAGTAAGAGGACTAAAAAAAATGTCACCATGGCTAAACAGAGTTAAAAAAAGCGAGAGAGATTAGAAGCAAAAAGGCATTCTTTAAAAATTGGAAGTCACATCCTACTGAGGAAAACAGAAAGGAGCATAAACTCTGGAAAGTCAAGTGTTGGGTTGGCAGGCCAAAAAAAAAAAAAAAAGGAAAAAAGAAAAAAAAGAATTTGAAGAGCAAGATTAGGAATAAAATTGTCAGTTTTCACAGGGGAGAGATCTGTACTGCGACCAGTGCTGTTCAACATATTCATAAATGATCTGGAAAAAAGGGGTACACAGTGAGGTGGCAAAATTTGCAGATGATACAAAATTACTCAAGATAGTTAAATCCAAAGCAGAATGCAAGGAGTTACAAAGGGATCTCAGAAAACTGGGTGACTGGACAACGAAATGGCAGATGAAATTCAATGTTGATGAATACAAAGTTATGCACATTGGAAAACATAATCCCAACTAAACATGCAAAACGACGGGTCTAACTTAGCTGTTATCACTGAGATTCTGGAGTCATTGTGGACAGTTCTCTGAAAACATCCACTCAATGTGCAGCAGCAGTCAAAAAAGCTAATAATGTTAGGAACCATTAGGAAAGGGATCGATAATAAGACCGTAAATATCATAATGCCATCATATAAATCCACAGTACACCTACACCTTGAATATTGCATGCAGTTCTGGTTGCCCTGTCTCAAAAAAGATATATTAGAATTGGACAAGATACAGAGGAAAGGCAACAAAAATGATTAAGGGTATGGAACAGCTTCCATATGAGAAGAGATTAAAAAAAGACTGGGACTTTTCAGCTTGAAAAAGAGATGACTAAAAGGGGATATGATAGAGGTCTATAAAATCCTGAACAGTATGGAGAAAATGAATAAGTGTTTTTACTTCTTCACATAACAGAAAAACCAGGGGTCACCCAATGAAATTAATAGGCAGCAGGTTTAAAACAAACCTAAGGAAATACTTCTTCACACAACATAGAGTCAACCTGTGGAACTTGTTGCCCAGGGATGTCGTGAAGGCCAAAAGTATAACTGGGTTTGAAAAAGAATTAAATTGGCTCCTGGAGGATAGGTCCATCAATGGCTACTAGCCAAGATGGTCAGGGATGCAACCTCTTGTTCTGGGTGTCCCTAGCCTCTGACTGCCAGAAGCTGTGAGTGGACAACAGTGGATGGATCAACTGATAATTACCCAGGTCTGTTCATTCCCTCTGAAGCACCTGGCATTGGTCATTATTGGAAAACAGGATATTGGACTAGGTGGATCATTGGTATGACCGAGTATGGCCGTTCTTATATTCTTATGATAGCAAAACAGTCTGAACTAGTCAAAAGGCAGGAGAAACTTGAAAAACCTGAAACTAGCTTAAAAGCTGTAAACAGACATTTAAATCCTAACAGTCATTATCATTAAATCCCTGATGCAAGGAGAGTGAACTCTGTGATCTATCACTTGTTATGACACAGAATCTGTTTGGAGAGTGAAACTGAATATTCATGGCAAGACTATTGACTTTCAGATTGATTCAGGAGTAGACATTGCAGTCACCTCAGAAGGGATTTACAGTCACCTACAACCATTCCCAGAGCTGAAGTTACCTGACATAGCTCTGACGAGCCCTGGAGGCATTCTGAACTGCACAGGCCATTTCACCATAGAAACAACTTACAAAGATAAAAACTATGTATTTAGAAGGTATGTGGCCAAAGGACCAGAGACCAACAGCCTTCTCAGCTGCAGTGTGACAGCCATGATGGGCCTAGGGAGAAAGGGGGAAGAACACAATGGAATATTTGGTGATATTGGTCTTTTGAAAGGAGATCCAGTACAAATAACCTTAAGAGACATTGTTGAACCATAAAGTGTACATATGCTTTGCAGGATTCCTATCCCATTACTTTATAAAGTGAAAACTGAGTTAAAGAGAATGCAGGGGACTGGCACAAATGAGAAAAATCTCTGAACTAACACAATGATGTGCCCCAGTGGTACCAGATACAAAGAAAAATGGAAAAATATGAATCTGTGTGGATCTTAAAAGACTTAATTATGCAATTGTGAGAGAAAAATATCTGCTTCCAACACTGGATGACTTTCTCACCTAAGTGAAAGGAACTGCAGTATTCCCAAGCTGGATGCCTCCAGCAGATTCTGTCAAATTCCTTTTTGCCAAAGAAAGTGCTAAACGGACTACGTTTAATCGCACTCTTTGGGATATTTTGCTTTCAAATATTACCTTTTGGGATTACCAGTGCAGCTGACACTTTCCAAAGAAAGAGGGCAGAAATGTTAACACACACAAATGGAGTTGTAATTTTCATGGACAATATTTTGATCTATGGGTCTTTGATGGAAGAACCCAACAAAACTGTCAAGCCTAATCAGTCTGGACTTAAGCTAAACAAAGAAAATTGCATTCTCTGCCTACCCTAAATTGCATTTTTGGGACAGACAATAAAGAAAGATGGAATCAGTTCTAGCTTTAGAAAGTAAAAGCAATTAGAGAACTGAATGCACCAACTAATGTACCAGAACAGACACACATAGTGGGGATGGTAAATTACCTTGGTTGATACCTACGAGACTTTTCTACAACCCCTGAATGCACTATTGAAGTCCAACACAGCTTGGTTATGGGGCTAAATCAAGAAACTGCTTTCAAAAAAGGTAAAAGGAATTATTTCAACTTCTTCAGTACTGTGATGTAAACAAGCCCACCATGGTCAGTGCAGATGCAAGCAGCTATGACAGCAGTTCGTGAAATGTGGGTCACAACCCCAAGTTGCTCATTCCATCAGCAAATTGGGTCATGGTGAACCCTAGTTTGCGGAGGATTTCATTTTGCTCTGCAAAGCATGACCTTGCATATACAGTGCATGCAAGGTCATGATGGAGGACACCATTTTGCTCTACAAATGGTGTCCTCTGCACAGCATGACCTCATACATATCGTACATATGAGGTCATGCTGTGAAGAGGACACCATTTTGTAGAGCAAAATGGTGTCCCCCATGTGGTATGTGTGAGGTCACGCTGGGCAGAGGACACCATTTTGCTCTTCAAAATGGTGTCCTCCATGCTGTTTAGGGTCCTGGGAAAAAATAATTCATTAAAATGGGGACGCGATGGCAAAAAGTTTGGGAACCACTGAGCTATGGCCTAGATGGTGTATTGTTGCAATAACATGGCTCTGAGTGAAAATGAATTGCATTTTGCTCTCACCCACAGACAGAAGCAGAAAAAACAGACACGCAGCTTGAAAAGGAGTGCCTGGCAAGCCTATCAGCATGCGAGAACTTGTACAGGTATCTGTGAGGATTGGATTTATTCACACTGATAATAAATCACTTATAACCATCATCAACAGAAAAGACCTGGATCAAGCACTCCCACTGAGATGCCAACGTCTATTGATAAGGCTAATGCAATTGCTAAATATGTTCCTGGAAAAAATCTGGTAGTAGCAGACACTCTGTCACTGAGCCCAGCATCACACTCAGCTACCTGTGAGCTTGAAGATGACAAAGGTTTAAGTGGATGCTGTGGACGCATGCAGATCAGCGTCAGAAAAAAAGACTACACTGGCTACAAAAAGCAACTTCAAGAGGCATGCAATTTCTAAGTTACATTAGATATGGCTGGCCCAAGTATCTAAAAGACACTAAGGAAGTGACAAGACACTACTTTGCAGTATGTGGACAATTAAACAAGTCCACTGGACTGATGATTAAAGGTGATTGCATCATAATCCCAAACAAAATGAGAGGAGAAATCCTAAACCGCATCCACAAAAGGTATCAAGGATTAACTAAATGCTGAAAATGAGCCAAGCAGTCAGTGTGGTGGCTGGGCATCAGCCAGAACAAAACAATAAAATATCTGCCTGAGAACAATTGCAGAACAAAACAGAGCAAGACATCACAAAGAACCTTTATCAACAACCACCCTTCTAGACTTGAAAGAGACTAGCTGCAGATGTATGTGAATTCAGACAACATTACCACCTGGTCATAGTGGACTATTTGTCCTGATATATAGAAATAATGTACCTGAAAGACATAATATGTCACAGAGTCATTGAGAAACTGATGTGCACTTTTGCTCATTTTGGTATTTCAGAACAACTACTGACAGATAAGAGACCACCATTCACTGCAGCAGAATTTAAATAATTCCAAATAAAATATGATTTTGAGCATTTTAATAGCAGCACACATTACCCAGAAGGAAACGGAGAGGCTGAAAGAGCTATACAGACAGCCAAGAAAATCCTACAGCAGTAAGACCCATTCCTTGCTCTTCTGAGACCTTATTTAAGCTAATCTTAGCTACACCTGGCAGTGTATTAAAGGATCTTATAGTGAACACATCTGGTGTGTCTCTCTGTGAGAAGTAAGCTCTGTAGTCAGTCTATAGCTGATATAGAAGCCCTAACTGCTAGCAGTAACCCTGCAACCTACCGTGCACAAGTAGTACATGACAGACACCTTCAGACATTTGGATGATCCTTCCATGATTGAACTGACAGTAAAATCTAACCCTACCTGTGGAAATAAATGTTGCTCCTGATTAAAGCAAGTATGGGCTATTTAGCATCTAATATGATGATGTTATTGAAAGCAGACATAACTATTAGTGGAGACAAGCACAAATTAGAATTCCAAAATTCCACCTGATTTTTTGAGAGGGGGGGGAGTGTTGAAATAAGAGCCAAATCTCTTAGAATGTCACGATTCAGGCCCATCTCTAGATGTGAGTGATTGATTTCATAGCATCAAATACAGATACAATATTTATAGGGAAAAAAATTAGAATGAAAGTAATTAGAAAAGTTTTTTTGACATGGAGGAGTTCCAAAGAGTATCCAAGTACAGAAATAAGAGCAGCTGACTTTGTTTGAAACTCTGTTTAAAAGAAATGTTAAACTTAAACTTTCCAGTGCCCTGAAGTCAGACATCCTCTCAAAGGAAGAGGCATCTGGTATCTTTCACAAGGCTCCCAGAAAGGCTTTTAAATCTTGCCCTTCAGATTTTCCACTCTCTTCTTCCCATTGTATTTCTCCTTTGACACAAACTCTTTAAACAGAGAGTGCCCAGCACTCACTCTTTGCAGTGACAGCATGCCAATCCCACTGCATAAAATGTTGTGACACTTTAGTCCAGGGAGAGGCTGCTTCTAGTCATTGCACTGTGTGTGGAATGTTATTTATCAATAGAGATGGCAATATTTGAAGGCTCACTTCACTTAGGGCTGACTTCCCCAAAATAGTCTGCAGTTCTTAAGGCAAGAGGCATCTGTTTTCTGAAAGAGAACAAGCTGATTTTATCCTGAGTTAGGAATGCTTTTTTAGAAAGAAGCGGCTTTATCGGTGTGTACTGCATAGGACACTTCCCTTGAATACAACCACCACCACAAGGAATATGGAAAACTGTCCATTATCTAGCTGCAGTTCAGAAGTAACCCAGATGTCCCCTGGGCAATGTTCAAACTGAAGTGAGAGCTGGAAAGGAGATGGGATTCTCCCTGCCTCTTCTCTAGATACTGCTAAATCATTTCTGGCAAAGTCAAGATAATTTATATTCTTGACTTCTAAAATCACTTTGGAAGAGCAGATATTATGCCTTTGGAATTCAGCAAGAGGGAGATTTTCAAAGGCATAATAAGGAGTTACGCACCCACCTTCCATTCAATGTCAATGAATACCTCGCAGCCAGGGCCGGCTCCAGGTACCAGCGAAGGAAGCAGGTGCCTGGGGTGGTCAATAGAAAGGGGTGGCACTCCATCCGTTATTGGGGTGACACGACCGGGTCTTTGGCGGCGGGCACGTCCAGGTCTACGGCAGTGAGTCATTCAGTCCCTTTCTTCCTCTTCGGTTGCAGCTCAATCGGGTTTTTCTTTCTTTCTTTTTTTTTTTTTTTTGCCGCTTGGGGCAGCAAAAAAGCTGGAGCCAGCCTGCTCGCAGCCCTTTGTGTCTTTGGAGGCCTCCCCTCAAATGAATTAGCCTTATTATTAATTTGCATCTCATTAGCACCCACTATGTCCGCATGCATTGGAGAACAGACAGATTTTCAGAGCTCACTAGAGGATTTAGACACACAATAGCCACTAAAATTTATGGGAGTGGTCTTTCAATGGGACTTGTGCGTCTAATTTAGAGCCACTTTTGAAACTCCAACCCTGTCTCTCTAAATCTCCTAGTCAGATCTGAAAATCACCACCACAGTCCTTGTCCCAAAGAGTTTAGAATCTAAGATGACAAGTAACATATAAAGGGGGAGGGATTCAGTCACAACATGCCTAACTGTATAGAAATGTCACCAAATCTGCTAATTGCACCAGTGTGTCACATTCAATCATTTACCCTAGGGAATGGGGACTGTTCAGATAACATTATGTTAGATATATGGATATATGGCTGCCCCAAGTCTAATAGCCTCAAGTTAATTAACTAACAGTGCTATTTCACCTGACATCCAGAAGCCTTGTGAAGAAATAGTCACATTTTGCCTACTCCTAAATTCTGATATATGATTAATGACATCACTTGAATGGGCTTAATTTCCTGTTCTTGCCTGAGAGATGCTTTGCTGAATATGGATGACTACAGAGATATCTGCCACTGTGTATAATAATTTCAGCTGACAAAAACAAAAAAGTGTCAGGTCATGGAAGTAGAACTTTCCTCCAACTGAATCAGAATGCCTGCAAAGAATATCATACACACCTGCTGTGCTGCACATAACTATGAAACTATAATGCCTTTGTTCTGTGTGTACTATGTCTTCAAATCAATAAGAATTCAGTCTGTGAGCAGATGTAATTGTTATATTTATAGGAAGCACACAGGATCTTTATAGGGAAGAAGGCAAAAACGCCGCATTTATTGAGAATACAGCAGTTAGCATATGCTTTTCAAACAAACACACACACACACACGCTCCTGCCAGTTGATGTTTATAGTTACCAGCCCAGAGTCTGGATCAATCTAGTTGCCAGCCAGATTGGTCACAGAAGGGAGCCGGGCTCTGTCAGTCGCGATCCTGGAATGTTGCAAGACGAACCCAAAGTCCCAAAGCAAAGCACCCTGTTCTTATAGTCTTTTTTTCTCTGTTGAAGTCTATGGATTTTGCTGTGTCAGTTTGTGAACACTCCTTAAGTGATGTATCTTTTGTCGTTAACATTCCAAAATAGGGTGACCAGATCACACAGGTGAAATATTGGGACGTGTGGTGGGGAGGGGGGAGAGAGAGAGGGGAAAAAAACGGCCGCCGGAGTACCACGCCCCGCCCCCCCCAGCTTGCCTCCACTCTGTCTCCACCTCCCCCCTCCCTCCAGCGCTTGCGCTGCCATACAGCTGATCAGCGCAAGCCTAGGAGGAAGGGGGGAGAAGGAGGAGGAATGTGGCATGCTTGGGGAAGAGGCAGGGCCAGGGTGGGGATTTGGGGAGGGATCCAATGGGGGAAGGAGGGGATGGAGTCGGGGCGGGGGGGGGCGCGAGCCCCCTCCGGGCTCCGCTTCGCCTGTGAGCGGAGGCAAAATATCGGGACAATTCGCGTCCCGACCGAAGGTGGGTCGGGACACGGGACAAATAAGCAAATATCGGGACAGTCTCGTTAAAATCGGGACGTCTGGTCACCCTATTCCAAAAACACCTCTGAGAGGGTCATCTGTCCTGGTTTCGATTTAATCAATTGTCTTTAAGGGTGCCAGCCTTCACCTCAGGGTCGTCCATCTGCCCTTCCTCAATCATGGATGCGCGTTGATGGTTCTTTTGGCATCAACAAATCGCGATAATTGTCTTCGCTCCTCCTTTCTTGACCATCTGGTTAACAATGGCCTTCACACCTTATCTTTTCCTGATGCACGCATTCCTCATTCACACAAACAGTCTTTTACAGAGGCCTTCAGCTAGGATAACATTTTGGAAAGGATTATATGATTACTAAAGGGATTACAAAAGAACCTTACACAACTTAGTTTGCAATGCATACAAGAAGCAAGACCTTATAGCAAATATTTAATGAAATCTTATCCTAAA
The DNA here is from genome assembly GCF_011386835.1 of Chrysemys picta bellii. Lineage (NCBI taxonomy): Eukaryota > Metazoa > Chordata > Testudines > Emydidae > Chrysemys > Chrysemys picta. The sequence goes on from NC_088792.1 coordinate 86,854,541, forward strand.
ACAAAAAGGTGACCATAATCAGTCATAAGGATTGTTCTGGTCTGTCCCTGCCCAGAGTCAATACAGACACTGGCAGTCTGTCAGATGCATTTTTACCAATGTCCCAGAGGGTCATTCCTTTCTGCTATTCAAAAAGGGTGGCTGGCAGGATAGAAATCAAATCATACATTAATTCTCATAGTACAATTATAAAATTCTGCTCCTACATAATGACACCCTTCTTGGGTCATAAGTGGAGATTGAACCCAGGATCTCTAAGTTTACAGTTACCGATTGCTCCATCACTTGAGCTAAAGGTAGGGTTGCCACTTGGCTGGTATTTGACCGGCGTGGACTTTTTTTTTTTTCTTTTTTAATGGATTTGCCAGTTGCCAGAAAAATAATTTAATCTACCGGGGTTTTTTTTTTCTACGTGGGTCTAAAGATTTGCATCATCATCACATACACTAGGATATCTAATGTTAAAAGTTTCTGTGTCCAGCTAAAATTGCTGCAGTGTTTCCACTTCCGCAATATAATATTTTCATGGGCAAATAAAAATATATATATTTGAAAGCGGGCTATACCTCCACAGAGGTTTCTGTCATCTTTGACTAGTGCCTGCTTTGCATCATGCATAGAATGATTAGTCAGGTGTGAGGGCCTCTCTGCCTATTCAGGGCATTCTTAAGTAGGTGATGACTAAACAATACATATATGAATGCATTGAACACTTAAGCACATTGAACACTCCACAGGACTGAGCTCCAATGGGTCAAACATACAGACTTGTCTATATGTTCATTGTTCATGGCTCCATACTGATCTATCCAATCCCCTGTTCCTATTTCATATCTGGAAAACCTATGGAGTGTTGAGTATCCCAATTAATGCTACACTGTAAAGTATTTCTGGTTTATAATAAAATATATTATTCAAAATGTAGATTTCCCTGATGAATACATTACCTGACTACCTCTCACCCCTCTATTACCAGGGCTTTACTCCATGCAGAATGGACTAGCCAAGAAATTAACTCTATATGCTCGCATACATGCAAGTCCCTTCTAAATGTTTCAGCACCATGCTGGAAGTTTGACAGTGACCCTCTGTCCGAGGAGCTTAAAGATCATGGTGTGTTTGGGGCTGAAGACGACAGCACAGCATGCATAGGCAACCTGCGGGGAAGTAACTGAATAATGGTGGTGAAAACAGAGTTATCCCTTATTCAGACCTACTTGAATAATTATGAAGTTTGTCCACAAGAAAGTTGAAAGAATGTATCTTTTTGGATAGCTAAAATCTAAGAGCAATTGCAGAAGAAGTTCAGAGACAGACACAACAATATTAATCAACTACAGAGTAAATGGGCTCAATAATAGGAGGTTCTATGAATTTCAGACAGGTTCTGAAGTGAGTGACGGGAGAAACAGGCGTCATCTATCAAAACCTCAATTACTCCCAGGCTTGCTTCATGTCAGCTTTATGCCTTTTGCGTCAAAGGATTTGTTTGTTTGTTTGTTTCCCAATAAACTTGTCAGCTTCTGTAACAGCAATTTGATGACAGATACATTCTCCAAAGCACTCCTTCCTGCTGAGGGACTGACAGCGAACCCTGCTACAACAAGAGCTGATGCTAACATGCCGGAGGATTCCCTGAGGGAATCCTTTGGGAAGCCGGAGCTAAGTTTGTATGTATCAATGACCCGTGGAGAGAAAGATGCCCTTAATAGAACAGTGTAGTTAAACACAACACCTTAAAGCCTGGAAATTTAAAGTTACACTGGAAGACATTTTCAAAGGCACAAAGGAAAAGGCATCCACATCCATTGACTTGCAAAAGGATAAGGGGGGCAATGTTTACCCCCTCAACCTTGCCCTGCGCATCCGTTCTCTGTCTCTCTCTCATGCAGATCACTGGATCCCTCTGTAAAGGCCTCTGTAGACTGGTGTGGGGGGTGGAGTAGGGGGATGGCGGGGGAGGGATAAAGGAATGATGCTCCTGAGGTGGTTATGTGCTATGATGAGCTGCCAAAATCTTAACAACAGGTTCCCTATAAAAAGTTCTGATTTAAGGGATGTGCCACAGTCAGGGCCGGCTCCAGTGTTTCTGCCACCCCAAGCGGCAGGAAAAATAAAATAAAAAAAAAAGCCGCGACCGGCGGCACTTTGGCGGCAGCTCTACCGCCGCTTCATTCTTCGGCGGCAATTCGGTAGCAGGTCCTTCCCTCCGAGAGGGACTGAGGGACCCACCGCCAAATTGCTGCTGAAGAGCCAGACGTGCCACTCCTTTCCGTTGGTCGCCCCAAGCACCTGCTTACTGGTGCCTGGAGCCGGCCCTGGCCACAGTATGTATTTTTGTACTTTTCTCCACAAGAAGTGGCAATGCATTGAGTCATTGGGAGTCATACTTAACAATAAAAAATACATCCGTATTTTCCTGGACGGTGATTTAAGAACCAAAAAGCCTGACATGTCCGGGAAAATACAGATGTATGTGAACCCTACCTAAAGTTTTTTTTTAAAAAGATGGGCCTGAACTAGAAATGAGCTCCGTTTCACATGTGTGGGTCCCCACCACTCCCTGGGGGTGTGCTAGGGTGACCAGATATCCCGATTTTATAGGGACAGTCCCAATTTCTGGGTCTTTTTCTTATAGAGGCTCCTATTACCCCCCCACCCCCTGTCCCGATTTTTCACACTTGCTGTCTGGTCACCCTAGGGTGTGCACATGTGTGGGTTCCATCTGCCCCCTGCCCCCCTCATTGAAGCAGGTATGAAGAGTTACTGCCCTGGGAACTGCAGGACACCAGAGGACGTGGGGCCAGCTGCAGACATGGGGGTGTGGGGCTGGCTGGTTTCGGGCAGGGCCGCCAGGGGGTGCAGCAGGGGTTGGCTGGAGACATAGAAGTGCGGGGCTGGCTGGCTTCGGGCAGGGGGGCGCGGCAGGAGCTGGCCGGAGACAGGGCAGGGGGTGAGGCAGGGGCTGGCTGCGGGTACTCACAGGGAGAGCGGCTCAGAGCAGCAGGACCCAGCCCAGGCCCAGCAGAGAAGCCAGGGACCTACCAGGTAGCAGCGGGAGCCCCAGGCCAGGGGAGCAGCAGCAGCAACAGGGTCCGTGCCCAAGGCCAGGCGGCAGTCCACATGGCTCCCGCAGCGCAGCACCCCCGGCGGCCGGAGGAGGAATTACATCACTTCCCGGCCGGAGCCCATCAAAGCCCCCTCGCAGGAAAGCAGGTTAACAACCGATTCTAAAACTGCTTCAAAATTTAACAACCGATTCGCGTGAACCGGTGCGAACTGGCTCCAGCTCACCTCTGTTTATGTGCCCTTTCCACGCAGAAGAGGAGATCCACAGACTGAGGGGAGCTCTATATGCAGGTTTCCAAGGCACAATCAGGTTATTAGCTTTGTCATTTTCTATATGCCTGCTATCAGTCACAGCCTGTGTTACACAGGAGGTCCGATATCATGATCGTAATGGTCTCATCTGGCCTATGAATCACTGGAGTGAATACACTGAGGAAACTGATCCCAAAATCTTAATCCTATTTAGATATAGATACACGTGCCTCCTTCTCTGTGCACCTTAGCTCAGGGTCTCTGAACCAACCCCACACGCCAGCACAGAGAGGGGCTGAAGTAACAGGGACTCCCCCTGGCCAGGCTGTCACTGGGCCTCCCTGGGTGAAAGGATAAAGTCCCAGGCTGAATTATCTTTCCTGGGGAGTGTCCACAAAGATAGAGGGGAGACAGTGTACACCCAGAGCCTCCTGCTCCCCCGCCCCTTCCCACAACAAGAGAGAGAATCGAAAAGCCTCTGTAGGAGACAAAAAGGATGGGAATGTGCCAGTCCTCCATTTGTGCAAAAGGGGTGAGATTTGTCCTTAGCAAGTTCGCTCCATCTACAGAGCTCGGGGGCACAATCTGGGCCATAGTTTTGTGAAATTAATAAAATGGCTACCATCCATCACTACCTCTGTGCCCTATGTACTGCAAATATTATTGCTTGTTTATTTTTCATGCTCAGTTCACCGGAGATATTAAAGGTAGATAATGGTCTCACACAGCTGATGTTCATGACTGGGACTGGTGGGCATTTGGAAATTTAATGAGATCAAAATTTGTCTTTGGAAGCTGGATATCACAAAAGAAGGAAGAGATGTGTCAAATGGTAGCACATAGAACGAGCAGTTAGACTAACAGGAAATATCATTAAGGAAACTCAAGAAGAATTTGTCTTAGAAATATGAAGCCCAAAGTATGGTTCATGTTTCTTTTTGAAAAGAGTACAGGAAGACCTCCATTCAGTCAATGTCTCACTGCTTAAAAGGTTTGGGTCTGAGCCAGATCTCATTTAAGTCTATAGGAATTTATTTCAGTAGGACCAGGACTGGGCACTTAATTAGGGAAATACTCAAATTTCTGTAGCAAATGGTTTCAGAGGTATCTGCCAGAATAAATTCAATAGGACTGCTGTCAAAAGGGCTCTGTTTCTATTCAACAGCCTGAAATAGCCAGCTCCTAAGGTTTCTGTCAAATGAAAGGTCTTGATTGTCCTCTCACTTATACCAGCATAAGACAGAGGTTATGTCCTTAATCTAAGTCCTCATATGGTGTAAAATCAGCATAGTTTTTGGACTTCAATAGAACTTTGCTTATTTAGGCCATCTGAAGTCCTGGTCCCTATTGACTTACATCAGTGTTCAAATAAATCTTAGGCCTGGTCTACACTAGGCGTTTATGTCGAAGTTAGCGCCGTTAAATCGAATTAACCCTGCACCCGTCCACACTGCGATGCTATTTAGTTCGACATAGAGGTCTCTTTAATTCGACTTCTGTACTCCTCCCCGACGAGGGGAGTAGCGCTAAATTCGACATGGCCATGTCGAATTAGGCTAGGTGTGGATGGAAATCGACGCTAATAGCTCCGGGAGCTATCCCACAGTGCACCACTCTGTTGACGCTCTGGACAGCAGTGCGAGCTCGGATGCTCTGACCAGCCACACAGGAAAAGCCCCGGGAAAATTTGAATTTGAATTCCTTTTCCTGTCTGGCCAGTTTGAATCTCATTTCCTGTCTGGACATCGTGGCGAGCACAGCAGCACTGGCAACGATGCAGAGCTCTCCAGCAGTGATGGCCGTGCAGTCTGGGAATAGAAAGAGAGCCCCAGCATGGACTGATCGTGAAGTCTTGGATCTCATCGCTGTGTGGGGCGATGAGTCCGTGCTTTCCGAGCTGCGATCCAAAAGAAGGAATGCAAAGATCTACGAGAAGATCTCTAAAGACATTGCAGAGAGAGGATACAGCCGGGATGCAACGCAGTGCCGCGTGAAAATCAAGGAGCTGAGACAAGGCTACCAGAAGACCAAAGAGGCAAACGGACGCTCCGGATCCCATCCCCAGACATCCCGTTTCTACGAGGCACTGCATTCCATCCTCGGTGCTGCCGCCACCACTACCCCACCAGTGACCGTGGACTCTGAGGATGGGATACTGTCCACGGCCGGTTCCTCAGACATGTTAGGGGACGGGGAAGATGAGGAAGGAGATGAGGAGGGCGAGGCAGTTGGCAGCTCTCACAACGCTGATTTCCCCGACAGCCAGGATCTCTTCATCACCCTTACAGAGATCCCCTACGAAGCGTCCCCAGCCATTACCCCGGACACAGAATCTGGTGAAGGATCAGCCAGTAAGTGTTGTAAACATCTAAACATTTATTTTTAACAAAACAGGAATATTAACAATTAAAAGAATGGGTTGTTCATGATTAGTGTGCCCTAGGCGCTTAACGGTTTAGTAAGGGGCAGTGCAAGTTTTGAAAAGAAATCTAGCAATGTCCGGTTTTCAGTGATTGTCCTGCACAAGCCGCTCTACTGTGTATTCCCTGCTACTGCAGCTACAGTAAAATGCGGTCTATATGTGCGGGGATAGAGCAGTAATCCTCCTGGGACATCTCGATGAAGCTCTCCTGGAGGTAACTTGAAAGCCGTTGCATGAGGTTCTTGGGGAGAGCGGCCTTATTGGGTCCTCCGAAGTACGACACGTTGCCGCGCCACGAGATTATCAGGTACCCGGGGATCATTGCTCTGCACAGCAGGGCGGCATACGGCCCTGGTCTTTGGAGGCTTTCCCGGAGCATTCTCTCTTTGTCGCTCTCGGAGATCCTCATCAGGGTGATGTCGGCCATGGTGACCTGCTTTTAATTAGGTAGGGGAATGTTAGTGTTGGGACTGCTTTCCCGTTCCTTTACAGAACTGTCACCGCTGGTTTGCAGCCACGCGGTGGAGGCGGGAGAGGGGCAGCCGAAAGGGATCATTCCCGGGGACAGCCGCGAGGGGGTGGGACAGGGGCAGAGTTCCCGCTTGCCGGATTGCTGGCAGCAGGGACTGACATTGATTTAAATGTGAAATGAGGCCAGTGGTAATATAAAAGTTTTAAACTGCCACAAGTGTACGGCTTACCATGTCTGCCTGCAACAGAAATTCCGTTGTGCTGCCTCGCTTCTCAAATGTGCTGTTCAAGACCCCAGGCACAGAATGCGAAGGCCGAGAATTCGACCTTGTGCTGAGTGCGCATGTGAAAGGTGCTGTGCATGGTCTTGTTCACAGAGAAAGACTATGTTCTTTGTTCACAACTACATTTATCTTTCAGAGGAATTCACTCCCTTTTTCCCATTTCCACAGCCCCGTCTGCGACTGTCTCACAACCTAGCCTGGAATCACACTCCCAGAGGCTAGCGCGGATTAGGCGTAGGAAGAAGAGGACACGGGAGGACATGTTCTCTGAGCTTATGGCCTCTTCCCAAGCCCAGGCAGCACAGCAGACCCAGTGGCGGGAGAACTTGACCCGAATGCACCAAGCCAACATGGATCGGGAGGAGAGGTGGCGGCAGGAAGACCAGCAGGCGACTCAAACGCTGCTTGGACTACTGAGGGAGCAAACGGACACGCTCCGGCGCCTTGTGGATGTTCTGCAGGAACGGAGGCAGGAGGACAGAGCCCCGCTGCAGTCCATCTCTAACCGCCCTCCCCCGCCACCAAGTCCCATACCCACCTCACCCAAAGTGCAAAGAAGGAGAGGCGGCAGAGTCCCTGCTAACTCTCACTCCACCCCTGCAGAGAGCTCTAGTAGCAGAAGGCTCTCATTTCCCAAAATTTGAAAAGTTCTTTCCTTCCCGCCTGACACAAGCCCACGTCCAAGTTTCACCTCCCAATGCCATGTGTAGTTGATAATAAAAAATTCGTTTCTGTTAACTACTGTTTCAATCATGTTCTTTTGGAGGAGGAGGGGAAAGGGGGTTGGAAATTGGACAGGACAGTCTCCTTTGGCAGGGTACATAGTCGGGGGCAGGCACAGCAGCAGGGCACATACACAGTGCAGTGATGCAGTGACTAGTTGCCCCGGTTAGTCTGGGAGGTTGTTTTGATGTAATGTTGGGGGGGGGGGGGTTGCTCTGTGACTTTGTGGCGGGGGAGGGCAGTTACAGATCTTAAGCGCCGGTCCTTAGACAGGATCACAGAGCCACACAGCATGGGATCTGTAACCGTCCTCCCCCTGCCACAAAGTCAAATAGACCTCCCATACACACAGTCCCGATCAGGAGGGGTGACAGGCTCCGTTGAAACAAGCATCCCACCGCAGCGGAGCCTGTCAATCCTTGAGTTTAGAAGCTGCATTCGCATCACAACACTAGACCCGCCCCGCACCACAGTCTGCGTCCCAGTTTTAAAAAATTCCCGCTAAAACAGTATTAAAGAAAACGGTGTGCTTTAACAAAGTAGAACTATTTTTATTTCGACACGTGTGTTGGAGGGGGGGTGAAGGGGGTATGTAACTGGATAGGATAGTCAACATTACCTGGGTAAAGAAACGGGGGCAGGTTTAGCTTCTCAGTACACAAACTATAAAATCACAGGTTACCCTGCTCACTCAGGAACTTTGCTTTCAAAGCCTCCCGGATGCACAGCGCTTCCCGCTGGTCTCTTCTAATCGCCCGGCTGTCTGGCTGTGAGTAATCACCAGCCAGGCTATTTTCCTCAACCTCCCACCCCGCCATAAAGGTCTCCCCCTTGCTCTCACAGAGATTGTGGAGCACACAGCAAGCTGCTATAACAATGGGGATATTGGTTTCGCTGAGATCACAGCGAGTCAGTAAGCTTCTCCATCTCCCCTTGAGACGGCCAAAAGCACACTCCACCACCATTCTGCACTTGCTCAGCCGGTAGTTGAAGAGTTCTTTTTCAGTGTCCAGGGCGCCAGTATAGGGCTTCATGAGCCAGGGCATTAGCGGGTAGGCTGGGTCCCCGAGGATGACTATAGGCATCTCCACATCCCCAACAGTTATTTTGTGGTCCGGGAAGTAAATACCTTGTTGCAGCCGTCTAAACAGACCAGAGTTCCTGAAAACACGAGCGTCATGAACCTTGCCCGGCCATCCCACGTAGATGTTGGTAAAACGTCCCCTGTGGTCCACCAGTGCTTGCAGCACCATGGAAAAGTATCCCTTTCGGTTAATGTACTGGGTGGCCTGGTGGTCCGGTGCCAGGATAGGGATGTGAGTTCCATCTATGGCCCCACCGCAGTTTGGGAATCCCATCGCTGCGAAGCCATCTATGATCGCCTCCACGTTTCCCAGGGTCACTACCTTTGGCAGCAGTACATCAACGATTGCCTTCGCTACTTGCATCACAACAACCCCCACGGTAGATTTGCCCACCCCAAACTGGTTCGCGACTGACCGGTAGCTGTCTGGCGTTGCAAGCTTCCACAGGGCTATGGCCACTCGCTTCTGTACACTCAGTGCAGCTCGCAACCGGGTGTCACTGCGCTTCAGGGCAGGGGACAGCAACTCACAAAGTTCCAGGAAAGTTCCCTTCCGCATGCGAAAGTTTCGCAGCCACTGGGATTCATCCCAGACCTGCAGCACTATGCGGTCCCACCACTCAGTGCTTGTCTCCCGTGCCCAGAATCGCCGTTCCACGGCATCAACATGACCCATTGCCACTGTGATGTCCTCGGCGCTGGGTCGCCTGCTTTCTGACAGGTCTGTGCTACTCTCAGACTTCAGGACATCACCGCGGTGCCGTAGCCTCCTTGCCTGACTTTTCTGCATCTGCCTCAGGGAAACCTTTATGATAAGCTGCGAGACGTTGAGAGCGGCCACAACTGCAGCGATGGTCGCAGCGGGCTCCATGCTCGGAGTACAGTGGCGTCCGCGCTGTCAATGACTGGAAAAGCGCGCGAACTGTTTTCCCGCCGGCGCTTTCAGGGAGGGAGGGCGGGAGTGATGGACGGATGACGACAGTTTCCCAAAAGCACCCTCGACTCATTTTGTTACCCAGAAGGCATTGCCGGCTACACCCAGAATTCCAATGGGCAGAGGGGACTGCGGGAACTGTGGGATAGCTGACCACAGTGCACCGCTTCGAATGTCGACGCTATCACCGTTAGTGTGGACGCACAAAGTCGAATTACTGTCCTTAGTGTGGACACACACGTTCGACTTTGCAATATCGATTACAAAAATTCGATGCAAGTAAAATCGAACTACTCTCGTAGTGTAGACAAGGCCTTAGTAAGAGGAGAATTAGGACTTAGTTTCTTCTCATCACCAGGGCCCACTCCAATAAAGTATTCAAGCAGGTGAGTAGTCCCATTGCTTAAAGTTAAGCACCTGCTTAAGAGCTTTGCTGGATGTAGTGAATTTCCCCTGGTACTTTAGAATAAATGGAAATCAGTGTGTTTTGATATCACACTAAATATTTTTTTATTGTATTCTCAGTGCAGGCCAGTTTCAGTATCTAAATTTTCTTGATTTTCATCATGGGATGTTCATCCTGTTCTCATGGAGGTTAACAATGGACAAACTCCCATTGACTTCAACAGAAGCAGGCCCCTACCTTTGTATATACAAAAGAAATAGACCACCACACAATAAATTAAATTCACTGATGAGGTAAATGGCCATGGCCATTACACACAGGACTGAAATAGAGTGTAGTAGGAATTGGATGTCAGTAATAGATTGACCAGAAAAGGAGGTATGCAGGTTGTACATGGATGCAGATTGCACCAGTGAGGCATTCAGTGGGTGGGCAAATCAAGTGCTTAGATGGTAAGGATGAAAACAACCAACAGAAGAAGATAATATGATAAAGCAGTTCCTGCCACTTTACTTTACACGCTTCTGATATCTACATCTGACCCTCCAGCAGTATAAATTAAGGCTGCACAGCTGGAGTGCAATGTGTCCATTTGGTCCAAGTTCAAACTAATAAGGCCTCAAGTTTCCCCATGTATAAAATAAATAACTACAGCCCTATGCAAAGTGTTTTGAGCCCCCCCTATGTAAAACACCCTGTTTAGGCTTCCTAAAAATATAATTTTCACAAAATAATCCCTGCATGTAATTCCATAGTCTAAAAAATTGAAAACCTGAAAAAACACTGTTCCCTCCTAGGATTTTTTTTTTTTTTTGCAGGCTAGTCCTGTATTTTGTCACCTGCCAAGATGAAGATTATCCCTTGGATTTTTAGATATCAAGAGATTAGCACTATAGAAACTAGCCAATGGAAGGAACATTCATGAGCCTCCCTCTGTAGTCATTAAACTAGCTTTCTGAATACATCAATTTACTAAACATGCAACTGTTTAAAAATAAATCAAGCCACCTCATTTCTGTTCTACCACATTAAATTCAAGACTACTTAATTAAAACTAATATTCAGTTTCAATGTGCCTGGTACAGAATGTGCTAAAGTACGAGAGTCACTTGCAGCAGGAAGTGTTGAAGGAACTGATAGGTTAAGATTACGTGTGCACTACACCAAACAAAATAGATACAGAAATGCAGCAGAGCTCTTTCAGATGAGTATCTGCTCAAAAAAAAAAAGCTCCAAATGGAAAGATACAAGGGAAAAAAACAGCAAAAACTAACCTATAACCAGGAATCCAGTTGATACAATGCCTGGGTTTGCAGACCACCTGAAAACAACAGCTCTAAGCTGTGTGATTGCTCCTGGCCATCTCAGTGTAGCATTAAGTCAGATGCTCAGTGAAAATCACTTAAAATGGTATCATTGTTAACTATTTCACTGCTGGCTAAAGCATGTAAAAAGGAAAGGGATGAGAGGAAAATTTACATGATCTACTCTGAGGCTATGTCTACACTGCAGCTTTTGTCAGCAAAACTTCTTTTGCTCAGGGGTGCGAATAAATCACCCCCCTGAGTGACATAAGTGACACTGACATAAGTGCTGGTGTGACAGGTCACCCTCCCCTCCGGGGTGCCATCCGATGAACTAGGGTACCACTGAGCCTGCCTACTACACCAGCCTGGGCTCCCATACGTTGGCCTGCTGAGCCAGGTCCTCAAGCCTCCTCCAGCACATACAGGTAGGGACACACCCAGCTGCAAAAAGACACAGACACTGAGATCAGCACTGCATGGAAAGGCTTCAGCTAAGGAATTGCCCAGCACACAAGTGCACATCCCCTCTGGAGTCCAAACCCAAAATTGCATCGTCTTGCACTGCACAGAAAACCGTACAACGTAAGCTCATTGAATTTGCTCCCTCCCTCAATGTGGAGGAAGATATGCACAGCTTCTCCCCCCCCCCCCCCCCCCCGCATTATGAATTCCACAAACTGGTTTTAAAGAAAACAAAAACAAATTTATTAACTACAAAAAATAGATTTTAAGTGACTGTTAGGGATAGCAAACCGATCAAAGCAGATTACCTAGCAAATGAAACAAACACGCAAGTTACGCTTAATATACTAAAGAAACTGGTTACAATTTCTCACCCTAAATGTTGCTTTAGGCAGATTGCAGAGGTTCTTGAAGGCAAGCTGCTCTTGCTTGCAGCTTAAAACTGCAGGTATTTCTTTCACAGGCCAGACACCTTCCCAGTCTGGGCTCAGCACTTCTCTCCTGCTCAGTCTATGTTTCCTAGATGTTTCCCGTAGTCATCCTGGGTGGGGATTCAGTGAAGAACGACCCCTCATTATGTCACTCCCCTGCCTTAAATAAGTTTTACATATGAGCGGAATCCTTTTTTTCCCCCAGGGTGGTTCCTCCCATTCTCAGTGGAAAAATACTGGTATTCTATCATGGAGTCCAGTAACAGGTGGCATGATCACATGACCCTGCAGTGTCAAAGCAGCGATGAGTCGAAAGCCATTTGCAGCATCCCAGGAAGGTGGGAGATTAGCATCTTCAAAGAGCTATTGTTCTTCCTAATGGTCTATTGACTTGTTTCCGGCTACCCAGCCAGGATTGCATTTTGTCTGGTGGGCATTCCCCAGGTGCAAATACTTTTGTGGTACAGATGTATAGTCAATATTCTTAACTTTAGATACATGCATACAAATAGGATAATCATATTCAGCAAACCATAACTTTTCCAATGATCTCACATGCCTTATTTTGCATAAAACCCATCTTAGTTATGCCATATTCATATAATAACAATATCTCCATGAAGAATATGGAATGTAGCATCCCAGCTGGTGTGGACAGCACTATGTCGGCAGGAGAGCTTCTCCTAGCGACATAGCTTCTGCCGTTCATGGGGGCTGAAGTAGTTAAACTGATGGGAGAGCTTACTCCCATTGGATTAGAGTGGGTCCCTTGGAGAGTTTACAGTGCAGCTGTAAACTCTCTAGTGTAGCCATGCCCTGAATAATATCTTATTATGGCATCAGGAGTGGGTGACACCGCTTACATATTTTCTCCAATCAAGGATGAACCAAATCCAAGGAGCTTAGTAGGCATCAAGGAATTTATAACAGCAAAGAATAGGGCTCATCATTTCCTGAATAACCTCCTTCCAGAGGCAGATGATCCAGAATGAAGAGATGGCTGTGGCTGCCAATAAATACAGATACCAAACATTCAACAATGCAAACCTCCTGTGCTCTCTCCAACTCTGTACAACAGAGAAGTCCCAGTTCTGGGTCAGAAATTGCAATGCCTTACTAATGCCAACAACCCTTATTCATGTGAGTAGTTGTATTATACATTTCAGTGGAGCTATTCCTGAGAAGATGTGATTTACCTCACATGCGTGAAACTTTTCAGGATCAGGCCCTTCATGTTGCAAAATAAAGGCTTCAGCTATTCAAATCTGACTGAGATTTAGGCATCATGGGGGGCATGGGGAGGAGAGGGAAAGACGACAGGTATTATACTAGAGAAAATGAAGTATGCCTTAGATCCGCCATATCTTTTGGCCCAGAACAACCTCAAACCAAGATCTATTGACACAGTGCAGCCAAGAGGATATGAGCACCATCACCACCAGGAGGCGTTGGAGATGGATTGGCCATGTGCTTCGGATGGAAACTGATTCCATCACCAGAGCAGCAATAAGATGGACACCTGAAGGCAAGTGAAAACGAGGCCGCCCGAAAACAACATGGTGAATTGCTGTGGAAGCCGAGTTGAAAAACCTGGGGCACAGCTGGGGAAACCATTGAAAGACCTGCCAGAAACAGACAGGAGTGGAGGAGCTTCGTTGCTGCCCTAAAAGCCAGAGGCGTAATAGGAACATCATGATGATGACGATGAGGACGACGACTACTTGTTTTTTTAAAAAGATCCCACAATTCATTGCCATTTTCCCTCGTGCTTTTCTTTTCCTCTCCAATACACAGGAAGGAGACATCTCTAGAGCAGCCTAAAATCCAACACTAAACACACAGTGCAGGCTTTAGGCAATTATTGATTTTGCTATTCAAGTAGAAAAAGAGTAGTTACCATAGCAACTCTGATACCACATGGTATGTACAATATCACTGGATCTAAAATAACCGCCCCCCCCTTTTAAAGGCATAGACATTCATTCTTAAACTGCTGGCCCATGAAGAGGATTTTACTTTGGCTTTGTATGGGCGTAGGTGACCAGACAAGAGACAAGGCATGGGAGAATCAGGGTCCTTGTTTGTGGCTGCTTCAAAATACATTACTTTCCTGATATTACTTTTTCGTATAAGGAAATGTTATAGTTGCCTCAGAAATGTTATGCTGCAGTCAGCATAATAGCAGTGGAAAGGAGAGAACAGCCCACAAGATGCTATCCCTGACTCACACTGTGAAGAAGCTGGAGAACCCTTGATAAAGAGATTCTGTGCTTTACCCGCTACGGGATCCACTCGAAACTACACATGCATCATTCCCAAGAATGGGTGAGGAAGGGGACTCTCCATTGTCCTCAGTTTTACTGTCTTGCCGAGGTTCTTCTCTTTGTGACTGAAGAACTTAGACTTCTAAACTATTTGTCCACTGCAGGGTACACTCCCTGATGACTTCAATTAGAGTAACCAGAATTCTGCTATGGAGAAGCCTCTGGTTTACCAAAACTTTGCGTGTATGTATATATATATATATATACACACACACACACACACACACACACACACACGCACACCCCAAGTTAAAACTGGTACAAGTGAGAGATGAATCAGGCTCGACGTTTATTGCATTTCTCCCTGACATTTTGTAAGCTTTATAAGAATGAGGGAAACAACATATGGATTTTTGTAAAAAATGACATCACATTACAAAAATATCCCCCTCGCCCCAAAATAAAGTACACTGCCTGTTTATTGTACTTAAATTGTACCTTAACAGCATGGGCCAAATCCTCAGTGTAAATCAGTGTAGCTACTCTTACTTCAATCAATCTTTGCTGGCTACACCAGCTGAGGGTCTGGCCCCATCTCTCAGAGAATGCCAGGAAAAGGAAATTGCTTACAAAAACGTGAGACGGTACATCAGCATTTTGTGACATGTAGGGTACCTCTCAATAAAATCAAAGGCATTTCACATTCTGGTTTGCATACTGAGGCATTCCACAGTCCATGTCGTAGCAGACAAGCCAGTATGTGATATGGCTTTATCTCCACTCAGAGGCCTGCCACACAGTAAAATATGCTGCAGGCCTAACTGAAAAATGTTGTAATACATACTGATAAGTAGTATCACTGAGCTACAGTCTATGCAGTTTATGACTGTAACTGTCACATGGCCAATAGGAGAAAATGTTACGGACGTTTATTATATTTTCATACTCAAATAATGCTAAACCAGTCTGGCTGAAATGTACAATATTTGGGCAGATAATAAAGATGGAAAATTGCACTCCAAAAAAAGTTATTCATTTAACAAAGTTAAAAACTGAAAAATTGTTGGAGATGTGGGGGTTAGAAATGGAAGTTGCAATTCAACCTTATAGGTAGCTTGCTCTGCCACAATAATATTAGTCAGAAAAAGAAGACAAGAGTGTGCGCGCACATGCACGCACACACACTACGAACTAGATTCTTCTGACTGAACCCAACTCCACTTGTAGAGTCATACAGACTACCTGTATGTCTTACTCCTCTAAGGGGCTTGGAGCTCTGAGCTAGCCAGACCCCTACAAAGTGAGTTGGGCTAGCCAGAGCAATTAGGGCCAGGCCAGTCAGGTAACATGTTTATTCAGTGCAACTACTCTGTGAGAGCTTTCACTAGGAAGACACTTATGGAATCCTGGCTGGATTTTTAAGTTGCCCTGTCCCTCCAGGTTGAATCCCCTCTAATGGAGCCATAGATTTGTTACACACCTGGCACACAGTTGTTGCTCATTTGGACACTTCTGGCTCTGTGTTTGGAAACATGAGCAAGATCAGAGACTATAGAAGAAGTTGGCTTTAAGGATGGCTTTGGAGATGGAGAGGGAAAACACATCAGGCAAGAGATAAGGAGTTGTTCTAAGTATGAGGAGTGGCATGAAAGAAGACATGAGGGCAAGCACGGGGAAAGGAAATGAAGGGGCATCTTGAGACAGGGTTGGATGAAATGAAAGCAGAGAATTAGGCTGGGGCCAGGTCATATGGGGCCTTGAATTGGAGGAGCTGGATGTGTTAAAAAGCAGAAAGGCAATGAAGGAATTTGAGGAGAGGAGTGAAATGCTTGCAGCAGCAGAAGTGGGCGTAGATACGTTTTGAATAGAATGAAATGAGACGAGGAAAGAAGCAAGGATGCCCGAGAGGTTATCGCAGCCAAGGTGAGAGACTGCCAAGAAGTGGACAAGGATTTTATAGCAGTGATAATGGGGAGGAAAGGGTAGATTTTGGTGACATTAAAGAGGAAGATGCAATGGCATTTAGTAAGATCCTAGTTATGAAGGTGAAGGAGTAAAAAATAACAGCAAGCATTGTAAGCCTAGGTGACTGGGAGGATAATGAAGTGACAGACAAGGGGAGGAATGGAGAGGGATTATAAGGTAAGATGCAAAGTTCAAATGTTGACATCCTGTGCCAAATCCATCCACGAAGCCAAAGGAGTTACAACAGGAATAGGTTTAGCCTATTGGGTTTGAAATAGTGTGAGACTGTCTAGGAGAGGATAGCAGAGTGAGCTGGAGATACAAGGAAAGACATGGGAAGTCAGGTGTAGAGAGAGAATCATCACAGAGGTGGTAGTTGAAACATAACATAGTAGTATAGATACTAGGGCAATGGATGCTCTACAAGTACTTAAGATGGACAGATATTATAAATGAATATACTGTTCAATATCTCCTAGTTATACTCATGTTGATCAACTGCTTGAAGCCTGAAGTTTCAAAGATCCATTACAGAATGCTAATCTCAGTTAGTATGCAGATGTTATGTTCAGTAAATAAATGGTTATTAAGCCTATGTTAATGGAAACATGCAGATGAGAGAGAGAGAAAATACATGAAGAGAGATGGACAGAGATACAAATTAAAAATTTTACCATATTTAGTAGACACACACTGATCTGCCAAGGTACAGCTGAAAGATATAGGTCTCTCTCTCTCTCTTTTTAATAGCGATTTCTGTTTTCTAATAAAGTTCAAAATTGACTTCTATATGCTCTAAGGGGATATTTTTTTCCAACAAAGATATACTTTCCCCAATAATTTTATGCTCATTTTCAGCCCACAGGCTGTTGAACAAATATATAGATGTGTCTTCATAATTCACTTGGCTGGCAAAGTTGAAAATTTCTGGGAGCCAGTAAATATTTTCTGTAGAATAGTCTCCTCCTTTCTGGAGTTTTTCAATCCGGTTTTTTTAGCTGATTATTTTTCGGGGATGGAGAGGGTGTTGTTTCCAGGGATGTGTGTGGTTGTCTTGTTTTATTTTATTTTGTTGCTAAAAGTAGGACAATAGGAAATGTTTTTTAGAACAATGGGGAAACTTGTTAGCTGCCTAATATATGCAGTTATAATGTGTGTGTTTTAAACTATTCTCTGATGCTATTTTGGCTTTGCTATACTGTTTGGGCCCAATTCTACAAATCCTTACTCATTCAAACAGTGCTTATTCACACAATTAGTCTCATTGACTTCATTGGCACTAGTAATGTGAGGAAAGCTTTTTGGAATTGTGCCCCACATACAGGAAACCAGTGGCTGCTATAAGACACTACTTGTGTCTCAGATTCTAAGCTCTAGTCACAATTCTCTGGTGGAGAAAACTGGTTTGAAATCCATATCTTTGATTTCTGTTCATGAACACAGGTGCCTCTGAAGCTGTACTGGCACTATTCAAAATAAAACATCAATGACAGTCTATTTTTTTAATAGCACAATCTATTTATCCGATATCAATTGCCTACAACAATGAAAATTTCCGGTTCTTATTACTTTCTGCTTCCCCTCCCACAAATGACCTCTCAATTTCCGTTGATTTCAATGGGACCTGAAGATTGCACAGCACTCACAGGATCAGGCCCCAGAATTGTTTCAAGAGAAATAATTTTCTGTCTCCTCCTCAAATCGAGATAATCAAACTTTGTAGATCCAGAAGCTGATGCTGACAGAGCACCAAGAAGCAACTGAAAAATTCTTTAGGAATAAATGTGAGCAGCAAGGTGCTCAGTGCAAAAGAGCGACTTTATTATCTCAATCAGAACCCAGCCTGCTGTTGGCTAGTATCATGGAAACAGAGCTGTGTCGGATAGATATCTATTTACTAGACTGCTGTCATAAAATTGATGCAGGTGACTGTGTAGGGAGAATATAAACCTTCTCTCTGGGAATCTGATCACTGTATTGTTTATGGCAGGAAAGCTGTAGCAAAGAATTTTTATTTTTGACTTCACTGATCAATAAAGACCAGGTGCAATAAACATGGTACCCTGGGCATACCATACAATGCCATAACAGCTATGGAAAATCTTTTCGTTCAGAGTGCCCAAGGTCTTAGTCAGGCTTCCATAGTGCAGAATCCAGACAGATATTATTCATTTATCTATTCACACTCCAGAATAACCTCCCCCTGGAGGCGGAGGGAGAGGAGAGTAACTAGAGTCTGTTGGTCTTTGTTGTAAAAATGGAAGACAACGAAGGAAGAATCATGTCCCGTCTGTAATGTACCAACATATAAATTAGTCACTACAGACCAAGGCTCTTTAAGATATGTGCACTACAACCTTTTAATTGAACTAATTTGTGAGCTTGTTTCATGGTCCAATGTGTCAATTAGTCATAAGTTAAAGGGTTTGTTCTTTACAAGTCAGGAAAAACTCAGCTCCCACCTCTCGGCTTTGGGCGCTAGGCACAAATGGCAGGAAAGGAAATATTTTCTCTCTACTTGTTAGTGCATAATATTCCTTTCACATGTTGATGTCACTGAAGCAGACTTCACCCAATTCCTCAGCCTGCAGGCAAAACAATAACCTGTGTGCCTCTTGTAGTAAGTCAGAGAGTTAGAGTAAGGATGTGGGGTGCAGAAAGTTAAAATGCAAAATTCTAAGCTAGCCAGGAGGTGATGGTTTTCAAACTCTAGGGCATGCCCTAAAACCTCTGTGCTAAATGGAGGCAGAAATCTGTTGATCATTACATTCAAGGGACCCTAGAGAATTACTTTTTCTGCTTTTATATAACAGTTTACATTTCGCTTGTTAACTCTAAATGCTTTACAGTGTTAAATACAAGCCAGTAGATGAGAGACCTCAGAAATCACTGAAAATAGAGGTGTCATAATGACTAACACCCTAATGCAGAGGGCCTGTGGGGAAATTAAAAGGCACAACTGAAGTGGAAGAGGGCATGATTTCAAAGCGGGGTCTGGGCTCCCCTGCAATGGCCCAGACACTGTATTGCCTATATTACTCCTTTGTTAGAGGGGTAGGCCATCCATTCCTCTAACAAACAGACAGTGCCCCGGCTCCCACAGCACGGAGACCCAGGGGCCCGAGTGGGCTGGGCAGCTCCCACCATCTTCAGATCCACCAGGTCCTGGCAGGAGGTTTTGGTTTTCAAACTCTGGGGCATGCCCTAAAACCTCTGTGCTTAATGGAAGGCAGAAATCGGGGGGGGGGGGGGGGGGAGAGAGCATGTGACCCTGGGTGTTCCCCCACGAGCCACCCCTTTTTTCCCCACCCAGTGGTTTGAGCATTGGCCTGCTAAACCCAGAGTTGTGAGTTCAATCCTTGAGGGGGCCACTTAGGGATCTGGGGCAAAATCAGTACTTGGCAGGGGGCTGGACTCAATGACCTTTCAAGGTCCCTTCCAGTTCTAGGAGATAGATACTCCACTTGCCCTGTCTGTAAGGAGAGGAGCAGTCATGAAGCAGAAAGTGACATGCTCACATTCCATCTAAATTACATTAAAACAATGTAATATCGGCTGTTAAGAGGGCGATCCTGTTCTAATAGTACCCACTAGATAAAGAATGAGATCTTAAGATGTTTGAAGAAAATTTTGATAGCATTCTGTCTGCCAAGGACAACAGTTGTGGTTGTGAAATCTACTTTATTGTTTTGTCTTTATGGTCCCCACTTCTCTATTGTTTATCTGTATGGTCTCTGTCTGGTTCTTTGGTTGTTTCTGTCTGTGACATAACTAATGTTGCAAGATTTAAACCAACTAAGGTGGTGGGGTCTGATTGGATAAAGAATTATTTCGCAATATGCTAAGATTGGTCAAAGAATTATATTGTAATATTTTAGTAAAATTATTGGTTAAGGGATAGCTAAGCAGGACTCAAGTTTCATGATATAAACTGAGGTCCAAGAAAGAGACCAGCTGGGAAAGGAAGGAGAAGGAGAACTCGCCTCCAAGACACAGCCCAAGATCAGAGCTGCTAGAATCGTATGCATGACCATGACATGCAGCAAATAGAACCCAGATGAGACCAACCTTGCCTGGCCAACAGAGAAAGTATCTGCATGATCAGAATTGGTGAGCATAGGATTGTAAACTTAGGCTGGGTCTACACTACCCGCCTGAATCGGCGGGTAGAAATCGACCTCTCGGGGATCGATTTATCGCATCCCGTCGGGACGCAACAATCGATCCCCGAATCGACGCTCTTACTCCACCAGCGGAGGTGGGAGTAAGCGCCGTCGACAGGAAGCCGCAGAGGTTGATTTTGCCGCCGTCCCTACAGCGGGGTAAGTCGGCTGCGATACGTCGAATTCAGCTACGCTATTCGCGTAGCTGAATTTGCGTATCTTAAATCGACCCCCCCCTGTAGTGTAGATGTAGCCTTCGTGTGTGTATTCTCCTTGGGGATTGTTAATAAATAGAGGTTAAGAATATTACTGTATAAGGCTCTTTCACTGGTAAAAGGTCCTGCAAATCCACAGAAGAGTACACCCTGGGAACTGTGTGCGAGTGGGTGCCCTAGAGTGTGCGGGTAACAAATTTGGTGGGGAATGCAGGCAACCTAGGGTCATTTAAACCAAATTGATCTAGCCTGACAAAATAATAGCAGCAGAATACTGGTGCCATTTTGTCAAAAAGGTTACTGCCTGCTTGGCAAAATGTCCACCCTGAAACAACATGTGGAAAAGAAAACAAAAGGAAAGGGACCAGGATGAGTAGGGGTTAGCTGAAGAACTCACCGTCCTTGCTAAATGGATAGTAGGACAAGGTCCATGCCCACGAGGCAAGATTCTTTCCAGGGGAGGGATTCCCTTGAGTCTGCTTGTCAGAGATGTGAAGCATTCTGTAAGTACGTGAAGCCAAAACCAAAGAAAAAGGACTGTAAAAGCAGCAGCTGCATGGGCATTATGGAAAGCTGTCACTAATCTCTCCAGCCCAGTAGCACCCCAGGAGAGGCAATTGTAGGATTACAAATTGGAGTTGGAAATAGTTAAGGATAATTTGGCTCAGTATAAGGCATCTCAGTGTGCCAGTGGAGCTTCAGCATTACAGAATGCAACAGCTTTACAGGCGAAAAAAAGAGTGTGAGAACTGAACCTAGAAAACCTGATTGGGGGAAGTAGCCACATTGCAAATGAAGCTGGGGCATGCTAAGGCAGCTGCCAGAATAGATTTACATGAAAATAAGGATCCGGCCCAGACAAACAGCAACAATACAGTCTACAGGCAGCAAACAGAGAAACTAGAAAACATGTTGGGAATCCAGAGGGGCATAGTAGCAGGAGTAAGAGGAGGAGTAAATGTGGGCACCAGGGATACAGATACCTGGGACAATATTTGGAAGGGGGATAGTTGGATCGATCCCAAACAGAGAGCTCTTGGAGGTCATGCCCCACCAATGCTTTTCCTGAAGGGCCCTATGCCCCTGTAAAAAGGGAATTGCAGGATTTGAAATTAAAGGCGCAACAATTCAATCCTGTGGCTCCAGTTACAATTAGGGGGGTAACAAAAACAGAACCTGACCTAAATAATGCACCACAAGAAAGAGAAACAAGACAAAGTATTACAGAGATTTCCAATTTTACCCAAGAGCAGGTATGAGCAACTGCTCAGTTATTGGGACCCCTAGATAGGGATGTGGGTCTGGACTGGATGGTGAAGGTGTTGGTGCAATCCGAGTGGAGGCTGGCAGACTGAGGTTTTAGCCCAATCATGTATTAATGCTTCAGACTGGGCCCTGAAGAGCAGTTAGGTGTGAACGGTGTTCTTGCTAGAGGATGAGAAGTAATTAAGGCAGTGATGTCGGCCCAACAATTGGGGAAGTTTTTTTATGTAGCAGAACAGGGCGGGCCCCTGTGAGCCCCTGGAGTTTTATCTTATTAAACAGGAGGTACTGGCCATGGCTGCTGGGGTGCTGCCAACAGTATTTGGGAACCCCACCTTCCCCGATTTTAATACATTAGCTTCTAAGACTGCATTGTTAGACGGTTTGAATTCAAAAAGGAAGGTGATTTCAGGATCCATAGATCCAGCTAGGAGGGACCGCGAGTTAAAACAGGACATTTTTTGAGTGATTAGTTTTTTGAGACACACAGGGATGAGCAGGGAAAGGAAATAAGGATAGAAGAATGGAACCTGTCCAGGGCCCCCGGCCAAAAAGGGCCCGATGCATTCTGGCACATTACAAGAAGAAGACGGGGAGTGCAATGGGCAGCAGAGGAGCAAAAGGAAGAAATGGATATGAGTATCAGATGCAGAAGAGAGGATATATGGCTGAAAATGGAAAAGGTACATTGAGAATGGAGGCATGGAGGAAACTCATGATGGGAGGAGAACTAAAAGAGAAATGGGATGGGAAGCCCACAGGTGAGTCACTGTAGAGGGTTGTCCAGTTAGAGAAGCAAGAGGAATTGACTGACGGGGCTCCTGTAACTCCTATAATAGGCCCCGAACTGTTGGCATCACCCTGATAGGGGTGCCCGCTTCCCCAGACTCCCATTGAGGTAGTGGCCCAACTTCAGTATGACAAATAGGAGAGTCCCATTCTAGGGGCAATAATGGGGAGATTGAGAAAAAACAAACATGCCCCGCTATGTTAATTGACACTGGTGTATCAGTATGTGTGCTTGGAGAGGAGGAGGTTACTCACCCTGTGCAGTAACTGACGTTCTCCGAGAGATGTCCCTGTGGGTGCTCCACTCCAGGTGTTGGTACATCCCTGCGCCTTTGCTCTGAGATTTTTGTAGCAGTACTCGTATCGGCCACGCATGCGCAGAGGCTGCCCCCCCGCTGTGAGTCTAGGATAATAGTGTGCATGCGTGGCCAGTCTCCTCAGTTCCTTCTCTACAATGGAGGCTACCCCAACTCCAAAGTAGAGGGGAGGAGCGTGGGTAGTGGAGCACTCACAGGGACACCCATCTCGAAGAACATCAGTTACTGCACAGGGTGAGTAACCTCCTCTTCGAGAGAGAAATGTTCCTGTGGGTGCTCCACTCCAGGTGACTTAAAAGCAGTGTGTCTCAAGGAGGTAGGGACTTCGGATCTGATAGGAATGCCATAGATAGTACAACCCTGCCCAAATGTATATCAGAGAGAGGGCCTTGAGTAAGGGCATAGTGTTTAACAAATGTGTGTTCACAGGACCACGTGGCTGCTTTACAGATATCAGCCAGGGGAACTTTGCCTAAGAATGCTACAGAGGCAGCCAGAGATCTAGTGGAGTGCATTCTGATGCCGTCTGGAGGTCGTAACCTTCTTCATCTGATAGCACAGCCGGATGCACTGAGAAATCCAGTTTGAAAGTCTCTGGGTAGAAATAGGAGTACCTTTGGAACGCTCCGCGATGGAGACAAAAAGTCTAGAAGAGTTTCTAAAAGGTTTGGTTCTATCCAAATAGAAGAACAAGGCCCTGCGTACATCTAATGTATGCATTGTGGCTTCGAACGAGTTCGCATGTGGTTTCAGAAAAAAGGTTGGTAGGTGTATCGGCTCATTAATGTGGAATGACGAATGCACCTTTGGAAGAAATTTGGGGTGTAATCTGAGGGTAGCCTTGTCTTTGAAAAATAGCGTATATGGTGGGTCTGCCATAAGAGCTGCTATTTCTCCTGCCCGTCTGGCGGAGGTAATTGCCACTAAAAATGCTGTTTTCATCGAAAGGTGTAAAAGGGAGCACGTGGCTAGGGGTTCAAATGGTTGTTGAGTTAGGCAAGATAGTACTAAATGAAGGTCCCACGGGGTGGTAGGTGGTTTAATGTCTGGGTATAGGGCTTGGAGTCCCTGGAGGAAACGCTTGGTGATTGGATGAGCAAAAACAGAAGCATCATCAATTTTGTCATGAAAAGTTGTAATAGCAGCTAAATGGACTCTGATGGAGCTGAAAGAAAGGCCGGATCGCTTAAGGTCCAATAGATAGTCAAGTATGAACAAGAGAGATACCGATGTGGGACAAAGTTGTTTAGCTGAACACCAATGTGTGAATTGTTTCCACTTTCGTAGATAGGTGGTGCGAGTAGATTGTGTTCTGCTATGTAGGAGCACTCTTTGAACTTGTTCAAAGCAATCTAGTTCGCTTTGGGAGAACCATGTAGGAACCAGGCTTTGAGGTGAAGCATGGACATGTTGGGGTGGAGAAATCAGCCGTGTTGTTGTGATAGGAGGTTCGGGATGAGAGGCAACGAGATTGGTGGTCGAATCGACATTCTGGTGAGGAACAGAAACCACGGTTGTCTGGGCCACAACGGGGCAATTAGGATCACCTTGGCACGGTCTGTTCGTATTTTTTATCAGGACCCTGTTGAGAACCGGTATCTATACCCCGGGGCTTCTATACCAACATTGCCTTCATAAGAATTACCCCAGGGGTATAGCTTGTTCACAAAGGACAGGCAGAGAAAAAGGAGGTCTTCCATTATACATCAAGTATATATGCTCTTGATCTGGAGTCCACGGGGAGGTGAGATGAAGACCAGTTGAAAGTCTGTGGGTGAAGAAAAAAAGAGGAAAACACACCTGGGGAGATGTCATGATAGGGATCTAATATAGACCACTAAATCAGAAGGGGGAGGTGAATGAGGCATTTTTAGAACCAACCAATATCCAAAAAAATACAAGATCTGATAGTAACTGGGGACTTTAACTACCCATATCTCTATTTGAAAAATAACATTGCAAAACACATTGTCCAGTAAGTTCTAGAAATGTATTGGGGACAATTTTTTTGTTTTGGAAAGTGGAGGAAGTAACCAAGGGGGTCAGCCAGGCATATAATGACAAAATCAGAATGGCTAAAGCACAGACACAAGTTATGCCTAGCAAGATGCATGAAAGGCAATAAGAAGAGGTTCTTTAAATGCTTTAAGATCAAGAGAAAGACAAAGGAAAGTGTAGATCCTCTAAACAGCCAGAAAGGAGACCTAATAACTGATGACATTGATAAGGCTGAGGTTTGCAATGCCTATTTTGCTTCAGTCTTCACTAAAAAGGTAAATGGCTTCCAGATAGTTAATTAATATGAACAACAAAGAGGCAGGGATGCAGGCCAAAATAGATGAAAAAATAGGTGAAAGAGTAGTTAGATAAGTTAGATGTATTCAAATTGACAGGGCCTGATGAAAAGCACCCTAGGGTAGTTAAGGAACTTGCTGAAACAATTTTGGAACCATTAAGCAATTATCTTTGAGAACTCATGGAGACCGGGTGAGGTCTCAGAGGACTGGAGAAGAGCAAACATAGTGCCTATCTTTAGAAAGCAGAACAAAGATGACCCAGGGAATTATACACCTGTCAGCCTAAGTTCGATACCAGGAAAGATATTGGAACATGTTATTAAACAATCAATTTGTAAGCACCTAGAGGATAATGGAATTATAAGTAATAGCCAAAATAGATTAGTCAAGAACAAGTCATGCCAAACCAACCTAATTTCTTTTCTTTGCTTAGTCAATGAGTGCAGAAGAAGCACACAATATAGCTTGAATTTAGTAAGGCTTTTGATATAGTCCCATGGCATTCTCATAAGCACACTAGGGAAATGTGGTCTTGACGAAATTACTATAATGTTAGTGCACAACAGCTTGAAAGACCATATTCAAAGAGTAGTTATCAATGGTTCACTGTCAAACTAAAAGGACATATCTAGTGTGGTCCCACAGGGGTCAGTCCTGGGTCTGATACCATTCAATACCTGGGTCTGGTACCATTGTCATTAATGGACTTGTATGCTGGAGTGGAGCGTATGCTTATAAAATTTATGGATGACACCAACCTTGGAGGCATTGTTATCCTTTGGATGCCAGGACACCTTGACAAATTGGTGTCTCCTTACCTAGGGAGGGAGGCTAATGGACTTGTGAAGTGCTGGCCCCAAACTATTGTCTAAAAGTACCGTGCAACTGTTGTATGACAGAGGATGAACTGTTTGAACTGGCCTGATGAGTAAAGATAGAGGCATCTAATTTTACCCCTCAAGGAAATGAAGAGGCTGATTCTCTGATACTGCTACATTATAATTATACAGGAAAATGTATTCTAAGAGAAAAGCCAACTGGGCACATAGACTTAAATATTGCATTTCTGTTCATATGTAGTGGTACAGCCCAGGAGAACTTTATGGTAGTGAGAGCCCAATGGAAAAATAAATCTCAACCATATGTACTGGTTTTTGTTTGTTTGTTTTAAAGCACCAGTCTAATTCCTTGTCATCTGTAAACTGGAATAGTTTACAAAGTAAACATTTTTATGTCTGCAAAGAGAATTTTGAGCCTGTCCTACACAATTTGGTTTCCTAGGGAAGATGATATGTTCGTTGCCCTAGGAGCTTATACTTTTAGTTTGCCATTCAGAGGTATTTCACTATGATTAAAAAGAGGCCTTATAATGCAAATAAAAATACAGGTTCTTCCTTCTTATTGGTACATGTTGGCTTATTTCATTTCCTTGAGAACCTTACCAGTCCTATATTGTGCTGAGTTTATGCAATGCTAACAGAGCCAACCAGTTTCTGTTTGGTGGAAAGCATTAGATGAGATGCCCA
This sequence comes from Chrysemys picta bellii, assembly GCF_011386835.1. Classification (NCBI taxonomy): domain Eukaryota; kingdom Metazoa; phylum Chordata; order Testudines; family Emydidae; genus Chrysemys; species Chrysemys picta. The sequence continues at coordinate 86,881,185 of NC_088792.1, forward strand.
TTTAGTCTTTTAGCCATCTGATGACAGCTCATGTCTATCTGCTTCTCAAGCAGTATACCCCAAAGCAGTCTATCTTTGGAGGACAGCAAAGAGGCAGAAGACCATCAGGTAATTCTTTGTGCCTTGTGCACAGTACAGTTGCACACTGCTGAAACAAGATCATTTATCCATAAGTTCAAACCACCCCTCCCTGAACCACAGGAACTGAATATGAAGGCCAAGAAGAACCTGCTGTTGCTCATATGCTCCTCTTTTTGTTGTCAAATTCAGTGAAACTTAGTATTCAACTCATAGGTTGGGGTTGACTGAGAGTTAAGCATCCTAGCCCAACCTGTATTACCAAATGAAAGGCTGGAAAATGTATCATTCTTCAGAAGATCAGAGCTGTAACTAGATATTTTAGCACCCGGGGCGAGCAATCATATTTGCACCCTCTAGAGGCAATGTTTGGGGGGGCACATGTGCTCCCCCAAGCTTTCTGCCTTCCATTAAGCACAGAGGTTTTAGAGCTCATCCCACATTTGAAAACGGTCGCCTCCTACTAGGAGCCAGCGATAAAAGCTGGTGGGAGCTGCCCAGGCGCCTGGCTCTCCGTGCTGTCGGGCTGCCTGTCAGCTCTCCCTGTCCTGCTCCCCGAGCCTTGCCCCCTTGCATGGCCGGACATGCCCCAGGCAGGGCTGGCTGCATAGTTCCCAGCTGCGACCCGGATGGGCTCTTGCCTCTCCCCTGAAGGATCCCAGATCCCGCTGGCAATGCCCACCGCAAGCCAGGCCCTGGCCACAGAGCCCAACTGCCATGAGATGCTCCCTGAGGAATTTGTTGCCACTACAGAGCATCACCAGCTGGTGCCAGGTTCCTGCAGGGAAGAGGCAAGAGTGTGCCGGGGCACATCTCAGGGCTATGCCTGCCACCCGCCCAGCCCGGGAAGCACCTGTCCGTGCTGAAGTGACCTGGTTCAAGGAGCAGGACATGGAGGGCTGCCAGACAGATAGCTCCCACAGCATGGAGAGACAGGGGACTGAGTGGGCCGGGTTGCTCCTATCAGCTTCAGATTCACCAGCTCTTGGCAGGAGGCGATGGTTTCAAACTGTGGGGCATGCCCTAAGCCTCTGTGCTGAATGGAAGGCAGAAATCGGGGTAGGGGCATGTGACCCCATGTGTCCCCGTCCCCCCCGACACTCCTTTTCTCTTTCCCCAGCAGCTGTCCCTCTTGCCCTGCCCTGATTACAGCCCAGAAAAAGAGAATTAAGGCCAAATTTTTTAGAAATGTCCACTAATTTTGTTTGGTTTTGGCCTCTGTGACACCTCCCAGAGGTACCCACGGTTGTGAGGCACCTTGCTACCACTACACGCAGTGTGCGATGATCTTATCTGTTCCTACCACAGGTCAGCCCCCTGACGCTCCCAGCCACAGGCAACGCGACCGTTCCCCCTACCAGCCCAGTTGAGCTCCACTCTCACTCCTGCAAGCTAGCGATAGACACACTCCAACCCCCAAGGCCTCCGAGTATCCCCTGCGGTGTCCAGTCCCCTAACAACTGGACACTCACAGAATTACCAGACCCGCTGTTCCCAAAGGAACAGTTTACCACAGCTTACTAATTACACCTTAGAACACAGCACGGCTGAACACACAGCCCTTCCATTGCTTTACAGAGAAGGCAAATATAAGTTCATTTAAGAAAGAACAGAGATAGAGACGATAGCAAACAGAAATATTGGTACTAAGGAGTTACATATAAAATACAATCGTAACACACATCCTAGAGACTAAACTTCATGAACAAGATGCCGTCTTGTGTAATAACATCCTGCATACCCAAAAGTCCTTCTCATGGTGTTCTTCAACCATGATAGCTGTCAATCTCCTTTCCTGAGACCAAGCCCATTGGCAGGCTGTCTCCCTAGATAAAGGAGGCCAGTGCCTCTGTCTATACCTCTAGATAGATTAGACCAACCCTTTGTTCTTTACTTGTCAGCAGGTCCTCTGCTATTTACCTCTCCCTCTTCTTCTCTTGAAGTCCCCGCAATCTCTTCATTAGCATTTGACTCAGTATGCAAATAGACTCCCATTGGGGAACACAATGGTCACCTAGGGCAGGGGTTCTCAAACTGAGGGTCATGATACCTCAGGGGGTCACGAGGTTCTTATGTGGGGGTCACAAGCTGTCAGCCTCCAGCCCCAAACCCCACTTCACCTCCAGCATTTAAAAAATATTTAACACCGTTATAAAAGTGTTTTTAATTTATAAGTGGGATTGAACTCAGAGGCTTGCTGTGTGAAAGGGATCATCAATACAAAAGTCTGAGAACCACTCACCTAGGGAGAGAAGTGTCTTCAACCTCCTGTGTGTTGGAACCTGCCTTAAGGCATGCTACCTTGGGTGACGACCTGCCTTTAATTACAAAGCCCTGAGAACATAATTTAATATATATTAGGGCTGTCGATTAATTGCAGTTAACTCATGTGATTAACTCAAAAAAATTAATGATTTAAAAAATTAATTGCAATTAATCGCAGTTTTAATCGCACTGTTAAACAATAGAATACCAATTGAAATTTATTAAATATTTTGGATATTTTTCTACATTTTCATATATATTGTATTCTGTGTTGTAATTGAAATCAAAGTGTATTTTTTATTACAAATATTTGCACTGTAAAAATGATAAACTGAAGATCGTATTTTTCAGCTCACCTCATACAAGTACTGTAGTGCAATTTCTTTATCGAGAAAGCGCAACTTACAAATGTAGATTTTTTTTGTTACATAACTGCACTTACAAACAAACCAATGAAAAACTTCAGAGCGTACACGTCAGCTCAGTCCTACTTCTTGTTCAGCCAATCGCTAAGACAAACAAGTTTGTTTACATTTACAGGAGATAATGCTGCCCTCTTCTTATTTACAAAGTCACCAGAAAGTGAGAACAGGCATTTGCATGGCACTTTTGTAACCAGCATTGGAAGGTATTTACATGCCAGATATGCTAAACATTCGTATGCCCCTTCATGCTTCGGCCACCATTCCAGAAGACATGCTTCCATGCTGATGACGCTCATTAAAAAAATAATGCGTTAATTTGTGATTCAACTCCTTGAGGGAGAATTGTATGTCCCCTGCTCTGTTTTACCCACCTTCTGCCATATATTCCATGTTATAGCAGTCTCGGATGATGACCCAGCACATTGTTCATTTTAAGAACACTTTCACTGCAAATTTGACAAAATGCAAAGAAAGTACCAATGTGAGATTTCTAAAGATAGCTACAGTACTGGACCCAAGGTTTAAGAATCTGAAGTGCCTTCCAAAATCTGAGAGGTATGAGGTGTGGAGCATGCTTTCAGAAGTCTTCAAAAGAGCAACACTCTGATGCGGAAACTACAGAACCCGAACCACCAAAAAACTTTCTGCTGGTGGCATCTGACTCAGATAATGAAAATGAACATACATCGGTCCGCACGCCTTTGGATTGTTATCGAGCAGAACCAGTCATCTGCTTGGACGCTTGTCTCCTGGAATGGTGGTTGAAGCATGAAGGGACATATCAATCTTTAGTGCATCTGGCACATAAATATCTTGTGATGCTGGCTACAACTGTGCCATGAGAAAGCCTGTTCTCACTTTCAGGTAACATTATTAACAAGAAGAGGGCAGCATTATCTCCTGCAAATGAAAACAAACTTGTTTGTCTGAGCGATTGGGTGAACAAGAAGTAGGACTGAGTGTACTTGCAGACTGTAAAATTTTACATTGTTTTATTTTTGAATGCAAGGTTGTTGTTTTTTACATAATTCTGCATTTAAGTTCAACTTTCACGATAAAGAGATTGCACCACAGTACTTGTATTAGGTAAATTGAAAAATACTATTTTTTTTACAGTGCAAATATTTGTAATCAAAAATAAATATAAAGTGAGCACTGTACACTTTGAATTCTGTGTTGTAATTGAAATCAATATATTTGAAAATGTAGAAAACATCCAAAAATATTTAAATAAATGGTATTATTAACGGTGCGATTACTCACAATTAGTTTTTTTTTTTTAATCGCTTGACAGGCTATAAATATATATTACACACACATACACACACCTCCATACATATTGTTCACACAGACATTTCAAAAAGATAACTATCACTAGTGCAGTTCTTTGGTGAACTACAATATAAATACCAGAGCCAGGGAATCCTCGTACATTTTATGGACCCCTTGCTCTCTGTCAGTTGGCATTAAGGGAAGACCCCAAGAACTGGTCACAAGGTCTAATCTGATACAAATAAACCCTGATTTTCAGTCAGTGGAAATGTGTGGGCTCATTCATGTACTCTATGAAAGGTTCAGCCTAGGTCAGTGGAAAAACACACATGCACAACTATTCATTTTAAAAACGTTGGTTGCTCGGGGATGGTATGAAGGTCTGACCACCACCAACTCTTAGATCTTTTGAGATCTGTGGCCATCCACAAATGTATCGCTTTAAGTGATCTGTGCAAACAGGCAACTGTTTAGCAAGCAAGACAGTGTAGCAGTAGAATACCAAGCTGTCTTCTAGGAGACTTCCCCTTTGTAAGTGGAGACATCACAGATTGGTCCTGCTTCTGGGGATTGGTCCTGCTTTGAGCAAGGGTTAGACTAGATGACCTCCTGAGGTCCCTTCCAACCCTGTGATTCTATGATTTTATGTTTCAAGATTTACCTGGGTTATCTGCTAGTATGGATCCCCAAAGAGGAATTGATTTGTATATTTAAAGGCCAGAAGGGACCATTCAGTCCGATTTCTTGTGTAACACAGACCATAGAATTTCATTTCACCAAGCAATTCCTGCATAAGCCCAAAACCTCTGGTTGAGCTAGCGCATAGCTTTGAGAAAAATATCCAATCTTGATTTAAAGACTTCAAGTGATTGAGAATCCACCACACCCCAAAGTCATTGTTCCAGTGATCAGTTCCTCTCACGGTTACAAGCTTTGCAACTTATTTCTAGTTTGAATTTATCTAGATTCATCCTTTAGCCATTGAATATTGTTATCCCTTTGTCTGCTAGACTGAAGAGCCCTCTGCTATCAGAAATCTTCTCCCTTTGTAGGTACTTACAGACCATGATCTAGTCATCTCCTAACCTTCTCTTGGCTAAATTAAATGAATTGAGCTGCTTTAGTGCCTTCAATAAATTGTTATGAAGCCTACGCTAAAGCAGACATGCAGATGAGATAGAAAAAAAAATACAGGAAAAGAGATGGGCAGAGATACAAATTAAAAAGTTTACCATATTTAATAGTCACACACTGATCTGCCAAGCTGCAGTTGAAAGATATAGGTCTCTCTTTTTAATAGCTGTTCCTATTTTCTAATCAAGTTCATGACTGACCTCTATATGCTCTAAGGGATTTTTTTCCCCAAGATATACTTTCTCCAATAATTTTATGCTCATTTTCAGCCCTCAGGCTGTTGAACAAATATACAGGTGCCTCTTCATAATTCACTTCGCTGGCAAAGTTGGAAATTTCTGGCAGCCAATAAATATTTTCTGTAGAATAGTTTCCATCTTTCTGGATTTTTTCAACCAGGTTTTGTTTAGCTGGATGGTTTTCGGGGATGGAGGGGGGTGTTGTTTCCAGGGATGTGTGTGGTTGTTTTGTTTTATTTTATGTTGTTACTAAAAGTAGGAAAGGAACAAAAGTTTGGTTTTTAGGACAGTGGGGAAACTTCTTAGCTGCCTAATATATGCTGATACCATTTGTGTGTTTTAAACTATTCTCCGACACAGTTTTGGCTCTGCAGTATTGTTGGGGCCCAATTCTACAAATCCTTACTTATGCAAACAGTGCTTGTTCACACAATTAGTCCAATCAACTTAATTGGGACTAGTAATGTGAGGAAGGGTTTTTGGAATTGTGCCCCATATATAGGAAACCAGTGGCTTCTATAAGACTCTACTTGTGTCTCAGGTTGTGTAAGCTCTGACCATAATTTAAGCAGAGGTGGAGAAAATTGGTTTGAAATCCATACTTTATATTTCTGTTCATGAACATATGCTCCTCCTAAGCTGTACTAGCCTGATTCAAAATAAAACAAATGATAATATTTTAATAGCACACTGTACTTAACTGATATCAATTGCCCACAGCAATGAAATTTTCAGGTTCTTACTACTTTCCGCTTCCCCTCCTGCAAATGACCTCTCAAATTTCCATCGATTTCAAAGGGAGCTGAAGGTTGCACAGCACTCA